>NC_059333.1:50470000-51205000 GCF_018350155.1 Leopardus geoffroyi | reverse complement strand
GTAATCATTTGGAATATAGTTGATCCTCATAGTTCCTGGATCCCATATTTGTGAATTAGTCTACTTACTAAATTTTATTTGTACTCTCAAAATCAATACTCGTGGTGTTTTCAAGGTCATTTGAAGCATGCACATATGTAGAATGACAAAAAAGTTGAGTTGCCCACACAAGTATGAGGTCAAACAAGGCAAAGCTGTACTTTCTTGTGTCAGCTCTCACACTACAACTAATGTCCTTTTTGCAGTCTAGTTTTAGTTACATTTTCTGTGTTTTTGTGCATTTTGTTGGTAATTTTACCTTTTATAATGTCTTCCAAGTGTAGTGCTGAAGTATTATCTGATTTTCTGAAGCTCAGAAAGGCTAAGATGTGCTTTATAGAGAAATTATGTATGTAAGCTTCCTTCATGCATGAGCTGTAGTTCTATTGGCTGTGAGTTCAATGTTAATGGATCAATAATATATTAAAATAAGGTGTCTTTTAAACAAGAACATACATACAATAAGATTTTGTATTGATCAGTTGATAAAAAACATCTGACCAGAGTCTCACAAGTACCTAACCCTATGTTTTCCCTAGGGTCCGTGATTCAGTATTCACTAATTCATCGTTACAGGCAACTTTATACATCATAACTACTTGAACAATGAGAATCAACCGTATAGGCTTAAGATTCTAAGCACCAGTGACTTACATTGGCATTAGTGTTCTTTATGCAGTAGTTTGTACAAGGTCTTTAGTGGGAGCTTATTCAGCTTAATCTATCTGATATGACTGAGGCATGTAGTGTTTCCATTTTTAGAGACAGAATAAATAAAAGGTTTTAGTTCATTTGATGTTTCACACTTCTTTACATTGATCTTCTCTTGACTTTAAATATTTCATTGCAGGCCAGATTGTAGATTCGTAGCCGGAGAATGCCTCAATCCTATAAAAAAAAAAATATCTGTAGTTTCACTTGGTAAAATGAGTTTTATACCTTTGGGTATAAATCATCACCTGGGGTGAGAAGGGTGTTTGTTTCTGTCTCACTTCATGACATACTTTAACTCTTATACATGCATGAGGGTTTTCTGCTTTATTTGAGGAAAAAAATTATTAGTTAATGGTTATGATAAAAGAACATATCACCATGCTCAATATGAAGGTTATGTTTACTGTTTTCTTTTCCTTCCCTGCATGGCATTTTCTATAGCAAAAGTCTCTCTTATGGCTACATTTGACCATGGAAAAAAAGTGAAAGATAACATCGAAACCGTGCATCTCGCATAAGACTCGGCAATGACAAACCTTAGACATTCTTCATTAGCTTTGCCTTGGTGACTGAATCCATCCAACCAACAAAGAGAAATCTTTTGCTGTTGCTACAAATAATTCATAACTTTAAATTTGAAGGCAGATTTGTATTTGTGGAGCTATACATGCAGTCATATTTTATGCTTCCTTTATTGGTACCCAAAGATTGGTTTGTAATTTACTGCTACCTTTGCTCTCTTGCGTTAGATGTCTGGAGAGAGGAAATAAGGATCTGGAGTCATGATTTCTTTTCTAACATTTTGGAAGCAGTTTACTTACACAATATCCTTTTGTTTGACTATAGCACTATAAAACTCTGAAAAAAAATCTTTATAGTAAAACTGCTGATGTGGCCTCAGCCTAAGCATTATGAACAGTGGCACTATAATAACTTCCGTGTAGCTAGTAAACCACTCCACTACCAATCACAAGGAAATACTCTGATGAAGCAGTACGTCACTGAAGTCTGGAGCTGGCTAAGGTCTCTTTGACAATAAATAGTATTTTCTCAATTGTTTCTAGGTAAAATTCAATGAGTTAATCGTTATTTGTAATTCCAAGTTCAATAGAGCATGGAGGTATGTGATTTTAAAGATGCTTTCTAATGATTAGAAGTTAGGAATATATATTTAAAATTTTTGATATGTCATTAGAAAAAAACACTTGCCAGAACAGGGCTGAGGTAGCATATTTCTTCTTATGGTATCTTATGAATACTTCCCCAGAATGCCAATATATACAAAGGAAATGCTGACAGTTTTCAAAAATTTTATTGTAACTCTATCTAACCATTTTAAAAGTAAATATTCTGCTTTCAAGTTGTCTTTGGCATTCACAGATCACAGTGAAATAGAGACTTTTGTTGTGGCCTTTTGAGGGCAGATAGATGCAGTCATCACAATTCATAATTCTGTCCAAAATCTTACCAGTGTGTTCATGTAACCAGGACAAGAGTTCTTTATGAAAAGGAGGCTTACGAAGACTGTGTGAAAACGATGACTGTTTTAACAAAGATTGCTATTATATACACTTCTGTAGGACAGTGCTGTACAGATGTAACATGTCTCCTTTTCTTTCTCTCACAATTGGCCCGAGGGCTCTGAGGAACCTGGGGTAGAACCTTTTGCTGAAGCTCTCAGCCAGGAAGACTGCACATTCCCTGATGATGAGACTGGATTACAAAATCACTGGGGACCTGGCAAGTTAGCTCCCAGCTGCAGAGTCTGTAAATAAAGACTTCTAATCTTCAACCACATGACTGTAGCTTTTTGTCTTGTCTTGTTTTGTTTTTGAAGTTCCACCTTTTCATAGCAGAGGTCTTTTTGTCCCCTGTTGTAAACTTTTGTTTGACATGTGAGTAAGATTCAGTGTCATCATGCCCTACAAGCCCTGGTGTTTATGTAGCTCCCGGCTACTCTTTGACATAAGGTCTATCAATCTGCTGTGACTTCCCTCTGTAAAGTATCTTCTTTACTATTCCTTATTATTCCTTATAGCCTTTGTACCTGCTCTTCCTCCTATCAAGAAATTCTGCAGACATTTTCATGACTTGCTTCCTTGTTTCATCTGAGATCTCTCAGAGAGGCCTTCTCCCACCACCTGTTATACTCAATACCCTTATAGCGGCTTATTTTTATTCATTGCACTTTTTGCTACCTGAAATGATCATTTATCTCTTTATTTGTTTTGATCACTGGAATGATAGGAACCTAGGTTTTTTTGTTTGTGTTTTGTTTTTTTACCCAGTGTATCCCAAACACCAAATATCCTTAGTGCAATACAGTAGGCACACAATAAATATTTGTTTAACAAATTAAACTATTCCATTGCTATATTTTTCTTTTTATTCCCTCCCTTCATTTTGAACAGCATCAAAAAGTATAAAGACATTGCAAATTAAAGAGAAGTAAGCAAGTATAGTTAAAATTAAAATGACAACACATATGCCTAATGTTTAGACAATAGACTCTGAAAGCAGAAGAAAGGATTGCCAGGTTCAAATCCTGACTCTTGTGCTTGCTAATTGCAAACCTGGGCAAATTACTTAAACTCTCTGTACCTCAGTTTCTTCATTTATAAAATCGGGGTAATCATAGGACATGTATCTACCCCATTGAATTATTCTAAAATTAAATGGATTAATTCAGATAAAGCCTTTGGACAAGAACCTAGTATGTAAGTATTCATTTAGTGCTGGTTACTATTGTTGTGTCTGGGTTAAAATATTTGGAAAAGGAAGGAGACCTCTTCTGTACACACTATGGGATAAGGTGGAGTGGGATGGGTGGATTAGAAGGAGTTCGATTAGAGTATAGAATTAGCTTTCTGCATTTGCTGGTCAGTGAGCTAACAAATGCAGTGAATGTTATTCCAGATCTACCAAATGCTTCTTCTATGTTGTGAACCAGCAACTCCAAACATCTCTGTATGTAAACATTTGCTTGTCCCTTCAGGAAAGCTAAGGTAACTTTAGGATCTTTCCTAACACAGCACTCCAGATACCCACTCCCACCAGTCGGAACTGATGTAAATTCTCTGAGAGCATTGATTTTTGTCTTCTTGATTTATTACTATATCACCAGAGCCCTAGAATGGTACTGGTACAGAGTAGGTACTCAGCACATATTTGTTGACTAAGTGAATAAATGATTTTCTATCTTTGACTTAGGACTTTCGAATTTCAGGTAATGAGAGCATATATTTTTTTAAGTTTATTTATTTATTTTGAGAGGGAAAGAGAGAGAGAAAACACGAGTGGGGCAGGGGCAGAGATAGAGGGAGAGAGAATCCCAAGCAGGCTCTGCACTCTACACTGAGCCTGATGTGGGGTTCAGTCTCACCACTGTGGGATCATGACCTGAGCCAAAATCAAGGTTTAGACACTTAACTGACTGAGCCACCCAAGCACTATTTTTAGTGGCAAGTTGTGATGCCTCCATGCACACAATAAATAGCAGTGAGGAGGTAATACCTCACATTACTTCCATTGTACCCAAGGTTTTATAACTGAGATAAAAGGCTTCTGTCAATCTACCTGTTACCCTAATCTGCTCACTCCTCTGCTTTGTTACTGACTTTAGGTATGTCCAGTTTACCACATGATAATCAATGAGAATGTCTTCTCATGAACATGTCCCAATTATTCTTCTATGACCCTATCCCCACTCTGACATGTGCCTTCATGTTTTTTCACAATTTCCTGGTCTCCTAGTGTCATTTACATCTTTATTTTCCCTTTGTTATGTCTTTTCTATCAAACTGCAAAATCATCCTGGACCATCTACATGACTCTGATCAGGCACTTTATTTTCATCTTTTCTCTAGTTCTACTCCTCTGCTTCTAGGAACCATGGCACTTAGCCCACAGGCCACTGTGTAAGGGCCAGGCCTCCTGGATATTCTGCTATGGAGTCTCTCAGCTCCCATCTTCTCCCACTTTATCTGATGATAGAGTGAATAAATTTATCCTTCTAGGACAAAGACACACCCACACACACACACTCTTTGTTTTTCATACTTGTAACCATTTACTGTTCAATAATGACAACATAAGTGTTAAGCTCATGGATCTGATGTAATCTACATTCAATCTGATGTTTGAGGATTGTCTCTTACAAGGGGGATTGGCATATCTAAAGGACCACAATACAGGTATTTCACACATTTTCCAAATGGCCTTTTTTTCCCAAACATCCACTGAGTGCTAACAATGTATGTTGAGGAATAATGGCCCATGGTACACATTTATCCAGCAAATTATTAAAAAATATATTAGCATAGAATTTCTGGATATGCTGCTTAGATCTTGCTGCTAGATCTTCCAAGCATTACTCCTTTGGGGTTTTATAAGTAAGCTCCAAAGTGTGTAAACAGATCAGTGGTTTTATTGATTACAACAAAAAGAGGGGTGTTTGAAAAATTCTATTTGTATCCTACCTAATATTGTAGTGTAGGTACATCCTCTGTATAATGATTAACCTTAGATGCCAGGAAAAGTGACTACACTTCTTTGTGACCTGGCTTCATGTTCTAAAATGTCTGTAACACCTAACTCATACAGTTTTTGTGAAGATTGAAGGAACTGATACACATAAAGTACCTAGAAAAATGCCCTGGCACTTAATGAATATAAATATAAATACAGATATTAGATATTAGCTATTGTAATTCTCATTACTACATATAATTTTAATCTATATTTAAGCTTTAATCAGCTTTCTGGAATTAAATCTGTAGAATATGGATTTGCAGGAAATACTTTTCTCTAAATTATAATATATAATTCTGTTTCTTTGAGTATAAAATGTGCAAAATGAGAAGGAATAAAAAAAGATCGAAGACTGTTTTAAGAGCTACTCTAATTCTTCCCTAAACATATCATTTTGAAAAGAAAAATAATCTTATTTTCTATAATTATACTTAATACGAAATGGAAAACAAAGCATAAAAGAAGTTTTGTAGCTTGAAATGTAGGAATGACACCTCTTGTATGGTTTTCCTTAGTATATTTAAAGTATGAGAAATGAGCTGTGCCATAAACCTATGATTAAAGACTTCTAAAGTAGCTGGCAAATAGAGAATAAGAAAGAGGAGCATACCAGATTCACCTAATGATTTTTAAAACTATATCTCCCACAGGGATTCTTACATACCTTTGTGAGGGGTAGAGAATATTAGTACTATGTGAAAACCACAAAAAAGATGAGTGTAACTCTTCAGCTACATTTTCTATGTCATTAGTGACAGTGAAACATAGAGAGTGACTCCTATCATAGGGGTGTTTATTCAACTCTATTTCTGAGGCAGAAAACATAAATGAAACCCAAGGGAAGTATAGAAGTCTTTCTAATAAGTCATAAACTTGCTTTGATACCCAAGCCAGCTACATAATTTGCAAGTCCCAATGCAAAATGAAAAGACAAGCTCTTTGTTAAAAAAAGAAAAAAAAGTATTACAGATTTCAATATGGCAATGGCAAAGTCTTAAACTTTAGAAGGATACAACCCTTCTAGGTACACAGTGACTCTGCAGGACATGTAACTATGAAGCCGGCCATATTGGTACCATAATGATAAACAACCTGTAAGTAAATTGGACAGAAATTCCAGTATGAAGGACATTTGATATTAAACTATCCTTATGTAATAAACCATTGCAGTGTATCAGTTTATTAAATGAATCAAACTGGACATCATCTAGTCATAAAGAAATGTATCTGGAATACTCTGGGCATCTGTAATTTTAAAGGAAAAGTATGAAGGTAATCCTAGTTCTACCTCTACCTGCCTTAAACTGATCAGATAATATCTGCATACATAGTTTCCCTAGATGCAAATATTCCCCATGTAACTCCATGGAGTATACCTCAAGAAGTGTGTTATCAATACTCCAATGTCAAACTCACACTGGGTGCTTATAAATTTTCAGATTTCTGGGACTTAGCTCAAATTTGAGAGATTTCTTGGGTTTGGTCTAGGCAACTAAACTTTACACACTCTTTTAGTGATACTTATCTATACCAAAGAAACCACAGATCCAGGGAGTGAGGAAGATGACAAGGAGAAAAAAAAAAAAAAAATGAAGAACTAAAATGAACTAAGAGTCTTCATGATGATGCAGTATCTGAGTTACCCAGTATATTAATGTGTTTGGTATGCCATAACAAAATACAACAGCTGGGTGGCTCAAACGTTAGAAGTTTATTTTCTTAGAGTTCTGGAAGCTGAAAGTCCAAGATCAAGGTGTCAGCAGTTTCGGTGTCTCCCAAGGCCTCTCTCCTTGGCTTGCAAGATGCCTACCTTCTCACTATGCCCTCATGTGGTCTTTCCTCTGCACACGAGCATCCCTGGTGTTTCTCTCATGTAAACACATTGATCAGGATATCAATCTTATTGTCTTGGGGCCCACCCCAGTGGCCTTATTTTAATTTTATCACTTCTGTAAAGGCCCTATCTCCAAGACTGATCATACTCTGAGTGTCCTGGGAGTTAGGGTTTGAACTCAACATTTGAGGTTTGGGAGGGAATAAATCAGCCCCTAACACCCAGGTACTCAAAGTTCCCATCAGATTAGAAAGATTTGACTCTTTCCTACTTTGTTGATAATACTCCTTTCTAAATTTTTCCTTTTTGATGGCTGGTGTTCAGATCTTTTGGGACATTGGATCCAAGCTTATCTTAGATTTTTTTAAGGAAACTATCCTAGGGTTGAACACATCTGTTTTCAGAACTACATGTCTGTTTTTAGAATTAGCATAAGAATAGTAGGTGGGATTTCAGGGACTTCTGTAAACAATTTATACAAACCTTTGAATATGAGTGGGCATATACACTCTAAGAGAATGTTTGGTCATAATTTTGCTTTAATCCACATCACTACTTTAATTTCACTAGAATAGTATTGTAGTCCAACTTATACTGATGTGTGTTTTCTTTTGCTTGGATAATCTAACCTTTCACAGTCTTATACTCTATAATGCACTCCTTCCCTTGCTCTCCGTTGCTTTTGAGCTTGTGGGAAACAGCTCTGTTAAGTGTCTTTAACTCATATTGCTGAATTTTAGTTGTAGTTTTATATTTGCAAGTGGTATGACCTTGGAAAACATTTAACCTCCCTGTTTTCTCTCTAATATAAGAGTGTAGAATGTTAAGACCTTTCTACACCCACTTTTCTTGAAAAACCTAAGATCACAGAAGGTACTTTCCAGATTTACTCCTAGGCTATCTTCTTCTAGAACTGAGAATGCTTAACAGATTTTATAAATACATTTCCCTGGCCATAGACCATGACAGTTAACTCATATCCATTGAACACCTTTCTCACCCCATTTCCTGATGGGGAACATTCCCTGTTTCTTTCTCCTTTTCATCTACCTAATTGCTTTAATGTATAAAATTTGTTAGGTGCCAGAAATCTGGAACAATCTGATTTTTCCTAGTATCCTTCCTGCTATGGTAGATGTAAAACATCTTATTTTCTCCCTGTATGATGTTCTTATTTGAGGATCTCCAAAAAATATGGAGAATTATATCCTTTACCCCCACCCAGAGTAGAACTACGCTCTCACTGCTTGAACGAGGGTACTTGACAAGTTAGTGAATGCCAGGGATCCTTTGTCACCTCGTTTTCTCAGGATTTTTTCATCCAGAGTCTGAAGTAAATTCTGTCCTGTATCTATGCATTGATTTGTTTTGTTTGAGCATTAAAAAATATTAATTGAGGGGCGCCTGGGTGGCTCAATTGGTTGGGCAACTGACTTTGGCTCAGGTCATGATCTCACGGTTCGTGGGTTCGAGCCCCGTGTCAGGCTCTGTGCTGACAGCTCAGAGCCTGAAACCTGCTTCGGATTCTGTGTGTCCCTCTCTCTGCCCCTCATTCATTCATTCATTCTCTCTCTTTCTCTGAAAAATAAACATTAAAGAAAATTAAATATATATATATATATATATATTAATTGATTAATCCTTGATCAATCAGTTAATTAATGTCATGTGTGCCTGGTAATATTATTTATGATTCCCTCTTCCTTTCTTCCATCTTGTAGAATTATTTAATTCAGTGTAAGATAAGATATAGTGTTTGAGAAATCTGATTCTTTACTTCCAACCTCTTTTAAAACTATGGGGAGCACACAATTGTCTAATATGTCTCTTGTCTAAGACCTGTTTTTATGCATGTTATTTGTCATGGAGCTAATAGTATCAAATATTTGGACCTGAGTACAGTTTCACCAAAGAAAATAAAGAGCTTCTGTGGCCAACTTGACATAAACAAGATTCATGCTTTAGACAAAAAAACAAAAACAAACTCGTGTGCATATACATTTTCATATACATGAGAAGATTTTTGCCTAAAAGACTGTTTAATATAAGAACCCTTCCCTTCCACCCCAATTTACCGTACTTCCTAGATTAATAAATAATATCTTTTTAATCTTGTGATTCAGTGAAATTGTCAAGGCCACAGGGAGTTATTTACCCTAACTATAATTGTTTCTGTCTCCCCCTCCGTATTTATCTTTATCCATCTATCTCTATGTCTCCCTATTCTTCTATTTCCTTTTCCCATTTCTTGGAAAACTTCAAAAATAAATCAGGTAATGTACTGCCAGTATTCTTGCATATTAGAAACTGTAGAAATAGGATATTAAGAATTTGTAAAAGAATAAGAGCAATTATTTTTTTGTTTCTGGAGGTTCAAAAATATTGTTTCTGTAAGAAATTGTTCATGTTAAAATATCAGCTAAGAAATATGATTAAATAATATCTTTGTTCACTAGTTACAATAAGAACAGCTCCAGTTCCAAGATAAGGAGATATTTTAAACATTATTTGAAAAGTTTAAAATATTGAACATAGGAGTTTATAAATTTAGACATTTTGCATAACGAGCCATGATAAATAGGTGAATCTATGAAAATTTGAAATGAGTTAATGAGGGGCACCTGAGTGGCTCAGTCGCTTAAGCATCTGACTTCAGCTCAGGTCATGATCTCACAGTTCATGGATTCAAGCCCCATGTCAGGCTCTGTGCTGATAGCTCAGATGGAGCCTGGAGCCTGCTTTAGATTCTGTGTCTCCCTCTCTCTCTGCCTCTCCCCCACTTGAGCTCTGTCTCTACCTCTCTCTCAAAAATAAATTAACATTAAAAAAATTGAAATGAGTTAATTATTATGGTTTAAAGACCATTTTTTTGTCTTTTAATTGCATAAAACTAAAGCTAACACAGTGTTCTAGGTTATGGGAAACTAGGATTAAACTTGTCCTAAATTTAAACTCTCTAAATTCTTGTATTAGTTCTATAAGCCATTTAAGTTATCATTGTTTTCACATATTAAGATTATAAACATATAAAACTGTTTAAATGAATGAATTTGTAATTTATAGATTTTTAGTTAGCTTTGAGATCATGAAAAATTTTTAACTTAGTAAACTAATAAAGAATATTTGAGTAATATTTTTGGCTTAAAACTTTGGTCGCTAAAATTCTTATACATTTTAAAATGGCTAGAGAGATGGGTTGCCTGGGTGGTTCAGTCGGTTAAGCGTCTGACTTCAGCTCAGGTCACTATCTCGCAGTCTGTGAGTTCCAGCCCTGCGTCAGGCTCTGGGCTGATGGCTCAGAGCCTGGAGCCTGCTTCCGATTCTGTGTCTCCCTCTCTCTCTGACCCTCCCCCGTTCATGCTCTGTCTCTCTCTGTCTCAAAAATAAATAAACATTAAGAAAAATTTTAAATGGCTAGAGATCATCAGGTATGCAAATGACTATGGGTAATATTGCTTATGGAGGAGTTTTTGCCATATTTAAATTTGTGAAAGTGATATGAAATGTGTGCTTCTGAATGAAAACTGCCACATAGTTCTTGATTTCCTGGCTTCCAATTTCTTTGTATCAGGAGGACACAAAGTTGGTTACTTTATTAAAGTGATAATATGATTGAGAATGTTCTAGGTATAATAATTACAGAAAGATATGAATAACCATAAAAGTTAATCAATATGGTACAGCAGTTTATTTAGAAAATGTTACATTTAATTAGATTGCAAATAAAATATAATGTACACGTTGTCATTTACTATATGAATAAAGTTAATTAAAGCTAAATGTACAAGTTCTAAATTTATTACCTACTTATTAAATATATGTATATGTCTGACTATATATTAGAGTTAGAAAGTATATTAGGATTAAAAAGCTTATAAATAGCAAAAATCAAATAAAAAACAATAAAATCTCTTAAAATGTTTAACAAAATTAGTTGAATATTAAGGGGATTATTCATAAAATAAAATTTATTAATATATTTTCTCCAAATTTTTACATGGATGATGGGGAGAAAAAAGGAAGAAAAAAAAAAAGATTTTCCTTCTGTAAAGCTATTTATTTAGTCCAGACAGGACTTCTTATCAACATATTTTGTTAACTATCTCTACTTGACAGTCTCTTATATCATTTAATGTGTATCTATTTTTGGAAAAAAAAAGTTAAATTCACAACAATCTATGTTACTTGTCATATTTTTTTAAATATTGCCTATAACTATTTGCTAACATTTAAAAATTATGACTTATTTTCAAGTATTTTCTCCCCTCTCAAGTCTTGGTGTTTCCTTTCTCAAACTCAGTCCTCAATTCAGAATCATAAAACCAGTGAAACATCCCTTATATCTAAAACTATCTTTGAATTCTCTAGAATGGCCATCAGATAATCCAAATATTTGATCCTTTGCCAGCTACAATGAAGAAAAAAAAATTAAAGTTTATCTTGGCAACTGTCAAAATAACTGTCAATTAACCAAAAACCACTATAACAGGTCTTTTATTTACCAAGTTCAGGATGAAAGAGAAAAAAGAATTCTGGTATATCAAGAGAGCTTCAGTCTTTATAGATTTAATATGTAACATATGTATTATTATGTATTATGGCTCAAAGGCTGTGTGCCTTTCAGGTTAAAAGAAACACTTGCAAGAGAAATCCCAAAGACTGTCTACCATTTAATTTTGTTTCTAGGTTTCAACACCTTATCAATCAGGGAGAGTCCGGTATCCATCACTACATGCTTTTGGCCCTTGAGTTTGGCCAAGGATCCTGACTATTTAGAAATGATCTTATTTTTGTTGTAGTCATGGACTACATACTTAATGTGTATTATACAGCAGGAGAGGGTTTCATTCTCTTCCATTCTGATAATACTTGTTCGTGTAATATATCAGCACTAATTATTCTAGACCTGATGACCTGGTTCTTTCTCCATTTTCAGTCCTTTGATGTCAAGTGGCTACTGGTGGTTGTTTCATGTAAATATTAATACTGAAAAGGAAGCATGAACCTGAAAGTCCTTTCTCAGTTCCTATGATGGACTTCCCATGATGCATGTACTGTATTCATTTAATTCTGCTATTTCCCTTTTTAACGGTTGTTAAAAGCTGCTTGGAAATGGTGATGGTGAAATATGAATAAACATTTTTTCCCTGTAAAAAGCTTACTGCCTTCTACATACGTTTTCCAACCACACCAAACCCTTGACAAGGTGCTTGTCAAGCAGGTGGATAAAAGTCAATTTGACTTTTTATTTATTAATTGAAAAATGATCATTCAATTCATATACCTACAATATATTTTTAAAAACTGATTGCTAATCTGTTTAAACCTATTATACTAGGATGAACCAGTGCTCATTCAGTCACTATAGATTTAAAGGTCAGAGCTGCTGTTTGTTTTTGCTTCCCAGGAGCTAAACCATTTCACTCCTTTTTTTCTGTAATTTTAGCTGTTGTAATTATGTGTTCGTGCTGAGTAAAGGGCAGAGTGGAGCTTTCAACAGATCAGGTGGCATCACTACTGGTATAGCACTCTAACTGAAACTGCTTTTTGTTTGTTTTATTATTTATTGTGCATGTGAGCGTGTGTATGTTTTCCCTGAGGGATCATTCAGCAATTCAGCATATCTGGTTTTGTTACTAATTATTTTTCCCATTTTATTTTTCTTCTCAATTTTTAATTCCATTGACTCAGATACTAATTAATTCATACATTTGGCTTATACTTCCTAAGTGAAAAAATTCTAGTCTGTGATTTAACTCTTCGGAGTCCAGGGAAGTTAAAGGTATTTGTTTTGTTTTGTTCAGGAAAAAATCACTTTGGGAGACCCATTTGATTTAGATGGAAGTGATTTTTCTTAAGATCTGGAAGCTCATACCAGTCTGAGAAATCACGTAACATCAAAGAAAAGCCCAATTTGAGTTAACAATGTGGTATAATAAGACAATCAGAAATGTAAAACTCTTGGGTTCTGCCTTTAAGACAAGACTATAGGGGCGCCTGGGTGGCGCAGTCGGTTAAGCGTCCGACTTCAGCCAGGTCACGATCTCGCGGTCTGTGAGTTCGAGCCCCGCGTCAGGCTCTGGGCTGATGGCTCAGAGCCTGGAGCCTGTTTCCGATTCTGTGTCTCCCTCTCTCTCTGCCCCTCCCCCGTTCATGCTCTGTCTCTCTCTGTCCCAAAAGTAAATAAACGTTGAAAAAAGAAATAAGACAATATATATATATATAATAAATATATAATAAAGCTGTTGGCTTGTTTTAGACACCAGTAGTTTGCAGAATTTACTTATGTGTTGTCCATTGCTACCTCACTTCCTTCCTTTATTTCCTTTTGTGGTAGTCTTCTACTTTATGTGCTAAGATACTTGTGCAAATTATGGTAGGCTTTGAATTCTTTGCTATACCATATGCAAGTTCTTTAAATCTTCATCTTCCATACAGAAGACATAAAGTAATCAGCAGTCTTATAAGAGATTAAAGAAAGGTGCTATCTATAAAATATCAGAGGGGAAAGTTCAAAAAGAAATCTATCCTTATTACCAGCTTCAAATCCTGAATCCCCCTGCTCTTAAGCAGATACTATTTTTGACTCAAAGGACCTCATACCATAGAAGCTCTGTTATATTCAAATGAAACTACATGAAAATAATAGTTTACACCTTTTCACTGCTATACTATAAGCAGACAGTCCCAGATAGATATGAGTTTTACACTAAGAGTTTGTAAGTTGGTTATTTTGAACGAGGAATACAATTTCCCATGGAGAGTGCGGAAGTAAAAGTTCAGTAAAGTGCTTAGATAGGTCTCTAGGCTAGCTCATCAGAGCAAAATGTAGCTAAAGATGAAGTTGCTCTGTATTTTAGCTTGGTGCCTCCTTTAGAGCATCAGAATTTACCTTTAGAGCTTACTTAAATAAATAGATTTCTGAACTACCATTCTCACTCAAAATCTAACTCCTATGTATAGAGAATTGCTTTATATAACTTGTATTTTAAAAAGGGACTCTATTTTAATGTGAAATATATTGTATGTAATAAAGAGTAAATATACATATTATAGAGAGAGTTTGAAAGGAGGATAAAACTAATTCCCTTGCATTCACAACTTGGTTTAGAAATAGAGTATTATTATTATTAGTAGTAGTAGTATTTTATTTTATTTTATTTTTTGGAAACTCCATATACAACTATCCTCATCCTCTCCTTTTTACTCTTGCCTTGTAAAGTAACAACTGCCCTGAATTTTGTCATAATCTTCCTCCTCGTTTTTTTCTGGATAGTATTACCAAGCACACCTGTATCCATTTAGATAAATGGATAGATATGTATTTTTGCCTTTTTTGAAGGTTATGCAAATGGAAATATACTTGACGTGCTTTGCTATGACTTGATTCTTTCAGATAACATTGAATTTTTAAAATGTAGAGATACTTTTGAACTGCAGTTCATTCATGTTCAGTGCCATAAAGCATACTACTTTATATGTAGAATGTATTCATTCTGTTACTAACAGTTATTTCAGTATATTGCATTTGTATTCAGAAGCCCTTGCTACGTGCTCGCTTCGGCAGCACATATACTAAAACAGAAGCCCTTGCTAAACTCTTTTCAAATTGTATACTTAACCTGCAAATCCTTATATGTTGTTTATATAGACAAGTTTTATCAATAATAAATGGCGGTTTGATTTCTATTTTTGAATCATTTCCCATTTAATTTATTTCTCTTGTCTTATTACACTGACTAGTAATTTGTTCAATCCACATTTTCTAGAAAGCAGAGACTGAGGCAGTTGTTATATGCTGATGCTTTATCAAAGGGGAATGCAATCCTAAAGTGAAGGGAAAAAGAATAGGAAAGGAGGGAAATAATGACAAAATAGTATGCTACCTACCTGTTAACAAAGTTAACATTATTAAGTTAACATTTAACAAATTAAATTAAGTTAAAATTATTTGCTAATAAAGAAGAAAACATCAGATTGCTATATCATACAGGAAGTTTCTGAATAGACCATATGTAACCACTGCATCTTAGAGCAAGCACTTTGTCAGCAGAAAAAAGGAAGTAGCACTTGTCTGCATCTCTGAGTCTTCCTTTGTCATGTTGTCCCCCAGGCCATTAACACTTCTAAACTTTTGAGTGGTGTTACCACACATTTCTAGAAGCCTTTTTCTAGAAGCCAGAAAATCTGCCCTGCATTCTGTGATTTCACGACTCCAAGAATAGCAGGGAGAGCTAGAACATCCATGGATATAACCAATTTGATCCTAGATGTGAAATCTCCCATAGCTCCTGTCACAACTGGAACAATAAAAATTTCATTCTGGGAAAGATAGTGGCAGCCAATAGAATTGAGACAAGAAGATGACAGTGACCCATTGAGCAAATGGTAAAGGTGGGGAAGTAACATGAAGGGTCAAGGGTGGGAAGAAGGTGAGATTGAATGATTTCTGTACAGAGTATAGTGAAATAGGAATTACAGTGATCTCAGATATATTTTTATTTTTTCTGGCCTTTGGGGAAGGGTATGAACCATGCTGTAGGTGTTTTATTTTTGCCTTTCTTTAGGCTAAGGAAATTCCCTTTTATTTTCATTTGCTATAATAATTTTTGTTTTTGAAATCATGAATGTAAAATCATATCAAATGCTTTAAAAATCCGTTTAAATAGCTTTTCCAATCAGCGGCCCTTTCCACCCAGGTGGACAATGACCTCCCAGTGCACTCGAAGGGCAGGGGAACCAACAATATCCTGTACTGACTGACCATGGTTCTGTGTCTATGGGGCACTGTCTGTAGTCTCTACTGCCTTGGCTGGTCCTCCTTCCCCCACAAGATGTGAGACCAAGAAGCCTGCAGGACCTGAGCAAACATCAATAAATGTGCTGGCTTCTTGGAAGACCTCCCCCAAAATCCATTTAAATAATTATATGTTTTTTCTCCTTTTAATAAATGTGATATGTTTGAAAATAGTATCTCTGTAGATCTCTGTAAATTAATGAATATTATTTGCTAATATTTAGTTTAGAATATTTTACCCTTTCCTTCATATTTGACTGGTTTGGCTGACTTTACTGATAGAATCCAGATCATCACTCCTCAAGTGCTTGAGCTCTGAGTTTTCTTGCCTTTATTGAGTTCAGACCAATTTACCTGCTCCTCTCAAGTTGATCTGAGCCATTTATGTTCTGCAGGTATTCTCTTTCCTATAGAGAATTATATCCTGACAGTTCCAGCATGTTCTTTTACTTCTTTATTCACATTACTGGTTCCTTTGACTAGATTATAAATTAATGGAATTCTCAGAATATGGCACAAAAATCAGGGAATTCATTTTTGTAAATAAAAAATAAGTGTTTTATGTGAAAAGAAATGTGAAGGTAGATTTGAGCATAATCAAAAGCCTGATGAAAGAATTACGTAAATATTAAACAAAAGCACTGATTTGGCCATTTCCTCAAAGGAATGGGGTGATGGCTTTTGTGTTAAGTTGAAGGATATAATAGCTGAAGGTCCTGCCTGTGGGGTAATTCTCAAGTTGGCAAGAGCTTCTCATTAACAGTTGCAAGCATAAAGGGTGAAATTACCTTGTCCATTTCTCATAATCTGTCACTATGTATCTCTATGCAGTAATCACACTAAGTATAATAAAGCTTAGGTATCAGCATTGGGAAAGTGAAGTAGACACCATGTTGAGTGGTATCATTTGGAAAGAAAGAAACAAATCAAAGAGAAGGAGAGTTCCTTTTATGCTGAACAGTAGGAGTAAACACTCTCCCATGGCCTTTCCACAGAAATAATTCATGAACAAAACGAGGCAAAGATGGGTTTGGTTATACTTTTCTTTCACTCCTACAGAACCTTCTTTATTAAGCATAGTGTGTGTGTGTGTGTATGTGTGTGTGTGTGTGCGTGCACGTGCATTCATGTGTGTGAATGATATAAATTATAAACCTTCTCATCAGCAACCAAAATTTATAACTCCAAAAATATTTGTAAAAAAATCATTGACATATCTAAACATCAAGAGCTAGTTCATCAACTCATTGCCAACATGTGTTAGACATATTTACCTTTAGTTTAACTGATCAAATAAAGAAACTTCTTAGAGAATACACTGCTGTCATGATTTGACTCTTTTTACTAGAATGGAAAAAATAATCGAGAGAAAGTATATTGTGGAAATGTTAATACATAAAACCATCAGTGAATAAAGAAGTCATCTGACAAAAACTACAATTGAATCTAATGATAAACCAGAAGGAGGAGAAATATAAAGTTAGCTTTATCATATTACATTAATATTAACAGAACTCTCCTAGGAAAAGAAAAAAATATTTTAAAACTCATATTGCAGATTATATTAACCAGTAATTCAACTTCTCCTTTTTGATGTAGGTAAATCTTTTAAAATTCAATGAAATGGCTTTATTGTATGGTAATTTCTTTCTTTCTTTCTTTCTTTCTTTCTTTCTTTCTTTCTTTCTTTCTTCTTGTCTTCTGTATTTGATGTTTAAATATAAGAATTTGGATTATTTATATTGTACTGACATCTGGTGGACCTTGGCCTTGAAACAAGTAGAAAAAAAAAGGAATGATTGGAAACATCCATCAAGGTCCATTGAACAAATCTATGGCAGCCTTCAAGTCATATACTAAATCAAACAAGGGTAAGAATATTATTTTAGGTTCTATCAACATCTCCTCACTTCATTTAAAGGGAAAGCTTGAATAACACTTAGGCACACAATGAAGCGGCTTTAATACTGCTTCAATAATGCCTATTTTTCTGATGGTATTTAGAAGATTATCTCATAAGAAGCCTAATGCCATCTTACTTCTTGAATTCCAGGAATTTTCTATGATGGTATCTCTTCTGCTCTGGACATACTTAGAAATATATATGTAAATATAGAGATAGAGATAAAATATGTATCTATATCTATATATGCATATATCTATAGATATATGTATCTTTATATACATATATCTATAGATATATACATGGAATGATATACATATATATATATAATACATATCATAGATATTATAGATATAAAGATATTATGTATATTATAGACACATATCATAAAACTTACCAAACTACTTAAATGCAATTCAAGTGTGTGGGAAATGAAGGGATATTTATAAGCTTCAAAATGAAATATCTTTGATCCAATTTTGTTTTGTTCACTTGACAACATTTAGCCTGGGTATGTGGGCTGTATCCCCTTTGAAATAGTGCAAAAATGCAACCTGATATAATAGGAAAATGAAGGTAAAAGGACACTATTTTGGTTAGCCAAAAACTACATGAGAAAATGACTTTTCTGCAAATAAAATTTTTCACCCTATTTTTCTTTTAGTCAGAATCCTGGGACCTGCCTTGCATATCCACTAGAACTAGAAGGAGACTAAATCAGGGAAATTCATCCCAAAAGATGTTATATTTAAGAAACCCTTTTATTATTTTATGCTATTTCATCCCAAAGGGTTTCTTTTCTGTTTATAAGTCATACAGGAATAAAAGAGCATACTTTTTACATGGTAATGAAAACTAAATTTCTAACCATGTTATATGCTTTTCATGCTATTAGTATTCCATTATAATTGAATTACTAGTCCAAGATATTGTTGTCAAAGTTGTGTATGAGAAGCCTGTCTGTACATTTTATTCTGACTCTGATTCACTGGCCCCATCCTCTCTGCTTATATGAAATGGAGTTAATAACCTTATATGTTAGACTCCTCAACAGCCATAGTTACTCAGAATAAGAGCATAATTGTGATTAACTCCAAACACGAAAATACAAAATTAAATGAATGAAAAAGTTGTTTAGCAAGATATATATCACAAAACTGACAAACTAATATGTATTACAATATATTTTAATCTTAAGAATTCCAAATAATTTTGAAAATGAAATTTCTGGGTACTTACCTAGCCATTCTTCAACAGCTCACGGATATAATTCACAATGGTGAGAAAAAGGAAATCAATAGTTCCATGTTCAAGGGGATTGCTAGGGGAAATAGTTAATTCAATTGAGTGAACATACTTAAATGATGATTCAGCCAATGAAATCATTCCTTTAAAGTGTTAGAAACTTAAGCATTTATGTAGATATGCATATATGTTAGTATATAAGCTATGTATGAATATCAATATAGGTAGCTCATACATAAACCTTATATTTGGAAATTACTTAGTTAATGTCATTAATGGAAAAAACTACTTTGGGCTAAATAATGGAGTTTGAGACTATAGGTTGATTTCATTAGTCAGGAAATTGTAAATTTGCTCCATCATCATAAGTACAACTTTATGTATTACTCTGATAAAAACTCTCTTATCTTTTATCTCATAGAATCAGTTAAAAACTATAGTATTATTTGTCATTATTGAAATGGAAATTTTATTGTTTTATTGCTTTCAGTTCCAATGCTTCTAGATATAATTGTGACAATTCTCTTCTTTTCATTTATATTATTCAATTTTTATGAAAAAAAACTATTATTATACTATTTTTTATGATTTTTTATGTGCAAATATCAGCTATTGAGATATTATGAACAATATTGGTTTTAGGAAAATAGAATCTAGTGAATACTTTTCAAAATCTATCCCAGGGCCATGATCAGATATTAGATACGAGATTATTAGAGATAATAGTTACTCATAGGCATAACTGTTTAGCTCTTATTAAACAAACAAGCAAACAAAAAACACACAGACTATATTTGTGTATGTGCATACGTGTGTGTATTCTTTTGTCAGATTGTTGTGGTTGTTAAGACTGAAAGCATAAATTCATACTAGTATATATGAAGAAGAAAAGTCATTATTTATTCCTTCATTAAAATTTTACTTAGAGGAAAAATTTTACTTAGAGGAAAAATTTTACTTAGAGGAACAATAACTGCATTGTTATCCCTCTGAATACTCATATTATTTACCCAAATTAATAACTATGTAAAAGTATCCATCACTAGGTCAAAGCATCCATTTTTACTGGCATCAGTGACTCTGTTCTCATAAACTGTCTAAAACCTATGTGAATTGGACAGTCTTTACTACGAAGGGCTATATATTGCTGAAGGGAATATTTTTGACAAGCACATAGCACATTGTCTAATTTTATAACTGAAAACTTTGAAGTGAAATTGTCACATGACATAATGATAGAGTGACTTCAAGGATATGGTTGGGATATCTTTAATGTTTTTTTCTGTAGGTACCTTCATATCACTAATTGACTCTTAAGCATGCATATCTGGAGCAAGTATTATCATCACTACATGAAATTCACTTAAAAATTGGGTCAAATGGAATAATAAACCAGCACTTTAGCAAAACAAACAAACACATGACTGCAATTATAGATTGCTTCCGGTTGCACTAAGAAGAATTCAGGGAATTACATGTCCCTGTTTTTTTTTTTTTTTAAAGGTTTGATAGATGAGAGATGTATCCTACCTTTATAGGTGAAGCAGATTAAGACAGGGCACCAGGAAGAGGCTAGTGAAAGGATGATTTGAAAGCTCAAATTGTAATCACTAGCTTTTGACCACACTTTAATCATAGTGGCATAAATTAAGCCTGTATGAAAATTGAACACATAAAGAATATAATATTTATCAGATAATTGCCAAGGCTTTTCTTAATCATGCTTTGTTTGGTAACATGTTCAATATTAGCCATTAATGGTAATAAATCCTCAGCAAAAAAAAAAAAAAAAAAGAGAAGTAAGTCCCAAACTGCATCAAATATAGTTTTTGACCACCATAGCTAGAGCATGATGTCACAATACCATCACCCAGTGAACTTTCCAGGTAGGTCTCCAGCCACTTGATTCAACAAATGGGTAAACCAGATAAGCTAGACTGCAAGGTTATATCTATCATTCAGTGTGAATTATCCAGTTTTGCTCTACTAGCAAAGATTATTTTTTCCCTTTATCACTTAGCTGGATCCTGTTTCCTAAAAGAAACCATATATGAAATAATCAGTCTTGCATTCCTATTTATAGCCAATATAAATATAGCATCCAGACTGCCATCGCTTGACCTTCATATATCCATATATACCTACTTTGTGTTAGTGAATGATCTAGATTTTTAAACAATAGGCCTAAATCCACTATAATGAGAATAGCTATCTGCCTGAGGTGTTGAGATGGAAGAATGCAATGAAAGGTGTCAGGACTATATGTAAAATCCTTTTTAAACCTTGCAGCTGTGTTTATATGAATATCTGATCACTGAGATTGGACACTGAAATAAATGACTATGATGAACCAATTTAAAACCAAGATCAGATATTCAAATCAAATCATTTGCATTTATTTTTTAGTTCATACAAATACATATGTTTTCCACCATAGGCAAGGTACAACATACCCTTACGTTTTTCTAAACATTCAAGTCCAGTGCAAGGCATTACCTGATTGACAGGAGTAGGAAAGAATGTTAAAAATAACCCTGGGTTTAATCATAACCTTATTTTTGACATCTTGGACAATTGGCATAACTTTTCAGAAACTTGGTTTTCTCCTGTGTTAAGTAGAAATGAAATATTTCTTGACGTATTTCCCAGGTTTTGCTAATGATCAAATTGGCAGTGGTGTTAGTCATTATTGTATAATAAGTTAACACACACTTAATGAGTTAAAGCAACACACACATACACACACACACACACACACACACACACGTATTATCTCATAGTTTCTTTGGCTCGGGAATCTAGACATGACTAAGCTGGATCCTTTGTTTCAGGGGTTTTCACAAGGCTGCAAAGTGTCACTTAGGGCTGAGATCTCTTCTGAAGACTCAAGTGACAAAGTATCTACATCCAAACCATGGTTGTAGGTTGTGATTGTTGGTAGGCTTCAATTCCTTGAAAACTATTGGTCTGAGAACCTCAGTTCTTTGCCATTTGTTGACTGGAAACCTCCCTCAGTTTCTTGACAGATGGGCCTCCCCATGTGGCAGCTCATTTCAACAAAGTCAGAAAGGGAGAGAATCTGTAGCAAAACCAAATTTATAACTCTTGTAACCTAATTACAGACGTAATATCCCATCACTTTTGCTATAATATATTATTTAGAAGCAAGTTGCTAGATAAGCCAACATAAAAAATGAATCTGCCTTAGAATCCACCACAGGGATCTAGGTAAAAGTACTGTGTAAGCTTTTAGAGACTAAAATGTGAATTTTTTAAATTGTATTTCTGAGTAAAATTGTCTTTACTCAAGCATATGTTTAGTAGCAAAAAAAAAAGCTCTAAATACCCAAATTTCTAATATTTCTACTAACGAAGTTACTTTAATGTGGGCATTTTAAACTTCATAACCAAATACTGAGATATCTGCATTTGATAGCATAACAGTTCAATATGTTTGTTTTGGTGTCACACAGATATGGGTTAAAACATTGACTCTATCTATGTGGCAATGAGAAAAAATGAAATATGGCCCTTTGTAGCAACGTGGATGGAACTGGAAAGTGTGATGCTAAGTAAAGTAAGCCATACAGAGAAAGACAGATACCATATGTTTTCACTCTTATGTGGATCCTGAGAAACTTAACAGAAACCCATGGGGGAGGGGAAGGGAAAAAAAGAAAAAAAAAAGAAGTTAGAGTGGGAGAGAGAGCCAAAGCATAAGAGACTCTTAAAAACTGAGAACAAACTGAGGGTTGATGGGGGGTGGGAGGGAGGGGAGGGTAAGTGATGGGCATTGAAGAGGGCATCTTTTGGGATGAGCACTGGGTGTTGTATGGAAACTAATTTGACAATAAATTTCATATAATAAAAAAAAAACATTGACTCTATCACTTACAGAAGGTGTGATCTCTGGCAATTTACTAAATTCTGAGTCTCAGTCTCCTCATCTGCAATATTTTACTATAGATTTTTTAAATAATTAAATAGGCTTTGGTAAGCCCTGAGCACTATTATAAAATGTATTATTGTATTTTTAGTTGTAGTGGTATTATCATTAATGTTAATACTGCCGTGATTACTGTATATGCTTGTCACCATAGACTAGGATTTGTGACAGAAGAGGAAGGAGAAGAAAAAGGAGAAGGAAAAAAAGGAGAAGGAGGGAAGGAAAGGAAAAGAAAGGTGGGAGGAAGGGAGGGAAGAATGAAGGAAGAAAAATGAAAGAAAGAAAGAAAGAAAGAAAGAAAGAAAGAAAGAAAGAAAAGAAAAGAAAAGAAAAGAAAAGAAAAGAAAGAGAGAAAGAGAGAAACTATTTGCATTTTCTCCAGTTCTGAACCTTGATTCTCTTTCTGCTTTCATGGTTTACAACACATTCACATTTAACATGGAGGTGAATAATTATAGCGCATGTTTCATAATTTTGAGATTTGAACCAGTAATGAAGACAGAGGTAATGCTTTTTGTTAGTGGCACCCATAAAAGGCTGTTTCATTATTAGCCAGAACTGCCAACTGAGAGTGGACTAGAATGAGCTCATCTGCTTTCAGCCAACCCATGCCATCCCTCAAGGCTAAGTTAAGCCAGACTTCAATCTTTAGATATTCATGAACAGTCCATGCCTCAGTGACCTTTCTTTATGAATTTTAAATATACTCATAGCCTGTTCTATAGAATTTAATATCTAAATGTGTAATATATCTTCTACAGATCAAAGGCAAAGTTTTTGAAAGTATATCCATGCCTGTTTTATATTTATAATTTTCAACCTGCTTAGCACAATGATAATAAAATTAGGTATACTATAAGTACTTATAGAATATACCACTTAAATGTCTAGATTAGCAAGTAATTAAAATAAAAACAAACTCCAAACTTAAGCATTATTTGGAATTGATTGAGTCATCTATCTGGAAAGTCCAGAGGTTGGGCAGGCTTCAGGGTTTATTGGTTCAGAATACTCAGTGATGGTACAAAGGACTTGGTTTTGCTTTTCCATCATTTCTAGCAAGAATTCTGAAGTTTACATTGACATTGGTGTGGAAAGAGGTGTGTGTGTGTGTGTGTGTGTGTGTGTGTATGATTTAATTCAATCTAGTTCTTTCTTTTTTCCCTTGGAGCCAGCACTAAGATCTAAACTTGTCACTGTCAATAGAACATTCTGCAATAATGGAAAAGTTCAATATATGTGCTGTTCAGTATGATAGCTACTAACCATATGTGACTATCGAGCATGTGAATTGTGCCTAATATCTTTTATTTTTATTTGTTTTTAATTAATTTAATAGCTATATGTAGCTAGTGGCTACCATATTGCATAGCACAGGTCTAAAGCATGTAGACTGCTTGGCAAAGGAAAACACTAAAAAATCAGGAGCTATTTAGGAAGCACTGTGAGGAAAAGGAATCATGGCTGAATAACCAATAATCCTCAGTAAATTTACTGAAAATGGATTGTCTCAAACAACTTGAAAATTAATTCATAATCGATTGGTATGGACTGAGAAACCAATAACCCTGTAGCCTCAATATTCCATAGCAAATGCTTTCAGAAGTAAAGAGCATATAAGCATATACAAGTCATTTCTATTTTCATGTAAAAACCTGTGTCTTACTACCTTACCTAGTCAAAGGTAAGTTAACCGAAACATGGGTTACTTAACCTCTGTCACTGTAGTTAAGTAATATCGGCATAGTAAAATACAGAAAATGTAATTAATTATTCGGTAAATTTAGGAAATGAAATCAGATTCCCACATGTTTGCTTTCTGGATTCATCCGTGTTCATCAAATAAACTTTATAAATGTGAAATTGTCCTTTTGCTTTGTACTATATTTGAAAAACCCTGTTAATTACATGCTTTGTGAGAAGAAAAACTGTTTTGGTTTGTGTGCATATGTTCAATTTTTGTGCTGAATTTATTAGAAAAATAAGTGAGGTATAAATTTGCCTTGGTGACAGTGGCTGTGAAAGGTAACTCTGAATTATTTTGGCTTAGAACTATTAATGATTAAAAATGTCAAGCTTAATGTTGCATTAATGTAGTATTTAAATTGAACTCTTTATAAAAATTAATCATGGCATCATGTGGATTGGCAAGTTCAGGTGCAAAGGGGTCACTTGGAATTTAAACAGATCTACATTTGACAGGCTGCACAATGCTTTTTCCAGTGTATGTTGAATTTCTCCTTTAATCTCTAAATTGACACATATTTTACTGAAAATTGAGGTTGAATTTCTTGTGGAAATAAGCACTGTTTTAGTTCCGCATCTTATAATGACAATAGGGCATCCATGGGAAGAAGACAATGACACATACCTCACACTGGGTTTCTCCTGTCGCTGAGTTGAATCACCAACCTAGAGGCTGTGGTGCAGCTTCCACCTCAACCCTCGGCTTCTTGTAGCCCAAAGGTAATTGCAAAACGGGGCTTCACTCTCTGGACATCACGATCAGAAATACAAGTTGCTAACAGTGAACATAGTTTGTTGAACTGAATCAACAAACACATTTTCTGGTTAATATGAGATTGAAAAGATTTCAGAGTTAAATTTGCATCTGTTCCAAGTAAATTCTACCAATCAGGTTACACAAAATAATAATGGCTAGTTCAAGATTTGACTTAGATTTGCTACTTAGGTCCATTCTTTAAAAATCAATTTTGAAATGCATTAAAAGCTGTGGTGAAAGTTTTTCCAACTGTTGAGTGAAGGCAAAGGATACCAGAGTGATAATCTTCTGGCACATTAGAGATAGGCAGTAGGTGTTTATTTAAAAAAATAATTTTATTTCATTAAGAGTTCAGGCATCTTTTCCTTTATTAGGGTTGTCTTTAATAGCTCTTAATGTTATGAAATAGCTCACACTCTACTAAGATTCGATTACTTCCATTAGTATGCTCATCACTATGGAGAATGAAAGGAAGTAAAAACCAGGGTCCCTGACCTCTAGTTGCTTATTGTATTATTGAGGAGTCAAGGTACTCAATCATTTATGTAAAAAATATATATTTTGGGCATTTTCTTTGCCCTTTTAAAATATCCTCTGTTTTTTTCATCTTACACAGTGGGAGATGTGAAAAGACAGGTCTTAGAATGCTTCAGCTGTATTCTCAAATCCAACACATACTAGCTTCTGTAGGCATAAAAGGACTACAAAAAAAGGACTGCTGTTGGGTTAACAGTGCTGCAAATACTTTAAGAATTCTTAAACAAAGGAGAACATTGAGATATAGAATAATATGGAAAATCTCAAGGTTCATGAAATTTTTGAATAGAAGAAAGGTAGGAGTTCATATAGCAAACCCTTACCATTCTGTAGGTGAAGAAACTGAAATTTGCAGTAAATATACTGTTGCAGATCACCTACTGAGTCAAAGCAGCCCCAATATTTGTTTTAACATATTAGATCACCCCAGTGGCAGAAATGATTTTTTAAATAGGCCTAGAAAAAAAATGTGATTGATTTTTGCATTACAATGTGCCAAACTTAATAAGGAGTCAGACTCATTCAAATATGAATATATTTCCTCTGCCATTGTACTGAAAATAACCTCCATAAACTGAACCAACTGCATGCTAACTTAGATGCCACCTTATGATCAATGGTATTTTTTTTTTTTTACTAGAAGAGTTCTAGTGGGTTAGCTAAAGCATGTAGTGCAACTAAATATATAGTCTGAAGCTTGAATCCATGCCTGTTCAATGCTCTAACATTATGTTTTAAGCAACTGTACTGTGAGCTCGTTGAAGCAAGGGCTTGTGTCACTGGCCCTCTTTATCTCTGTGTTAGGCACAGTGCTGACCTATATTAAGTGCTCACTAAATATGGATTAAATGTAGTTTAATGAATCCTCTGTCTCATCACCATAGTGATTTCAAATGAATTGCTTTGCCTTTGTACTATTTATTTTGACACTTATTGTCACCAGCTTGGATGCATCCTGAAGTCGGTATTCAGAATAAATGTCTCCTGGAATTTCTCTTGGGTGGGATAAAAGCACAATCCATCATCTTTGAAATTAAACATATATATGTTTATGTTTTATTGCAAGTGAAAAATATGAGTCAAAGAGATTATTTGAATTTATAGAAATTGGAAATAGTTGGAGATAAAGGGGGGCACCAGACTTATGCTGAGATCATTTGCCATCTGATTTCTGCATTAGCCACATTGGCAAACATGTTGGAAGGCCAAATTTGACCCAGTCCCCAGTGAGAAATCGTAGTAAATGCATATTAATTACCTGAATAAAAATGTAGTACAATATTATTTACCTCGTTAGTTTAAACATCTCTCAGAGCAAGTATATTGCAAATATAGATTTTGTTGCTTCTCACTTTTCACCTTTTTTCTTCTCTTCATTTTTTTGGTAGCCACCAAAATTCTTGAAAATCATCTACCCCTTTGTGAGCTTTTGAAAATGTATATAGTTTTCAGTTAAACCAATGTTTTTTCTCCTTAAGGCCTTTCCCACTCATCACAGCTGAAGCTTTTTTTCCCTCCTTGTATATTATAGAACATACTGGCTTATTCTGCATGTTTAACACTTTTTTTTTTCAACGTTTATTTATTTTTGGGACAGAGAGAGACAGAGCATGAACGGGGGAGGGGCAGAGAGAGAGGGAGACACAGAATCGGAAACAGGCTCCAGGCTCTGAGCCATCAGCCCAGAGCCCGACGCGGGGCTCTAACTCAAGGACCCAAGATCGTGACCTGGCTGAAGTCAGACGCTTAACCGACTGCGCCACCCAGGCGCCCCTGTTTAACACTTTTTATTGCCCTAGATTATTAGTTCCTTTTTAAGAATTTGTATATAGCAAATTTCCTTCAGCAACCTATGGGGCAATTACCCCAATTTCTGCTGAAGTCTAAGGCAAGTTAAGTTATTGTTGATTATAGCTAGCATTAAGATGTTTAAGACATGAAATATGATTATATAAAATTGCATTCTTTATGCATATCATTTTAATACCCTTGAAAAGGCATTTATACTTATTTTACAGGACTCAAATAAGACAGTGTGGCAGAGTGAAAAGTAGTTTAAGGTGGTAAAATCCTAGGTTCTAATCTCTAATTATAGCTGAGGCTTTGAATGTTGGTTGAACATCTGCTATTTATCTGACAACACCCAGGTGAAAGACAGTAATAGAGACAAATAGAAATTTTCATAAAATGTGGTGGTATGCTATAGTAGGATATGTAAGGAGCACCTAACCTACTAGTTAAAAATGGAGGACCTGAAGAAAATACTGAACTCAATCCTGAAGAGCAGATAAAAGTGCACCATGGGAGTAATGGGAGGCCAAAACATTTAGCAAAAGGTATATGTGTGACCAAAGACTTGGTGGCATCATAAACAACAAGGAATACCTGCAGACACCTGAATATGTTTGCATAACCATATTGGGCTAGGGGCTGTGGCAAAGAAAGGGGGTTTAATGAGATGAATATGGGGTGGTTCACAGTACACTTGGGGAGAATACCAAAGAAATTTAATCTTAAAATTTTTTAATGTTTATTTCTGAAAGAGAGAGACAGAGCATGAGTGGGGGAGGGGCAGGGAGAGAGGGAGACACAGAATCTGAAGCAGGCTCCAGGCTCTGAGCTGTCACCACAGAGCCCTACGCAGGGCTCGAACTCACAGACCGTGAGATCATGACCTGAGCCAAAGTCAGTCACTCAACGGACTGAGCCACCCAGATGCCCCAAGAAATTTAATCTTATATGCTATGAGGAATGATTGAAGAATTTATTTCTTACAGAAATTATTTATTTAAATATTCTGTTCTAATATATATTTAAACTATTCTAGCACTAATACCAATATAGATCAGTAGATTTAGGGAAAATGCAGCTGGAAATGATTTGGAAATATAAAGGAGTAGTTAGCTTCAAA
The DNA here is from genome assembly GCF_018350155.1 of Leopardus geoffroyi. NCBI lineage: Eukaryota > Metazoa > Chordata > Mammalia > Carnivora > Felidae > Leopardus > Leopardus geoffroyi. The sequence goes on along the minus strand of NC_059333.1, from coordinate 51,176,041 downwards.
ATTCTTTCCAAAACTGGGGAAGAGAAAATTTCCTCAACAACCTGTGGGCCTACTGCCTCTGTTACTCCTCTGCCTGGATCTTCCTTTACAAGATCATTTTTGCTCTTTTAGAATTTCTGTTATTCTAAAAGGAAGATGATACCCAGGTGGAGTTTTTATAAGCTCATCAAACTCTCTAGATCTGTTTTTTCACTTGTGAGGTTGGGATTAGATTTCTGATGCCTATGAAGGCTTTGATTTGTAGAAGTTGTTTTATTCCTTTACAGGTCTTAGACTATATCTTAAGAAATAAATGTGCTGATCGCATTTATGACTTATTTTATTCTGTCCTGGGCAGTGATTAAACACTCAGTTGTTTCTTTGTTGGAGTGCAATTTGCTTTGTGATAATCTTATAACATGCTTTCCAGAACTCCATCATGAAGAAAATCTAGGATATTTGGTAAAATATACATTTCAATTTTAATTTATAATTATGTGCTCTCCTGTTTGATTTCTAGATAACTTATAAGGAGCTCATCTGAGGGCATAAGAATGAGTAATGATAGAATCATATTCCAAATTAGATTATATTGTCTCCAATATTTAATTTGTATTTCTCACGATGCCTAATGTAATAATGAACTCAATATCATTTTTCTTGAGTATTTCTCTGAATGCCTGATATGTTCCCAGTGACTTGACAAGGCTACTAAGGCTCCACAATGACCCTATATGGTGCCAATACTCTTATTTTATAGGAAAATAAGCTAAGTCTTAGAAACCACTCAAGTGATGAAACTTTAACTGCTAAATCAAGGTTTGGAAAGTATTGTAGCTTAAATAGGAGACACATTTATGTAACTTCCTTCAAATCAGAATAACTAACTATGGGCTGGGAGGCTGGATCCAAGATGTTAGCAACTCAGTCTACTTAGTTGTTCCACTATCCTCTAGGACATTATTTGTCTCTGTATGGTCAAAGATGAATCACAATCATATCCACTGAGTCCAAAATTAAACTAGCAGGGAAGCAGAGGGCACACACTTTTCCTTTAAGAAAACCCTGTGGCAGTTGTAGATCTCACTTCTATCTACTCCACTGGCTAGAACTTAACCACAGAGATATCCTCAATATGGGGAAGGTTAGAAAATGTCATCTGTATCTTTCAGTAGAAGAGAATAGATATTTGGTGTTAACAAGCAGTCTGAGGTATGAATGTGGAGCAAGGATGTAACATTTCCACCCTACTCCAATGCCTGTGTTCTAAACTATGAGCAAACTATGGCTCATGGGCCAAATCTTCTCAGCCATTTGTTTTTGTAAATGAAATTGTTTTGAACTCAGCCACACCTATTTACTTATGTATTATATAGAGCTGTTTCCTTATGAGGCATACTTGAGTAATTATAACAGAGATTCTGTGGTTCACTAAGCCCTAAGTATGTACTATGAGGCCATTTATAGAGAAAAAAAGTTGCCATCCTATTTTACTAGACTAACTAGTCTTGTTTGTTTCCTTCAGCCCACCACCCTCACGCACATATAGTCTCCATGCTTTACTACACTCTACCGTTCCTTGGATAGAAGAATTTCTAACCCACATGGGCTCTCCTGCCATATAAGCTGACAATATCAGAGTGCTAGAGAGAAATGTGGAGATACTTCTTTTCCCCATCCCCTGAACATGTTGTTGCCATTATTCTGAAAAGTGTGTTGTTCATAATTCTGAAGTGTTTTGTTGCTGTGATTCTGAAAGTAGTTGTGTTTGACTACAATACCAGCCCCTCTTCCATGTCTCCAGCTCACCTAAAGCTCCAGTAACATTATTATTCTCCCCTTCTTCTTCAGGCCTGGGGTAATAATCCATTCCTGTTGTTGCTCAACTTTGATGCATCACATCTTGGTTTCATCAACAGTGTTTCTTTAAAATCAATCCCATTTCTTCTTTCTGGGTCCTAACTGATACAATCATATACAATCATGACACTCCAGAGCCTGACAGTTCTTGCAAGTCTTAGGTGTGATATACCTTAGTGAATAAAAATTATAATGAAAATCAGTAGAGCAGAGATACCTGAGATATTTGAAGGAAAAGTATCAAGCTATCATGGATTATAAAGGTTGGCCCAGTCTGATCTCTTGAGTTCTTAAAAGTGGAAGAGGGAATTAAGAGATTAGGTCAGAGAGAAGCAACAATGAAAAGAAGAGGGAGAAGAGTTTTGGACTGTGAGAGGGATTCAAACCACCATTGCTGGCTTTCAAAATGAAGGAAGGAAACCATGTGCATAGGAATATGGTAACCATTAAAGAGATGGGAACCCCAGCAAGAAAATAGTAATCTCATTTCTATAATTGCAAGGAACTGAATTCTGTCAGCAACTTGAATGAGCCAGGAAATAGATTCTCCACTGGAGACTATAGAAGGAATACAGCCTACTGATACCTAGATTTTAGTCTGGCCAATGCTAGACGTCTGAGCTAAAGAACTGTAAGATAATAAATTTGTGTTGTTTTAAGTCGTTAACTTTCTGGTAATTTGTTACAGTAATGGTAAAAAATTAATACAGACTGAATTCACTTAAATTGAAACCCCCATTGTGAAATTGCACATAAAGAAAAAAAGAACCATCAGGTTTATGTACTATTTATTTCTCACATGAGACTGGAAAACATACCTGTGAAAGCAGATGATATGGGAATTAAGGTTAAGTTCAAATCAAAGTGTATTAAAGTGGCCATGCTTATGAAGAGCTACTGTAGAATGCCAGGGACTGCATGGTATAATAGACAAGGGAAAGAAAAAACAATATAATCAGTAGATCATCGAGTTGTGTTGGTTGGAGGTAGAAGGTAGAATTAATGTAAAATTAGGACAGGGGAAAGTAATACATAGTGATGAATAAAAGTAAGTAGTTTAAAAGGGAGATTTTGAAAAGAGTAAAGGAATAGAGGATAAAAAGGAACAATGAAGAAAGGAAGGAAAGATGAATAAAAGGGTGAACATAAAGTGAAATGGTAAAAGATCAAAAGGGGAATAAGCATAACTGATGAAGAAAAATCTCTTATGAGAACCCTATGAAACAACCTTTAATTCCAAACATTCTCTAATAATTTCCATGCAGAGTCTGTACTCTCTCTCCTAAACTTAATCCTCTATCAGGAATTCAAGAGGCCAACTGCTCTTGATTCTATACACTTTCATTGTGGCTCAACCTTTGTGTAAGCACTCTGCATTTTCCTTGCTCCCTCCTCTCCAAACTACAAACATTTGGAGGATTTAAGCTTTTCTTTTATTGCAGCATCACTTCATCTTGTGGCTCTTTCTTACTCAGATGTTTTAGAAATGGAGAGATTCGCTCTCCTGATGACAATAATCAAACTTGTATCAGGCATGCATCCAAGAGTACCAGGCAACTCAACTTTGACAGTAAAAGCCAAAGATGAGGGCAAATTGGGGTCACATGAAATATCAATCCTCTGTATGGACAGGTGATTTCAGGTTGCTTCATTTCTTGGATTCCTACCTCTTGAAGCAATAAAATACCATTGCAATATACTATTTGGGGTAAAAGATAACAGCAGCTCATTTCAGTCAAGAGAGGAAATGCTGAGTGTATTGATTATTGGAGCTCAGTTATTTGATAAAGTATTAGTATTGTGGGCAATATTTTCACTTGGAATTAAGTTCAAATTGAGTATTTTTAGTTAACAATATTGTGAGACTGATAAACTCTAAATAAAGAATCTAACGCTTATCCTTGTTATCACTTTCTGCATGTGTTAATAATTTCGAAAAGCATGCATAATTTGAGTAGATCCTAAATAAATAGTTACTTGCATATTATGAGTACTGTAGCAATAGGTGATCCATTTCACACTCTAAGTCATGGTCAAGTATCCTTGGAATTAGACAACATTTATTTTATCAGATCTTCATTTCTATGCTGACAGTTTCTTTAGACCTCTCTTAAATTGCATGTATATTTTACATGTGTGAATCAAACACATCTGATTAAGTCTCAGAAAATTATTAAAGTCTTAAAAAATCTTACAGTATAAAACAGACTTGCAGTTTGTTCTTTTTGTAGTAAAATATACATGTTTTTAATCATTTTAACCATTTTTAAATATATACTTTAGGGGCATTAAGTATATTCACATTGTGGCTTATTTCACTTAGCATAGTGTCTTCAATATTCATTCATGTTGTAGCATGTGTAAAAGTTTTCTAAGGCTGAATAATATTACATTGTATGTGTGTATATACATGGCATATATACATATATATACATATATATACACACACACACATGCACACACACTAGATTTTATTTTCTATATATCTCTTGATGGACATTTGGATTGTTTCCATCTTTTGGCTCTTGTCAATAGTGCTCCTATGAACATGCATGTGCAATTATCTGTTAAAATCCTTGCTTTCAATTATTTTAGGTATAAAAGTAGAATTTCTGGATCATATGGCAATTCTATGTTTTATTTTTTGAGGAGCCACCATATTGTTTTCCACGGAGACTGAACCATTTTACATTCCCATTAGCAATGTGCAAGGGTTCCAGTTTCTCTATAACCTCACTGACAAATTATTTGTTTTTGCTTTTATGATAACCATCCTACTGGTTGTAATGTGGTATCGGATTGTGCTTTCAGGATTGCATTTTTAAGGGTAAAAAGATGTAATATTTCCAAATTAAGAATTCCTCTGTAGAGTTAATAATGTGAAGATTGCAGACAACCTGATAAGGTACAAAAATAGATATGTCCTAAAATCCAGTTGTACTTTTGCAGGAGATGTTTCATCTGCTTGTCAAAGATTAGCTCTACAGTCTGCAGTTCTTTAAATACTACTTCAGCGAGTGTTGTGATTTTTTTTGTCAAACCCGTTTGTAATGTTATATGGTGCTTAGAAGACAGAACAAGAGTTGGTAAGTGAGATCCTCAGTTTCTTAGATTTAGGCCTGGAGCAACATAAATAAGCTTCAGTAATAGAGTCCAGTAGAATATCCAGTTGAATAACAACTACTAGGTCAAATAACATCTTATCACTGGAAATATTAGGGGAGAATTCATGGAGAGTATTTAAGAAGAAATTTCTGCATTGGTTAGAGACTAGCCCCAACAAATGCCAAGCCTCTTTCACTTCTCAGAACCTACAAGTGTTATTTTATTTTGAATTACATTACATTCCAAAAGATGAACCCTAACCTTCTTTAAAAAAGCCTATCATGGGGCGCCTGGGTGGCTCAGTCGGTTAAGCGTCTGACTTCGGCTCAGGTCATGATCTCACGGTCTGTGAGTTTGAGCCCCACGTCGGGCTCTGTGCTGACAGCTCAGAGCCTGGAGCCTGCTTCAGATTCTGTGTCTCCCTCTCTCTCTGACCCTCCCCTGTTCATGCTCTGTCTCTCTCTATCTCAAAAATAAATAAACATTAAAAAAATTTTAATAATACAAATAAAATAAAATAAAAAAACCTATCTTTATATCTGTGGCATACATTTGAACTGCTCACTGATAACTGGCTTCCCTCTCCTTCCAGTCACACCTGCGTATTGTACTTTCCCCATCCCTTTGAACTGAGCTACGACTAGTTCTGGTGAATGAATTGTTACTATAAATGATACAAATGCCTTCCTTGCCAAAGGATTCCATTGCAGAAGAGAGATCCTCAGCTATACTCTTCTTGTGATATGATACGTATGGAAGCATGTGTTGAGGTAGAGACTCTATCAGTCTGCATTACGTAAGTGACCACAATGAATAATGGCAACTGACCCCTCTCCGTTCCCACATTAGAATTTATTTTTATTTGGTGAATGAGAAATAAACTTTGTGGTTTCAAGCCACTAAGTTTGGGCATTAGTGGGCATTAGTGTATGCTTGAAATTTGTTTTTTCTCTCTTTCTAAAAAAATTTATGCTCATATTTCCTAAGTTATATTCTAGTATCTATGAATATCTAAAATCCAAATATATAAAAATCTACGTTCAGGTTATTGCAGGTCTAGGCAACCAACAAAAATTCCTTCAGATAATTCCAGGCATCATATCTTTTTTTGGTTTAAACTCCAGGGATATCTTATAATCCCATCAGAATGTTCTAATGAAGAAAGTGAGATTTAAGGCAACGTCAGAGAGGAGATGCCTTCACTTTGGTCTCATCATATAACTGGGAAATTCATAAACTTCCAGTCTTCATTTACAAATTTTAAAAATGTGGAGTATAATATTTGCTCTAAAATATTCTTTCACAGAGTGGTCATAAGGATCAAAAGAGATAATATGCAAGCAAATATATTCTAGGATACTGAAGTACACTATGAAATATAAAAACATTAGTCTTAAAAAAATAGAAACCAGTTCAGCATAGACACTATGCAAAAATACAATTTAAAATTACCTTAGAAGCTTAGAACTTCTCGAGACACATGTTATGCATGACTAATGAATACAAGTTAACTGACCTCATCATATTTCAATTCTAAAAGGCTATAGCATGTACAGGTCTACATTATTTCTGTAAAATGCAAACAATGCTATGTGCACAACTCTGTCCCCCTAGGAGATGGTTCTTACCAATTTACAGACTGATAAAATCGACTCAGTGGACACCAGTAAACATCTCACTCCAGTAAAACCTGTGGAAGAATCTATTAAGTTTAAAAGAATCACTTTTTTAAATCATGGTCAAGATACCCTAACCTATATAAAATATAATACAGTATGTGTTTGTTACTGATATACTGCCCCGTAGTGTTCTGTGAAACCATTAACACTTACACTGAATATACGAAAGATTCCATTTTCAGAACATTCAAGTTGCTACCTTAATTTGGCTCTGTAAGTGGTATTTCTTGGCTCAAGCAGGACACTCAGTCATCCTGAGTTAGAAGTGTCCCCTGCACCTGACCTCACAGATTATGCCCAATGCTATAAATTATTGTTGAGTTGTAATGTTCACTTACTCTGTTTTATTACATAGGAAATGATTATCATTGCTCAGGCTATAATTGCCTTTATCGAATTTGACTACATGAAGACAATTGATGAGAGGTGCAAGTATGGTGTGACAAATTTTATTCAGAAAACCCTATCCTAGCTAGAACAAAAATATTATGGAAAGAATGGCTGAAAGTTGACATGCTCTAAGTCTGAGTTGCTTTCTCAGAACCACAAAGGCAGGTAATTACACACATGGGTTGAAATTGTCTAATGGTCTTTTGCAGTTAGGCTTCAAATATCCAGTTTTGCATACAGAATATGATCATCCGTGCCCTATGAGCATTTGTTCAGTTTTTCAAACTTAGTATTTCATAATATGAGTAGACATGATACAGTATTTGTAATAGAAAATTAAGTACTTTTGTGTAATATGGCCAATTTTTCTAACCAAAATTTTGAATTTTATAGATTAGCCTAGAGAAGTAGAAGGCGTTATTAGTACAAATATTGAGGGAAATATTTTGGGGAAAAATAATGATATATGATGACTTATTTATAAATTTCCATGTTAAGTAATATACTTCATATTTTTTTTGCTAGAGCTGCTGTAACAAATTACCACACACGAGGTGGCTTAAAAAAAAACCAGAAACTTATTCTCTAACAGTTTTGGAGGACAGCAACCTAAAATCAGCCTGTCAGCAGCACCACACTCCCTCTGAAGACTGTAGAGGAAAATCCTTCCTTGCCTCTTCCAATTTCTGGTGGCTCCAGACATTCCTTGGTTTGGGGCTACATAACTCTAATCTCTGTGCCTACATCTTCACATGATTTGTTTCTGTATTTCTTTGTCTCCCAAACTTCCCTCTGCTTTACTCTTTTAAGGTTTTAGAAAAACGCTTGTGATTTGGAGCTTACCCTATATCCAGTAGGATCCCATCTCAGGATCCTTAACTTACTTCCATCTGCAAAGTTGCTTCTTCAAGTAAGGTCAAATTCATAGGTTTCAAGTATTTGTGTGTGTGTGTGTGTGTGTGCGTGCGCGTGTGTATGTATACATTCCCCCCCCCCCCCCAACCAGGGATGGAGGCACTAGTCAACCCCATATTCTAAATTTTTTAAGAATCATTCCATGTTAGGGACATTATCCACATAAAAGTATAATTTTTATTTGTTTATGTCCGTAAAATCTCTAAGGTGAGGTAGCTATTACTTGCTGTCTCTTACAGGATGGGTAGAGGAATCAAATCAAATCAACAGATTTAACAGGAAGGTAAAATGGAATAGTAAAGGTGAGACAACCATGCATACAAGAATACAAGTTGGAATTATTGTCTTCATTTTGCTTAGTTTGTGATAGTTCCTCTAGCTTGATAAGAAAATAAGAGGGAAAAATAATACTCTGTCTAATAGCATTCAAATAATTGACATAGACAAATAAGTTAGGTGAAGTGATATACTTCATTTGAAATATACACTATATGGGAGTATCTTTGACTCTTAAATCCCTAACTGTATTATTAATAGATTTAGTGTCCATAAGCATTCATTCACATTGTCTGATTTAATTCCTCTAGAATACAAAATAAAGTTTAACTGTTTTTCAAAAATGTTGTTTAAATTGTTATCAAGTTTCATTTAATTTTAAAATTAAATAATTTTAATGAATACAAAATAATTTTAATAGAACTGTAAAGAATATTATAATGTTACTTTTAAAGTGAAAAAATATCTTTTAAAATATTTTTCACGTTTCTCCACATCCTCGCCAGCATCTATAGTCTCCTGATTTGTTCATTTTAGCCACTCTGACTGCCATGAGGTGGTATCTGAGTGTGGTTTTGATTTGTATTTCCCTGATGAAGAGTGACATTGAGTGTCTTTTCATGTGCCTGTTGGCCATCTGGATGTCTTCTTTAGAGAAGTGTCTATTCGTGTTTTCTGCCCATTTCTTCACTGAAATGGGAACCATGTTGCACTGTTGGTGGGAAATGCAAACTGGTGCAGCCACTCTGGAAAACAGTGTGGAGGTTCCTCAAAAAATTAAAAATAGATCTACCCTATGTTCCAGCAATAGCACTGCTAGGAATTTACCTAAGGGATACAGAAGTGCTGATGCATAGGGGCACTTGTTCCCCAATGTTTATAGCAGCACTTTCAATAGCCAAATTATGGAAAGAGCCTAAATGTCCATCAACTGATGAATGGATAAAGAAATTGTAGTTTATATACACAATGGAATACTACGTGGCAATGAGAAAGAATGAAATATGGCCTTTTGTAGCAACATGGGTGGAACTGGAGAGTGCTATGCTAAGTGAAATAAGTCGTACAAAGAAAGACAGATACCATATGTTTTCACTCTTATGTGGATCCTGAGAAACTTACCAGAATACCGTGGGGGAAGGGAAGGGTAAAAAAAAAATTATAGAGGGAGGGAGCCAAAACATAAGAGACTCTTAAAAACTGAGAATAAACTGAGGGTTGATGGGGGGGGTGGAAGGGACAGGTGGGTGGGTTATGGGTATTGAGGAGGGCACCTTTTGGGATGAGCACTGGGTGTTGTATGGAAACCAATTTGGCAATAAATTTCATATTTAAAAAATATATTTTCCAAAATATTCTGGCTTTTGTCAAATACGTAGTTTCTTTTAGATTTAATTCTCGAGAAATTCTCTAAATGCAGTTATTTGAAAAATCTGTAAGTTGTTCTGAATACTATGACAGCTTACTTGGAACTGCTTAATTCAGAATACTTTATTCCTTTTATTACAGGTAAATAAAGTTTAAGATTAAAGAGGTAGGCGTTTCCATTTATCAAAGGGAATGAATTTGTAATCTACATATTTATCTTTAGTAATAATATTGTCTTCTTGGTTATGTGGCTTAAATATAAAGTGAAGTCCATCTCTAGAAATCCTTACCTCTTTAAATAATTGAACTCTAATCCTTCTTATATATTTTGACACATTTCTGCTCCCAGTGTTTTCCTGCCCAGAATCTAGAGACTGATATAGACTAATCTATAGACTAATATCTTCAAATATTCTCTCATGTCTATTGCTTTCATTTACACTAACAACTTTGGGTATAACTTCACCTTCTGAGTTTTTGGTAACTCTTTCCCCTGCTTCTGTAATAGCCCTGTCTTTAGTGTAGGATGTAGGCAAGTGTAGCAGTCTACCACTCTCTCTCTCCCGCAAAGCTTATGCCTCTTATTCTATGTCTCACATTTTAAACATTGGAAGTCTGGCAGAGACTTTGATGATTCTTAAAAATGTTCATCAGTTTATATCACAGAAAATTTATTTTAATTGTGAAAAGGGAAAGGAAGTAGAAGAAAATACGGTAGTAAAATGTGTGTATTTATGTTTGAGTATGTAATTCACTTCCATATGTGCACTCGGCCAAATCCAGCTCTATGTGCTGGGATAGAAATTCGTTTGATAACTGCACTGCCTGCTACCCATATTTTTTTTCTACAAACTTCCCTTTTGGTGGGAAAACCTTTGCTGAAAAATCTATACAATTAACATAATTAATTAGGAATCATCTAATTCAGCCTCTTTTGAAGGTTAACCATAGGCTTAGAAGATTAAATGCATATGTAACACCTGCATTTTATATCATGACTTCTGGATCAGAGAAATAATAAGTAAAATAAGTGAATGGGCTAATGACCATCTTCTTCCTTCTTATCATCCCTACATATTAAGAGCAGTAGGAATAAAAGCAAACAAAGCCAGCATAATCTAATAGCTCTGTTGATAAATGAACAATCTTCATCCTGATCCTTGTTTCCAGATGCTCATAAATTAAGATTACATTAAAAAAATCTCCCAAGTATGCTGTCCTTTTAGGATCCCAGAAATCAAGTTTCGGAGTTTGTTTATTCAGTTGCTTATTTACTTATTAAGAGAGACCAGGGAATTAAAGCAGATATTCTTACAATATAAAGCTCTTCCATGCCAATTTTTTTTTCAATCCTTCTTGGCAGCTGATATGCTATTTCCATGTCTGTTCTTTATTATGCTTCAGGAAATATGAGCTCTATCAAGGCTGAACTCTATGGTTGTCTCCTCATCTGACTTACTAGTTGAATCATAAGGGATGTAGCTATAATTTGCACACAAGTTTTACGATTGTAACATGGTGAGCCAGGTTAGGATTTCCATTAATGATCTCCTGAATTTAGATCTATGTTTCTTTGATGCATTCTCAAGTGATGACAAAATCAAATAGAGTGCACACAAAAGCAGGCATCAGTGAAGCTAGTAGATATCTTTAACTCTTGCCTGAAGGAATATTCTATCATATTGGAAAGATATAAATGCTGATTTTTAATGTGCATTTTGATGAAATCTGCCTCATATTTATTTAATTATGGAATAATAATAACTGTACAAAACAAATTCAGTATATTGCTTTTTTCTACTTATTAGAAGTAAACCATTTAAAACCTTAGTGTCATAAGTGAGACTATATATTCTCCATCATAATGAGATCTTCTTGTCCAAATAGTACGTAATATTAAATAGTACTTAAACCTTTACTTTGTGCTGTTACATTCTTGTAACTCTTCTTTCTCTTTTTCTTTTTTTTTTTTTTGATTTAAAATTATATAGCACCTTTGTTTCTAAGAAATTATTTGTCCCTGTTTTAATTATGCTATCTTCTTTTTCCCTCTCCCTTTCATTAACAGATAATTATAGAATATTGTTATTTGTCAGGTGTTCTGATAGGCCTTGAGAAAACAAGTCTTTGCTATCAGCAAGTCAACACTGAGAAGTCCAGTGAAGAAGTATGTAAACACTAGACATCTTTGTCATTCTAATTGAGATAAAATACCTGCAAACAGAGGGGCATTCTACTTGGTGATGAGAGTTAGTTTTAATTCATAAAAGTAACATAAAACTACAAACATAAACACAAAGTTAGATACAGAGTCTTAAAAAGATCATAAGTATGACAGCCCTGAAGCTTAATTTTTTCAACTTTTAGGTAAAACCATCTGTACTTGTATGGACTTGTGTGTGTGTGTGTGTGTGTGTGTGTGTTTGTGTGTGTGTGTGCATGTGTGTGTGTGTTTCTAAATCTAGGCCTTGTTAGGAGGAACAGAAATGGAAAGAAATAGTATTGAAATTCTTTTAGATGTGATTTAACTTGTTGAATGAACTCAGGAAATATAAGCTATATTGTACATTAAATATGACACCTAAGCAAATAGTCCTAGGGTAAGTACACTTGGCCTTAATTTTACTAAATGCAAAGTTTCAGATTCTTTCAGCCCCTTTTAGCTAATTATTTAAGGAAAAATTTGTTCAACATTCTAACTGTTCCCATCCCCAACCAAAGTATTTGACATCCCCTTGTATATGTCTCTAGTTTACTAGAACTGCCACAACAAAGACTAGATGACCACAAGTTTCTTCTGAGGTCTTTCTCCTTGGTTTATAGATGCGTATCTTCTCTGTATGTTTTCACGTAGTGTCCGTTCTGTGCCTCTGTGTTTTAATTTTCTCTTCTTATAAGGACATGAGTCATATGAGATTAGGACCCACCACAATGACCTCATTATACCTTAATTACCACTTTAAAGATTCTGTCTCCAAATATAGACACGTTCTGAGATACTGGAGGTTAGGACTTCAATATGAGTATTGGGGGAATGCAATTCAGCCATAACACCCTAGTATGATGGGGACAGGTCATTACTAAAGTACCCTTGTCATATAGACACAAGACCAGAAATCTGACCCTTCATTATCCCAAATTTTACCCATAGTTAATCTTTGTTCTTTGAGATATTGAAATCTCAGCAATATGTTTTGCAGAAAAAAAAAAAAATCAGTGAACCAATCCAACTGTTATCATCCTGGCTAAGAAGAGTCTTATAATGTCCAGAACCCCAGGGATTATAAGTTAGTAGGTAGGAATTTTTTTTTTTTTTTTTTTTTGTCTAGAGGTTGATAGCAGCCATATAAATTCCACTATATAGGAAATAATTTACATGAGTGTATAAGTATAAAAGTCCAGTTCTTCTCTCATTAAAATAGAGACCTTATAGGGGCGCCTGGGTGGCGCAGTCGGTTAAGCGTCCGACTTCAGCCAGGTCACGATCTCGCGGTCCGTGAGTTCGAGCCCCGCGTCAGGCTCTGGGCTGATAGCTCAGAGCCTGGAGCCTGTTTCTGATTCTGTGTCTCCCTCTTTCTCTGCCCCTCCCCCGTTCGTGCTCTGTCTCTCTCTGTCCCAAAAATAAATAAACGTTGAAAAAAAAATTTTTAAAAAAATAAAATAGAGACCTTACAAATCTGATATTGTACCTAAGTAAGTAAATAAATAAAAATTGTGTCTAACAAACATGGAAGAATATTAGATATCATAAATACTTACAAATTATGGCTTATTTGTGACCAGTTCTATAATTATTTCAGTTTAACAACTGCACTTCCATTGTCCTTCCTATAATAAGGTAGAAGATGAATACCACCTAAGAACAATATTAAAGGTTAATTATAACTTATACAACATACTGCCAGGTAAACTCACAATACTCATTCATCTGTCTTCTCATTAGTGACATCGAGATAAAATTATTGATATACTTTAGAGGAATACTATGACAATATCCTCACATTCATGCCCCAATTATTTCTATTTGTGCAAAATAACTTTATGAACCAACATTTTAACATATTTTTCATACATACACCTTCACATATAGGTACATTTTCAATTATCATTTTATAACATAGATGCTTGGATGCTGATTGGATGCTTTGATTTTTCTTGTGAAGTATAGTGGATACTCTAGATTGAGTAACTCAGCCATCATTCTTTTCTTTTGCAAAGAGTAAATTAGGTTCTTCCTATTAAATATATTTGTATGGAATTTAGAAGGTGGAGGTAAATGGGGAAAAAAAACCCAAGAACATCTACTTGTCCTTTTGGGCTATTTTAGTTTTTCTCTGAAACTGCATTCTAGTGTTTAGTTCCCAGCTTTCTGGGTATGAAAAGATAGGTACATTAGTAGCAATGACTTTTTATTCTGGATTATGGGAATGGAGTTTTTTAGTCTTGAATTCAAGTTCTGGTGGTCAGATTAGTTTCTTTGGTCAGTTAGTTCTCGAAGACTTCCTGGAGTTTGAGGCTAAGGCCCACTCTTCCTCTAATCTTTCCGATACTTTTGTAAATATTTAACTCTCTGTATTACATCTAGATTAAAATACCTGGTTTTGTTCTTTTTCTTATGCTTTATTTTGGCTGATAACGATATACTATAAGTGAGGACCAGTCTTTAAGGATTGGAATCTGGTTTGGTTGGGTATGAGCACAGGGAATATTCACTCACCCCTGGAAATGGACTAGTATTAATACCTCACATATAGAAGCAAAATAGATACTTAAATTATCCTCTAGAGTTATCTGGCATAAGACACCTATTGAAGGCAAGTTTTTGGTAGACCTGATGGATAGTTAAAAAACCATTGAGGTGGGGATAATAAAGATAAGAATGAAGGGAGAGCTTGAAAGCCTGACAAAAGACAGAGTTTTTTTATGACTACACACACGCGCGCGCGCGCGCACACACACACACACACACACACACAGAAATACTCATAGTTATTATTTTTTTCTTAACCCCAATGTAGTTAATATACATTGTTATATTAGTTTTAGGTGTACAGGATAGTGTTTCAGTAGTTCCATATATTACACAGTTCTCATCATAAGTATATTCCTAATCCCCTTCACTTATTTCACCCAGCTCCCCACCCATCTCCCCTCTGCTAACCATCTGTTTTCTGTATGGTCAAGAGTATGCTTTATGATATGTCTCTGTTTTGTCATTGTTCATTTGTTTTGTTCCTTAAATTACACATATGGGTTAAGTCATATGGTATCTGACTGGCTTACTGGCTTATTTCACTTAGCATTATACTCTAGATTCATCCATGTTGTTGCAAATGTAAAGATTTCATTTTGTTTTTATATGGTACACTAATATATACCACATCTTCTTTATCCATTCATTATCTTTATCCATTTATCTATCAAAGGACACTTGCTTCCATAGTTTGGCTATTGTAAATATTGCTACAATAAACATAGGGGTACATATATCTCTTTAAATTAGTGTTTTTGTAGTTTTTGGGTAAGTACCCAGTAGCAGAGTTACTAGATCATAGAGTATTTCTATTATTAATTTTTTTGAGGAATCTCCATACTGTCTTCCACAGTGACTTTGTACTAGTTAGCATTCCTATCAACAGAGCATGAGAGTTCCTATTTGTCCACATCCTCACACATACTTGTTGCATTAAATGTGTACATTACTTTGGGTTCTATAGACATTTCAACAATATTCTTCCAATCCATGAACATGGAATGTTTTTCCATTTCTTTGTGTCATCTTCAATTTTTTTCATCAGTGTTTTATAGCTTTCAGAGTACAGGTCTTACACCTCTTTGGTTAGGTTTATTCCTAGGTATCTTATTATTTTAGGTGCAATTGTGTATGGAACTGATTCCTTGATTTCTCTTTCTGTTGGTTCATTATTGGTTTACATAAAGGAAACAGATTTCTGTACATTGATTTTGTATCCTTCAACTTTACCAAATTATTTATCAGTTCCATCAGTTTTTTGGTGGTCTTTAGGGTTTTCTCTATATAGTATCATGCCATCCACAAATATTGAAAATTTTACTTTTTTCTTAACTGATTTGGATGCTTTTTATTTCTTTTTCTTGTCTGATTGCTGTGGCTAGGACTTATAGTACTATGTTTAATAAAAGTGATAAGAGTAGAAATCCTTGCCTTGTTCTGACATTAGGGGAAAAGCTCAGTTTTTCCCTATTGAGTATGATGTTATATGTGAGTTTTTCATATAAGTTCTTTGTTATGTTGAGGTATAGTATCCCTAAGCTTACTTTGTTGAGGATTTTTATTATAAATGAATGTTGTACTTTGTTAAATACTTATTTTTCCATCTTGGAATGATCATATGTTTTTCATCTTTTCTCATTGATGTGATGTATCATTTTGATTGTTTTGTTAATATGACAAAACATGACATCCCAGGAATAAATCCCACCTGATTTTGGTGAGTGATTTTTTTTAATGTGTTGTTGGATTCAGTTTTCCAATATTTGTTGAGGATTTTTGCATCCCTGTTCATCAGATATATTGGGCTGTAGTTCTCTTTTCTTCTAGTGTTTTTATGTGTTTTGTATCAGGATAGTGCTGACCTCATAGGATGAATTTGGAAACTTTCCTTCCTCTTCTATTTTTTTGGAAAAAAATTGAGAAGAATATATATTAAGTCTTCTTTAAATGTTTGGTAGAGTACTCTTGTGAAGCCATAAGGATAAATACCCATAGGAACAAGATAAAACAACATCAACAAAATCAGAAACAGAGACTACTATTTGTAGATGGCAAGATACCCAGGAATAAAACTAACCAAAGTGGTAAAATATTTGTACTCTGAAAATTATAAACCACTTGTGAAAGAAATTAAAGAAGACACAAAGAAATGGAAAAACATTCCATGTTCATGGATTGGAAATTAATATTGTTGAAATAGTCTTATTTCAAGAGACACGTGCACCCTGATGTTTATACCTGCACTATCAACAATAGCCAAATTATAGAAAGAACCCATGTTTCCATCAACTGATGAATGGATAAAGATATATATATATATATGTATATGTATATATATATGTATATACACACATATACACACATTATATATTATATATTATATATAAAGATTACATATTATATATATGTATATATATATTACACAGACACACATACATACACTCACACATACAAACGTATTTTTCATACAATGGAATATTACTCAGCGATAAAAAGAATGAATTCTTGCCATTTGAAATGACGTGGATGAAGGATTATGCGAAGTGAATAAGTCACTCACCGAGAGACAAATATCATATGATTTCACTCATATGTGGAATTTAATAAACAAATGAACAAATAGGGGAAAAACAGGCAAACCATACAATAGACTCTTAACTATAGAGAACAAACTAAGGGCTGATGGAGGGGACTTGTGGGGGTGATTGTTTGAGTGGGTGATGTGTATTAAGGAGGGCACTTGTGATGAGTACTGGATATCGTATGTAAATGTTGAATCACTATGTTGTACACCTGAAACTAATATTACACTGTATGTTAACTAACTGGAATTTAAATAAAAACTGGAAAATATACACACAAAAAAGAATAAACAGAGCCTAATCATATAATTTGCTTTATTATAGGTGGAATTCTCACCAATATGTGAAAGTTAAAATAATTGATTTGGAAATAATGTAATGATTGGAATGAGGATACTTCTGTGATAGCAAATTATTCTGAGCATCCTGACCTCAGAAAACACTGACTAATACTAGCTAAAATCTCTCATTCCTTTCCTGATAAATTTATTCCTAAATACATGAGACCCATCTAATGCAAAATTTTATTGTTATTTTTGTCATTTAATTTTTCTTTACGTTTTGTTTTAGCAAATCAATCACACTGTTCCTGGTGGCAAATCTCTGCCACTTTTTATTTCCATCAGGCAAATAACTAGTCTCAGATTTAAGCTTGCTCTAAAGGTGCAGGTGGAATATTTTACCCAGGAGGTAAAAACCTACACACCAAAGTAATTGTAAAATGTTGCTAATTTATTTAGGGTCTAACCTGATAACTATGTACAACAATATATTTTAATGATGCTAAAATAACTAGAAAAAATACAACTTTAAACTAAGCCAAATACATTAGTGTGGATATACTTACTCATATTCTGGGAAAGATTCTAACAGATTGCTCAGCTGTTTGGCAAGAAATCTAGATCCAGTGGTGTACTTCACTAAATGAAGTGGAGATTCCAGAAATTCACTGTTGTAATGAAAAGGAAAAGAGTCCAAAGGCAGGCTAAAAGCATTGCTGAAGAGATTTGTCATGTACTCACCTGTTTCATAAATATTTCTCCATGAATATCTGGAATACACTTCAGGAGGCCATGTTGCTATAGCTGTCCTCTGCAAATGGAAACAAAATTTGAATATTGCTATTGAAATAGGATCTTTGGTTATCATGTTGGTTATGTAATTCCAGAATAATAGAGGGCAAGTACTATGGCGTCTGATGATCATAATGGTTAGCCAGGACCCAGTGGTGGATATAATACTTTTAAATGTAGTCATCTTTGGTTTTAGCTAATTGATCATATTTTCTCTAGGATGGAAATAAGTGATAAGCCTATAAAGGGATACTTAATTGTGAAACTAAAAACAGAAAATTCACTTCTGAATAGAGTTCTGAAATGATTCACTAGAGTGGTAATCAAGGACTTTGATCTAATTCTCAGCTATAAGTTATTTCACAGAGCTTGACCTGTGGAGTGAAACTGTACGTCTTGAGAAAGGACTGTTAAAACTGCTATAAATATGTTCTCTAATGTTTCCAGCCAGCATTCCCTAAACTGATCAAAGTCCGTCTACAAATATGACTCTATACTGAAGAAAGAAATGGACACCTGAACACTGGTTCTGAACTGATGCCAATCCCCAGGAATCAGAATACAACCATAGTGAGTTGGTCATATGGATGTCTTATGGAGGCCAGGTGATAGAAATTTGGCCAAATTAAGATTATAATATATGTGACTGTGTTTAAGTTTCATTTGACTGGGCTTTAGAATACAAGCACTAGGAAACTAGGTGCTGTCTTCAAATATTAGGCTAGTACTCAATTTCTTCTACCTCTGTTGAGTTAATGTCTTTGATCATATTGAAAGTTGTACTGAATTTGGTTATTATTACAACTTTGGTTAGACAGCTCATCTCATTTTTCAAACTCTCTAAAGATGAGTTCAGGCCTTTTCTTCTGGGAGAGACATCTAATGAAACACTGTGCAACTAATTGACCTTGAAAAATGAGAATGCAAATAAGTTGGACTTCAAAACCCTAAGATTACAAGGATGCTAGACTTGGAATCTGCTTGACTTAAGGAGCAGGAGATCATGAGAATTGAAACTGAGAAATCAGGGACTGTATAGTCTCAGGACTGAGATTGTAAGACTGCAGATTAAAAACTAATAGCTGGGTTGTAATGCCATGTGAGCCTGAGAGATTGTTGGATGTTGATGATGCAAGACTGTGAGATGCAGGTGTCAGGAGATGGGGAGATTATGAAATCACGTGAATTGTTCCTGCTATCCAGGCCTCTCCCCAGTCTCTGCTTTCTCAGCAAAATCCCCATGTAGGAGAATCTTACAGAAAGCATGGTGTCTGCTTTGGGTGTCACTCTGAATCCAAAAATCCAAAAATTGATTTGTCAAGATTTTCTGGTGTTTTCTAATCTAAGTGAAGAGTATTCATCTTTGCTAGGCTTGTTCTTCTGTCAGCTTAGCACCCAAAATTATCATCTGGCCCCAAGTATAAAAACCTCTTGCTCATCTAGGAATGACTCATTCCTATGCAAGTCAGTTCTTTTAGATTTCTTTATGTTCATAACTCCCCCATGGTTTAAAGAGAAGTATGATCTGCTTTCTTATTTTGGTGGTATGAACACTTTCATGCCCATTTGTTTTATATCAGGACCTGTATAATATGTTTTAATATTTGGTGATTATATTGGTTTGGGTTTTCCATAGTACAGAGTTTTTTGTTTTGTCTTTGTCTTCTAATTATTATTCTTTTATCTTTCCTGAAAAATGAACAAAAAATATAGCAGTATTAAGAAATAACTATTATAATATATGACAAGAATGCATCATATGATTTTTTAAACATCATTATGGCATGTACCTAAAATCAAAGAGTTTCTTTGTGAGTGATGGCTGTCTATAAACAACAGGAATCCCAGTAAAACATTCACATTTCCAAGCCATACTTGTCATAATTTTATAATAATATATACCTTGGGAATATTAATGATTTTTAAATAAATGCATTATGTCAATACAAGAAGTCCTGCCCTCCTACAGGGACTGTGAAGGGCAAAGACCAGAAGACTTTCCTCATTTATAGTAGAGAGCAGCAATTATGACAGTGGATATGAGAATCTGATGCCCTGGGTTCAAATTCTGAAACCACAACCAACTGTTTTATAATCTTGACTAATTTAACTAACCACTCTATTCTCTAATATTTAGTCTCTTTATCTGTAAATTAGGCATAGCACTACCTTAGGGCATATTGTGGGATGAAATGATATAATGCTGGCAAAGTACCTAGAACTATGCCAGAAAGAAAATGCTCAATAGATATTAAATATAATTCTCTTTAGAAAAATGACAATAAAAACAAATAACAACTACTTTATGAATGGTACTATACCTTAATGGCTATGCCTGTATTCAGTAGTTTTTTGTTCTAACTCATTTTCTGTGTTGTCTCCAGAGAGCTATTTCTGAATGCAAAGGTGAATCCTGTCATTCCTGTTTATTGCTCTTTTTTTGACCCCTTTGCCTTTATAAATAGACAAAATAGATGTTTTCCTGAAAGTTTTCTGTAAATAGTTTTGAACTAAATTCTAATTATCTTCTAGTCTTTTCTTTTTTGTGTGTTTTTTTTTTAGTGTTTATTTATTTTTGAGAGACAAGAGTGAGCACACAAGCAGGGGAGGGGCAGAGAGAGGGAGACAGAGGATCCAAGCAGGCTTTGCGCTTTCAGCACAGAGCCAGATGTGGGGCTCGAACTCATGGACTGTGAGATCATGACCTGAACCAAAGTCGGACACACTTAACTGTCTGAGCTACCTGGGTGCCTTCTACTAGTCTTTTCTAATCTTCACAACTTACAAAGAAAAATACTTTGGTAGTAAAATATAATTTCAATTATTTTCTTTTTTAAAGCCAAATTCCATGATATATTTTCTTCAAAAAATATGTTTTTGAACCTTGGAAATAGTCTTCACTTTGTAATTTGCTCAAATGGATATAAATGCGATTTCATGTCAACTACTTGTATGACCTCAGATTCTCTCTCTTATTCTCTGGCTTAGACTTCAACTATACATGAAGGAATTTTTAATTATGATCACTAAGGTTCCATTCATGCTTTTAAATACTCTTTATATTAATAATACTTTCTCACTATGGCTAATTTAAACAAATCATTTTAATGCTGTTAAATCATGGAACTCAGGGGCGCCTGGGTGGCGCAGTCGGTTAAGCGTCCGACTTCAGCCAGGTCACGATCTCGCGGTCTGTGAGTTCGAGCCCCGCGTCAGGCTCTGGGCTGATGGCTCAGAGCCTGGAGCCTGTTTCCGATTCTGTGTCTCCCTCTCTCTCTGCCCCTCCCCCGTTCGTGCTCTGGCTCTGTCTGTCCCAAAAATAAATAAACGTTGAAAAAAAAATTAAAAAAAAAAATCATGGAACTCTGAGAATATTATTTAAATATTGATTGCTTAGGGGCACCTGGGCGGCTTGGTCGGTTAAGCGTCCGACTTCAGCTCAGGTCATGATCTCACGGTCCGTGAGTTCGAGCCCCACGTCGGGCTCTGTGCTGACAGCTCAGAGCCTGGAGCCTGTTTCAGATTCTGTGTCTCCCTCTCTCTCTGACCCTCCCCTGTTCATGCTCTGTCTCTCTCTCTCTCTCAAAAATAAATAAAGGTTAAAAAAATTTAAAAAAATAAATATTGATTGCTCAAAATTATTAATTATTTTAGTAGTTACTCAAAAAGTGTAACTTCCATCATTGAAATAAGTATGGACATTTTGAAGTTAGAGGTTTCTTTAAAACCTAAACTGGTCTTTCTTGAAAACCGCTCTTTAAATTGAGGGAATCTAATATTACTGTAATAGTAACATTATTTTGCAAGGTATATTTAAGTGTATGACAGTCACAAATAATAGTACTTTAAACATTTATCTTCAAAGGAAAGAAAATGTGTGGCCTAGAATGATGTCCATGCAATAAAGCTTACCTGGAGCAAGGATTATGATCTTTGATCTTTCCCCTCCCTTATTAGAACTCAAGGAGCCCACAGTCAAGTCCAATAGATGTATTCAAGCTGAAGGCACAACATCATCAAAGTAATGTGCTTACCTTTGCCACTGATAGGGCTGTAGGACTTAATACTGCCTGAAGCACCCAAAGTGAGTTTTTTGGGTCACAACTGAAGTATTATTTAGGTCCTGTTCAAATGTGACTTATCCTTTTGTGGAAGAGATTACCAAATATTTCTTTCAATTTTTTAAAAAGTAAACCAGATATTAAAATTTGAGCGAGCTGTGCATTCAGTGCTTCCTGTCTCTCTTCCTTCTCTGGCCAAAACTTAAGAAGATTTCTTAACCAGTATACACTCAATATAGGTATTCCTATTATAGAAAAATCTGTCAGTGTATAATACTCTAAACTTGTGTGTGTGTGTGTTTAAGACAAGAAAACCCCTATCATGAAAAGACTTTTCAAGGGAGCATAAAAGAATCTACGTGATAATGGCAAATATTTCTTGTGGATAGATGGACTTGGGAGTTGTAATAATTCAAATAACTTATTTTTTTCTTATTTTCTTTACTTATGAGCTATGAAATATACATTGCTTTTAATTTATTTCATTGAAACAGTCTTTTTTGAATTTTTTTTTTTTTGCAGAGTGCACCTGAGTATGGTGATCTATTATTAATATCAAAAAGTTGCACAGTTTTGGTTGAGTTGTCACATCTTATCTCTGTGGCCATGGATGGCGGGTGTCTTCACTGAAATCTGTGTGATGCTCTTAGATATAAACCAAACAAATAGCAACAACAAAAACTCCAACTTCAAGCTTGGCCAAATTATGGTACAGTTAGGAATCTTAAATGGAGATGCATAGGATTGAAGTCTATTACTTGGTTTTATCATTTTGTGAAAAATATGTAAGTGTAGAAGCAGTTATACTTCTTAATAAAGCAGGGATATTCAGTTGATACTTGTGTTCTTTGAAAGGGTAAAACAGAAAGCATACAATGAAATTCATGGTATAGTTTTTATAGTTTCATTTTCAAACACTGAGATAACATTCCTTCTGCTGCCACTATGGGTTATGTTCAGGAATGACTTCTGCTTAGATCAAAAAGCTGAGGTGGGGTTGGGGAATGTTTTAAACTTAATTCTAGCTCTCCAAAATTCATAGGTGAAGCCCTAACTCCCAAGTGACTGCATTTGAAGATAATTACATTTAATTAAAGTTTAGTGAAATTATAATGGTGAGGTCCTAATCCAGTAAGACTGTTCTTATAACAAGTTGAAGAGATATTAGGAGTATGCATGCACTGATAAGTGGCCAGGGGAGGATAGTCAAGAAGACAAGAAGCCAAGGAAAAATTTTAGCCAAGGAGAAAGGTCTCACCAGTAGCTACTTCTGCTGGCACTGCTTACTTGGAATCCCAGAATCCAGAACTCTGAGAAATTAAATTCCTATTGTTTAAGCAACTCAGTCTATGATATTTGGTCATGGTAGCCCTACCTGACTAATACATGGGATATAGGAGTTCTTGGCTGGGAAAGGTATAAAAGCCAACAAAGGATTGGGGTGCTCACATCTGCCATACGAAATGTCACAGAGAGATGCATGAGGCAATATTTTCTTGTACTGCTATTTCAATAGCTATTCTCAGTAAAGGGAGGAAGTCTTATGAACAAATAATATTTTTTTTGATAGGCTGACCTCCCACATTGTTAATTGAATTTTGGGCTGACTCAGCAACCTTAAGATTCAGAACTTACCAGATATAGTACCTCACATAATACTCCTGACTTAACCTTGCCCCCATAGAGCACAATGGGATGCCTGAAGGGTGTATCAGCAGAATGGGCTGATCTCAACTAACAAAAACTAAGACCCCTTTTACCTAAGCATAGTTGTCTGTTCATGCACAGAATTTCATGTAGCATGAGATCTTTGCTGTTAAAGGAGCTGTTCCTCTGTATCAAATCTAGATGCTCTATTGATAAAAGCTCACTGCAATGGCTATCTTGAAAAAGAATGAAAAAAGACTATTGGCAAATCTGTTGGATGATGGAGTGATACTTACTCCCACAGTCAGACTTCAATATGGTAATAGTCTTTTTTTTAAGTTTATTTATTTATTGGGGGGGGGGGAGAGAGAGAGAGTGAAAGAAAGAGAGAATCCCAGGCAGTCTCCATGCTGATGCAAGGTTCAAACTCCTGAACCATGAGATCACGACCTGAACCAAAATCAAGAGTCAGATGGCTTAACTGACTGATTCACCCAAACACCCCAAAGGTTATAGCCTTTTGTTCTTCTGATTCTTGACAAAAGATAGGAAAAAAATTAGTAAATTAAACCTTTGGAGTTGGTTTGAAAATATAAGAGATTATAAGCAAACACAAGTTTATTGTCACCTGAATTCTTTCCTCTTTATTTTTATAGATTTCTCTTTATGATTGTCCAACAGAGACCTTTGGCATTTTTTTTTTGCCCCTTCACATGAACATATGCCAGGCGCAGGCTTTGTTGACTGTAATCATATTTGTCTATCTTGAGACTTTTTCCTTTATAAAATTTTATCTGTATGACTTACCAGATACAAGGCATCCCAATAGCATAGTTACCACTAGGAACTCAAAGTTCTGACCCTACAGAGTACATACTTTACAAATATTCTATGGTCCAAATTCACAGCAAGAGATCCTTACAGAAAAAAAAAAATACAAGCACTTTAATAGGCTGTCAGGGATGAATTTTTTTTTAAGGGACACTTTATCTCTTAAATATCTCATTGAATATAATAACATGCATTCTAATTATCCATGGTGTGTGAGTCCCTAAAAAGTACAAAAATTTACTAATCTATCATAGTGTTGCAAGAACAAAATCATGTTGATGTCAGATTAAGGTAACAAATCATTTGCATGGAAAGGATAATGTATGAAGAAACAGTAGGACAGGGAGAACCTCTATGATCATCTTAAGAACATCTTTTTAAGAAGCAGGTCTGAAACTACTTTTCTTCCTGTCACCTTATGCTCTCCTATCTTTAGTATATAGTGATTCTGAAAGCTGAGGATCTAATGTGAATGGTGAAGGGCAAGATGAGGCAATGGAGTAGCAGAGACAAGGGGCCTGGTAACTCATTTTAAAGTCAAGTATGGGGCTTCATTTTCATTTTTCTCATTCATCATCACACTTTGTGGCACACATTAAATATTTCCTCTAACTGCTCACCAGGTATCTATTCTCTTTATTCTCTAAGCCTTATCTGCCCACCTCCACTCCTGTCAAAGTTTAAATATGACAAAATTAAATCCTGTTTAAAACAAATAATCCCTATTGCTCCGAGGATAGAGACTTAAATCTTTAACATGGACATAGTTATAGTCTTTGTTTGCTTCTCTGCTCTCTTCTTACAGGAAGTCCCTCTTGGCACCACATACTCCAGAAACATTGGGCCTGTTTTCATTTCTATAGTGTATCAAGCTCTATCTACCACATGATTATTGTACATGTTGTCCTACATCTGGAAAGCTCTTATTCATCTCTGCTCCTTTCTTTTCCATTTTGCCAAGATCCATAAGAACTTAGCTTAGTTTTCAATCATATGGGGATGCCTTTCCTGACCTCCAAGTCTAAGTCAGTAATCTGTATTACCTTTTCCCATCAGTCTGAGCCCTTTCCATCATAACACAGAGCAGTTTGTATTTATGCATCACTTCGTAATTACTTGATTTATTTCCCTCTTTCCACTATAGAATCAGGGCTATAGCTCTTTGTTCATCTCTGATTATTCCATGCTTAACGTGTCTTTCACACACACACACACACACACAAATTTTTGTTGTGTGAATATTTGTTGAATAAAAAAATGGACTTATAATTTGAAAGACTATCATAGTACATTTTCAAAAAGCACTGGTAGTAGGGTAAATCTATTTGTAATATAGTTGTGATCTTTAAAGGTGTATTTTGAATAATATGCATCTTAAGTAACAAGTGATAAATTGTTAAAGCAATGAAAAAAATACTATACTTGAGACATTGGAAAACCTGATAAAAAATAATAATATGTAATTATTAATGACAACTTTAATAGGTGCAGGGGATAATAATGAGTGATTATGCACCTTGGCATTGATGCCAACATGGTTTTTATGACTACGTTATAACATGCACTAACATTCAAAGTCAAAATTTTGTCCTAAATGATAACTTTGTAGAATGAAACTGTGTATATTTGCTGGAAGCAGCATATTTTTTTCACAGATCAAGTTCCTACAACTTCTTGTAAAAAAAAAAAAAAAAAAAAAGGAGAGGCCGGCTCAATGTCTTAGCATATTGTGGGCATAATTTCTGATTTTGTCCATTAAACAGATCTAGAGCAAGAGATACGTCATTCTTGTTCTTGATAACAAGCAGATGTTCAGAGCAGCTTGTGTCCAATTATGATACAAATATTCAAAATCTGCATTGATATACAGTCTTCAGTCTTTGTAATCAGAGGCAAAGATGAGAGTGCTTTTTCATAGAATTTATTTTAATGATGCTTTAATGGATAGCAAAAGCTACAATGAATAAAGTCAATGCTGGCAGGTGGCATAAAATCCAAAGATGAACTATCCTCCCAAACTCCACAATGAAGGTTTAGTGGTTGCATTTTATTCACGCTGCTTCTTAATACCACTTAACCACAATGGCCGCATCAACCACACATCACCTCCAATGTTTTTCTAAATTATATTATGGGATAAATGGCTTATAGTTGAATCTCTTGTGGAAAGCAACCAAATGCCACAAGATAAATTAGGTTACCTTGGGGGAATCACATTCAGTACCTTAGTAGTGGAATTTAGGACATGCTGTCCCAAAATATAGCACCTTAGCATATTGAATATTTTAAGCTGAAGAAGTTTGAGAAAATAGCAGAAGCAGGAAGGTCACCCTAATTTTCCCCTAATGCTTTCTTCCTTGAACAGGTCATAAGACACCTCATGTGAGAGGTATCCCCCCTATACCCAGAGGAGAGGACCATTTTTGTCTCAGGAGAGAGGACTCTGAGAAAAATCCAAACAGGTCTTGCTAAGTTTCCCACAGTTTACTATATACCTACATCATATTTTGCCTTATCATATTCCTCCATGACTGCCCACGCTTCATCAAACCTAGTATAAAAATACTCAGGTTTAAGTGGGTCTTTATTTCCTTATGAAAGCTGCTGTGTCACAAAATTTATGTCAAATATATTTGTATCTTTTTCTCTTGTTAATCTATCTTTGTCAGTTTAATTTTCAGGCCTTGCCAAGAACCCTAAGAGGTTTGAGGAAGATATTTTTCTCCCCTACCTACCCTAGGAAAACTAGAACAACAGAAATTAAGAAAATACACCACAAACATAAAAACATTGTCTTTAGTATCTACAGATTTGATTCCTTATCATTTGTATGAACAAGTTTGGATGTGTCCATGTGTGCATGTTTGATGTGTGTGGGTTATGATATATGGACTTTCTGGACTTGATAGTAACAATTTAAATAGGTTGTCAGGTTAGGATTCCCTTTATCCAGCCAGAACTCTGTCAAAAGATTGTGATGTGCCTAGCAGAGAGCCTTGAAGACAGATGCTCAATAGGTAATCGTAGAATTGTATTCTCTAAGACTTTGGATTATTGATTACATTCTTCTGTAGCAATTAACTCATAAAAAACAGAGTTCCATTTAGAATAAAGTGAATTACTTAAGAGTAGAAAGCTATTGGATTTCCCAGGATTACCTTCATCAATCCTGACTTATAATGATCTTTTATTTCATCCACTATTCGTACTTTTGTAAGATTGTCTCATTTATCAAACAAGTTCAGAATCAATATTAATTAATTGAACAATTAATTTACCAATTAAATTCTTTGGAACTAATGAAATGAATAAAACCTGGTCTTATCTTATTATATAATTATTTTTGAACATACACTCTTAGGAATATATGATATCAGTTCTGTTAGGTTCAGTTGTCTCAGTTTGAAACATTCTGAGACCATATGTAAGAAAGGCCCAACCACTCATGTTTTTTAGATTATGATTACTATTACTGTTTTTTACAGAGCATTAGTGGTATATATGAAATGCAGTATATGGTAAGATAATTATCAGGTAAAACTTTTATACCTAATAATGACAAGAAAGGCTATGTCATGATTGTATAAGACTATGTTTTTTTTTTAATGTTTATTTATTTATTTTGAGAGAGAGTGGGCACATGTACCGGCACATGCAAACAGGGAGGGGCAGAGAGAGAGAGATGAGAGAGAGAATCCCAAGCAAGCTGACAGCACAGAGTCCAACATGGGGCTTGAACTCACAAACCATGAAATGATGACGTGAGCCAAAATAAGAGTCAGACACTTAACCAACAGAGCCACCCAGGTGCCCCATAAGACTGTGTTTACAGTAATTATTTTCAAACTGTTCATTTATTAGTCTATTATTATTAATGAGTTCCAACTAATGTCAGTAATTAGTCTGTTTATTGGAACAGATGACTCCAGATTGATTAGTCATTTTTGTCTCTATGTGAGAGAAAACATTCAACCTTGTTAACAGGCCTTCTGTCTAGAGCAACATTTTCATATATATATCAATAAATAAGTAAAACTTATTTAAAAAATTATCTTTTACAAGAGAAACATAAAGTAGAAGTACTAATTAGTTGTTATGCTAATTGTTCTTGCATTTATAAATATCTGATGAACATTCTGCCCTAATAGCTTATGCTATATAGCATTAGTTATAGAAATATTTATATTATGCCATATTGTATTATGCTATAATATTAGGTTATAGAAATATTTGTATTATGTTTCTTCAACTTGTAAAAAAAGATTCAGTGCTTTTATGCAACCAAACAGTGCTACATATAAAATATTTGAATAAAAGAGAGTAACCAAATCACTTCCAATCACTTTCCTAATAAATTAACCACCATGGGAAGATCCGCAGAAGTAAAACTACTTTAAGGTGTAATATCTCATAATCAGCATGATTGGGACAAAAAAATTAATATGTATTTCTTAGCATTTGCTTTTCTCCTCAACTCATTATTAGGTGTTGTGTGCAGCTGAAAAAGAACAATAACGAAAAGAAATGACAACAGGCATTTGTTTTAGAATAGGGTGGAGATTACTTAGGCAGTCCAGGAAAAGTGATGTGGGGTGAAAAAGATCATATGAACTGGATAACAGGTTGTTTATAAGGCTGTTAAAACCCAAGGGGAGACTTCTCCATGGAGAGAAAATTAAGAGTGGGTGGGATTTTGAGAAAAGTTTTTTAAAGATACTTTTCATGCATTAAAATTGTTTTCACCCTGATTTCCTGTCCTCAAAAAATGGTTTAAAGATTAAAATGAGTTTTAACTAAGTTTTCTTTGCTGATGTTTGCTTTTTTGAAACTACATTACTTAGGGACTCTGCTAGCTGAGTATCCACTTATATTTGGTTACATGTGCTGATGTCTGTAATGAAACTAGGCATTTCAGTTCATTAAAATGCCTTACATTTTCAGGGGAGAGGGATTATAAATTAGCTTTTTTTGCCTAACTTTTTTCTTGTAAGGATGATTTCCTTAATGTATTTTCCTTATTATAAATAAAGTTTGGGTAAAAATACTGTGGATGGTCTCATAATAAGCAAAAATATTATAAGAATGGGAAAATGTTAATTATACCTAAATAATTTCAATGGAAACAGAATGTTAAGAACTATGAAATATTTCACATAAGTTCTTATGGGTAAGAAGCTAAGAAATTATCTATATCAATATCTGCCTATTTTATCTATGTATCTGTCTACTCACTTGTCCATCTATTTATGTAAGTTTATAACAATTTTTCAAAGGTACAAATATCTGGAAAAACATGAATGCTCTGTAATGGAGGAATGATTAAATAATACATGATGCATTCATAATAGAAAACAATATAGGAGTTTTTTAAGAGTGATGTTTATAGATGTATCAGAGACATTCCTATGATTTATTATTAAATTAAAAGAATGTTTATAGTAGAGTGTTTAATATGCTTTCAGTTTTATTTTTCAAGAAATCATGGTGTGTATATTCTTATGTATTTTAATTCTTTTTTTTAAGGGTAGACAATTATATACATGAAAATATACCAAACTAATGAGTACTTTGAATTTCAGGGAGTTAAAATTTGAATGTATAAAAATATATTACCAATTTCTTTTTTATAAATTTCATAGTTTGATTTATTATAATTAGTATTATTTTAAAAATTATTTTGTAAAATTCAGTGAAATAGGGGGGAAATCAATATATTTTGGCCAATGTAAGTATTTGTAGTTACTATAAAAACAAATACTGCTTAATTACAAAGATTTTTAACCTAAGTATGCTGTCTCCAAATTTAAGTGGCTTACAGTATATCATGTTACCTTACAGTACCAAAACAATAAATATCTATTAATACTGGTTAGATTATGAAATTAAACATAATTTTTATGACTGTAATATTTTAGTGGAATTATATTTTAGCCAAGATAAAATTTTATTATTTTCTGTTTCCAAATACCAGACATGTCATACATTATAAGGATAGCAACTTCCTATATTTTCAAGCAGTCTCTTCTATTAAATATTGGAACTGGAGACTAAAAGCCAATAGAGAAAGTAGAGAAGTATGATGGCTGGAAATTTACTGTGTAAGTAGAGTGACCTTGTAATTTATTGTCAGAAAGTGAAGAGGTAAAGATATTTTCTTCTTCTTCTTCCTCTGCTGACAATTATGAGCATATGCAGGCCTTCCCAGATGCAAAGTTTAACATTCTGAGATTCCCTGGCATTTTACCCATTTTTAGGGTTGTAGAGAAGTTTTAAAGTGGTCTGTTGTTTCTTCCTCTCTTCTGACCCTGGACAGCAACAGTTCTGTCTTTCTATGATAGTAAAATTGAAAACTAAGGCAGTCACATAGACTTTTGTCTTCTAAGATTTTATAAGCAATTAATTGACTATTTTTATCTTAAACCAGTTCCTAAATGATTTGAGACACAATTGGAAGCACAGAGATTAGTTGTGTGCCACTTGTAGTAATCCAGGTGGGAGAAATTGGTAATAGGAAAGTGACATGGAAGGTCATATTTAGGAGAAAGTTAAGGTAGAACTAACAGGATTTCCTGATGAGTTAAATGTAGGATTGGAGGAAGAAGCCAGGGAGAACTCTAAGGTCCCATGGGATGCCAACAGATGCCCTTAAGAAAAGAAGAGATCATCAGAAGAAACTGATAAGGCTTAATCAGTGATGTAGCAGGAAAGCCAATGGTGGTATTCTGGATGCAATGTGAAGAAAGTGCATCAAAGAAGAGAATCATCAATTGGGTCAAATCACCTTTAAATCAGTAAAGATGAAGACTAGTCATAAACATGAGGAATAATAGTTGGATTTAAAAACATAGAAGCATAGATATACTTGACAAGAACAATTTTAACATACTGATGATGAATAAAGGAGTAAAGTAACTTGCATACAGATTCAGTTTTATGAAAGTTGCAAAATAAAATAAAATAAAAAATAAAATAAATAAAATAAAATAAAATAAAATAGAAACTATCAGAATTTGAGAGAGCTGCAGGGAGCACCAGTGTCTTCAAGGAAGGGCAAATTTCTGTTAGAGTAACAAAGTTATGGGTATGATCAGAAATCAGTTTGAGGATGAATATCATAAAGCAAAGAGGAAACATTTTAGGAGTTGAGAAGAGGTGACATAAGGAGACAGAATAGGTATTTGAAGACTTACACAGAGATTAGGTGCAGGGGTTAAGGATGACCTAATAGTTTGGGCCATCTTCTGTTGACTGATATAAAAAGAGGGTAAAAGACATAATAATCTCATAATTGGGGTCATCTAAAACATATATATTTTAATATTTAATATTATTGTATTATATATATTAATGTGGCTATATGATATATAATGCATATGTATATAATTTAATATCACATATACACACATATATATGTACACACAAATATGTTCATATTTATGTTCCTTATTCTCTATTCTCATCACAGCAGCATTCTGATTATTCCCTTTTCATAAATGCTAGTCCCACAAACCATCGATTTTTCAAGTGTCCTGTACCTTTCCCAGTAGAGGGAATACATGTTACTTGCTCTGAGTGATTGCTTCTGTTATAGCACTTTCTAACTGGTGCAAATCCAAAGCTTAGGGAAACGGCTGTTTGTATTGTTCTCCTTTTGTGAGCCAAATGGAAAATAGCAGTGTTTTTAAACACCTGTTTTGAGATTTCTCTAGTTACAGAAAATAGTTGAGCATGATACAGATGAGCAGTGAGAACAAAGTGAACCCTCAAAGAATAATACAATGATACTCAGCTGTGAAGCAAAATTAAAACAAACAAACAAAAATTGCTTGGAATTTTTAGGAGCAGGTACACTGAATGTTAAATAAAACATTTCCTAAACTACTGCATTTGCCTAGACTCAGGATGCCATCTGTTACTTGGAGTGTGACTTTTCTCTTTTTGGGGGCAAGGGGCGCATTGATTAGAATAATAATCAATATATAAACTTGTTGTAGTTGCATTAACTTGTTGTAGTTGCTATTGTTCAAAACTATGATTTAATCAGTAGTTTCCATCCTGGCTGTGCTTCATGAACACAGATTCCCAGACCGTACCCCATATGTGTCAAACTAGAGTCTCTGGATGAGTCTCATGGTCAGATTTTAAAAGATCCTCTAAGTGATAACGCCCTAATGCACATTGTAGTTGAAAAACACTGATCAAAGTGATATGAAGTTCATCTTGCTTAAAAATACTTTGAGAAAAAAACATGCAATGACACATGTAAGATGTCTTTCTTTCTTTTGATTATGGACCAGTATCCAAAATATATGATTAACCATTTGAAACACTGACACCTCGACTTGAATTAGTTTATTAATTACTAATTAATTGATTAATTATCTGACAGTTTCTTTAGGGTGGCAAGTTGGGTTACAAGTAGTATAGGGTGAAGAGGAGATAACAAATGTGATTATGAAAGCAGGAGGGCATAGTAGGCAATTCTTGAATTTACACAATTGTATATGACACAGCTCATGCTAAACAAAGGGGCCAAGCGGGATATCTGGGTGGTTCGGTGGGTTAAGCATCTGACTTTGGCTCAGGTCATGATCTCACGGTTAGTGAGTTTGAGCCGGGCGTTGGGCTCTCTGCTGTCAGCACAGAGCCCACTTTGAATCCTCTGTCCCCTGTTTTCTCTGCCCTTGCCCTGCTCTCTCCCTCTCTTTCTCTCAAAAATAAACATTAAAAAAGAAAGGAAAGGAAAGGAAAGGAAAGGAAAGGAAAGGAAAGGAAAGGAAAGGAAAGGAAAGGAAAGGAAAAGAAAGGAAAAGAAAGGAAAGGAAAGGAAAGGAAAACAAAAGAAAGGTAGAAAGAAAGAAAAAGAGAAAGAAGAGAGGAAGGAAGGAAGGCAGGCAGGCAGGCAGGCAGGAAGGCAGGCAGGCAGAGGCAGGCAGGAAGGGGCAAGCTCCACCTAACATTCAGTTGTGCTAGAGCGTGGTTGA
Source organism: Leopardus geoffroyi (assembly GCF_018350155.1). Classification (NCBI taxonomy): domain Eukaryota; kingdom Metazoa; phylum Chordata; class Mammalia; order Carnivora; family Felidae; genus Leopardus; species Leopardus geoffroyi. Next base: position 51,142,538 of record NC_059333.1, on the reverse strand, counting down.
CTGCATTATAAATACATTTTCCCATGAGAAAAAAATGACCAAGATAACTAGGGAGGAATCTACTATTGCAAGTGATTTCTTCTTAGTCTTGATCACATTGTAGTTTTTCTCAGTAATCAAATATCACAAAACACACTGTGTGGTGTACACAAGTAAATGGGGTCAAATGCTACTGGCTAATTTGTTAGAAAACTCATGCCATGTTTCTTCACTAAATCATGAGATACTCATAAGCTGGGGCAACATACACAGAAGTTACATGAAAAGACATGACATGAGCCTGAAAATCTACCATCCAAATCTATCACTGTTCATAAATTCTGTAATACCATTATTATTTTTATTGCCATTCTGTCAAACATTGTGCTGTCTTCTACATAAAATGTAAGTACTCTTATGCTAACTAATGTATTTCTTTACCAGCTTATTAGATATCCATTTTAATATGTTTATATATATTTATATAAGTATATATGATATATTAATATACTTATGTTGAATACCAGATAGGAATAAAATGAATGAACACCAAAAACACCATTTTTTTACAGTAATACTTTCACTTAAATGAGTCTCTTTTTGTTGGTCATTATTTCTAATAACATGCACTTTTACTGCCTTCCTAGAAGTAAAGTAGGTATTTGGTCATTGCCATTGTGTACAAACCCAATATTCAGACTCCTCAGATACCCTTAACATATGGCATTCCTGTTCCCATCTCATTTACAATGAGGATGTGTATTTTTAAGAAAAATTCTCCAAAAAAAATTTTTTTAGAAGCTGATAACTGCTTACCTCGTTGGAACAAAGCTAGAGTTTATATTTTGCTTTGTGCTTTTGGATATCTTTGGTTATATAATATTTGTGAAAGAAAAAAGTATACCATTTTCTTTAGAGAAAGGCAAAGTAAATTTAATTATTAATTTGATATTCTCTGTGGGATTTTAAAAAACAAACCAACAGAATACCTAAAACTTGCTTCATATGCCTTGCACTGGAATTTGACCTATCTTGTGAGACGGTGGATATGGAGAGAAGAGCAAAAAAGCACAGAGAGTTTGGCCCAGAGGCATCTATTTTTCTCTGAGCTAACAGACTGTTTTCACAAACCACCACACAGCTTGCCAGGATTCTTGCTCTGCATTCTATGCCATTCCTTGCAGGGTCAGTGGATAATAAAGTTTCCCCCAAACATTATCTAATCCTGGGTGAGGCTTCTAGCTTTATTGCAATCCCTGTACTGGATGACAGAATATGACTGGTATTGGCACAGCTTCTCTGGACTGGTAAAACATGAGTCAGGAAGAAGTATTGCTCTGTGAATTTGTCTCAGCTGCAAAGGACATTTCTCTCGTTAGTCAGACTTCTGTTTGTCCTTTTGCACACATATAACTGGGGACAAGAATAAATCAGCAATATTTAAATTGATCAAAATTCATGTTTTATATGCACATTTCTCAACTTAGTCCAAAAAATGTAATCTTAAGAGGTACCAAATACCCTAAATAATACAATAGGTAATTTCCAAAATTCATAGTTAAATTTGATAGCTTTTTATTTTTTTATTTTAATGATTTTAAAAATATTGGTATAAAATGTAAAGCTGAAATTATATATGAAAGCATGAGAAGAGTGGTTTGAGTTAATATTTATTTTTAGAATATCTGAAGGGCATATGATTATAATTCTGATTTGAGAAGATTTTAATATAAGTTTTTATTGTTTCTTGAGGCAATTTTCTTATCTTTAGGCCTTAGAAAATCTATTATAATGCTATCACAGCTCAAATTCTAAAATTAAGTCTATTGTTTTTCCTATACACAAACTAATAATCAGTTCTATATTTTCAATGAATTAGGTCGTAAAAGTCTGACATTACACTGGATTATTTTCTAGCTCCTAATATTGTGTACCAACATGACCAATTTGTACTTTTCGATATCCCATATATTCTCTTTAGTGTGTGAAATTACCTATTTAAAAAAAAAGATGACAAATAAGAGCGTACAGTAAAAATAAGCTTAAATAGTTAAAAATGATATCTAAATGGATTTATATTTAATATAAAGTATAATATTTATCATATATAATAGTTAATGCAATTATGGCATAAATATGGTTTTTTTGTAATTCATTGATAAATATTACCAGTGAAGGATTTTTCTATCACACAAATAGGTTTTATACAATGTGATCAACATGGATTTCTTTACATTTGAACATAATGCATATAGAAGTGAAATTATTTGTTGTGCTCTGTGTTTATTAGCTTAAGCTACCATAACAAAATATCATGAATAAGTGACTTAGGAGATTTTTTTTTTTCCTCATAGTTCTTGAGACTAGAAATCTAAAAGGAAGTTCTGGAGGGTTTGGTTTCTGGTGAGGGCTCTGCTCCTGGCTTGAATGTGGTTGCTTTCTTGCTGTGTCCTGAAATGACAGAATTTCCCAAACCTGGGGAGAGATGTGGACATCTAAGTTCATGAAGCTAATACATCATCTTATTATTTCAATCCAAAATGGTATTCTCTAAGACAAATTATAATGAAACTGTCACAACTCAAAGACAAAGAAAGAATCCTAAAAGCAGAAAGAGGAAAAAAATATTTTAACCTACAAAAGAACCCTCATTAAACTATCAGCAGATTTCTCAGGAAAAACCTTTGAGGCCAGGAAAGAGTGGGGTGATGATACATTCAAAGTACTGAATTAAAAACATTGCCAGCCAAGAATACTCTATATGGCAAAGTTACCCTTCAGAAATAAAGGAAAAATAAAGGCTTTCCCAGATAAGCAAAAACTAAAAGAGTCTGTCATCACTACACCTGCCTTAGAGGAAATGCTGAAAGGAGTTTTTCAAGCTTGATGAAAAGACACTAATTAGTAACCTGAAAATATATGAAACAATAAAACATACTGATGAAAGTAAAGATACATTCTGAGATTCATGAAACTATTCTGTAATATGATGGTGGGTTAACCTCTAACAAACTATAAAGATTAAAAGAAAATACTATTAAAAATAACTATATCTGCTATAATTTGTCAATGAATACACAATATAAAAAGGAGGTAACTTGTGACATTAAAAATATAAATGGGAAGAGGGAGGGTAATTTCTGTATAAGCTTGAAGTTAAATTGCTTTCAGCATAAAATGGACTGTTAAATCTACAACATTGTTTGTGTAAACCTTATATAACTGCAAAGGAAGAACCTTTATAAATTCACAAATAATGAAGAGAAAGGAATCATAATGTACCAGCAATGAAAATCAGCCTACAAAGATAGGCAACAAAAGAGGAAAAGAAGAACGGTGGAACTACAAAACAGTCAGAAAGCAATGAACAAAATGGCAGTGGTAAATTCTCACATATCATAATTATAAATTGTTCGATTTCTCTAATCAAAAAGTGTAAAGTAGTTGCATGGATTACCGGGAGCAAGAAGGAAATCTTGCCTATTTGACAATATGGATGGACCTTAAAGACATTATGCTAAATGAGATAATTCTGTGAGAGAAAGGCAAACAGTATGTGATATCATTTGTATGTGGAGTCTAAAAAAAACGCACTTGTAGAAACAGTAGAATGGTAGTTACTGGGGGCTTGAGAATAGAAGAATTGTGGGGAAGTTGATCAATGGGTACAAATTCCCAATTAAAATATGAAAAAGTTCTGGGGATCTAATTCACAGCATTGCGATTATAGTTAACAATGCTATATTATATACTTCAAAGTTTTTGAGACTACATCTGAACCTCATCACAACAAAGAAATAATTAAATGACAGGATGGAGGTTTTAGCTAAAGCTACCATGGTAATCGTATTGTAATACGAACATGTATCAAATCAACATGTTGTATACCTTAAACTCATGCAATGTTATATATGTCAATTGTGTCTCAATTAAAATGAAATAATAAAGTTAGTGAGCTATGTGTATGAATCCAAAATCTGTTTCAGTATTAGATATGATTTTAGTATTTAACACAGATATTTAGAAATCTTGTCACAAAAAAAAAAAAAAAAAGAAATCTTGTCACATTGGTGATTTTGAGCAATGATTCTCATTTTTAGCTTGCAGTGTTCTTACACATTATGTAGCAAATGATTAAAAAAATGTGTACTTCTCAAGCATCTGTTAAATATTATTTAAAATTCTGTTTTATTTTTGATTTATATAAGCTATGTCCTCAAAATATAGTCTTCTTGATGATAGAGAATCTGCATTATATGAATTTTCCATCATGCAGTTCAGTGAAATAAATAATGCTTAATTATACTCATTGAATTACATTAAATTAAATTGAAATGAGATCAATGTAATTTGCCATTTGCCAAAGAAAGCTGTTTAACCTTTATTAAATGTTGCTCTTTTTGCACAGGTAGTGATATTGTTCGGGATTTTTTAAATACAAAATACCACATCCATTTTAAAATAATTTTTAAATGTCATTTTACATTAGTTAAAGTAAATGGACCCAACTTTGCCAAATATTTTATACTAGCAGGAGATTTGGCCAATATATACCAAGGTCTCAGTTCTTACCAAGATTTTCATACCTCTACTTTTATGTATTTATAAATATATGTAAATTTTAAATAATGCAGATCATGTGGACTATCATTTCAGTCTCAAGACACATATTTATGAACTCTGTTGATTATTTTTGTTGCAATAGTTATTTTTATTTCAGTGAGAATTCAATAGTATTCATGAATGAGCTCAATATGGTTCCTTGGTGGCTTGTCAGTGAGGAACTATCTATGTTTTTAATATCTTTTGAATAATGGTTGGGTTAACTGAGAGGAAAATGAAAAACTGTCGATAAGAAGATACAAGCTAAGGAAGCTGCCTAAATCCTCTCTTCAGTACAATTTTGAATGAAGCATTGAAATAACAGAGAAGTAGAAGAACTCAATTCAATTTCAATTCAGAAAAAGCTTTTGCCTAGGGTTGATCTGATGTAATGATCAGACAAAGAATGAAGACATTTCTGGTGTAGAAGAAATGGACAAAATTTAAAACACAACTAGAAGTGAGTAAGTTGGTTTTTGTTGTTGTTGGTGGTGGTGGTGGTGTTTTTTGTTTGTTCGTTTGTTTTTGTTTTTGTTTTTGTTTTGTTTCGTTTTGTCTCAGACTCATGTAGTGAAGCCAGATAGTAGTCCTAGGAGTCTTGTTTTTATATGAGTTCAAGAGTTCATATGTTTAGGAAATTGGTCAAATAAACAGAATATGCTATGTGTTAAGAGAGAAACAAAATATAAAATGAAATATATAATATAAATTTTAATGTATATTAAAAGAGAACAAAACAAAAATGGTAACAAGTAGAGGTCACATACAACTAAGAATAATAAATAAAAATGAAATGTATTGTTTATTGAAATATGTAGAATAGGCATCTCTTAAAAAGAAATTTAAGATAAGAACACTGATGTGTGTAAGGCTAGATACCCGTTGAATAAACACTGTTTCACCTTAAAAATATTTGATTCAAATTCCTTGTGATCAGGTGACCTCTATCAAAAAAAAAAGAGGATGTATTATTATTTTACAGTTCCTCATAAATTTTTTATCAGAGGAAATCTAAGAAAACATTAGCACAATTTTGTGTGTACTCAGAAATGGGTTGCTCCTATTTTAGATGATGTGTTGGGATGATTTTGCCCTGAATCTAACAAAACCTAGGATTCAAAATCTTTCACTTGTACTGGTCATTCCAAAGCCCTGTCCCTAAATTTGTGTTTATAATTTTATATTCTTGTGGAGGGTTCCATGATTTAATAGGCTTCAATGCTCACAAAACTTAGATCCACTTATGGAGATTTAGTCTAGATAAAGGTAACATAAAGAAAAATCAAAAACATAGTCATCATTATTGTCAAATATTCATGCTTCTTTTTCTTAGCATTAACTGTTTCCATGTTAGTAAGGCATTTCAAATCACTAGTTTTCAAGATGTCTGTAATATCTTTTCAGTATCTGTGTAAGAAAAGGAATGAATTGCTGGGAATAGCTTTTAGATCAGACTGATAAATGCTCATCAGGATTGTTCACAAACAGTTGAATTGCAGCAGCACTCTTCATATTTCTAATGTTGAGCATCTATAGTAATTCTTCAATAAACCATTGTTTTAAAAGAATATTTCTAACTTGGAGGAAAGCAATTGCAGTCTTCCAATAGGCAGAATGTTGACTTTAAAGAAATAAGTTAAATTTAACTTTTGATTCTAAACTATATTTTTAGATATATTGAGAAAATAGCAAATGACAGTTTTAGCATCAAAATGCCAAAATATGTATGCATGTGTTTGTGTGTGAGTGTGCACGTGGAGAGGGTGGGAAGGGTGAGTGGAAGAGAAGGGTGAGTGGAAGAGTGGAAGTGGTGAGGGTGGGAAGGGTGAGGGAATGATACTAGGGTAGAACCTAAGGCAAGAGGGAAAAAGGCCAATCACAGAACACAGAGAGATCTTAGCTTCAGAGCTAGGCTGTTATTATCTTAGGGACTCCAGAGGAAGTGTAGTCCTATCTATGTCAATATATATGAGTGTTAAAGTCTTTGGCTCCACAGTCTCCTTGCTAAATAGGATCTCCCTAGAAATTGGAGAATCGTATTCACCTGGGTCTAAAAGAAAATCCAGGTAGTAAGTCTCTCCCCATTTTAGCAGTTGTTTTACTTTCTTTGGGCTACTATAACAAAAATTCCACAGATTGGATGGCTTGAGCAACAGACATTTACTTCCCACAGTTCTGGAGGCTGGAAAGTCCATGATCAAGGCTCTAGCAGAACTGGTGTCTAGTGAGAGTCCGTTTCTTGATTCATAGACAGCTCTCTTCTGCTGTGTCCTCATGGCATGCATCACATGGCAGAAGGGACAAGGGAGCTCTCTGTGTTTTTTTTTTTTTTCATAAGTGTACTAATGCCATTTATGAGGGATCTACTTTTGTGACCAAATGATTTTCCAAAGGCACCACTTCCAGATACCATCTCACTAGTGGTTAGGTTTTAACATAGGAATTTTGGGAAGACACAAATATTCAGGCTATAGAAGAACAGTCAACTCTTACTCTCACCAGATTCTTTCCAGAGACTGTTTATTCCTCATAAAGAAATAAATAAATCTGTCTTAGAAAGACAAGTGTTTTCTTGTATTTCTAAGAGGGCCAATTGGTTATATTCTTAAGAATTAAAAAAAAAATAAGAATTGTTTTGCATCCTTTTAAATGCACTGTCAGTACTGCTATTAGTATTTTACTGTATTTGTAAGTAACATCCTCAGTATACATTCTGTAGTGAAGGAGGGAAAATGATAACACTTGTGTTATTTCATATACAAAATATGTATGGACCTATTTTCTTCCACTGACATAATATGGAACTTCTGTTATTTTACAATACACCTATGACCTATATATTCCACCTTACTTTCTATTGTTGTATCTACAATTTGCTATATGTATTAACTACTTATGCTAAATTTGAGCTAAATCTATGGTTCCTAGACATGTTCTGCATTCCTACACATATAGCATTTACATAATGTACCTCTGTAAACATTGATTATATTTAAGCCTGCCTCAAATGTATTTGTCCCTCAGATGATCTTTCCTGAGCCCCAAAGGAAAGAAACTCTTCTACGCTTAATCCCCCTACTGCTTTGTATCACTCCTTGTATAACTATTTTGATATATCTTTAGGCTTGTGTGTCCTAGTTTCACTGTGACTGATTATAAATGCACAAAGAACAGAGGCTGAGTCTTATTTATCTTTCCACTTTCACCTTTATCCACATCACTCCACTTATGTCTGAAATTATGCAGGGGTGATATTTAACAGATACAAACTGACTACATGTTAGGTGATGCATTTTATCATTTGCTCTTTAAGCATTTAATCTATTATTTAATCATTTAATCTATTATTCCTTTTAACTCAAACAGCCCTGTACAATAGGTATTAAAAGTATTTAGTTTTACAGAGGAGAAAACTAAAGGATACTCTATCAAGGTTAAAAGAGGTGCTCCAGTTCACACAACTAGAACATGAAAAGAGCAACATTCATGAAAATACATCCACTAGCCCAAACGACCCTGAAATTTCCATACGCTCTCCTATTGTGGGTTGTAAGGTTAAGTATTTATCTAAACACTATGAGTTTCACTTAGTTTCACGTGCCAGTCTTCTTGGCATGAATAACATCTAAAGAGAAAGGGAAGGCAGCAATAAATTCAAATACTAATATGATTATGCTGCGAATAACTAAGATTTTAGGGAAAAAAGTTAATATTTTTTGGTATTAAATATAACTTACCTTTCCTCCAGAAAAAAAAAAAAAACAAGAACACATAAGTTTACAGCCTATTTCATATATAAATATGTTTTTCTTTTTTGGAGGGGAGGTGTATAACAACATGGTGAAGTGTTCAAAGTACAAAATTAAGTAATCTGTAAGTATTTACTTTGAAGTATATAGATACTCCTGTAACTACCAAACTATAGAACTATCAAACTATGGAACATGCCTAGCACCCCTGAAAGGCTTGTTAGTGACCTTCCTTGACATATCAGAAATAACACATTTTCTGTCTCCTATGACCACATACTAGCTTTATCCATGTTTTGAACTTCAAACAAATGGAATTACACAGCATGTACATTTTTTCTTTCTCTAAACATAATATTTGTGAGATTAATCAATGTGGCATATGCCACATTCTTATCACTCATTTGCATTTGGTTTACTTCCAGTTTGGGGCCATTGGGAATGAAGCTAATAGGAAAATCTGTGTACATATCTTTTTAAAATGATTTTCTTAAGTTTTATTTTAATTCTAACATTCATAGTTAATATGCGATGTGATATTAGTTTCAGGTATACAATATAGTGATTCATCAGTTCTATACATTACTCAGTGCTTATCATGATAAGTGTACTCTTTAATCCCTATCACCTATTTCACCCATATCCCCCAGCCACCTGCCCTCTGGTAACCATCAGTTCTCTATAGTTAAGAGTCTATTTTTTGGTTTGCCATTCTTTCTATTTCTTTGCTCATTTGTTTGCTTTCTTAAATTACACATATATGTGAAATAGTATGGTGTCATCTTTTTTTTTTTTTAATCAACTCATGTACCCATTTTCCTTGGGTATATCTCTAGCAATGGAATCATTGAATCAGAGAGCAGGTGCACAAGCAACTTAGGTAAATTGATATTTCCAATGGAAAGGACAACATATTCATTGATAAGAAAGCAATGACCATATACTGGAATTCACAGATTTTACTTTAGAGTTTGTCAGCACAGTATAAATAATATGTTGAGTTCTTGAATTTTGAATTAATAGTTTTGGTTTTTTAATATATTTATTGATAAAATTGACTTATTCTACATTATTGTACATTAATGTATTCTACATTATTTTGATATAAATATGAAGAAAAAAGATGATAAGATTGGCACATAATAGTTTTGTCCTCTATAAATTGTTTTTATTTTTAGAAATCATGACATACAGGATAAATAATTTAGCTGTAGTGTTAATATTTTTGTGAAATTCCTGGATATATTTCCTTCATTGATTTCTCATCCATTACAATCTTCTCACCCTTAAAACAAGACCTTGATACCCCACTACTCCACAGAGGTGTGTGGATTCTGCTTAGAAACAAAAGAAAAAAAAAGGATTCATGCTGGTGAGGGATGTAGAGAGGGCTTTGGATGATTAAAAACAAAACTGTATCAGAAAACCAGACTTTCATCGTTTTCCATTTCTGCACTTTGGTCCAAAAAGAAAGTGGGAATTACTGAAAAGATGGACACCTCAGGAAGAGAGGAAAGCTAAAAGCAGATGGGCATGTGGCCTTCTCATTTTGGATTCTGGAAGAAACAATATCACAGAGTGTTTCATACAGAATGGAGTCCTTTTGTAACATGAGAATGGTATCATAGTCATATGTAAAAGGTGACAATTGAAAAAGTGTGCACCTGCCATAGTGTTGCTTTGGTGTGAAGTGAGGTGATTCTGTAACAATCATTATGGAGTCAACTGCTGAAGCCATGGACGGGATGAGGCACTTGCCTCATGGGTTTCAGAGAATCTGCACTATTATAAAGGAGGTGGGCCTAGGCAACCTTAACAGGGCTGAACTGGAAGGACAGGATGAAGGACCAAGCCTGAGTGGGCCAAGAGGACAGAAACAACAATCGTGAATACTTCAAAAGTCAGGATACAAGTTAACAAAATGAGATCAAGTGTCATAAGTAAATGTTTGAGAATGACCTGAGATATAAAAGAATCACTTAGAAAAGATAAAGCCAGGTGCCTTGACCCACTGCAGTAGAATACGTACATTTTGTGTGATATCCAAAAATCAACTTAAAAAAGTATTTTATTTTTTTATTAAATTAAAAAAATTTGATGTTTTTTATTTATTTTTGAGACACAGACAGAGCATGAGCAGGGGGAGGGGCAGAGAGCTAGGGAGACAGAGAATCCGAAGCAGGCCCAAGCTCTGAGCTGTCAGCAAGGAACCCCATGCGGGGCTCAAACTCGTCAACTCCAAGATCATGACCTGAGCTGAAGTTGGACGCTCAACTGACTGAGCCACCAAGGTGCCCCTAAAAATTTTTTAATTTAATGTTTATTTAATTTAGAGAGAGAGAGAGACAGACAGACAGACAGACAAAGTGCTAGCAGGGTTGGGGCAGAGAGAGAGGGAGACAGAATCTGAAGCAGGCTCCAGACTCTGAGCTGTCAGCACAGAGCCCCATATGGTGCTTGAACTCACGAACTGTGAGATCATGATCTGAGCAGAAGTCAGATGCTTAACTGAATGACACCCAGGCACCCCAACTTATAAAAATATCTTGAGGGGAAATGGGGGGAGAGAGTTAAGAAAATATAAAGATCCTCAATACAGAATTTGAGCCTTAAATTGGAATGTAAGTTCAAGTGAAATGAACCCAAAATGAAAGTGTTAAATTGTCCAGCCATCTAAACATTACTGGTTTGCTATTTCATTTTTATTCTAAGGAGAATCTCATATTTCTTTTCCTACCATCTTCTTTCTTTCCCTCCCTTTTTGCTTTTTTCCCCTTCCTTTTCATCTCCTTTCTTATTTAGATTTTCTTGTTTAAAGTTTATTTTGATTATTTATTTGTTTACTGCTTTTGAGATAAATAGTTGTACTTATGATTTTAAGCAAAATGTAAATTGAGCCTTCTAGTAATTTTATGGTACAATCAAAGTGCCTATTGCAAGAATGATTGAGAAGACCGTAAATGACAACATAAAATGTGAGCATCTTTTAAGTAGGCATAGAATATTTAAAATAGATAGCATGTGGGTTGATTGATTAATTAATTGCAGACTTTAAATGGAGTCAGAAATTCTACATCAAATAATTCCCCCACATTACGTTAAGTTTATAAGGCCTTCCTATAGACTTACCCTGTTTAAAATTTTTGTACTCAAGTACACATCTAAGGAGGGTTTAGAATGTCTGCAAGCTTTTCCAAGCAATCAGCAAAATTAAAGACATACATTAATTTGTATTATTTCCTCCTGCTCCCTGAAAGGAAGTTCACTCCATGTCAGCAACCTGTTCTTTTATCCATTCTCTGTTAGCAAGCTATCTTTCGGGATTTCAGTCAAAACAAAGGCAATTTTAACTTTCACAAGAGCCACATATTCCTTTTTTCCCAACTTTTTATTATAAAAATTTCAAGCATACAGCAAAGTTGACATAATGGTATAATAATCACCTGCATATTCACTACCGACATATTGACATGCTTACTCTATCACACACCTGTCCTTCTTTCTACTATCCATGAATCCATCTTGTAATTTTTTTTTGTTTTTCAAAATAAGTTATGAAAGATTGAACTTATGAGAATTATGTATACCACATGCCATAATTAAGTGAATTCTATGCTGTGTCCACACATTTAATCAAAGTTTTAAATGTTCATGAAATAGAGAATACATATATCTGACCCACTACTGATCTATACCTAGAAAAAGAAAAGATATGAAAAATTGAATCAAAAGCAAACACTCCTCTGTAATATAAATCATGATCTCAGTTGACCAATAATTATTTTGTAACCGTATAGTACTTCTAATTTTCAAATAACTTGGGCTTATATATGCACTATAAGTGATTGCACCAAGTGTTTGCCACCATTTTATGGCTTTGGCGCACAAATGCCCAAGCCATAAAAGCAGAAGCTGAAAGCTTATCTTCTGATTCCAAGTTCTGTGCTCTGCCATTCTGCTCCAGTGTCACCACAGTTTTTCTGTTGTAAATTAAAATTAGAATTCAGTACGTGCAACATTTATTTCCCACCTTATTGTGTGTATTATACCCGTCCCTTTCATTCCTTATTTAAATTTTGTCACTGAGTTCACACTAATACTACAAACATCTGTAGGGTTACTGCAAAGTGCTTTAAACTTCCTATACAAAAGTTGCCTTTTAAGTAGTCTATAAAGTGGTTTCATTAATGAACATATTGCTTGGCATTATCAGGTATTCTCTGTCAAGCATTTTTTTAAATCACCCTTTTTCCTCAGAACATGCTGTTTTTTTGCTGCTGTAGACAGTCTGTCTCATACGTAAAGTTAAAAGAAGACAATTTTAAAAGAACGTGAGCAGAGTTTAGAAAGCCAGCATTTTTGTCAGTGTTAAGTAAAATATGCTAGAACTAGAGAAAATCTCCTGATAAAGGGTCCAGAAGCTTCTCTGCCACCAAGCAAGTCAAATGTCCAAATACAACATCAGGAAATAACAAAGCTGTTAGCAGTTTTCCTGTACCTGCTATGGAGGCAAACCATGACCTGTCTTCCTGAAATTACACCAGGAAGTATTTCTGGCAGCCGCCCTGAAGACAAAAATTCTTCCTCCTGAAATGTATTACATTGGAAATGTGATGGAAAAAATTGAAAATAATTGCCGCAAATGCAAGAATTTCTCTGGGTTATATACCATGGGCTCGGTCAGAAGTCAAAGGAATATACGGAAGTTATATGCATATCTAATTTTAATAGAAAGGCCAAGTTGTTTTTTTACGGGATTTGCATTATCTTAAATCCCTGTTAAAGGTGAATAAATGATACGATTTTATCCCACCCTTGCTATCACTTGATGTTATTTTACTATCTTAAGATTTTACTAATCTCATGATGGTATGCAATAGTTTCTCTCTGGGGTACTATTTTATATTTCCCTGCTATATATGCATAAGCATTTATCTTTTTTGGTATATAGATATCTTTATTTTTGTATCTTTTTATCTTATACCATACTAAACAAACTCTTTCATATATAATATGAACTGTTAGCAATGATGTTTCATGGGTGCCTTGTGATGTAGAAGTAGTAAAGTGGAGTGGTTCAGAACACAGACTCAGCAGTCAAACTACTGAATCATGCCTCCATCACCTACTACCACAATGAACTTGGGGAAGTAATTAACTTTCTATGACTCATTTACCTACTACAGATCATAGATTTACTGTAAGGATCAAAAATGTTATTATATAAAAAGTACTGAGCTAAACATGCTTTAAAAAATTACTGAGACAAGTGTTCAGCACATAGTAAGCACTATATGGAAGTTGACAAGAAACACAGTGTTTCATTAACACCTCATTCTCTGAATATCTCAATGAAATAAATCAACCTTAAAAAAATCAACCTTAGAAGAGCTAAATAAAAGATACTTTGTGTGACCTTCTCCAAATACTTCTGTTACCAAAGCCTAGAAATAAATTGCCATGTTTTCAGATGGCTTAGATGCCAATTTAACAACTCAGTTTATATAATCAATTATATATTAATCAACCATTAATTTGGTAAAGAGAAGTAACAGTCATGGTGTGTTAATACTGTCCTCTCTTCCTTGCCAGTATCTCTTGATGTTAAAAGCCATATTTAGAAACTAGTTCATTTAAAAGAAAGAAAGAAAGAAAAGAAAAGAAAGAAAAAGAAAAAAAGAAACTATTTCATTTGTAAATTGAATAGATAAATAGATTGTCCAAAAGTCAGCTGAAAAAAAAAGTTAGCAGCTGAGGTTTTCTAAAATAAGGGAAAAACTTCCTCCAGGCCTTTAAAAAAACATAATTTTATTTTTTAGACATGTTTTTAAAATTGGAAAATGGTAAGTTCAAACACAGTGAATTTGATAAAGAATATATTGGTCTTGAACAATAAATGCAATGTTTAATTGTTTTAAATGAATGTCTGTTTGAAGATATTTATATATAAATCTCTTTATAGAATAGATTTTACTCCCACATGAGCAGACTTCAATTGCCAATTTTGAGTAGGACTATTTGTAAATTGGCTGATGTCTATATACAGACTTTACTTTTTCTATTCCCTCAATTAGGCTTTTATTTTTTATAAACACCGTTTTGGAAAAAAAAGAATTTTATTATTTCTTATGTTCTCTCATTGACTTATGATAGAACACAACCAGTAAATATTATTAAGGTTCTCATCAACTGGCAGTTCATTCCAATATCTAAGATAATTGTGATGGTTAATTTTGTGTGTCCATTTGGCTAGCCGTGGGTGCCCAGAGATATTTTGTCCTGTGAACAAAATATTATTTGGAGTGTTTCTGTGAGAGTAATTTTAGATGAAATTAACATTTAAATTGATGGACTTAAGTAAAGTAGATTTCCTTCCATAATATAGCTAGGGCTCATCCAATCAGTTAAGTGCCTGAATAGAACAAAACTCTTCCAAGCAAGAAAGAATTCCTGGAGCACACTGCCTTTGGACTTCATCTGATTCTACAGCAGATGACCTTCAGATTCGAACTGGAACACTGGCTGTCCTAGGTCACCAGTCTACTGGCCTTTGTACTAAAACTGAAGTGTCAGCTCTCCTGGGTATCAACTCTGCAGATTTTGGACTTGCCACCCTCTAGAATCATGAATTAACTCCTTCTGACCATTTCTTTCTTTCTTTCTCTATGTATGTTCACACACACACACACACACACACACACACACACACACACCCTATTGGTTCTATTTCTCTGAAGAATCCTGGATAATGAAATTACTGTAAAAATAATATGTACCCAAAACCATTCTGCTAAGACCAATAAACATTTCACATCTTGCTCCCAGGGGCCAGAGATACAAGTACATTGACATTTACACACACACACACACACACACACACACACACACACACACACATTATTATAATATTATATATAGATGTATTCACTCAGAGTCATCATAGAATAAACCCCAATCTAATTGTTATATAAATACCTATAGATATATATCTTTTTTAAAATATTTTTTTCTTAGATACAGCAAGAGTAGGGGAGGGGCAGAAAGAGAGAGAGACAGACAGACAATCTAAAGCAGGCTCCAGGCTCTGAGCTGTCAGCACAGAGCCCAATGTGGGGTTTGAACCCACAGACCATGAAATCATGACTTGAGCTGAAGTTGGACACTTAAACGACTGAGCCACCCAGGTGCCCTGCTATAGCTTTATGTCTTAATTCAGGGCAACAGTGTAGTTCTGAATTCAATCATTTATTTTCATCTACAAAAGAGATCATTGTGGTGCAACATCCAAAAGAAATAATCAAAGCTTTTATTACTATGCTGTTTACATTTAAAAATGTTGCTTTTGGTATGTTTTTAAAAAGACAATAAAATATCTTAAGCAACTTCCAGTAAAATATGATAGATTCAAGACATGCTTAGTCAACGCTTAACTTGAAACCCTTCAAAATGATCAAAAAATGCAAAAAGGGAAAACATCCCATCTGTATTTCCTGAATGGAGGATTCTCTTGAGTAAAGTCTTTTTTTAATAGTAATCTAAGAGAAATTTTCATTTTTTAAATAGTAATGTAAGAGAATTATTTTAAAAATAGAATAAGTAAGATTTGTGGGGTTGTGACTTAGTTTTTTGTTTGTTTGTTTGTTTCTGTAGTGTCCTTGTTCCTTACCACAGAGTGATATTGAAGACATAATCCAAGAACTATATTCATCCCAAGACCTAAAGCTCCTTAAAGAAAGCTTTACAGGAAGTGAGTCATTAAGAAGAACACAAGTCTAAAAATGGCCTTATTTGAAGGCTGCTACCCAGGGTCACCTGGATTTGATTTTAAAAATTCCTAATTACTGGGTGCCTGGATAGCTCAGTTGTTTGAGTGGTCAACACTTGATTTCAGGTCAGTCATGATCCCAATGTGGTGGGATCGAGCCCCCCCCCCCCCCATTGGGCTCTGTGCAGCGTGTGGAACTTGCTTCAGATTTCTCTCTCTCTCTTAAGATTCTCCCTGTGTCCATCTCCCTTACACGCAGTATCCCTCTCTCTCTCTCTCTAAAAAAATTAATTCCTAAGTAGCATACAAAAACCCTGTGAGTTGAGAGGCATAAAAATGAACCACCTCAAACTTTTGTCCAGGTTATCTGTTTCCTTTCCACAGCAGACCAAATCTGAATCAGAAGAGTTACAATATGAAGTACTTGTTTTTCCACCTTCAGGTAATGGCTCAGTGACCTATGTTCATCTGTCATCAATTATTGAACAAACACACAAAGAAAAACAGTTGAAACTAAAAGAAATTGAAATGCCCCATATCAAATCTGAATACATATGTAGCTGTGAGTAGACACACACATTAAAAGAGAAACATTTAAAATTACAGATGATTTGTGAATTTCAGGCTCCAGAGATACAACTTAAATATACATGTAAGTTAAATGTATATATTTTAGTCAAATTTTTTCAACAATCTAAAATGAATTACTGAAAAAAAAAGCTCGCTTTATAAATAATTTATTTTTTTAACGTTTATTTATTTTTGAGACAGAGACAGAGCATGAACGGGGGAGGGTCAGAGAGAGAGGGAGACACAGAATCCCAAACAAGCTCCAGGCTCTGAGCTGTCAGTACAGAGCCTGACGTGGGGCTTGAACTCATGGACCACGAGATCATGACCTGAGCTGAAGTCAGACGCTTAACCAACTGAGCCACCCAGGCGCCCCTCTTTTTATAAATAATTTAAACAGAACAAGCAACAAGAGGTTAAAATTACAAGAAGATAAAAAAAATGCACATTGCCCTCGTAGTTATGAACAACAACAAAATAGTAATAAAATCATTACAATCGCTTCTCGGCCTTTTGGCTAAGATCAAGTGTAGTATAAAATCATTACATAAATTTGAAAGTGTTGGTATTAGGATACAGACTACTAAAATCAGTTATTAGTATTAAGATATTTGGAGAAATAAGTTGAATACAGAAAGATAAGAGAATAAAAGTCATTACAGAGAATATAAATGAAGTAGAGAGAAGAGGTAATAATAGCTAAAACTTGCATATTTTCTTCCTTGTTCTAAGCACCTTATATATTAACTTATTTAATCATGAAAAGCCTCTGAGGAAAATTATGTTATTATTTTCATATTACAGTGGATAAACTCAGTGGATTAACTGAGGCTCAGAGAGATTAAATTATTCTGTGGTCACACAGCAACTAAATTATGGAGGTGCCACTGAAACCTAATCAGGCTTTCATTAGAATGCACATTCTTAACCCTAGGGCCAGCTACATCTCATGAGGTAGCATAGAGATGGCCAAAGAAATTCAATACACACATAATAGGTGATCCTGAAATGGAAAATAAAGAGAAAAAACAACTGAAAGACATTGAAGTTATCAAATTAATAACTTGAGGGAATTATACTGATCTATATCTTAATAAAGTTACTGAACTAAATTCAACTAAAAAGCACCCAGACAAGGTCCCTGGGTGGCTCAGTTAGCTAAGTGTCAGACTCTTGATTTCAGCTCAGTCATATCTCACGGTTTGTGAGTTTGAACTCTGCGTAAGGCTCTGCGCTGAGGAGCCTGATGGAGATTCTTTCTCCCTCTTTTTCTGCCCCTGCCCCCCATCTCTCTCTCTCTCTCTCTCTCTCTCTCTCTCTCTCTCTCTCTGTCTGTCTCAAAATAAATAAATAAACTTTAAAAAAGTACCCAGATAAAAAGTGCAAGGCAACCACCAGGAAGTAAAATATCATTCTGAATTTAGCCTTTTCTGTACTAATACTCATTTCCAGATGTCTTTGTAGAGAAAATACAGAATTGAGTAGGGGAAGGGAAGAAGGGAAGTTGGCTTGAATGTTTATGGATTATTATGAAGACATTTCAATTATACAGGAGCTTGTTCTCTGAGGAAAGGGGAGGTAAAACAATATTACCAAATGACAAAATTCAACTAAACAGGCACAAAATCATTATAAGTAACTGTAACTATTAATTAAAAATTTAGAACAAAGAAAATGGAAAGCCAATGGAGAGTAAAAAATAAATATTTAAAAATGTTTTTGGTAATATTTCTCGGACTTCATATTTTAAAATACTAAGTTTTTTTTCCTATAAATATACAGTCTACAAAAATAGAAATATAATAGAACATTTTGATGCACTGATACATAAAACAGGATGCTAATTTTGTGTATGGGGGCAGATAGATAAGTATATTAAATTACTGGAGTGTAAAACAAAATGTTATTTTAATCATTCCTGAAAAACGGAATTTAAAGATGGAAGATCATCTAGTAAACATTTCTTTACTCTTTATAGTTTTTATATAAACAGCATGTGCTATTTGATAAATTAATAGAAAGATATGGAATGCCTCTGGAGTCAAGATTATTTAGGTTCAAATCTTGTGGACCTTAGATAATTTACTCATAAGTCACAGATTCCTCTATCACTATGAAAAATAGTGATAATGAAAGTACATATCTCAAAGTATAATGCAACACAGAGACATGATTGATTATTAAATTAGATAATGTACATAAATAATTTGGCATGGTGACTGGCACATAATGATCATACAATTATAGTTAGTAGTTATTATGATGATGTCTATTTTTTTTTCATTTTTCATCAATTGTATTTTATAAATTTATGATAAATATAAAGGCAAGAGAAAATTCTAAGTCCATAAGTGCATTAATCTGCCTTTTTTAAGATTGAATTTCAGAGATAGAATCTGAAGTTAACCTCTTACATGGTGTGCACCATGATTTTTTTGAAATTATACATTATGACTCAGGAGAAAAGGTGGAAGTTGTTTCATGTGAGACCTTGAACAAAAACAATGTACAGGCTGATCTAACACCTTCTATTCAATCCTAGCTTACACTCAATCTGCAGTGGACAGTAAGAAGTTCAATATTAGCATAGTTCTATTCTGGCCCAGATCATTGGCATCCATATCCAACATTTTATATCCTAATTTGGTCCGTTTAGCAAATTCACCTGTGGTTATCCCACTATTTTCAATAGACTTGAATTCTAAACATTGCTCATCTGATTTCTTAAACTCTTTATCCTCTCACTGTGTATTTTGGAAAATACTTAATACCTTTCCCTTTCCTTAGGTGTTTATATTTGCTTACCAAAGAAGTGATTTTTGTGATAGTTATTTAACTAACACTCTAAAGGAATCTTTATGGAGTCTCCTAGTAGTACTTTAAATTAAATGAAACATATTTTGACAGAATATATAACATTTAAACCCTTAAGCTTAGATTTAATTCACAAATTTAATTTTCTTCCAAAGCTGAAGTAGAGATTAGTACCTTGGAATTCATTGTGCCTAATGTACCTCTGTTCTTTTTAATTATTGCTGTTTACTCCTAAAAATCTTGCACTATTTATTATTTGGTATAAGTGCAAGACTTTGCAAGGACATTGCTTCTCAGTATCACTTTACTTATTTTTAATTCCTTCATTATGATTGGAAATACTATAACACAGTTAATCATGTTGTTTACTTCTTCACCTTAATAAGTGACATGAACCTTTGAAATCCTATGTTTTAAAATGAGAAAAGATTTTTTACTCTTCTTTTTGCACACAGTTTAGAACATCTTTTAGCAATATTCATTTATATAATCTCAAACCTGAGCTATGATTTGAGGGATATGGCATCTGTACAACTCTTACAATAATTGGAAGAGAATACAAATTCCTTATCAGAAACATGGGGTTCCTGTGCTGTAGAAACCTCTACTTCTATATGAGTCAATATCTGCTCACTTTGAGCATGATGTTTATTTGAATGAATAATCCAGAAGATTTAGAAGTGCCCTGACCTTCCATGTGAGGCCTTTTTGTAGCTTGATGGGAAAAATAGTCATTAAATATTTTTCATATTCATAAAATATATTCAAGGTTGTGTTTAAATATATTGAAGAATTTGCAAGCACAATTAAAAAAAACTTTAAAAAATAGGTCCCCTTGAAGCGAATTTGTTATAACTACTGAAATATTTTAGGCTGATGTCTAGACTAGGTGATAACTTTCTCACTTTTCAGCTTTGTTCTTCTAAAGAAACCAAGTCCTGGGGCGCCTGGGTGGCGCAGTCGGCTAAGCGTCCGACTTCAGCCAGGTCACGATCTCGCGGTCCGTGAGTTTGAGCCCCGCGTCGGGCTCTGGGCTGATGGCTCAGAGCCTGGAGCCTGTTTCTGATTCTGTGTCTCCCTCTCTCTCTGCCCCTCCCCCGTTCATGCTTTGTCTCTCTCTGTCCCAAAAATAAATAAACGTTGAAAAAAAAAAAATTAAAAAAAAAAAAAAAAAGAAACCAAGTCCTGAAGAAGTTATTTACTTATGATGTGGCATCAAAGTCACCTAAAAGACTTAATTCAACTGAAAATTAAGATAATTCAATCTTTATGCATCATCTTGTATATTGTGATGGTGAATCTTTTTTTTTTTTTTTTTCCTCATTCTTTCCTTAACTACTGGAATCATCTGTATATCAGCTTTTACCTACAGAACTCTCAACATAAGAGTTAAGCCAGGGACACTTGGGTGGCTCAGTTGGTTAAACATCCCCTGATTTCTGCTCAGATTCTGATCTCAGGGTGGTAAGTTTAAGCCCTACATGGGGCTCAGTGCTGACAACATGGAGCCTGCTTGGGATTCTCTCTCTCCCTCTCTCTTTCTGCCCTTCCCCACTCGTTCTCTCTCTCTCCCTCTCAGAATAAATAAATAAACTTAAAAAATAGTCAAGCTAATTCTAAGTTGTAATGTTCCTCAGTCACGCCAAACTTGTTAAATATGTCACCTTTTGTGACAGGTAATGACCCATATTTCTAATGTAACTTAAATTTCCTGTATATCTGCTTCTGATTTACCCATATATAAATGTTTTTATTAAAGTAATGTGCATTTACTGGAATGTATGCAGGTATTCTGAATATGGATACAGTCATGGAATAGGAGACAATCGCATAACTTGGACAATACTGTTTTGTTGGGGGTTGTGGATTTTCACGTATTTGAAAAATCAAAAGGGGGCGCCTGGGTGGCACAGTCGGTTAAGCGTCCGACTTCAGCCAGGTCACGATCTCGCGGTCCGTGAGTTCGAGCCCCGCGTCAGGCTCTGGGCTGATGGCTCCGAGCCTGGAGCCTGTTTCCGATTCTGTGTCTCCCTCTCTCTCTGCCCCTCCCCCGTTCATGCTCTGTCTCTCTCTGTCCCAAAAATAAAAAAAAAAAAAAAAAAAAAAAAAAAAACGTTGGAAAAAAAAAAAGAAAAATCAAAAGGATGAGATTATTTCTAGATGAAAAATGGTTGTATGTAGCAACTCAGAAAAGGGGTAATGGTGACTGAAATTAACAGCTTCACCTAAATGGAACTATTTTAACATCATCAGGCAGGTGCAAGAGCTGTCTGAGACTGCCTCCTATTCTAACTCCTTGCTTGTTTTAGTTCTTGTCTGTCCTTCATACTTACAGATTCATTATGCTAACCTTAACCCTTTCTTAATTCTCTAAGCTACAGTCTTTAACCTTTCTTAATTTGGATTACCTAAAATGGATTCATGCTATTGGAAAGGGATATTTTTGTCTGAAATAGAGCTTTCAGATATGCATTTCTTGGCAAAGTAGTGTTAAGTGAATCTAAAGGTCTTGCTAAATATTAGTCATAATTCCACAGACATGCCAAGAAGTCCAGAGTTTCCAAAGTCTAAAATTTGGTGGCTAGTTCAGTTGGAATCTAATTTGGTACTGATAACAAGAGTCTTGTGTTTGTCTCACAGAATCCAGTAGTCCTTCAGCAAAATCTTGTGTATCTTCCTATCAATCAAAACCTATTAGGGTGCAAAATCTTAACTGTTTTTTTTTTGTTGTTGTTGTTGAACTTAGGTTTTATCATTCTTTCAATTTTTCTGTAAATTCAAATAAACCTCAAATATTAGGTAATAAAAATTTTTACAGAAACTACATGAGACACTTATCAAAACAAATTCAAATATAACACAATTTAATTACATCCCTTATATTAAATATTTTCTATGTGTATGATATTAAAATGAGAGCTATTGAGAATGATACACAGTCCATTCTGTTAGAGAGATTATATCTAGTAGTAGATATTCATAGGCATATAAACACTAAATGTTATAATTACTATAATGGGCTACCAAAAAGAGCAAAGATAATAATGATAATAATAATAATAATAATATAACATTTCCAACACATGTAACAGACTATGTACATTCATTTGTTAAGTAAATTTACATAGTGTTAAGACAATCTATTTGATCAAATTCCAAATGGCAAGGGAGTATGTTTGTGTGTATATGTGTGTTTCATACAAACAGGTGGGAGGATGTTCAAGGAACAAAAATGTATCAGAGTTAAAAATAAGATTAAATATATATTTGGAAATTAGAATACAATGAAAATAGCTGAAAGTTGGATTTTATTGAGAAATCCTAGTTGAAATGGTGAGATAATACATTGCACACTTCTTTTTTTAATAATTTCCATGCCTTTATTATTTTATGTTATCTGTCTGTAATTCCATTATGAAATACCTTCCCAAGACCATTCTTCCTTGGAGGTTACTTCGTTCCCAAGGCTGTTTCTTTCTCCCTTCCTGATTTCAACCAAAATTGTACTATCTTTATATTCCATTCTGTTATACGATGCATCTACTAATGACCTGTTAATTTTTTTAACCAAAAGAGTTAATATTGATTATGGTGTTGTTATTAATTCAGAATGTAAATCAATAGCAGGATAAATTTCTGGGAATTATCCTTCTGTATAATGGAATAAAAGAGTTGTAGATAAAAATATAAGTGTGGGTGTGTAAAGGCCCTCCAGAAATAAGTATTGGAAGTAAAATAAGATAAAAAGAATTGAACACCTACTATCTGTCTGACATTAAGTAAATAACTTAATCTTTAATAATATTTCTAAGATCAAAGACATTAAGCAAATTGCCTAAGCATGTACAGCTAGAATGTCATAAGGAGAAAATTAAATTTGGTTCTGATGATTTACTGAAAATTTCTGCTCTTTCCCTGGTGGTTCTTTCTTCCTTCATTCTTTTCCATTTTTCCTCTATTTCTCCAGACTAAAATGTATATTTATCTAGTTCCCTTTATGGAATAGGCACTAGTCTGGGCAATTGAATTTATTTTGGTAAACTGCATATATCTTATCCCTGCGTGCGGCACATGTGTGTGTTTTAGTGCGATAGATGTCGTGAAGTAAACTAATGGCATTTAGAGAGTTTACATGAGAAATTACGTCTAGTTTGAAGGATCACAGAAAATCTCCATGACTGAAAGACATTTATCCTAACTGCAAAAGAAAATCCAAAGGGCCTAATAGTTACTAAATTTTTTATAAAAGCAATATTTTTAAGAAAATAATATATGTCATATACTGTAGTAGTGCTTGAGATACAATGACAAATCAATCAAAATACTGACATGAAAAGAAGGTTTCTATACTTAGGTATTTTATCTTTTAGTGGAGGGGACAGAAATTAGTAAACTGCATGAATAAACATGACATTCTGTATATCTGTCTATAAGAGGTAGTTGGGTGTTTGTGCCATATGAATGAGTTAGGGAGGCATAGACAAAAAACTGATGAAAAGTTTCCAGAAGAAATAATTTTGCTGCTACCTTGAGGAGGGAGATTTAAACATCCACGGGGATAGAGATGGGGAAAATATTTAAAGTATGGGGAAAAGGACCTAAAGTAGGCAAGAATGTGTATGCTTATAAGAACTAAATAAATATCAACATAGATAGCATGCAAAGATAAAGGTTTGCTAGAGGTACTTATAATGAGATATTATGTAATCCTACAGTAAGGGGTATATGGGTAAGTGTGTGTGAGACAGAGATAAAAAGAAAGAAATAACAAATGATGACGATGGTGATTTTTTTAAAAACAAAAAAAAAGCAAAAAAAACATTTAAATACAGATTTTACCCCCCAAAATAATTCAAAAATGTATCGTAGACCTAAAGGTAAAATACAAAACTATAGCACTCCTAGAGGATAACATAGGAGAATCTAGATGACCTTGGATTTAGCAATGATGTTTTAGAAATAACACCAGAAGAACAATCTTTGAAAGAAAAGTCATTAAGTTGGACTTCATTAAAACTAAAAATGTCTGCTCTGTGAAAGGTACTATTGAGGGAATGAAGAGACAAACAGCCTTGGAGAACACATTAGCAAAAGATGCATCTCATAAAAGACTGTTCACTAAAATATACAAAGGACTCTTAAAACTTAATATTTGGAAAATGACCCAGTTAAAAGTTGGGTACAAGTTCTAAACAAACTTCACCTAAAAGCAACTAGAGGAAGCGAGAGATAAATGAGTACACAGGAGCAACAATCAAAATAAGAGGTTTGTCAACAGCAACAATAAAATTAAAAAAATAGTAGAATCATGGTTTCTAATTACAAAATGCATTTGGTGTCAGTTTAGAAATGTATGGCAGGATAAGGATTCTTAAAGCACTATTAAGATATTTTCAGATGTAAAGGGATGACAGAGGAAGAGACATACTGAGAATTCAGGTGTCAGTTCCCTGCTAAAAGATGTAATTTAAGATGGAAACTGAACTGGGGCACCTGGGTGGCTCAGTTGGTTAATCGCCTGGGCTCTTGATTTTTGGCTCAGGTCAGGATCTCCTAGTTCCTGAGATGGAACCCTGCGTGGAGCCCCATATTGGAGCCTGCTTGGGATCGTCTCCCTCCCTCTGTCTCTGCCACTTTCCTTTCGCACTCACGTGCACATTCTCTCTCAAAATAAATCAACTTTCCATATATATACACACACACACACGTCTAAATCATAGAAGATCAAATATATATATATATATGTATATATATAAAGAAATTAAAATTTATAGTATGACAGTTGAAAACCTAAGGTAGATATATAACTGATTCTATATTAAGAATAATACAATTAAAATAAACCTTAATTTTACAATATGGGAAAGAAAAAACCTACAGAAGCAAGTCTATATTAAAATATCAAAACAAGCTGGTAGCTGGTGCAGATAAATCTAAATATATAAGTAATAATAATAAATACAACTATATTTTTCCAATAAAAAACAAAGATTGTCAAATCGGATTTAAAAAGAGAGTGAAATGTATGATGTTTCAAAGAGAAACACAACCTAAAGATTTCTTTTAAAAATTTTTTTTCAACGTTTATTTATTTTTGGGACAGAGAGAGACAGAGCATGAACGGGGGAGGGTCAGAGAGAGAGAGGAAGACACAGAATCGGAAACAGGCTCCAGGCTCTGAGCCATCAGCCCAGAGCCTGACGCGGGGCTCGAACTCACGGATCGCGAGATCGTGACCTGGCTGAATTCGGATGCTTAACCGACTGCGCCACCCAGGCGCCCCTAAAGAATTCTAAAGATAAACTGAGATAACCAAACCAAAGGAAAATAATTTGTGTATATTATTATATTATGAAAATATGGTGAAAGAATTTATGCATAAAGAGCATTATTAGAAATAAAGAGTGATGTTATAATGATAAATTTACAATTAACTTGGAAGACATTAACTCTAAGTATGTTCAGACTTATATCTATGTAGAAAATGTTGACAGAATTATGAGAAAAATTGCCCATTATCATAGTCACAGGTATAAAAACATCTGTCTTTTTATTGATAAGAAAAGAACATTGCACTAACAATATAGATATCACCTATCTATCTGAAGTTTTTAGAATTATGTATTTAAAAGGAATTATGTGCAGGCAACATTTTTTTCATGAATTTCAGTAAGTCAATATCAGTTTAATTTATCTAATCAATTTAATTATGTTAAAGTAAAATACCAAAAATATTTATTAATTAATATGTTTTCAAATTAAAAAACATAAATCTAACCAACATGAAGTTGAAAGAGAAGAATAACTGAGATCCATATTATTGCAGAATAAGAAATAATGATAATGCAATTTACCAAACTTATAAAATGCACCTGATGCAGTATTTTGTTTGGAATTTGTAGCCTTAAATGTCCATGTTTGACAACAAGAAAGGTTGAACATTAATGAACTAAGAATCTCTCTTAGAGTGTGAGTAGGCAAAATGAAAGTAGCAATAAATATGAGAAAAGACATTTCAAAAGAAAAATAGGGAAGATTTGCAAAACCAAACGTTACTTGAAAAGTTTAATGTAATAGCAAAATCTTATAATAATACCTTTAAAAATATCAGAGGGGTAAAGAGAGGTAAAGAAATTAATAATTAAAGGTGGCAATAATTACAGTAATATTCAAAATGAAAAAAATATGTATAAATTATTGGACAGTTCCATTCCATTAAATTTAAAATCTTAACACTCAAAATTACTCATTAAAATATAACTTGTCACAAGTTACAGAGAAGTAAAAATCCTGGCTGGATTATAACCATTAAAGTAATTCAAGCCATATTTCAAAATCTTAAAACAGACAAATAGGGGTGTCTGGGTGGCTCAGTAGGTTAAGTATCCGACTTCGGCTCAGGTCGTGATCTCACCGTTCGTGAGTTCAAGCCCCATGTTGGGCTCTGTGCTGACAGCTAGGAGCCTGGAACCTGCTTCGGATTCTGTGTCTCCCTCTCTCTCTGCCCCTCCCCTTCTCATGTTCTGTCTCTCTCTCTCTCAAAAATAAATCAACATGAAAAAAAAAAATAAAGAAAAACCTTAAAAAGAAAAACAGACAAACAACAGAGCTACAGATACTTAAGTGAGTTCCACAAAACATTGGAATGCCCAGTGAAGTCACAATGAAATTACTGAATAAAAAGAAGCCATTCCCACCATCTGATTTTACTATGTCAGTATTGGACTGATGACTAAATATATATACCAGCTAATCTCACTTGTGAATGTAAACACAAAAATTCTAAGCAGAATATTCACAAACTAAATGTGTGTGCAACACGCACACTCCTACTCCTACTTGGAGTCTCCAACTATTATAAAAGACAAAAATCTTAAAAAACTAGAAATAAAAGGGATTTTTTTTAAAAGTTAGATAAAGTTAATGTATAAAAAGTTTTAAACATTGCTAAGTAAAATCATAGAGGATCTAAATGAAGAATATACTATGTTTATAGTTTGAAAAGACACAGTATAATTAATATGCCAGTTTCCTTCAAAGTGTCCTGTAAATTTAACAAAAACTTACTAAAAATTCCAGTAGATGTTCTCTTTTATTTCCCTAGAAATGGGTAAGATGATTAAAAATTATCCGGATAGGCAAAGGACCAAGAGTAGCCAAAACAATCCTGAGAAGTATAAACAAAATTGGAAACTTACCTTGATGTTAAGATTTACTATAAGGATAAAATTATCAAGATAGTATTGTATTGTCAAAAGTATAGACAGATGTATCAATATAACAATATGAGAAGTACAGAAATATGTCACATATATACAGTAATTTTTGAAGTTTCCAGAAAACCATGATAGAACAACTGAGTATCTCTATGGGGAGGAAAGAAAAACTCATCTCTTACCTCACTGCAACAACATGGGAAAATTCTCAAAAATTTATGCTGAACGAAAGTAATTAAACAAACAAAAGTACCTATTGTATGATTGCATTTAGATGATATTCTAGATTAGCCAAACTAACCTCGCTGGATATTAAATCCAGTTTTTCTTCTCTCAGGGAATTGACTAGCAAGTAGAAGAATAGATATTACTGGGTGATAGAATTGTTCAGTGTCTTGATAGGACTATGAGTTACATATATATATATACCATGAGTATATACATTTGTCAAAAGTGATTAAATAGGGTACTTACTATCTGAATATTTTACTGTATATTGAGTATACATTGTATGTACAGTTCATTCCTTGATAAAAAAAATCAGGAGCCAACATTAAGAAGATCAAGAAAGTAATAATTGATCAAAAATGGAATAATTTAAGCAAGAAAGATAATCCGTTCAGCTATTTGAAACATTGCATATAAAATGTATACATTTATGACTAATTACTTAAAAAAGTCATGCTCCTCCAAAAAACTATAACCTTCACTGATCACAATTGGAAGCTAAGTGGAAAACCCGATTCTTACTTTGAAAATTGCCAATAGGAGAAATAATTAACCAAGGAAATCTAGATAATTTTGAGGAAAAACATGTTTAGGAAAATTTCTCTATCAGAGATCAAGATTATTTTAGAGATTTAGAGTTGAATAGAGTGTTATTGTGGAGGGATAGATAGATCAATTAATAGAGTAAGGAAGAAAGTCTAGGAGCACTAGAGGTCATATATATAGGGATTTTATTCATGACAAGGGACCTTTTAGATTAATTGTAGAAAAGAATGATTTTTAAAGTGGTGTGAAACAAATACCTCACTATAGAAAGCAATGGTACTCCGTCCCGCACTATACAGAAAAATATATCTCAAGTTGCTAAAAGACATTAATTAGTAACACATGCTATTAAACTTGTATAACAAAACCTAGAGACCATATTGGTCATGGCAAATATTCTGACTTCTATTCTAAATGAAACAGAAAGCCATTTGAATGTTTTTTGTTTGTTTGTTTTTGCATACGAATGACAGAATATGAGCTACATTTTATTTTATTTTTTAATTGTTTTAATGTTTATTTATTTTTGAGAGAGAGAGAGACAGAGCGCAACTGGGGGAGGGGCAGAGAGAGGGACACCCAGAATCCAAAGCAGGCTCCAGGCTCTGAGGGGTCAGCACAGGGCCTGACGTGGAGCTCAAACGCACAAACTGCGAGATCATGATCTAAGCTAAAGTTGGATGCTTAACCGACTGAGCCACCCAGGAGCCCCTATCTTTTATTAAAACATTTATTTATTTATTTTGAGAGGGAGAGAGAGCATGAGCCGGGGAGGGGTAGAGAGAGAATGGGAGGGAGAGAATCCCAAGCAAGCTTCTCATTGTCAGCACAGAGATGAACGTGGGGCTCAATCTCCTGAACTATGAGATAATGACCATGAGGCATTGACCTGAGCCATAATTGACTGTGATGCTTACTTAACCAGCTGAGCCACCCAGGTGTCCCTGAGTTACATTTTAAAAGTTTCACTTTTGTTGCTGTCTGGAAAATTAGGAATAATGGAAAAATAATGGAGCCAGTTAGGAGACTTAATAGTCCAGGTGAAAAATGATTATTGTATAGTGTATGCAGTAGAATGGTCACATCAAAGTTACTTTTAAAAGCCAACATATGGTACTTACCATATTTATATAATGTGATTACTTTGAGTTTGGGGAATATTCTTATTATAAATTAGATATATAACAACATAAGCATCTTAAAAGGCAGGGCCATATAACGTAATTTAGTACTATAAATTAGACATTTAATTGGTTTTGTATTTTTCCCAAAAGCTAAATATTAACTTTTCAAGTTCATATTTGGATTATATCATGATAACAGATTTACTATACAACTATTTTCATCTAGATTTGGTAACATTAATCAGATTTTCTTTAATCCTCCGCAATATATGTTCATAAGGATCACGCTGATCCCTCGGAAGATCCCATGATTTACTGGACCGCTGAACTATGGTCCTACTTCATGCAAGCCTTCTTTGTATCTCTAAGTGATATTTATCATTGTTGTTGATGTTCTTAGTATTATTTGTCTACAGTTCATAAACCCGTAAGTAGTAGTGATAAGAAGCCACAACGTATTGTCCAGATTAAGAATCCATCAAAATTCTTACTCTGAAAGGTTTTATTTTCTGACATTTATGGGAGCAGTTTAAGAAGCTGTAAACTTTGGGCAAATTCTCTTCTGATGTAAGCAAAATGCTCTAATTCCACTACAGCTCCTCACCAGTCACCCAGATAAAATTTGTTTTCGATGCTTTGCCACATCCTCTGACCCTCCAATTTTGAAGAAAAAAAATTTTTGGCAATTACTAATTGATTTTTTCAGATTCACACATAACAAGGAATAAGCCACCAGTGTTTTCCAGGATCTGTAATAAGGGTAGGCATGACTGACAATAAACTAAGACACTAAAACCATGTCCTCTCAGAGTATATTCTACTGATACTTCTCCTTTGGACAGCTACTCTTCTTAGCCTTTACTTTCCCATCAAAACTTGCTCCCAAGGTAAGGTTTAATATTAGTGTGCTACTAGTTGGTGTATAGTTAAGATAGCATTTCACTAGTCTCATTTTCATTGAACTTCATTTTTAAAATGTTTATTTATTTATTTTGAAAGAGAGAGAGAGAGAAAGAGAGCGAGCGAGCAGGGGACAGGCAGAGACAGAGGGAGACAGAAAATCCCAAGCAGGCTCCATGCTGTCAGTGCAGAGCCCAACGTGGGGCTTGAACTCACAAGATCTTGAACTGCCAGATCATGACCTGAAACAAAATTAAAAGTCTGTCACTTAACTGACTGAGCCACCTAGGCATCCCCATTGAACTTCATTTTTTTTTCTCAATATATGAAATTTATTGTCAAATTGGTTTCCATACAACACCCAGTGCTCATCCCAAAAGGTGCCCACCTCAATACCCATCACCCCCCCTCCCCTCCCTCCCACTCCCCATCAACCTGAACTTTGTTTTTAATGGTAAAATTGAAAGCTTTAACCTCTCACCATATATAATGCACAGTTTTTGTTTTGTTTTTAGCTGAGCATCTATATATAAATATTTCATCATTCTTGTTTTTATTCCTGGGTCCCTAAAATATTAGCTTAGATTTCTAGGACCTGGAAACTTTACAGAATAAATAGAATCTTCACTTTTCATGTATAATAGCTTATAATATGGTTGAACTCATAGTAGGTAATTTTTTTCCTGACTCCAAAATGTTATAATTTTATTGAAAATAAACATTTCAGGTTATCTCTTTCTAGTATGTTAAGTAACTAAAATTTAAATAAAATTTTAAGAAAAAAATAAGTAACTGTCTAGGGCATGCCTTTGGGAAATAATGCACTAAAGATCTATTTTGTCTAAAATATGTACATACATATATACATACATACATACATACATACATACAGTGAGCCAGTAATAAAATATGTGAGTCTTTAAAAGAAAGAAAATGATGTCTGAGCAAGTTTTTTTTCTTTTTTTTTTTTTTTTTAATTTTTTTTTTCAACGTTTATTTATTTTTTTTGGGACAGAGAGAGACAGAGCATGAACGGGGGAGGGGCAGAGAGAGAGGGAGACACAGAATCGGAAACAGGCTCCAGGCTCTGAGCCATCAGCCCAGAGCCCGACGCGGGGCTCGAACTCACGGACCGCGAGATCGTGACCTGGCTGAAGTCGGACGCTTAACCGACTGCCACCCAGGCGCCCCACAAGTTTTTTTTCTTTAAAAAACAAAACAACATTTTAAAAATCATTTTTAGGCTCACAGAAAAATTAAGAGGAAGATACAGAGACTTCCCATACTTCTCCTGCCCTCTAACATGTACAGAATCACCATGATCAATATTGCCCACCAGAATGGTATATTTGTTACCACTGATAAATGTACATTGACACTGATAGTTTACATGAGGGATTTCTCTTGGTATTGTACATTCTATAGGTTTGGACAAATATCTAGTGACATGTATCCATCAATATGGTATCATAGAGAATTTCACTATAAAATTCTAAAAATCCTCTGTGCTCCATCTGTTCCCCCTTCCCTCCCATTCTGTGGCAACCATTTATCTTTTTGCTGTCCCCATAATTTTGCATTTGCAGAATGTCATATAGTTGAAACTGTATAGTACTATATGTAGACTTTTCAGATTTTTTTTCCACTTGGCAATTAAGGTTTCTTTTTTTTTTTTTTTAAATTTTTTTTTCAACGTTTATTTATTTTTGGGACAGAGAGAGACAGAGCATGAACGGGCGAGGGGCAGAGAGAGAGGGAGACACAGAATCGGAAACAGGCTCCAGGCTCTGAGCCATCAGCCCACAGCCTGACGCGGGGCTCGAACTCACGGACCGCGAGATCGTGACCTGGCTGAAGTCGGACGCTTAACCGACTGCACCACCCAGGCGCCCCAAGGTTTCTTAATATCTTTCCATAGCTTAATAACTCACTACTTCTTAAATTTTTTTTTTTCAACGTTTATTTATTTTTGGGACAGAGAGAGACAGAGCATGAACGGGGGAGGGGCAGAGAGAGAGGGAGACACAGAATCGGAAACAGGCTCCAGGCTCTGAGCCGTCAGCCCAGAGCCCGACACGGGGCTCGAACTCCCGGACCGCGAGATCTTGACCTGGCTGAAGTCGGACGCTTAACCGACTGCGCCACCCAGGCGCCCCACTCACTACTTCTTAGTACTGAGTAATATTCCATTGTCTGGATACACCACTGTTTATTCACCTACCGAAGGACATCTTGATTGCTTCTAAGTTTTAGCAATTATGAATAAACCCCTTATAAATATTGTTTGCAGGTTTTGGTGTAGACATACATTTTCACTTCCTCTGGGTACCTACCAAGGAACACAAATGCTGAATCATAGGGTAAGAGTATGTTTAATTTTGTAAGAAAATGAGAAACTATCCTTAAGGTGGCTACACCATTGTGCGTGACCACCAGAAATGGAGGAGATTACTGTTGCCCTGCATCCTACCAGAATTAGGTATTGTCAGTGTTTTGGATTTTGGCCATTCTAATTTTGGCCTGTATTGTTTTCAGTTTGCATTTCCCTGATATATGATGTGGAACATCTTTTCACATGCTTACTTAACATCTATGTATCTTCTTTGCTGAGGTGTCTGTTAAGATCTTTGGCCTGGTTTTTCATTGGGTTGTTTGTCTTCTTGTGGAGTTGTTTGTTTGCTTGCTTGGTTTTTGTTTGTGTTCTTATTGCTGAGTTTTAAATTGTCTTTGTATATCTTGGATAACAGCCCTTTCTCTGATGTGTCTTTCACAAATATTTTCTCCCAGACTGTGCTTTTACTTCTATTCTCTTGATGTTGTCTTTCACAAAGGTTTTAATTTTAATGAGATCCAGCTTATTGATTCTTTCTTTTGTGAATTGTGCCACTGGAGTTATTCTTAAAAGCTATTGCCACATCAAAGTCATCCAAGTTTTCTCATATGTTATCTTCTAAGATTTTATACTTTTGAGATTTGCATTTAAGTCTGTTATCCATTTTAAGTTAATTTTTTGTGAAGGCTGTAAAGTCTGTGTCTAAATTCATTTTTTTCACATGTAGATGTCCAGTTATCTTGCATCATTTGTTTAAAAGATTGTCTTTTCTCCATTACATTGCCTTTGATTCTTTGTCAAAATGAATTGTCTGTATTTGTGTAAACCTATTTTTATGATTTCTATTCTGTTCTACTGATATATTATTTCATCAAAACCATGTTGTCTTGATTACTGTAAATTTATATCAGGTCTTCAAATCAGGTCAGATCAGCCCTCCAACTCTGTTCTTCTTCAATATTGTGTTGTAATACTGAATCTTTTGCTTCACTATTTAAATTTAAGAATCAGTTTGTTGATATGCATAAAATACCCTGCTGGGATTTTGACTGAAATTGTTTTGAATCTATAGGTCAAATTTGGAAGAACTGATAATATAATAATACTGAGTCTTCCTATCCATGGACATGGAATATCCTTCCATTTATTTAGTTATTTTTTTACCTCATTTTATCAGAGTTTTATAGTTTTCTTGTATAGATCTTGTACATACATTATTAAATTTTTACTTAAGTATTTCATTTTTGGGGTGCTAATATAAATGAGATATGGTTTTAATTTCAAATTCCACTTATCCCTTGCTGATATTTAGGAAAGTGATTGACTTATGTATGAACTCTAAATTCTTGCTATAATACGTTATTAGAGCCAGGATTTTTTTTGTCTGTTCTTTCAGATTTCCTACATATATGATTATGGCATCTGTGAACCAAGACAGTTTTATTTTTTCTTCCCAATCTGTATGCTTGTCTTGTCTTGTCTTGTCTTATCTTACTGTCTTAGCTGGGACTTCCAGTACAGTGTTGAAAAGCAGTGTGAAGAGAGGACATTCTTATCTTGTTCTTGATCTTGGTAGAAAAACTTCAAGTTTCTCACCATGAAGTGTGTTGTAAATGTGACTTTTTTGTACATCTTCTTTATCAAGTTGATGAAGTTCTCTTCTACTCCTAGTTTACTGAAAGTTTTTGTCATGAATGTGTTGGATTCCTTTGCATCTGTCAATAATATCATGTGATTTTCTCCCGTTTTTAGTCTGTTGGTGTGTAATGAATTTCATTAGTTGACTTTTGAATGTTGAGCTAGCTCTGTATACCTGGAAAAAATTTCACTTGGTTGTGGCGTAAACAAGTTCTCTTTTCATTAAACTCAAATCAAAGATAATAATTGAGAGTGGCCATATGTAATGATTCAAATATTAGTGGGCAGTATAACGATATGTAAGCATATATGTAGCAATCATTTCACATAGATTTATACCTATTTTTTCTGGATACTCTATCCTCATTCTAAATCTAAGAAATTTAATCTAAGTATTTTAGTATAATGTAAAATGTAATTTTCTTAAATATCCTTATAGAAAGTCATGAGAAATTTAATTGGCTTACATCTATATCTAAAAATGTAGATGAGTTAGAGTACAATCATTTAGTTAAGGGCAATAGTTTTTCTTTGTATGATAGTTATGTTCACTTGCCTAGAAACATGACAGAAATTTATTTATATGTTACCAATTTCCAGAGTGCAGATCTTCAGTTTTTGAAAAAAAAATATTATTTCCCCTCAGACTCTAGAAGACAAATATCATCATAGTTACCGTTGTTTGTCAGCCCCATCATTTATCCTAACCTGCTTCTTTCATGATAGAACTTCAATTTTGTTCAATTATATATATATATATATATATATATATATATATATATATAATTTGTAAATATATTAAAATATATATTTTAAAATATATACATATTATATATATATATATATATATATATATATATATATATATATATATATATCTTTTTTTTTTTGTAATGCAGGCCATGTTCATCAAGAAAGTGCATACCATCCACTGGATCTGAATTTTGGTATAACTAAAATAATCATAGGAATTCCAGTCCCTTTGAAAATGTTAGGTGCAGAAATTTATGCCTAATTCAGTCAGCATTTGCCACTCACTTGGGCAAACTTATTGAGTCATGTCTGAACTCCTGAACTAAGCCCCATCACAGATAAACCAATAAGAAAGCATCTCATTCCAACAATTTATGAGCAGAAAAGGAACCAGCCTTGTCAGCTAACGATCCCAAGAGAATGAAGCTAAGACCATTATAACATGGTTGAACCACTGACTGCCTTAAAGATTGAAAAGTCTGTTCTATCTCTAATTAGATGTGCTTGCTGTTTAAGGCAGTTTGAAATTTTCTTCCCTATATATATGTACATATATATATGTGTATATATGTGTATATATTTATATGTGTATATATATAGCATAAATATATACATATATATAATGTGTGTGTATGTGTGTGTATATATATGTGTATGTGTATATATATATATATCCACACTCATGAATAAAGAGACTGTTTGACTATTCTGCAAAAGAGGTAAAGGAACAGAGTTTAATTTGGAAGAAAGAATAAAGTAGATTAGTGATGTTTATATGCTTCAGGAAACAACATACAGAATCAAATGACTTATTAAAGGTTTAGTTACTTCAAGACCTCAAAAAGTACAAATAATCAGGAAAAAAAAGAAAAAAGGCACATAAGTTATTTAATCAGTCAATATAATAATTAAAGTATAAAAGCTTTTTCATTTGTTTCAAACAATGTCATTTGTTTCTGTTGATGTTATTTTCTGCATACAGGTAGAGGTGTTTCTCCATAGTGAGGTTCATCACAGTGTGGCATGAGAAGGCAACACAACTACCCCCAAATTTTATTCTCACTGATTTATACCATGAGTGTTTATTTCTTTTGGTTGAGATATTCAAAAGTCTTGTAAACATGTAAAATCATTATCAGAGAGAGATAGAATTCAGTAATCTCTGACCTTGAATAATTTTGTTAATTTGATAACCTTTGAATAATACTTATTTTTTCATTCATAGGCATTAATGTACTTCCAATGTTTTAGTTTGATTTTGTTTTCCCCATGGCTGAGCAAACAGCTCATTTGCTTTTAGAGTCTTTAATGTTTTTGCTGACAAATATCTTCCAGTGACAAGTTCTATTTTTTCATTGCTTTTATTTGTAAACACTATAAATATATATGATACGTGATATATTGGAACTGAAGTCTCTCTAGTCAATATTTTTAAGAGACAAAAGTATGGTTTTATTTAAAAAGCTACACTTATGAATTATAGAATTCCATTTCCTCAATTTCCTAGAACCCTAGAATATGTAAAGTGATGTTTTAGAAACCATCTGAATAAATTTTCTCTTTTATATTTTGACATTATGAAAATGAAGAAATAGAAGCTGACTCATTTATGTATATTTACCCTTTTAATGACAAAGCTAGAACATTAAGATACGACTTGCAGTGCTATTACACTAGTTAATAAGTTATAAATTGCAATAATAATGTTTTGTAACAAACCATCCTCCAAAACTCAGTGAATTAAAATAATAATATTGATTTGCTTATTAGTCTGCAGGTCAGCTGGGCCATTTTTTCTATTTGGACCTTGGCTTGACTGCTCTTAGTTATGCTTGCTCAGTCACTTGTGCTTAACCAGTTGAGTTTGCTGAGGCTTTAATGATTTGGGCTGAGGTCACTTATATCTCTTGGGTGTGGATGGGCCATCCAGGGTGACTTTGACTCAGGTAATTTCCTTCTTCAGCAGGATTGTCCAGGCTTGTTCACCTAGTGGAAGCAACACTATAGAAGAGTAAATGAAAGTGCAGAAGGCCTCTTGAAGTTCTCAGTTTGTTACCCATATACCATCACTTTTGCTGCAAGTCATAGATTAGCTCAGATTCAAAGAGTAGGGAGATAGATTGTTTCTTGTGTTGACCAAGAAAGAATTCATTAAAAATTAATATAGCTATGATGAACCTATTCATTTCTCTCCATCTGTATTCTTTGAAAACTCCCTCATCTTTGTACAAACCTCCAAACTGGCAACATCCATCTCCAAATCCTGTGCTTTTATTTTATTTATTTATTTATTTTTTAATTTTTGTTTTTCAACGTTTATTTATTTTTGGGACAGAGAGAGACAGAGCATGAACGGGGGAGGGGCAGAGAGAGAGGGAGACACAGAATCGGAAACAGTCTCCAGGCTCTGAGCCATCAGCCCAGAGCCTGTCCTGTGCTTTTAATTAACATATGCAATGCTGGCAAATTATTGTCCTATTATGTGCTCTTTTTGATAATTTTCTATGACTTGCAAGATAAGAAAAGCAAAGTGTATCATTATCTTCCTGCGAATCTGATATTTGTATTTACTGAGAATGTCTTCACTTATTCTATTGAATGACATTTAATTAATTAATTGTAACACAACCATTTTAATGTAAAACATTCAAAATAATTTTTAAGAAAACTTTTGATTATCTGATAGGTAAAGCAGTACTTTCCCAAGCAGACATCAGCCACAGCACTAAGGTTATTTTTGAAATGAAAACCAAGTGTTAAACCTTTTTAAGTCACTTCTATCTGCATAATTAGCACTGATGTATTTCTTGCCTTAATACAATTTCCTTGAGTTCCTATTCAGGTATATCTCCCTTGAACAAAATAAACTTTGCACCTTTTCACAGCTTGAATTGTAATAGAGAAAAATGATAATAAAAATATACTATCAGATAGTTATAATTTCCATAAAAAGAAATAAAATTTTATTAGGGAAAAGACAGAAATCTCATTTTGTCTTAAATTGGCTGCTGTGATAAGAAGTGGGGTTAGTGAGAGAACTATAAGACCTCCAAGTCTATCCGTTGATGTTATAGCAGTTCTTAGGTGTCTGTGGAGTTAGAAGGATCTAGATTTGGATCCCAATACCACAGTTTACTGAGTGCATCATGCAAAACTCTTGAATAAGCTCTGCAAATGTTACTTTATTTATCCATAAAATATGGTTGTTAATAAATACCTTGGAAGATTGAGGTGATGCTTCAACAAAGCAAAAGCACATCAAATAGACGGTCTATCAGCATGCCTTCCTTACATCAGAGGTTTCAAAAATGTATTTTGTAATTATATTAGTGGTCAAAACAAGGTATATGTGAAGGAAATGCAGATTTTCTTCTGAAATAACATGAAGTCTCTTTGAATTAGCTTTCATAGCGATAACCGTACATTTATTAAACCCTTTTTGTTTGTTTTGTGTGTGTGTGTGTGTGTGTGTGTGTGTGTCTAATTCAGCATTTCCTACTATTGCTGTACCACATTCTTTTTAGTACTTTTTCTAAAACTTCTCTGTGGTAGATGAATAGTTGGTTTTGCTGACCTTTTACGGGCAACGACTTTGGAGCTAGTACATCTTGTCTTCATTGTAAGTCTGCCACTTATTTGCCATGTGATTTGGGGAAAATCCTCAATCTCTTTGTGCTTAAGTTTCCAGAACAGGAAAAAAAAACCAAGATAAAAATAGTGTCTATATTATGAAACCCTTGTGAATATGAAACAATTCAATATGTTTTAATGTATTTAAAATAGTACCCAACACATTAAAGGTCTTCTATCTTGTATGTTACTATTATCATATAAAATGAACTGTTGGAGAACAGAGAGTAAAACTATGAAGGTTCTTTAGGTATATAATTACATATATGCTTAAAGAGATTAGAAATATAGATTGCATACTAAACTAATGGATTACAAATATCATTTTATACTATTACATTAGTGATTGGTTAATGGTTATTGAAAATTTTATTTCCATTTGCTATCTCATGATTGCCATTTCTCACAGTTTAGGAATGTTATATTTTTTTCTTTACTTTTGATACTATACATTGCAAGGTACATTATTTATTACTCTCAATATTAGATCAAACATTAATTGCCTATGTAAGAATTTAGAATGGACATGTATTTGACAAACTATGGTAAAGTGAATTCATATGTTATAGGACTTTGGATAAGGATAAGTTGTAATGGAAAGGTAATATGGTATACACAAGTATATAAAAGCAAGAGGGAATACTAGAGTATTTATTTTGTCTCTCCAACCTATTGTGGATTTTCTAATTACTGATGTATGTCAGAAACTTCAAATAATGGGTACAGTGGATAAAGCTATAGGAAAAGCTATTGGAAAGAGCACTGAAAAATTACAACTTGTCTACTACTTCTCTGTCAGTGCACTTAAACCTTCTCTGCTTCATGTGACACTGATGAGAGGGATAAATGAAGAATTCCTTTGGATTCACAAAGCAAAGGAGGCAGCAGGTAAAACAGGAACTCAAAATACATGAAGTAAATCAATTTGCTTTAGTGCAGTTCAGAGAACACTTTGGAAGCAATTTAAATGACTTTAATAAAAATCTATTCTAGTTAAAACTACTTATATATTTTTAGTTTTGGTCAGCATGTTAACATCTCTCTTTCATGGACTCAAAAATGATAAGATTTATATTCTACATCAACTTGAGAATACTATTTTTTTTAATTTATTTATGGTACCTTTTCACATTTGGCTCAATGGAAACATGTAGGCAGTATTTACGAGAGGTACCAGTGCAGTTGCCTGGGTGGCTGCCTACATTACACTCTGGTTTTGACTTTTAGTGTTAGAAAACCCTAGCTACTATACCTCAGGCAGTGCGATTATACCTTACAGGTGGTATGGGAGACCCTGCCTCAGTATGTTTGGGCCACTATAAAAAAATAGCACAGGTTGAGTGGTGTATAAACAGTAGAAATGTATTTCTCACAGCTCTGGAGTCTGGAAGTCCAGACCAGAGTACCAACTTTGTAGGATTGTGCTGAGGGCCCTCTTCCAGGTGATAGACTGCTCACTGTGTCCTCACATGACAGAAAGGGCTAGAAAATGCCCTGGAGCCTCTTTTAACGTTTATTTATTTTTGGGATAGAGAGAGAGCATGAACGGGGAAGGGGCAGAGAGAGAGGGAGACACAGAATCGGAAACAGGCTCCAGGCTCTGAGCCATCAGCCCAGAGCCTGACGCGGGGCTCGAACTCACGGACCGCGAGATCGTGACCTGGCTGAAGTCAGACGCTTAACCGACTGCGCCACCCAGGCGCCCGTGGAGCCTCTTTTATATGGCACTAACCCATTCATCAGGTTCTCTACCCCATGAGTTAAGCACCTTCCAAAGCTCCATATCCTAAAACTGACATCTTTGGGAGTTGAGATTTCAACATATGCATTTTAGGTGAACACATTCAGACTATACATAGCAGGACCTTTCCTTGTATTAACTACAGAGGATAGGAAAAGAAGAGCAATGAAACCTCAAGGAATAGGGAATGGAAAACTCATAGTTTTTTCATGGATATACAAATGACAAGCTGAGCTGCCATTAACATCTAAATTCATATATCAAAACAAATGATATACATATTGAAAGGAAACAAGAAGAACACTAGCCCAGACAACAAAATTGTGAAGCAAATGAGAAAATTAAAATGTGATATAGATGGCCTTGGATAGTTGAAGCATAGACAAACATATTTGAATGCTAGTAAGCTTTTTGGATTCCTTTGGTTGTGGAGACACAGCTTAAAAGCCTCTACTGAACATTAGTGATGATCGAAAGCCTTGGAAACACTAAGGATGTGGCCCAAAGTAAATAGTAGAGAATGAACGATTATGTACATATATAACTTCCATTAATGTTAATCACAACTTTGCATGAATCTGATATATATAGTAATATTTATTTTTGTATGTATGTATGTATGTGTGTATATATACTTATATATCTATGTAAATATATATACATATATATGTGTATATATACATATATTATATATGTATATGCATATATATATATTTACTCTTATCACATTTTAAAATGATGGCAACCAGGGCCTGTCTTATGTCACTTACAATTTAAATACATTAATATTTTAGAACATGTAGCACTTGAAAACTTTTAGTTGGCTAAATAAAGCTTTAATTTCTTGGGTAGAGTAATTTGCAGTCTTCTATAACTTTACAGATTTTTCACTGCAAATGTAACGATCAGACTTAAACTAGTTATGTTTGATAGAGGAATCTACTTTTCACTTTCCCAGCTATGAGTTTTACCCAAACATACACAGAGAAGAAAGCAGGAGGAGATAGTGGGTGAAAAGGAGGAGAGGGAGGAGGGGAGGGAAAAAAGGAAGGGTGATAAAGAAGATGAAAGAAATCTGCAACTACATGTAACAGCAACCTAAGTAGACCCCGAAGTCCTTGAGAACTGTCGTTCTTGCCTTCATTTCTTTGAATCTCTGTAAACTTGGACAGTGCCAAGTACAGTGTAGGTGAACGATATATTCTTGTTAAACTAACCTAATTTGACAGAGTGACAAAAGAATTACTGATGTAAACCTTGTCTTCGCCAGTTTTTCATCTGTCTGTGTATTTTACAGAGAAAAAAATGAAAAGAAAGGATATATATTTTTAAGGTCATTTGAGGTGAAAATCATCCTGAAATATTTTCTTTTTTTTTTTTCACCATGAAATTTTTAAGTAAAGGCTACTATCTGTTGAGTAAGAGAAAACGTTAATTGTAATAATACTAAAAAAGGTTTGCTTGACTTGGATATTATGATTTGGGGTAGCCATGCTAGGAATTCCATAGTTCCTCAAGTGTTGTGCAAACTTTATGTGTATATAGATATATCAGATCTTGGGGGGTGGGGGAGTCACACATAAGAGTGACTGGTAACTTAGTAAGACACAGTTAGTAAATTTAAATTTCTGTGGTTTATGAATGCCAGGATAAGGAAAGGCCCCCCTCCTTTTCTCCTTTACTTCTTTACTTATTTTCTTCCTTCCTTCTCATACATAATTAAGAATGGGACTATGTGCCAAAAATTGTACTGTGGTGGGCCCTGGAACTTCTATTCTGACACTTGCTACAATCATCTGGTTATTTATTAATCCCCCTCACTCCCTCATAAACTTGAGTCTATCTCTGATTTTCACATTTGTTTATTTGAATTCAGTCAACAGTTTATGAGGTCCTGTGCCATAATGCAAATGTGCTTTACAAGATTTAAAGGTGAAAAGGCAACATGATCTGACCTCATAGAGCTTATCTAAGAAATGGGAAAGCCATTTAAACAAAAAATATGAAAAGTTAAAGTATTATATTTTTACAATGGCAATATATACACAAGGACAAATTCTTTATGTTAACTCACAATCAGCTATGCTAGAATTTTTAGAAAGATCCATGACAAATATTCAATGGTACTAGAATTTTCTGGACCCATTTTAATAGAAATAGAAGAGTGTAAATGTTGGAAAATAGTTTAAATCTTTCCTGAAATACAATTGAATCTTAGACATGACGCTCACAAAGAAGGAGCAATCAGAATAAAATTCTGATAGTCTTTTTTATTACCACTGTTTAATGGAAAGGACATGAGAACAAATTGGTGTACATGACATTTCCTTTTGGGATAGCTGGGAATATTAATAAGTTTGCCCAAGGTGACTGAATTATATTAGCTAGTTATTTACAAGTGAAACACCCTA
Source organism: Leopardus geoffroyi (assembly GCF_018350155.1). Lineage (NCBI taxonomy): Eukaryota > Metazoa > Chordata > Mammalia > Carnivora > Felidae > Leopardus > Leopardus geoffroyi. Next base: position 51,099,540 of record NC_059333.1, on the reverse strand, counting down.
GACATTCAGTCCCTTGTTGATATGCTATCATCAATTTTCTATTTCTTTTCTTTCAGGTTTATTACTGACAGTTAAAGCAATGAATATAAAACTGATATGCTCATAGTTATGTGATTTCAAAAGGTTCATTTTGTTCTCCAAATTTCAATTTTAATGGGATTTGTTTTCTTATTTTCCCTTCCTTTCATTTTTTCCCATGACCTTAGCAGTATTAATGCTGTTGTCTTACATATGTTGAGCTTCTTCTACTGAATATGTTGGAAGTGCCATTTTTCACATGTATGTCATATACTTCTTAGAGACTCACTTCTCCATAATGGAATCTTCTTATTTTTCCTAAAAACTAATACTAGCCTACTGGGTCTACCTTAATTAAGCATAGACTGTTTTATAAAACAGCAAAGAAAAGAGGAAGGAACAGAGCAACACAAAGCCTGGTTATTATAATAACATTTCAATATATTTTGTTTTCAAATCCAAACTGAATATAAGAAATGCCTGTTTTTATAATCTTTTGTTTAGGGTTCAACATAACTTTTTTTTTATATTCTTGTCTTTATCCTTATCAACTAGTGCTCTATTCCCAAACTGATATATTGAGCTTCTCCAAAACAGAACTGGTATTTTTTTTTTTTAACATTGCATTTTTGATTACCATTCTGTCATCCAGAATGACATCCTCTGTTCTCTTCTTTTAGACTCACTATATCCATTCCTTAAAACTACTACTTGATTACTGATTGTTTAAAAGCTTCCCATGGCCAGGGCGCTTGGATGGCTTTGTTAATTGGACAACAGACTCTTGGTTTTGGCTCAGGTCATGATCTCACGGTTTGTTAAGTTCAAGCCCCACGTCTCTCTCTGCCCTTCCTCTGCTCCCTCTCTCTCACAAAATAAATTAATAAAAACTTAAATAAATAAAAAGTGAATGAACGAATGAACAAATGAATGAATGAATGAATGAATAAATAAATAAAAGCTTTCCATGGTCAATCCAGCCTAAATTGATTACGCAGACTTCTGAGCTTTTATATCACAGCAAATTTCAGTCATTGGCAATAAATTATATACCGCCAAGTAATTTTTATTTACAATTATTTTTCAAAACTTTCTATATAGATCATTTTGGGTGGACTATTCAGGTTTGCAAATATTTAAGTCATAATATCTCTCTGTGTGATATTTTTGTGGACAAAAATCACACTTTATACATTAATTTTCCCTTAGATGTGTGTTGTTTTTAATTCTATGAAACCTACTCTGTGGTGTAGTTCCATCTTTGGAGAAATAAAAAAGCTTTGGTTTTATGTGTTCATTCATTCTATCAATATTTACCAAGCACCTATGAGGTGCAGGGCTCTGGGTACACGAACACTGAAATGGCACTAATTCTACTCTCAGTGCATCAGGACATTAGGGAGTGGCCCCTTTGACCTGCTGCACACAAGCCAGGCTCACAAGGACTATGTCCTTATACATTCAGTAGCTGTTGCTCTGGAAGATCAGAGGATCGAACTACAGAGGATACTGAGCATACTGATTTCCATATTCAGCCTAGCAAAAATGAGGATTGGTTTCTAGAAAAGTTTCCTTTTAATATATTTCTAGACATATTTTCCTTTTAATATGTTGACTTTTCCCTCTAAAACTATCTAAGTTTGTCCTTCACATTTATTGGGAAAGCTAAACAAAACTAGATACAAACACTGTTTAATAAAATCAACAAAGCAATCGTCATGTGAGAATACTTGGTGGCATTTTGAAATAAGCAATATTTTTATTGTTTTCTGAAATAAACATGTTTATTTCTAAAACACAAAGAGTTGAATCAATGACAAATTCCCTTTAGGAAAGATATACCATCACATTAGGATATTTTCCATAATTGAAGAAACTAATTCATTCTAGCTGCAGCATAATAATTACATGGTTAAAATACAACTAGTAAAAAAGTTGGAAAGCATAGCAAAATTCAAATTATCATTCTACTATTGCTTGTATTAATAAAAGTATGCATATGAATATACATGCACACATATATTGCACTACAATATCTCATTTTTCCACCTATTCTACTATTTTGAAATTACTATTTTTGAGATAACTTCCTTTTCACAAATATTTATTTCTCTGTTGAGATTGATGCGGAGAGCATAAACTGTGGAATCAGATATGACTGGGTTTGAATTTCACTTGTACAATTTTACAGCTGGATAACTGGCAAATTTACTGAAACTTGTTTGAGCTTCAGTTTCCTCATCTTCCAAATTACCATAATAAAACATATTCGTGATGAAGATAGAATAGATTGATATGTAAATTATGTAGTAAGATGTCTGGCACATATTGTGCACTTAAAATCATGTTTTTTATTATTATAATGTGTATTTTGTACAGATGAAGTTGATAACCCATGTGAATACTAGATTGGAAAAATGATTAGTCAGATAAAATACTCATTTCTTGTTCTGTTTTATAAGAATGAGTGTGGGTTTGAAAATTACATTTCTCCTTGTTAAGTGGATTGATTGTTTTAACCTTTCTATTGTGATAATATCTGCTTTAATCAAATTATTTTGACCATATTTTAAGCTATGCAGTTTATAAGGGGGAAATCAAACATTATACCCTTAAGTGGCTATTAAAAGTATTTTAAAAGTATATTGTAAATTGATATAAGATGTAATATGGTAGAGTATGGGATTCTTAGGAATAATAGTTCAGTCTAGCCTATCCTATATTCTCAAGTTACTCAATCAGAATTTTAAAGTTTAAGTAGTTTGATTTATTATTACTTTTAGTTCTCTGTTAGGAATATTGCTTTGTTTCTGCATCTCTCTCTCTCTCTCTCTCTCTCTCTCTTCATATTGCATTTACTGTAGGTTTCTAATTGCTACAAAAAGAATGAATAAACATTGCAGGGAAGATATGGGATCTGTATAGTGATGATTTCTGGGTCCAAGAAGACTGGGAACTAGTAGAAAAAAGCAAAGGGGTTACTGAAAAAAAAAGCAAATTATAATTTTTAGACCAGCTCATACTGTGATCTTAAGTGTGTGTGAATCCATCACTAGGTTCAGCATAAAAACATATTATTGAAACTGGCTACATGGGTTGATTACTGAAAATATGCTTTGGATAAGCCTATACTTCTAAAGGATCTTGCCAGCTTTATGAATCCATCCCACTGCTTTAGACCAGGAATGTGTGTTTATTACCATTTCTTTATGAGGCAAATGAAACCCAGAAAGCTGAAGTAGCTTGGCTAGTGCATTAACATAGCTTTGTCAACCACAGTAAGAGTGGTTCCAAAGGACAGAAAAAGAATGTGCAGTACTTAAAAGGGTAACTTTTCTTAGAACAATACTAAACTTGATCAAACTTGTTTGCTACCTGAGTAGCAAACATGAGAGTTTTGTTCTAGTGTTTTTTTAAAGAAAGATTATTCCTACATCATATCATCACCACTACCTTTATCAATTCCAATTGATTAAGCATCCCACTGCCTCTAGTGAAGGTAGATCTACACTGAGAAACAACTTCACATAAAACCTGAACTTGCAATCTGCAATGTATGTTGTTTAACAAGCCTAAGTAATTACTATCTTACGTAGCTGCTTTACAGAGCCGCATAAAACATCCTTCTCTTTCATATGAAGCTTTCTTGCGTTTTTACATGCACAGTATCTTAGTGCTTTATCTTGGTGATGACCGTGCAACAGAGGAAAAAAAATCCTCGCTAATCCTTCTAATCTTTGCTCAAGATTTGAGATTTTGGAACATTTCAGTTATTAAAATGTGTCACTCAAACTTTATGTATATCTAAGTTAACATTTGAATAATCTTCTATGTCTAGAATATTTAAACGGTAAAGTTCATTCGAAAACTAAAGCAGTGTTTTAGTCATCTCTTAAAGTGAAAGTTGAAGCAAGGTTATTCAATGTTAAATTTCTGGTTTAGAAAACAACTTGTCTTTACTTAGATAACAAAAGGGAATCTTCAAGCCGAAGACATGGTACTAACCAGGAGTCTGAGAATGGAGAGGTCCATCATTATCAAAATATATTACAAAAATATCTGATTTGCTCTGTGGTTTAGGGAAAGGGAGAGCAGTTACTGCCATATAGTGACCATATGTGTCCTTGTGATGTCCCTTTGCCATCCCATGTGCCCTACTCATGGTGAGAAATTCTCTCCTATAGCACCTTTAATCTGTTACTTCATCATAACCACATGTAGAAGCTGAGTCTGAGTTTATTTAATATTTTTAAGTGACTTGTTACTGGCATTTTTTTTCTCCTAGCTATTTTGGAAATCTGGACACAGTATCCTGTTAGAAATATCAGCTTTAATATTAATTTTTAAATGTTCTTTGATAATGTCAAGTATAAAATGAAATTGTGCCCCTTAGATATAAGTATTAAACATCAAAGCATGATATTGAAGTGGTGTGAATGTGGGCCTTTGCTTTTTAAATCTCTGCTGAATTTTGTCAGTTGGGGAAGTACCTGTTCTCTGCCATCACACAACAGGAGATCTCTAATGCAGCCACCTCCAGGACAGGAAAGGTAACCTAAATTCTACAATTTGATGGAAGCTGGCTCCAGGGCACAGCAGGGAGTGGGGACTGTGGTCAACTGGAGGGTACATGTTCTCCCTAAATGCGTCAGCTGCTTATCTGTAGCAGATATTTGTCATGGGGAGAGAGAGGCTGAGTGTTATCAAAGAAATACTGGAAATCCAGAATGTTTGCATGTGTTTGTGTGACATTGCTTTAGAATTCACTCCAGTTGAATGCACATGCACGGGCCCCTCACACAGAGACTGTGTTGGCCCAACTAAATGACTCTTAGCAATGAAATGAACTATGGGTGGTTATTAAGTGATTAATACTCAGTGTGTTTGGTGATGACTAATCATATTCAGCTCCTGATTCATAGTGCTAATTTATATTTAACTAACTTCCACTGAAGGCTTCCTGTGTATAAGGTACTCTTCTTGGTATTGTGTCAACATAAACATGAATGGAGCATGGTCTCTTTACATGTCCATACACTCTTCTAGGATACTGGTAATAATATTGAAGAAGGAAATCTATAAAAGGAAGCCACCATTGCAGAAAAAAAACATGAATTAGAGTCATAGGAAATTTGGCTTGACTGTGTCTCTACCTCTTACTAACTGTGTGCCTGGAAAACCTGCTTAATTTCTCTGTTTTATAATTTTCGTATCTGTAAAGTAGTACTTTGTTGTAATTTGAAATTATTAATGGTTACAAAACTCTTAAATGCTCAATTAATACTAGCAAAAACATAAACACAAAAAAACTACCTCCCTTTGAAGATTTGTATTAACAGAAATAACACCTATATATATATATAAAGTGCCTCAGTGTATGGACTATTAGGCATTCAGAAAATCACAGTCTGGGGGAATATTCTGAGATTTACATTTTGTAACATGTAGATGGAAGATTCTAATCAGAATGGATCATCTCCATGTGATGGCACTATCTGGTCTATTTGTCAATTTTCTTAATATCCTGAATATACCAGCGATGTAAACTTTTTGAAGGAAAATATTCAGGACAAGCGATTATTTATTCCCCAATCGGGTGTTCCCATAGGTAAATGCCTGTGTTTTTGCAGGATGGTTGGCAGGCTAAACATGACAGGTTTTTGAGTACAGGTATTTTATTTCTGTAAAAGTTCTTTATAAAGTATGATAACATTTTACAACCTCATCTAAGGATAGAAATCTTACTAAATTTAAAATAAAATGAACAGACTTACAAAGCTAGTCATTATTGTATCTCTTAAAATGATATTAATTCCAAAATATTTATTATGTTAATTTGTTTCATAAAGCTCTCAATAAATACATATCTTAGACTTCCTGTCTAGAAGAAGAAGAGGAAGAAAAAAAACTTTAGGTTTACAGGATACTTTATCCTAGAAAATTCCCCCTGCCAATTAGAAACTGATGCATGAAGTAGAACTATATATCATGAATCCCTGGCCATCAGTAAATTAGGATTGTGTCAGCCTGGGATGGAAAGGAAATATCAAAGCCAAGGGCCCTTTCTAGAAAATGCTTTTCATGATTCAGGTCTTAAATCTTGGAACCATTAGCAAGAGTGCTCTGGATGATCAAAATTGTCCATGGGTTACATGGGATTTTATTTATTGTACCATTTTCTACATTGAATTTCAACTCTCAGGAGCATTTTTTCACACTCTCTGATTTTCAGACACTCAGGGAAAAGTAAAATATAGGATCAAAATAAGATTAGTCTCTACGTGGATGAATCAGTCATGCTTCATGGAATGCCTAATGCAGCTTTTGCTTCACTAAATCCCAAGTAACATTTCACAACTTTATGTGGTGACTTGAGACTGGGGCCTTATTTGTCAATGGCTGATGTTAAGTCAATGCACATCTGTGTGTGCATCTATGTGCACACACGTATAACATTCCCGTGGTTCACTGAAGCATGCTGCAATTAGAGTCAGTATTAGTGAGACCAAATGTACATGTGACATCATCATTTGAAAGTGATGTATGGATTTACTCCAAAATTTACTCCAAAACTGTGGGTTAACACTATCTTGGCAGTAGACACAGTAGTGCCTGAGGGAACAAGTGTCTCAGGGGGTTATGCCATCTGCACATGCATTCCCACTTCAATCTCTGATAATTCAACATTCTGCTCTGTGCTTAAAAATCAAACACAGACAATCAGATTCAGAGATAATAAAAACTGTTCTTTCCAAAATCAAATGATCCAGAAGTGGTTAGTCCTTTGAATTATTTTAAGTATATGTCTTTTAAATAAGATTTTCTTGAAATATAAAAGTTGTGCTTATATAATGTGCAAACTTTAAAAATTTTGAAAAAAAAAGGTGAACATTATTCCCTTCTAGATTTTTAAATCTACACTTTATTTACAAATTTGGAATCTATTAGTATACCATTTGTACCCCCCTTTTTATCATATCATAAAAAAGGACAATACATCTCCATGATGTTAAATGGTTTACTAAAACTTGCTTTTATTTTTTTATTTATTTATTTATTTTTTCCAACGTTTATTTATTTTTGGGACAGAGAGAGACAGAGCATGAACAGGGGAGGGGCAGAGAGAGAGGGAGACACAGAATCGGAAACAGGCTCCAGGCTCTGAGCCATCAGCCCAGAGCCTGACGCGGGGCTCGAACTCACGGACCGCGAGATCGTGACCTGGCTGAAGTCGGACGCTTAACCGACTGCGCCACCCAGGCGCCCCTAAAACTTGCTTTTAATAAGTACATAGAGATTTCAAAATTTTATCACCTGGATCTATTATTCATAGCATTTTACCAAAACCCTGTGTTAACGAGCCTCTGTTACCCAAAGCAAAGCAAAGCAAAGGAAAAAGCCTCCCTTATTTTAAAAGAAAAGTAATTCTCCAAAATAAAAGGTGTTATCCTACTATGTTATCCTTTTCTTAAGAAAAATAATCTCTTTTCTATTAAATGTAATTCTCAGCTATTTTGAAAACCACACACAACAGTCTCTACCATAATTCTGACATTGCTTAAGCATATTATTGCGTATTTATCAGACAATTAAGAAGAAACAATATATTGGGTTAAAAGGTGGTATATGTGTGTGTGTTTAGTTTTTATTTTAATTCCAGTTGATTAACGTATGATATTAGTTTCAAGTGTACAATAGAGTAATTTAATACTTTCTACACACCCTGTCTTCATTACAAGTGCACTCCTTAATCCCTATTTAACCTATTTAATCCATTCCCCCTGCCCCACCTCCATCCTGGTAACTATCTGTTCTCTATAGTGAAGTGTCTGTTTATTGAGTTGTCTGTCTCTGTCTCTTATTTTTTTCCCTTTTCCCTTTGCCTGTTTGTTTTGTTAAATTACACATATGAGTGAAAGAATATGGTATTTGTCTCTCTCTTAGTTCTTAGCATTATATTCATTAACATTATACTCTGTCCATGTCAATGCAAATGGCAAGACTTCATTCTTTTTTATGACTGAATAATATTTCATTGTATGTATATGCCACATCTTCTGTATCCATTATAAATCAATGGGACACTTGGGCTGCTTCTGTATCTTGGCTGTTGTAAATAATGCTGCCATAAACATAGGGGTGCATGTGTACCTTTGATTTAGTGTTTTTTATATTGGGGGGGGGGTAAATAGTAGTGCAATTACTGGATCATTGGGTAGTTCTATTTTTCACTTTTTGAGACACCTCCATACTGTTGTCCACAGTGGCCTCACCAGTTTGCATTCCCACCAAGAGTGCAAAAAGGTTTCTTTTTCTCCACATCCTCTTCAACACCTGTTGTTTCTTGTTTTGTTGATTTTAGCCATTCTGACACGTATGATGTGATATCTCGTTGTAGTTTTGATTTTCATTTCCCTGATGATAAGTGATGATGAGCATATTTTCATGTGTCTGTTTGCCATCCTTATGTCTTCTTTGGAAAAATGTGTGTTCGTATCTTGTGCCAAGTTTTATTCAGATTAATTGTTTTCTGGGTGTTGAGTTGTATAAGTTCTTTATATATTTTGGACACTAACTCTTTATCAGATATGTTGTTTGAAAATATCTTCTCCCATGCCATAGGTTGCCTTTTAGTTTTTTGATTATTCCTTTCGCCGTGCAGAAGCTTTTTATTTTGATGTAGTTCTGACAGTTTATTTTTGCTTTTGTTTCCCTTGCCTCCAGAGGCATATCTAGAACAAAGTTGCTATGACCAGTGTCAAAGAACTTACTGCGTGTGGTCTCTTCTAGGATTTTTATGGTGTCAGGTCTCACATTTAGGTCTTTAATCCATTTTGAATTTATTTTTGTGTCTGGTGTACGAACATGTTCCAGTTTCATTCTTTTGCATGGGTCTGTCCATTTTTCCCAGCACTGTTTGTTGAAGAGACTGTCTTTTTTACATTGGGTATTCTCTCCTGCTTTGTCGAAGATTAGTTTTAGGTCAATTTCTGTGTTTCCGGTTCATTGATCTATGTGTCTGTTTTTGTGCCAGTACCATATTGTCTTGATGACTGCAGCTTTGTAATTTAACTTTAAGCCCAGACTTGTGATACCTTCAGCTTTGCTTTTCTTTCTCAAGATTGCCTTGGCTACTCGGGGTCTTTTGTGGTTCCGTACAAATTTTAGGATTGTTCTTCTAGTTCTGTGAAAAATGCTTTTGCTATTTTGAAAGGAATTTCATTAAATGTGTAGGTTACTTTTGGTAGTATAGATATTTTAACACTATTTTTTAGTAGGTTATTCTTAATAGAGAGAGGATGGAACCTAGAAAAAATAATATAAACCATCAAAAAGAACCAATAGTGAATATTATTCTGTTAATATAATTGATGATAGAGAAATTGAGAACAGATATTCTTGTACTTCCAAACAATATTATTGGATTCAAACTGTAAAGAAAAAGGGACAAAGAGATTTAATGTTTAGCATTCCCAATAATACGCTAGCATGTTTAGGCATAAGTATGGGTAGCTTGCAAAAACAAATTACATAATGATGATGATCAGACATTTTGCATGGAGAAAAATTTAGCAAAACATGGAGTCAACCTCTGCCATCTTTTTCTCTCTCTTCTGTCTCTGACTCTGTTTCTCTCTTCCACATAGTGATCGAAGGTTTGAGAAACAAAATCCTTGAGAAATTGCTAATTCTTTTTCTTTAACTTGAAAGGAATAATGAATAGATTCTCAATGAAATATTATTTCATGAAATTTTTTCTGTCAATACTTGAAAAAGAACAGAAAAAAATAAATAAAATACCATTTTCATGTCCATGAATAATGATGAGGCCTTCCCATGCTTTACTAAGGGAACTTCATTGTGGTTCCATGACTTACACAAGCGTAACAATCTAAAGATAAAGTATGAAAAAATAAAATATACACCAAAAGTTGTGATACTATGTGCTATGACAATAGGTCAGAAAATAGAGTGATAAATGTTGACTTGTTAACGAAAAAGATATAAGGAAAGAGTTGGAGTTTGTGTTAGAGCAGTAGGTTTGGGGAAGGTAAAGCAATGAGGATTAATTTTCAGAGATGACCTATGTGTATAGGAAATAACTTTCAAACATTGACTACATAACATTATTTTCTCACCTGAATAGGACTCCCCTAGTGTTTTTGGTTTCTAAATGATGAATTTTCTGCCTTCTCTGATAATTCAGAAGAATTAGATGAGGAATAGGATTCTAAAGCTGCTGTATTGAAAGTCCTTGGCAGAACAAGAGGCAATTTGACTTTTCTAAGAGCCTTTACATTATACCGAATTCCACTAAACTAGGGGGAAAATATATATGTGAACCTAGGGAAAATTACTCTAACTTCTGAAATTGTTTAGCAAAACTCTGTAGTTTCAGAGCTTTCCTGAACTCAATAAACTGTGTTATAGGACATGTGGAATTCTAGACAGAGAATTATACAACACATTGATCTTAGAATGGCCAATATTTCAAATATTTCTCATCTTTACTCTTTCACTTCACTTCCTCTCTTGCAAATATTATAGTTTTAAGGTAATTGTAATTTATTATACATCTATATGATGACATCTTGAAAATCTGTGTATCCATTAAAAGTATGTTTTAGTAAAACATTTTATGTCGTAGAAAATGTCTACTCTCTAATTTTGATATTTATGAAGAGTGATATTGGTATATATACTAGGAGCTCCACTTTACCTTTTTCTGTTTTTTTTTTTCTTTTTTTTTTAACTGGCATATTCCTTCTTGGACACTTACAGGTTTCTTGAGACTGTGACAAAGACACAAAACCAAACAATACTCAGAAATTGTAAACAAGGTTATGTAGCAGGATAAAAGTAGCATAGAGGATAGTATGGGAGACAATAAGCCCATCAGAATAAGTTCCCATTCAGGCTACTTTACTACTTATGAGACCTGTTCAGTTTTTTAAAAAATGATCCTAAAACAGATCAATTTATATTTTCCTATATATACTGTTGTACCTGATCTTTAAACAATTCTGCTTCCCTGCCACTCCACTGAGTGCCCAGTGATCAGTGTCACTAATTCTAAATCAAATGGTCAATTCTCAGATTTATTTGTTTGTTTGTTTGTTTAGTGTTTCTCTGTTCCATCCCAGTGTCTAGTGATAGAATGTTACCACTTGTAATGTTGGTTTGCCTCAGGGCTCATCCTCTATTTTCGCTCTTACTGGCATTTGCTCCCTTGGTCATCTCATGCAGTCATGTGACTTTAATTCATTGTGTCTGGTTTAAACTAGATTTGACCTCTTACAAACAAACAAAAATCACCATAAAATATGGCTTAAGCAGGATTAATATTTTTCTCTCCAATTACCAAAAAAAAAAAAAAAAAAAGTCCCAAAGTGGCCAGTTTAGAGCAGCATGGAAGTTTCACACTTAGCTGTGATCTGGCCTCTAATAGCAGTGCTATCATCCATCCTCACAGTCACAGTTAAGCTGCTGGATCTCCTCATGTTCAGTTGAGGAGAAGATACGTGGAAGAGAAAAGCACCAAACAAAAGTGTCCTGCCTAAATTAGTGCTCTTGATGGGTTTCCCTGGAAGCCTGACTTAACAATTTACAGGAACATCTCAATGAATATCCCAGTCTGCAAAAGAGGTGAGAAAAACATCTTGTTATCCCTGGTAATAATGGGACTCTATTAGTAAGGTAGAATTAGAAATGGGTATCACATAAGCAACCAGCAATTTTGCTATAACATCTTATATGCCAAGAGCTCCAAAATTTCATTCCTCTCATATAAGCCAGCTACCTACTGAATACCCCCACTCAGCTGGCTGAGGTTTACTCAACCCTGTCCAAAATTAAAATTGTAACTATTCCCACGGACCTCTTCCTTTTGCGGGTTCCTCATTCATGTTCATTTGCCCACCTTCCTGCCCTTAAACCTTGGAGTCCCTCTTGACTCTTCTCTTTCTGTCATATTCTACATACAGTCTATTAGTAAGTCTGTTCCACCTATAAAATAATAACTGAATCTAACCACTCCTCAGCACCACCACTACCAATTTCCTCTTATCTTGACTTCCACCCTTCCCTGCTAGAGTCTATCATACTCTTCTGATTATGCCACCCCATACATATTTAAAATCTCTCAATGGCATTCCAATAGTAGTAATTTCTCAGTATAATTTCACTGTGTAGTCTTCCTCCAAGTATTTTTTTCTGACATAATTTATTTCTCTCTGACTCCTCATCCCCAAGTTTCATCCACTCCACCCACACTGACCAACGACATGCCATAGGCAAAGATTCCGCGGAAACAATGTCAACTTTCTACTTGACCTAGTGTGATCCACTGTTGACTCTTTCATCCACCTTGAAGCTATCTCTTGCCCTTCCTTTGCTGACACCATGTCTACTTGATTTCTGTTCTTCTCTGGCTGTTCTGCATTGTAGTCTTCTTTGTATGGTCGTCTTTTTCATGGTCTCTTATGTGTTGGTTGTTGGTGTTCACCAGAGACATTTTTTGGTTTTCTTCTCTTACTGTACATACTGTTTCATGTTTATCAAATTTACTCCTGTGCCTTTAACTATTATTAATATTTGATGCATAAAAATTTTTGTTCATATCTGCTCTTAATTATATATCTTGGTCCATACCTAAATGCGTATCTTTTATCTTTATTCTCATCTTTAGTTTCATATATTATCTTTTCCTGAATTCCAGACCCATATATTCATGAGTTGAATAGAGGGTACAAAACACACAAAAAAATAATTATCAGTTGGTAAATATTTAAACAAAATAAATGTCAGTGCAATGACATTATATGTAAAAACAAACATAAATAATATTTTTTAAGCTTTATATACCTCACTGAATTCTCCATTCATATGTAGCAACAACAGTGGATACTCATCTTATTATACACTTTGGCACATCTCTTAGCCCATAGTGGGTGCTTAGGAAATGCTGAGTAGCAGCAAATGCAAAGACAGACTGCATATTTCTGTTCTAATCTATTTTCAAAATGATATGCAAAATCACTTCCACTAAATATTGCTCAAATTGATGATGTAGTCTCAATATTGAATTTTGTAAGATTTCTTCTTATCACAGCAAAATCAAATTTTAATCTTTGGTTTAAACAACTCTTTAGAAGCATGCAGTTCATCAACATCCTATTGGCTAAATATTTGACAAGGCTTAATCACCTGAATTTTTCCATTAAGAGCTATTTATGACTTTGATTTTGGAAGTAGAATCAAAATCTATCTAAGCAAATTGGGTATACAGCATACAGATACACTCTGGCATTTAGCTTACTTGATTCAGTTTGGATCAAAACATACTCCCATGGGAAGCTCTTGTATTATTGATATGAATATCTGAAGAGAAGAATGTCTGTGCATTTTAGAAGATGAATAATTCACACACCAAATTAAAAGATTGAGACAGCACATTTCAATTATTGCAACCAAAATGGAAATCTTTAGCCTAGCCCTCAAAGATGGGGGGAATGGGTAGTATTGAATTTTTTTTTTTTGTATTAGGAAGAGAATATTAAAGATCAATTTAATTAATAATATATCTTTCTATTTCTATGAAATGGATATTGCCAAAGAAGCTAAAATATCTTCTATACTGAAGATTCAGTGTCATAATTCAGTTCATCAGGAGTAATTCAACCTATAAAATCACAGTATATATTCTGGAAGAAGTTGACGTGAAAGGAAGTTTTATATACAAGATGCTTCTGTGGTTTTTTAACATCAATGACAGTTGTTGAGGATTCCATAAATAGCACAGTTTAAAGGAGACAACTTATAATTAGAATGTTACTTGTTATAAAAATGGATTGAATGTGTAAGAAGATATATAACATTTATTTTGAAATGATCTTTTGAACATCAGTGGTTTCTTTGCCAACCCCACCCCCATTAATCATGTATTTGTGTCGAAGAAATTGTATTAAAGTTAGTGACCACTTATAATATTAAAATGTATTCCATTTAGAATACAGAATCATAGTCCCCTTCATGATCGCAACGCTTCCTACATCCGAAGTATGGAGATCTATTTCTGCAGCCCCTGGAGTCTTAGTTGACATTGTGACTAGCTTTGACCTACAGAATGTGGCACAAGAAACATTTCCACATGTGCCAGTTATCAACTGAAGAATGGATAAGGGTTTACCATAAAGACATAAAGAGGAAGAGTGCTCCAGGGAGAGTAATAACTGTACAAAGGGCCTGAAGTATTAAACAGTGTATGTATGATATATTCAGGAATACAGAATTAGTTCAGATAGACTGAATACTTTTGTTTGAAGGAGACAAAAACAAGACTGAAACTGAAGAAGTAGACAGATTTCAAGCACATTGCCTGATGACTTTGGACTTTATCTGATATGTTTTAAGGAGCTGCTTAAGAATTTCAATTAAACAATAAATTGACAGTATATTCAGTTATGAGAAATAAATTGAGAAAAGTATGAATGTTGGACTTCTGAAAGAAATACTTAGGGAAGCCATAGGGAAGCCATGGTAAATGTCCAAGGAAAAGATAATAAAGATAGCAGGGGTGTATAGGAAGAGAATGATACAGATTCTAAACATGATTAGGAAGTACAAATAACAGAACTTAATAATTTATTGGCTATCCATTAGATGATTTCTAAAATTAATTTAGTCAGATTATTTTATTCTTCTGGCTTCCTAGATTTCAGTGCGGAAGAAGACACAATCCTTCATAATGTGTGGCTAGGAAAATTGGAAACCACCTAAAAGCTTGAGAAAATAATTTTACCAGATTGGTTTGAAATTGTTTTCTCACTTGAAACTGGTGTCACTCTCAGGACTGTTTACTTTTTCTCTTTCTATCTTATCTATTGATGTTCAGTTCCTATAGTTTTACATAATAATACAAACATCCATACAGAGATGAATATTCTCCAATCTAGGGGGCAAGGTGTATTATGTACTCTATTGTAGAAAAAATTATTGGACTTTTCTGTCCTGATGTACTTCAAGAGAATTTAAATCATAAAACAGAAAAAAAAAATTAACTGACTAGAGAAAATACACTCATCTGGGGCCCAACACAGTATATTCCACAAATCATATATTCTTTTTCATTCTGTCCCTAATTTTTGGTTCCAAGATCTGACCCAAAAAAATCTTCTAAAAGGAAATTGGAGACAGGCATTTGGGAAAATGAAAGGATAGTGAAGAGGCCAGATAGTTGGAAAATTAGGAGTAGCTGCCGCAAGTTCTAGAAAATCAATCCTAAAATAAAGATATATCATATGGACAATAAACATGCAAGGAAGTTCTTAGCATTTCCATGAAATTATGATTGATCTAGATAAATAAATGCAGCTTGGTATGATACCAAATATATAATTCTTCTTATAGTGCTGACATAGTATGCCTATAGTATGAATCTAGAACAGTAATTCTCAATGCATGGTCTCCAGACCATCAGTATCAGAATCACCTGAGAACTTGTTAGAAATGCAAACTCTCAGGAGTCAAATCAAGAAGACTTAATGAATCAGAAGTCCTGGAAGTGGAGCTGAACATTCTGTTTTAACAAGCCCCGTAGGTGATTCTTAATGTGCACTACATTTGAGAACCACCCTTCTAGAGGCAGCATACTGACTGGATAGTAGAAGATGCATGTTTCTATCAGATAGCTTCCAGTGTTATCCGTGTGACTTTGAGCATTTTAACATCTCTGAATTCAGTTTTCTTTATAAAATAAAAAAGTTGGATTAAGTTATCATTAATATCCCTCCAATACAAATATGTTTTGACTGATTTTTATATATTGTCAAACATAGGTTCTCAATGAGCTATAAAACCCTATAGGGTCAGGCTTCTCTCCACCAATCCTATTACCTCTCTGAACACACCTCTTAGTGTTCTGTTCATTCATTCTGTTCAGTCACACTGACTCCCTGGCTGCTTTTTAAGTATGTCTGAATATTCCCACCTTAAGGTCTTCACATTGGGTATCTTTATCTTTCTGGAATACTTTCCTCTCAGAAAAATTGATAACTAAGTCAGATGCTAGCTCCTTTAGAAGATTGCTATGCTGAACCACACCATTTCAAACTGTAACCCAAACAACACTATCTATCTTCTCTATCCTGTTCTACTTTATTCTATTTTTCATAGGCCTTATCAATACTAAAATTACTTTACAATTTACATATATATTATATCTACCTTTCTTACCTGTCTCCTTCCCCCAACCTACCTAGAATGTAAATTCCAGGGACCTTTGTTTTATTTTCCCACTGGAGAATCTCAATATCTAAAATAATTCGAAATTTTCAAAAATATTTTTTGAATGAACAAAGGAACAAATGAATGAATAATAAATGAATGAGTGTAGCTCTAATGACATAAGTGATGTTTACATAATTCAAAATTATGTAAAATGTTGGCAGTTTGGTTAACATAGACAGATTCAAGCTCTCAAACTGGCCCCTTGATGAGTTATTTAATCCAATTCTATCTAGGTCTCTGGGATAGTTGTTTATGAAGTACTTAACTTAATGCAGTATTAACACCCACTGATCTTTCCATTGCTTTGAGCATTTGGTTAATATAGACATATTCAGGGGTATAGGATGATATATTAAATACTAAGGAGTAATGAATGGTGATATATAAATATTGCCAAGGCAAAAAGAATTACTAGAGTTTTTATATTGTTCCCTTTTCCTTCCTTTGTTCATTCATTTCTCTCTTCCTTCCTTTTCTTCATAAAATATATATCGAGCACATTCTGTGCTATGCCCATAATTGTTTTAAGGAAGTGGTGATTAAACAGACCCGGCTCAAATGCAATTATAGTGTGTAACTGTGTATCCTATACAAATACAATACAGTAATAGAGACACATATTAACAAATGAATATATAAGACATAAATAATTATAATTTGTGACATTTCCAAGGAAAAAAAGTAGAGTACAATGATTAAAACTAAATGGAAGGTAACCATTTAGAAACACTTAACAAGGAAGTCTCTTTAAGGAGATATATTAGTTTATTAAGGCCACCATGACAAAGTACCAAAAAATGAGTAACTTAAATAACAGATTTATTATCTCACAGTTCTGCTGGAGGCTAATAGTCCAAGGTCATGGTGTCAGCAGTGTTATTTCCTTTTGAGGGCTGTGAGAGAGAATTTGTTCCATGACTCTCACCTAGCTTCTGGCAGTTTTCTGGTAATCTTTGGCATGTTATGGCCGTTAGAAGCATCATCCCCCAACTCTACCTTCATCTTTGCACCTCTTTCTCTTTGTGTGCATGTCTGTGCCCAATTTCCCCTTTTTATAAAGATACCAGTTGGGGCGCCTGGGTGGCTCAGTCGGTTAAGTGGCCAACTTTGGCTCAGGTCATGATTTCGCGGTCCGTGAGTTCGAGCCCCGCATCAGGCTCTGTGCTGACAGCTCAGAGCCTGGAGCCTGTTTCAGATTCTGTGTCTCCCTCTCTCTCTGCCCCTCCCCTGTTCATGCTCTGTCTCTCTCTGTCTCAAAAATAGATAAACGTTAAAATTTTTTTTTAATTAAAAAAAAAGATACCAGTTATATTGGATTAGGGGCCCACGATTCTACAATATGATCTCATATTAACTAATTATATCTACATCTAAACCTCAGCAAGAGAGTCTCTGTTTTGGACCTTGTGCTTTAGTGGGTCCAACTTTGGCCCTTCTCTAGCCTTACCTTTCCCTACAGTGTAAGGAGACCAGGTAGCCAACAGGATATGTGCATCCAGGCATCATGCCATCCTTCTTTGATCACACACCGGTTACCTGGGACTCTGGATTTCTATAGTTATATGGCCCCAGATCTGCTCCAGAACTTGCAGGAAATTCATCTACAAGTTTGATCCTCATGAGAGCAAATCCTACCCTGCTAGGTAGGAGGAATGGATAAACTATGTCCTTCAGGAAGAAAGGGAAGGAGTGAAAACTGAAAGTAGGAATGACATTTAGTCTTTGTACCATCATATCTGAAGTGGAACTTCAAGAAGGTCAAAAATTCTTATTTCAGACTTGGCCTTCAAGGTTTTTATGAAGCTATATTTGTCAAAATTAGAGGACAGTTACTTATTTAACAGGCTTGTCCTTTTTATTAAGCTTGATTTACAGCTTCTAAATATTAGAGAAAGGCTACATGGACATTTTTGTTAAAAACTGCCCTTTATGATGGGTAATATTAGAATAGATTTGAGTTCAGGTAAAAATAACCCAATAGAAGGAGAAATATATCATTTAAGTTAGGGGTCAGGCAACTACTACCCAAGGTCAAGATCCAGACCCTATCTTTCTGGAGTACTTTTCTGTCAGAAAAATTGATAACTAAAACCATCTGTTTTACAAAAACCATCTGCTTTTGTAAATAAACTTTTATTGTAATTGAGCTAAACTAATTTATTTACACATAGTCTGTGGTTGCTTTAATGCCACCTTAGCAGAGTTGGATAGCTGCAACAGAGCTATTGCATCATGTCTGATGGCCCACAAAGCCTACAACGTTTATATCTGACCCTCTAAAAAATTGCCCACACTTTATTTAAGAGACAGAGGAGATAATCAAAAATAAATACTGTAAAAAATGAGAAGGAATGGCTTGCAAAACACATCTGGAGCGATAAGACCAGACAGGGCCTGTCATCACTTAGAATAGGAAGGAAGAAAAAGAGTGGGCTGAGACAGATGTATGAATTTAGTGGTGGGAAAATAGTTCTTACCTACATACTGTGTAGTATGCAGACACACACACACACACACACACACACACACACACACACACACACACCAGTATCCATCTTGTTTGCAGGGTGGTGGGGTGGGAGAGACATGGGAATGAGAACAATTAAACTTTATGCCTCATTAGTTTATTTTCCTTGAACCCACCTTCCTTTCCCAAATATTTTTAACACAATTATACCTATCTGTATAGTTACTCATCAAAATTCCCCAGGTAGCTATGTAGCAGGATCATCAACAGCTAATCTTAGTATCAAATAGTCTTATGGGCACTATTTATATACATATCTAAGGGTATCATGAAAAGTTTAAACATAGCAGATACAGTGTACTATTTACTTATTTATTTAAATCTTATTTTATTTATTCATTTTATTTTTATGTATGTATGTATGTATGTATGTATGTATGTATGTATTTTTGGTAAATTAACCCATATGATAAATCTCTTATGGCATTTATCACCTAATATTGTGATCACGGGTCTATTTTTCTGTGCTTGATACTAGGCTAGAAATTCTATCAGGCAGATACCTTGATTATATTTACCTCTATTTTTAATGTCTGATATTTTTCAGGTATTTGATGTTCAGTAAATTCCTACTATTCAGTTAGTAATGTTCAAGCAAATAAATGACAATGATTCCGAGATATAGTTGGTTTTAAACCCACTGTGCAACTTTTC
Organism: Leopardus geoffroyi; assembly: GCF_018350155.1. Lineage (NCBI taxonomy): Eukaryota > Metazoa > Chordata > Mammalia > Carnivora > Felidae > Leopardus > Leopardus geoffroyi. The sequence continues at coordinate 51,080,054 of NC_059333.1, read as the reverse complement.
CCAAATTACCAAAATACCATTTCTGTGGTATTACCCTAGCCATTCTCTGTATATTATCCTACCAACCAGATACGAAAGTTTTGGTGTCTGGTCCATCTATCAACAGTTCAAATTTAAGACTGTCACTTTTTTCTGATATCTCTAGTTTATTGACAAATGATAACGGAAAATATGTAGTCTACCAAGAGACAAAACCTATAAAAAGGCAGAAGGAAGAGAGTATAATCTGGTGAACATTTCATTTGCCTTTCAGTACAGATTAACTATTAGCAAAGAAACATTCACGTAGTATATCAGAATATACTGTTAAGAAAAACAAGAAACTACAGTTCTATTTAAAACAAATCTTCAAGATTATAATCATTTACTATTCTTTCTCCTTTTGTTAACTCTTTATTGCTTTTCTGTATGTACATTTTCTTTTAGATTTTACCTATTCCTTCTTTTGAACACGTGTGTTCCCCTGTAATGCAGGCAGTGTGAATTTTACTGAATATACTTCTAAAATTTACATAGTATAGTCCAGTTTATGAAGTTTTTTTTTACATTTACTGATTCATTTAATCTCATAAATGAGGTGACTATGACTCAGAGATTAAGTAATCTAAGCAATATCATTGAAGACAAAGAACGATTGAATTGTGACTCAATGTTGACAATCCATCCTTCAGCTTCACGGGTCCTTTCAGAATAGTAATCAATTCCAGAAATCTTTGTATGAACATGCCTCTATTAATATCAAAGCTGCTTGCTCATCTCCTTGTGTCATCTAACCTCTACTTGTGTATTGATAAACAAATTTACATTAGTTCTTCCCGTTTTCAGAGATGATGGAAGTATTTGTATGTTTTTCATGTGACCAAAACTAATTCAGGCATTGAATTGGGTGAGAAAGAAGTAGGCATGTGTAAAACATTATTTTACATAGAAATAAGACCCTGGTGCCATTTATTTGGCAAAAAAAAAATGATATTTTTAAATTGTCCATATAATATTTACTTTCATGTCAAACAATTTGCAGATATTTTGTGAATAGACATTGTTATCATGACTTTATAACTGAACTTAAATATAACTTAAGTAACATTAACTTAAAAATATTTAATTCTACTAAGTAAAATTTCTAGAGCGATTACGAAAATATAAAGCCTTATCACTAAATTATATTAAAGGACTTTATATTCAAAGTCAGGACTATAGATGAATTTTGCATGTATTTCTGAAATTTTAAATTTAGACTTTATCCCATTTTGGTCAAATCAAATTTCAATCAATAACTGATCCAGAAACTAATGTCTAATCTCACTATTTTTATTTAAATATTTTGTCAATTTAACAAAAAACAAAACAAAACAAAATCATTATTATATGGAATATTATTCAGGGTAAGTAATCATTGCAACTTAATATCTGAAAAGCATATTACAAATGTTTTCTGTAGTTTAGTGACATCTGCATAAGGGCCTTCTGTTGAGGGCATTTTACAAGTTTCTAGATAAAGAGAATGAGCTTTAGAAAAACGATGTGACTTAATCTATTTAGATAGGTTGTATGAATAGTGTGTGGAGACATAAGCTTGTATCATATATTACCAAATCCCGTACTTTAATAACAGCATACAAGTGCTTACAAGTTGGTAAGAGGGATAAAGCAACTTAAAAATGAGTATTTTTCATTAACTAAAGGCCAAAAGAGACATGCAAACAAAATGTAATGAGGAGAGCTCATATCTAGATGGCAATAATAGAAAATACCTTGTTTTGGTGAAAAGGATCAATTTTGTGCTTCCAACACAATTAAAATCCTTCAATCTGGAAATTTTAATCACAGCTAATGTTAGCATGCCTATTTGCACAGTGCCTATGCTAGGAATCATGTGAATCAAAATGGAATCTTAGAGTTCAGATGTCTTTGAGGCATCAGATATATATTGAAACTCCTTTTTTATATATGATCTGGGGGTCTTGTAGAATACATGCAACCTGTTGAAGCAACAGAAATCTTATGAAGGATACATTGTCACTAAACACCAATCTATAAACTCTTCAGGAGAGCTCAGTACTCACATCCATTGACCTGGATGATCGCAAGTCAGTTTACTCTTCTAGATCTCAGTTTCTTCATCTGCAAATAATTGAAGTTTGAGACAGATCAGGGTTTTAAATTTTGATTGATAAAACTTACAGAAAACTCAAATATGTAAAATCTTTTGCTCTAGTTAAAGTACAGGTGAAGGCTATCACGGAAACCTCTTAAGCACTAACTCAGACCTTCTTGGGTTCACCTGTGTTGATTCAGTTATTCTAGTGACTACTTTTATATAGTTCCCATTGTCCTCATGCAGATACACATGACAAAGCCGTACCTCACACCCTTGTGAACTTCTCGTCTCCTGTTCTAGAGCTTCCTGTTAACACCAAATCAACCTTGGGGCAAAACTTTGCCCAGTTGAATATGGAAGCCACTGGACCCATTCTTCCTCCTTTCTTCTCTTTCTCCTGGACAGGAGGGACTGTCCAGTTAACAGTCATTTAAATAGCCTCTTAGAAGATGATTTCATGAGAGGGAGAAATCCATTGTTCTTGATATCACACATTAGCCAGTCAAGAAATGTACCCCCACATTAGGTTTCTCTTTCCTTCCCTAATTCATTCTGATGTTCTCTCTTCTCCTCCCAAGAATTACACTTTCTAATACATTAGTGCACATAAGCCTTGCTTCAGACTCTATTTGCAGGAGAACCCAAGCTAAGGAAGGACCCTGGGCCATTTTTAAAATCCAAGCCATAGCTCTTTAGCAATTCTTATCAGAGCAAACAATTTCTGGATCTGCCTTCACTAAAATTCCATCATTAACAGCATACTAACAAACTAACATACTATAATTAACTTACATATTTCCTTCCACTAGAAGGCAAACTGTATGAAGCCAGAGAAGTATGTCTATTTTGTTTACTATTGTACTTTCAGTGCTATTAACAATTCTCATTCTCACGTGTTGACTGTGGATTTGATTACGATCAATGAGAACATAGCATATATTCTCTTGCTACAAATGTCATTGCTAAATATGTGATCCAGTCAAGGGAGAAATCCAAGTGAAAATGTTAGGTATCACAGACATCTATATCAGTGAACAAAAAATGATTAGAACATGTCATCAGAACTGGTCACCCCCAAGCTAATAACTAAATGTTATTTTAAACACTTCGTTATTTTCAATCCTGAGGAAGGAATGCTTCTCATTTCTTTTCTTTTTGTTTTTCAATTAAAACATAAAAATGAAAAATGTTCAGACTTACAAAAAGATATTTTGGTGCTATCAAGCAACTGACTCATAAGCTGTTAGTTACAATAGGACATGTGAAAAATAAATTAGTTTAACTGTGGATTCCCCTGAGTATTTCTAAAATGGCAATATTATGTTTACAGGTCAAAATATTAGATAATATGTTTTGGTCATATTTGTGAGGTATAATAATTAGTAACCAAAAATATCATTGGATTTCTTAACAAAATATTTTAAAGGTACTTGATTCAATGCAGACTGCTTTGGATTTTGTGATTAATCCTAACAGAATATGTTATCTGGAGGACATGCTGCAGATAAATGAACTAAGTAAAATGCTAACAGTTTGTCCTCATCCAGTTGATTTTTAGGTTTCCAATTAGAGTTTCACTTGATGCTTTTGAGTAATTAAATCTTAAGTCTCCCTTAATAAAAATATGTTGATTGATAGAGCCATTCAGTAAATTCTTTATGGAATCCCTACTATGTGTCATTGAGTCTCTTTCTTCAAGAAACCCAGTCTAAAGAAACAGGCACCTTCAGCTAATGAATACCCAAAGTATTAGGTGTAAAAAGGAAAGGGAAGTATATAGGGAAAAAGTTTCTCACTGCTGCTCAAAAATCTCATGGGTGTACTTTTCAGTCTTTTTCAGAGTAAAAGCCAATGTCCTTTAATGGCCTACATGATGGTATATCATCTGGATCCTCTTTAATTCATGGATCTTATTTCCTGTCTGTATCCTTGTTTGTTTGTTCTACTCTAATGGTACTGACCTTCCTATTGTTCTTCAAACAAACTAGGCTTCCTCCCATGAGAGACCTTTTTTGCATTGCCTCTTCCATCTACCCCAAAGGCTTGTCCCTGAAGTGCTACTTCAGCTTCAAGTTATTCCCACTCCCCCTCACCTCTCCTCTCACCTCACCACACACGTACACGCGCGCGCACACACACACACACACACACCCTGCTTGTACTTGCTGAAATGTTAGATTCTTAGGGAAGCTTATCCTAACCACTTTATTTAAAATTAAACCAACCCTTTATACACTTTCTGGTACTTTCTAGTCCCTTCCCTTGCCTTTCATCTACATAACATATTACCTTGTACTATATGATGTATGTCACTTATGTATTTTATATATTAACTCTATGAAGCCAGAGGATTTTTCCCTTTTGTTCCCTGATGTATCCCTAGTGTTTTGAAAAGTATCTGGCACAAAAGAGATGTTTAATGAGCATTCATTGATTGAATAAATGCATAAATGTACATAATATAAATCCAGAATTTTTGGCTGAATAAATAATGAATAAAAGAACACAAAGATTTCTGAATTGGGTTTGGAGTAAAAGTTTTCTAACAGCAAGGAAATAAAAGCCTAAGTGAAGTTGGAGAGATAAGAGATAAGCAGAGCTTTGATGAATAGTTGCCTTACAGATAATAGCCACCCTAGTTAAGTGGGAGAGTTAAATGATTAGGTCTTTCCTCATAACTTTGCTGCAGTGTAAAGATTGAATCTGAGGGGAAGAAGTCTAGAGGCATGAAGACCAGCTACATCACAGAATGAGGTGTGAGGTCCTGAAACAATGGGGAGGTGCAGCAGGGAAGATTTGAACATTTCCGCAGAATAACTGACAATTGAAATCCTCTGGGTGAAGCCATGATGACAGACACTTAACTTAGGGAGAACTTGACCCGTTTTTGCAGCCCATGATGCTAAGACTTTGAGGAGTGCTGGACAGCCTTATTGCCCAGGAAGCAGAACTCTTTGTGGAATGCCAGACTCCTTTGTGATGAAAATAATCTTGGAATAGGCATAAATAATATTAATGCTTTAGCAACTCCATAGATTCTGTTGCATTGCCCTAATAGAGCAATTTTAGCACCATGAATAGAGTTCATACTTGGGAAGGAAGTCTTTATTTACTAATTACCAGTGAAGGCCAGCTGTTTCCTCTTTCAATATCGTGGAAACTTTACAAAGCAGGGCCAGAGATATTGTAGCATCTTAACACATAGTTTCACCCACTCATACCCTTGCCTTTCCTCCAGGATGAGAGAGAGCATAGGAGATTAGGAAAATGCCAAGCAATAAAAATATAAGACATAAACAAATAGTTCCTCTGAAAAGCTTTATTTGGGCATTCCATGTTCTGAGGTTAGACCAATGATGATTTACAAGCTCTGCAAAAGAAAATACTGTATTTTTTTGTACAAAAGCTAACACAATATAGTCAAAATATTGAGTGCTCTTTCTAGTTGTAGATATCACTGAGGAAGAATATCAATTGTGACTGGATATTTTCAGTCATGATTTAAGACTAGGAAAAGACAAAATTGCATATTTTAATAACTTGTAAACTAAGAAATTGAAGGAGTTAGGCTTTCCATATCTACAAAAGCCAAGAAAATAGGCAGAAACTGAGTGATCCAGATTTCCGGAGCCCCATTGGAATTTTGGAGTCTGGACAAATGACTGAAATCCCGTGGTGAGAGTTCTTAGGACACAGCAAATCATTAAATGAGGACTTTCTCAAAATATGTTCTATAGTCAACTAAATTTGGGAAAAAAAATTCCATGGTCCATCTCCAAATCTGGAGATTTATAATTTAAGATAAAAATTAAAGATTCTGAGAAATTATATGAGAGAAACCAAACAATAAACAAAGAAACTTTACTTTCTGAATATGTGTTTAAGGTTTTTCAGATTCACTTGACAGTGGAACCCTTTTTGTCAGGTCACATGTTGCTTCCCTCAAGAAACAATTTAAAATTATATCCTGGATCAATATCCTGAACCCAAATTGCATTTTCTTTATCTTTGCACTTATAACATTGCCTTAGTCCTTTTGGACTGCTGTAGGAAAATACTGTAGACTGGGAGGTTAATAAACACCAGATGTTTATTTCTCCCAGTTCTGGAAGCTAGAATGGGGAGGTCAGGGTATCACCGCGGTCAGATGAGGGCCCTCTTTTAGTTTGCAGTCCTCTCAATGTGTCCCTACATGGTGGAAGGGGCAAGCTAGCTCTCTGGAGTCTCTCTTTTTTTTTTTTTTTTTTTTTTTTAAGGGCACTAATTCTATTCATGTGGCTTTCCTTCATGATCCAATCACCTCATGGAGGCCTTACCTACGATGCCATCCCCTTGGACATTAGGTTTTCAACATATGAATTTTGGGTGAACACAGATATTCAGACCATAGCAAGCATCTTTCACATTTGTGGTATGAATACACATGGTCTTCAAATATCTAATACTAATTAGTAAAATTATTAATGTGTATAATGGGTAATAGGCAAACATTGTCTCAAGATATTTTCTGTTTTCTTCTATATTCTTTCTTTCATCCTGTTATGCCATTTCTGTGCCTTTTTTAAAATGGCTACCAATTTTCAAGAATTCCCGTTATAAAAAAAATCAGTACTTTTTGTTTCATGGGGTAGAGTTATACCTAATAATCTTGAAGAATTTAGAAGAAAAGTGGTAGAAAATTGCTAGTAATTTAGGAACAATATTACAGAATATCAGCACTAAGACAAAATTCTACCCTCCTAGTATTTACAATTAAATAATAAAATAATAATAGAATATAATATAGTTTAGATACAAATATATATATATATACACTTATATATATATATTTTATATATATAAACACTATATGTATATACACTATATGTGTATATTGTGTATGTACCTATATATAGAAACATTATTTCTCTTTACTGTCTATGCGTCCAGTTTAAACAATAACTTACTTAGTCAAGCCATACATAATGAACATTCCATTGAGTATAAGAAGAGAACCATTACATATTGCAAGGAGAAATTATTCTAAGACTGCAGAGGGATTCCTTTCTAATCCTCTCATAATCTGAGGAAACATGCTGTGTTTGGTCAAAAAACAAAATTTCAACTCTAGATATACATTGGAGAACCATGGGATCCTCTAACTTACTGTTACCTGATTTAGAAGTAATCTTCACCCCCAATTTTCATGCTGAGATTATGTGCGTGTGTATGTGTGTATGTGTATTTGTAAATGTACACACACCTGTCACATAGCATTGTCTTTCAAATGTTTATCTGAGACTTGGTCATTATATTAAGGGGAAGCAATGAGATGATTTTTGCCTTCTCTTTTGAGAAGACATTACTGCAAAGTAAGACAATTTTCTTGTAAATAAAAACTTGGTTTCAGATACTTCAGATAATTTCTTTCATTAAAATAAAATAATGATTAATTCTGTATCTTCTCAGAGTGTAGGAAAAATGTTTTTGAACTGTGTACTTCTTTAAAATACCCTGTGGAGGGACCCTGGGTGGCTTTGTCGGATAAGCATCTGACTTCGTCTCAGGTCATGAGCTTGCGGTCAGTGAGTTCAAGCCCTGTGTCAGGCTCTGTGCTGGCAGCTCACAGCCTGGAGCCTGCTTCGGATTCCGTGTCTCCCTCTCTCTCTGCCCCCCTCCCCCCACACTTGTGCCCTGTCTCTCTCAAAAATAAATATATGTTAAAAAATAAAAAAATAAAATATCCTGCGGATATTAGCTTTACAGAAGAACTTTCTCAGGACAAGTGTAAATTAATGCCTAACTAGAAGTGAATGTTTTCATTTGTTTAATTATTTGCTCTTTCTAGGGAATGTTGAAGGTAACATATCTGAATGGGAAATTTCATTGTAAGTATCCATTAATACTTGCTCAAATGCACTAGCTGGATTATGTGAAATATATGTGTTTAAATAGGTAAAAAGCCACTAATAGGTACATGCAAGCTGCATGAGATGTGGCTTTTAACCAGTCATGCCTACCCCCCCTACCAACAGTAACTTTACCTCTTTAGAACTATACACCTTAGAAGTATAATCAATTCTGCAACAATTCCCTCATCTTCTCTTCCAACTGGATGGAGCCCACTCCAATTGGTTTCCTGTTCCCATCACTTTCCTAAATCAAGTCTCACTAAAAATTCCAATAACTTTCACATCATTACATTAATCAGAAATATATTAATTCCCATGTGATTTTCAGTCTCTGTAGCATTCAGTGCAAACATTTCCTTCTTAAAACACCCTTCCTTCCTTTCTGTGTTGCACTCTTCTTATTTCCTCTCTGCTCTGGAAGTTCCTTCTGTATCTTTTTTAAATTTTTCACTACTATTGTTGTCTTACATTATTTGACCCAAGCTTATATTGTGAGCATAGTCCTTAGGTCATTTTATATACTCCAAGGGTTCAAATATTATCAATAAGCAAATGACTCCTAACGTTATATCTCTAACTTATTTTAATGCAACACACATTTTTTGAATATCCATTGTTTTCCAAGTATACTGTGGTAAGCAAGACAGTATGATTTCATGCTCTCCTAGAAGAAATGCAATAAATCAAGAAACTGCACAAATAAAATTAAAATATGCCCATAATTATGATAAGGCCTCTCAATAAGAATTATAGTATGATTAACATGTTGAAATCTTAGGACTTTAAATGAGAACTGTTCTTTTGAACCAGATGTGGTCTTTTGGCCAGTTTGCAAATGGGCTAATAGGGACTTTAACAAAAATATTCTTAAAATGGGCCGTGCTTATTATATGACTGCATATTAGTCACCATTAAAGCAACAGTGAAAACCCACTTTCAATCTCATGTGTTTTGTAAGAATGAATGAAAAGTACTGCAATTAGACCAAAAAAAAAAAAAAAAAAAGCCAATTAAGGGGAAAAAAAAGAACCAAATCTGGTTTGTCAGAGAAAATAATGACAAAAGCAAAGTCTATTATAGGAAAAGCTTTAGAATGGAATCCATGAAAATATCTAGAGGAACAAGGGGAACAATAATCTGGGAGGGAAAACTGGAACAATTGGATGATTTTGGAGGCTCGGGAAAAAATTACAAGGCCGGTTCTTACATAATGACAGTAAATACTTCATAGTTGAGAAGTCCTATAGCACTCTTCTTTTCAACAAGGTCATGTGTAATAATAAAACAATTCATGAGAAGCTTATATGTATTTGCTGAAACCCCACGAGAGTAATTTTTTTCCCCTAATATCCTAACATCTCTGCCTACATAATATGTTGAGGCGACTGCAAAAATAATTATATTTTAAATGTGACAATTTCCAGCTCGGATAGCTTTCATTTAGCATGTGACCTGCTGAAATTAGCCTTTTGGTAGACACAGGGATGTGTCACCATAGCCTTTTAAGGAAGGTGTTAGCTGCTCAGTTCTGGAGTGAGGTCAAGAGACAGATTCTGGCTGTCAGCTAAGGGTTTGCCTCAGCAGCAAAGGGCCAACTCACCCAACAGTTGACTGAGTAAGGCAGGGGAACAAAGGAGGGTTTTGTAAACTTTTTCTATAAAGAGGCATGTAGTGAATGTTTTAGGTTATGTAGGCTATAGAGTCTCTGTCACAACCATTCAATTTTGCTGTTATAGCTCCCATGCAGCCAGGGTTAAAAAATTAGGGATGAGTATGGCTGTATCCCAATAAAATTGTATTTGTGGACATTGAAATCTGAATTGAATATATTTTACATGTCACAAAATATTATTATTCTTTTGATTTTTTTCAAAAATTTCAAAATACAAAAACCATTTTTAGCTTACAGGCCACGCATAAATAGATGGCAGGTTGGTCACAGGTTGCTGACCCCTGGCATAAAAGCCCCATCCATTTCACCCTAATGTGGGACAATCTCCTGGGCGATTCGTGTTTCAGAGTTCCTCCCCATGTTCTCTGAAAAGTTATTGGACATACGGTGCACTCTGACTTCTTTCTCTGCTCGATCCTCTTGCTCACCTTCTGCTGGCAGCTGCTGATTCCTAAGAAACATCGTGCATTCCAGACTCTGTCCCAGCATCTGCTTCTCTGGAACCCAACCTGAAACACACTTGAATTAATGCTTCTAGCTGTTTTCTTCTCTGAAGATGGGCAGTTTTGATATCCTATTTTTCATGACAATCATTGAATCAGACAGAAATAAAGGAAGGAAGAATCATTCTCCTTCTACCCACAGACAGAGCAGCTGTGTGCGTGAAGTCTAGGGAAAAAGGGGAAATGGTGTATATATAAAGAAGGGGGCTGGTAAGCTCCAAATCCTAGACTAGGTTTTACATATTGTGATTTACCCACCTTAATGTACCCTGTTCATATTCCCTGTAGATTCACCTTGTGGGACCCATGAATAATCAACTGTATTTTCTAGCAGACTGTCCTTTATATCTGCCTTCATCAATCATCCATTTCAGGTCACCTGTTATTAGACTAAGCAATCTCAGTTATTGCTAGCTATAATAAAGTTTATTTTCCATTCATAAAACTTTCTTCTCTTTCCATTATCCTCATTTATACAGTTAGGTCCCCATCCTATCCCGCCGTATTTCCTTTAGCCCACCCTTGGCATCATGTGGAAGCATTTCTGGATCTCTCCACATGTTGTCTATCAATAATTTATTGTAAATTGTATTCCAAGTCACTTCTTGCTCTCGACTATCTGCCATTTGGAAAGTATCTGATGTGATTTAATAATGTGTTAAATATGGACAGAAGTTTTGTATTTGCCCTCTTCCTTATATTAGTGTTTGAATACTTAGCTCCATAGGAAAGAATTTCTGCTAATAGAATCTCAGTTTATTTGGAAGCTACGAAGAGGGGTAATTTTGACTATAGAAAGCTACCTGGTGACCCCCATTCAGATGACATAGAGTACTCGCCAACAAGAAAGAATATTTGTGCCAGCACACAGTATCTATTCGTAATTTATTGACTCTGAGCTCTGGATATGGCAATAATTTCATTCAAATTAGACAAATACCTGAAAATGTGGTTCACTGTCAGTGTGCCAAAACCATTTTTAAGCACAAGTTCAATTGATTGTTACTTTTATATCAGCACAAGCACAAGTTCAATTGATTGTTACTTTTATATCAGTTTTCTTCATTCATCGATTCTAAAGAATGAATGTAAATGATTCCCAAAGCATTGTTTGCTTTTGTTACCATCACTCATTGTATAACAATGTTTGCATTTGTCCATTGCTTCATGGTACCTGTTATTAAGCAAGTGTTCATCGCTTCTTCAGTCTGTCAATAATCTACCTCTTTTTTTCATTCTACTTAGTTAATAACATGAGCATATTCAAAGTATGTGCTTACCTACTCATCGGCTTTTGTGCATCATCTCGTCTACATTTGTAGTTATATTTTTTCCATTCATTTTCTGTAAAAGCCCCATTCCTACAGTAAATAATGTTACCTTCCTCAGGTGAATACAAAGAAAGTTTGATCAACAAGTGTGGCAGGAAGCCATTTATAGAGTCAAGTAGAGTCAAGTGAAACAAAAAATGAGAAGCAACACCTTCCTATCTCCTCAGCATCTATGGTTCCCAGTTAGCCAGGAAATTGTTAGTGTATGTGAAGATCACTGTTGAATTCTAGCAATATCTAAACTGTGATATGATCTATGAAATTCTGCCTAGGTGCAGATGCAAATGCAAGCAATACTAACAAATTTACAATACTTCCGCAGTCAATTTTGAGAATGAAAAAGAAAGCAAAAATTGTTATAAGGAAAACTCAGGGTTTTAGTAGTATTTATATTATTTGTTTGTAATGCAATACCTATTTACTCCAGAAATTGAAAACATAGCAAAGTCCAATGAAGAAAAAATATATATCCATAACCCCATAATAAAACGCATACTTTATGAGTATGTATATGTGTGTATACATATGTGTATCTGCAGTTATATATACAGGATGAAAATCACTAAGGGTATTCATTTTTCAGATTATCATCTGGTCTACTCTGAGAAACTGAATGGTGAACTTATTCATGTGTTATATCTTGACAACCAATTAGAAGAAATAAGCCTATATATTGGGTGGATAAATTCTTTATAATACTTTTTTTCCACTGTTTTAGGTCTATATTAACCAATCATAACATGTCTATCATCTACTTTATGTAAATGGAAAGTATGCTTCATTAGGGCAAGGCCAGCAATATACGGGATCACCACTTTTGCCAAGAATGCCAGGCACAAATCAGGTGTTTTGTGACAATTTGTGGGTGAATATGGATGAGTTATTGCAGCGTACTATCAGTTCCTTAAGGTACCAGGAGCTGATACAGACTTTATGGAACCTGAAATTTATACAATTGGAGATCTGTTTTAAGGAAAGGAATTAACATATAAGTGAGTATAAAGGCACAAATACAAAATTACAAAACATTTCTCAAAGCCTAGAAGAGAACCTTGGCAATAGAGGATCCTTGAAGCTGAGGTGTTATTAGCTCCTTGATAAATTCATCCCTGCCTCCAATTGTACTTAGCATACTAGTTTTTAATATTTTTGTCTTGATACAATCTATCCTGGTCGATTTTTTGTCTTTGCCTCTGAATTTTCTAGCTATAAGATGCAGAGTTCTACTGAATCTCCTTGTTACTTAATGCAGGGATTTTATTTCATAAGAAGACATTTGATTTGGTCCTTCCCCATATTTTCCTCTTTTTAATCACTGTATATTTTCATATGTTTCATGATTACTCTGTTTTATCATACTTACATAGGGAGTTATATACTCATATGGTAGTAGAAATTGAGATTAAATCTCTCAGAAATTCTGTTGTTTTCTGTCCTGAATCTTTAACACCCGTATAAGGTTTGAAACTCACATATAACAATATTACTTTGCCAGCATCCCATGCTTGTTTGCTTTCTGCATCATTAGTACGTTTTTGACACTGTCTTGGATACCATGTCCTCACTTCCCGCTTTCTGCATGACATTGTTTTCCTGTGACAAGCTAATTAAAATCATGACATTATGTCTTTTTGTTTTCTTAGAGAAGCACTGTCCAGCAGGAGCATAATGTGAACACTAAGAGAGAGCCACACATGTAATTTTAAGTTGTCTAGTAGTTACTTTTAAAAAAGTAAGAAGAAACCAATGAAATTATTTTAATGATATATTTTCCCAAACTTAATATAACCAAAATGTTATTATTTCCAAATGTAATCCATATAAAAATCTTTAAAAAATTTTTAATGTTTATTCAGTTTTGAGAGAAAGAGAGAGAGAGAGAGAGAGAGAGAGAGAGAGAGAATGAGTGGGGGAGGGGCAGAGAGAGAGGGAGACACAGAATCTGAAGTGGGCTCCAGGCTGCGAGCTGTCAGCACAGAGCCCGACGCGGGGCTCGAACCCACAGACCGCGAGATCATGACCTGAACCAAAGTCAGACACTTAACCAACTGAACTGCCCAGGTTCCCCATCCCTATAAAACTTATTAATGGAATACCTTAAATTCATTTATACACTGTTTCTTTTTTCCCTTTCTTTCTCTTTCTTTCTTTTTTTCTTTCTTTCTTTCTTTCTTTCTTTCTTTCCTTTTCTTTCTTTCTTTTTCTTTCAAAACACGCCAGAGAGTCCACGACTCGCCCAGAGTTGAGCCTTGTTGCTAACATCACTTTATACTTGTGCTGTCCAATTTAGTACCCACAGACCACTTGTGGCTATTGAGCACTTAAAAGTGACTAGTTAAAATATACCAGATGAAAGAAAGAAAGAAAAGAAAGAAAGAAAGAAAGAAAGAAAAAAGGAAAGAAAGAAAGAAAGAAGGAAGGAAGGAAGGAAGGAAGGAAGGAAGGAAGGAAGGAAGGAAGGAAGGAAAGAAAGAAAGAAAGGAAGGAAGGAAGGAAGGAAGGAAGGAAGGAAGGAAGGAAGAAAGAAAGAAAGAAAGAAAGAAAGAAAGAAAGAAAGAAAGAAAGAAAGAAAGAAAGAGAGACACTCTGGGGTAACATAGGTGGTAAAACCTGCCTTCCCTATATGCAACCCATGGCTTTTCCCTAATTGAGAATGTTAGTGAGTTTCTTCTATCATATTGTTTGCTTACCTCCCCCATATAACATCCATTCTGTTTATCATAGTAAGTTAAAATTCTGCTTAGCCCTTTCTTTAATCTGATGATAGTTTAATACATTGGTACTATTGTGTTTTTTTTAAGTATCTATCAAAAACTGCCATTCTTTCTTAGTTTCAAGAACAGATGTCAGCTTTTCTACTATTTCTATGTAATTTATTACACTTTTTATTTTTCAGTTCCAATAAGATCCAGATTTTAAAAGGTTAAACACTTGCATGCAATTTTCATTTTTGCCAGTAAACCATTTGAAATTATTTTAGAGACTCAAAAAGATAATCCGAATATATTATAGAAAAATATTTCTTCTTGAAAATTAGTTATTTATAGTGAAACGAGGTGCCACTACAGAAAAAGAATCAATGTGTGCCAGGCATGGCAGCCTGTAGTATAAAGAAAAATAACAAACAAGATGATAATTCCTACTATAAAAAGAAATTCAAACATACTTTTCTTTTGATGATGTAAAAATATCTAGATTTCTTAACCAGCTTGAATTTACCTTTATTATAGTACATTTTGTTTAACCACTCCTTGACTTGATGTATTTTTAAGACACATAGAGTAATACTTTTCTTCAAAACTTACAATGTATGTGTGTGTGTGCTTTAGAATATTGAAAAATCTGTATTTACTAACTGACTTTGAAAGTAAATGTGTGTTCAGTGCTTGGAAAATATACTTGAAATTGTTGGATATCAGCCATCCAATAGCATAACCAAAAGGTTCATGGGAAATTATCTAAAAAATACATTGAATAGCTCTAAGTCTGTATGTAGTTATAAAATGAAAAATATTATTGATAGGTTAATATTTTGTGGCTATTTATTCAGCTCATTCTATATGTGTAGAATAGTTTAAAAATCATCATGTGTAACCCACACAATAGCAGTGTGACTTAGCTATCATCCCTATTTTACAAATAAAAGTAAAGTTTGCAAAGAACAAGTATCTTGTTCAAAAATACAAAACTCATTAAACATTTCACTTTTACACTTAAGCCCAGGGCTCTTTATAATGCTCATTTTTTTCTGAGTTTGTAGTTTTCTTTCTTCCTTTTTTTTTTTTTGAATAGTTGCAATGATAATAGGAAAGAAGACATACACTACTTTCTATTGTCCTTATTTACAAATTGGCTGAAATTATGGTGTAGAAAAATGTGTAAATGAAGCATGGTTAAAAGAGAAAAACACACATCTAGCTAGCAAGAAGGGGCATATTAATAATAATATTAATGACAAAACCATGAATTTATGTTACTTCTTACATTTGAATAAGATTTTGAAACATTGTCACAGAGAGTTTTTTAGAGGAAGAAGGGCACATTGATTTTAGGGTAGTTATTTTTAAGAAACATTAGAGTCTCTAACAACCAGGTGGCTTAGAAATCTGCCTCCCCATTTTCTTTCTCCGTGTCCATCCTGTGCTTGATATATATATTATTCATTTAGGGTCAATATTTATTTAACTGTCCTTGATTTTTATAATAAGTCAGAATCACAAAGTAGCATATCTTAAAAACCACCCACTGATGTTACTTAGTGAAGAATGTAGAGTGTTTTTTTTTAAGTTTATTTATTTTGGGGGTGGGGGGCTGAGGGAGAGGGAGAGAGAGAGAATCCCAAGCAGGCTCTGCACCATCAGCATGGATCCCGATGTGGGGCTTGAACCTACGAACCGTGAGATCATGACCTGAGCCAAAACCAAGAGCCAGACGCTCAACCAACTGAGCCACCCAGGTGCCCCAAGAAATGTAGAAATTTGAGTGAGGAAAGGAATTGGACATAAAGAAGAAATTAGAAAAGAAGGAGGTAGTGCAGGAAAATAAAAGGAAAGAAAAAGAAAAGGGTGGGGGGAACCTAATAACAAAATAATAGAAAATGACCCAAACTCTGAAATTTGGGAAAGTGAAAAATAATCAGATTAAATTTTGTCTCAAGACATCACTTACTGTTACAGAAATGTTTACATCTCCTTCCAGTCACTGTGTATTTTCATGCTTCTGTCCTGTACCACTTTAATTTTACAAGTCAGTGGGCCAACAATTACTTTAGCTGCTTTGACATAGATTGTTTGATGTTCTTGGTGTTACTCTTGGGTAATAGCTAGGCTGATGACAAGTTCTCAATTTGTTTCGATTCCTGCATTGACACAGGGATTACTGCCTAGGCTGCTATGATGGCCTTTCCCTTCCTCACAAAGAGGAAGGTCATCCATGATGACCATTTCTTCTTAGGTAACTAGAGGCAGAGAGAACTACAGGCAACCTGGCAGTGAACTTTTCATTTAGTAACCAGTTATCAGCATAAAAGTGCTCTTCTTTTTCTGCAGTATAACAAAGCAGTAGTTTTAAATTACTGATTGCCTCTTTGTACCTCAAAATGTTACCTGACCTGTATTTTCCGCACAAAAATTTCATCAGTTTGTATAATAACAGCTCCAGTCTCTAACAGAAAATTATAGAAGCTCTTAATGGAATTTGGGCACTAATCTATGTTCAACTGTGAAAAAATTCTTTTGGAATTGAAAATTACAGCCATATTAATACCTTTCTCTTGTGCTGTGAACAATAAATGCCAAGAGGCTTTTTCCCCTTTAATGATTAACTGCTTTTTCAAAAGTACTGCCATTTACCACATGCAAATTTCTTGCTTTGTAGATCAGATGTGACTAAGAACACTAGGTGGTTGCCTCTTGTGAATAGATTTAGAAAGTACTAATTATAAGACTAACATACCACAATCATGCTTAATTTGTGTAACTCCCTTAATGCCAGATAAGTGAACTCTGTGAAGCAAATTGGGATGGCAACAATAAGATTTTTACCTTTTGTCTATTTACTTTCTTACACGAAAGGATTGACAGCAGGGAATAAGAATTCTTTGTCTATATAACCTTTAAAAAAAGTTATTTGTTAAACTCAAGCAGGTAGAATTTAGATTTTTTTTGTATATCTTAAATTAAAATAGCTTTTTAATTTAATATTGTGTTTTAAAAAGTACCTAGACTATAGTTAGTGTGGATAATTAGAATTGTTACTTCTATCATGTAGTTTGATCTCATGTCCCTTTTTAAAGGCCGTAATACCAAATAGATAAGTATTTTATGTTAAAATTAATAAAATACATGCTAGAAATTAAGTATTTCTGAATGGAATATTAAGTGGAAATGTTATGGATTTTTTGTTAGCATTTGAGTAATTATTTAATAACATCAGTTAAAAGAGGGAAATGAGGGAATAAAAAAATAAATGTTCTGAATTGTTCCATCAATGCAATTTCTTTTTTTTAATTTTTTTTAATGTTTATTTATTATTATTGAGAGACAGAGAGAGAGCACGAGCAGGGGAGGGGCAGAGAGAGGAGGAGTCACAGAATCTGAACCAGGCTCCAGGCTGTGAGCTGTCAGCACAGAGCCTGATGCGGGGCTCGAACCCTACAAACTGGGGGATCGTGACCTGAGCCAAAGTCAGATGCTCAACCGACTGAGCCACCCAGGTGCCCTGCATCAATGCAATTTCTTATTTGAAGAATAGAAAACAACAACTACAAAAATCAATTAAGTCAGAACTTAAAATTTGAAAGAAAGACAAATCTGCTGAAACTAATTGTAGGAATGAGAGAATTTGACTTATTTAAATTAAATCAAGGTATTAGGGAAGGTTTCCTTTGGCTGTTCAGTTTCCATATTCTTGTGTTAAATGGACACACCAGTCAGGTATTATATATCCTTGTGGAGCAGAACTGAAGTGTTCTGGGCAGGACCAACTGACATCCTCATGCTGCCATACCTGGTGATGCCATCGTCCCTGTGCTGCCTGGAGGCACTCAGCCAGTCACAGCTAGACAGAAAATGAGCAAAAGCTCCCCTGCAGGAGATGTGGAAGAGGAACAAGCTATTAAAGTCTAGAAATACTGAGGAGATGGTTGAATTACGCATTCTGCTTCAGAGCAAGAATGCTGGAGCAGTGATTGGAAAAGGAAACAAGAATATTAAGAAGGCTCAATGGGCTCCTGAGTGCCTCCGTCGGGTAAGCATCTGACTCTTGATTTTGGCTCAGGTCATGATCTCCTGATGATGGAATCTTGCCCCATGTCAGGCACTGCACTGGGCCTGAAGTCTGCTTAAGATTCTCTCTCTCTCTCTCTCTCTCTCTCTCTATCTCTCTCTCTCTCTCTGTCTCTCTCTCTCTCCCTCTCTCTCTCTCTCCCCGCCCCAATAAATAAATAAATAAATAATCACTCACTCACTTACTCCCCGTACAGACTACAATGTCAGTGTTTCAGTCACAGACAGCAGTGACTCAGAGAACATATTGAGTATCAGTGCTGATATTGAAACAATTGGAGAAATTCTGAAGAAAATCATCTCTACCTTGGAAGAGGGCCTGCAGGTACCATCACCCACTGCAACCATCCAGCTCCCACCTGAATCTGATGCTGTAGAATGCTTAAATTACCCACACTATAAAGGAAGTGACTTTGCGATTTGGAACTGTTGATTCATCAGAGTCTGCGGGGGGAGTTATTGGGTCAAAGGTGATAAAATCAAAGAACTTCAGGAGAACATACAGACAATATTCACGTTTTTCCTGGAATGCTGTCCTCATTCCTCATAGAGTCATTCTTATTAGAGGAAAACCTGATAGGGTTGTCGAGTGCATCAAGATCATCCTTGATCTTACTTTGGAGTCTCCCATCAAAGGATGTGCACAGCCTTATGATCCCAATTTTTATGATGAAACTTACAATTATGGTGGTTTTATGATGATGTTTTATGACCACCATGGACATCCTGTGGGATTTCCCATGTGGGGCCAGTTTTGACACAGTGCTTCCTGGTGGAGTGGGCATCCTATGCCTCCATCTAGAAGAGATTATCATGATATGACCCTTTGACTAGGACCCCCCCCCACCTCCTCCTAGATGAGGTGGCTGGGGTGGTAGCAGGCCTCAGACTCTTCCTCCACCACCACCACCTAGAGGAAGAGATCTAAGGGCCTATAACAGAAGAAGCCCCAGAGACCACTAATATGGCATGACTGGTTTTCATGAAATTTGGGACTCTCCAATAGATACGTGGAGCCCATCCAAATGGCAGATGGCTTATGAACCCAGGATGGCTCTGGATATGATTATTCCTATGCAGGGGGTCATGGCTCATATGGTGATCTTGATGGACTACACAAGTAACTATTCCCAAAGATTTGGCTGGATCTATTATTGGCAAAGGTGGTCAGCAGATTAAACAAATCCGTCATGAGTCAGGAACTTCAGTAAAAATTGACAAACCTTTAGAAGGGTCTGAAGATCTGATCATTACCATTACAGGAACACAGGACCAGGTACAGAATGCATAATATTTGCTGCAGAAAACTGTGACAGAATTCTGGAAAGTTTTTCTAAGACTAGTGAAGAATTGAAGGAGTCTTGCATCTTGTTTTTTTGTTTGTTTGTTTGTTTGTTTTTAATCTGCTTATGTTTAAAAAGCCAACATTCCTCTGATCATAGGTGTTCTGCATTTGAGGTGTAGTGAAATCTTTGCTGCTCACCAGATGTAATGTTTTAGTTCCTTACAAATGGGCATGTTAAAATTAACATTGAAATTTTGAAACATCAGCAGAGTGAATGAGTGTTAGTTTTTGTTCATTGTTGGTGATTTAATCTAAAAACAAGAAAAAAAATTATTTCCCGTATGATTATTGTGAAAACTTTGCTTTGTGGTCACCATAACATTTTGGGATGTGGGACAGAGAGGAAAAGTATGATAATCCACATGTCCCTGGCATATACCCAGAGCCTTGTCCAGAATGTAATACTCTTTTGTTTTATGATTTTTAAAATAAATTTAGTGAACCTGTTTTTAGTGGCCATTATTTTAAAGTCATTTTTCAAATGGCTAGATTGCCCAACCTACCCCAAACTAAATATTAAGTTTGATTTTTAGCTCCTCTGTTGGATATAAATAAATGGATCTCTTCTTGGACATAGGCATAGTACCTTGGCAAATTCCATTCTGGTGATTTCTTGATGATTTGAAAGGCCATTTCTTGGGAAGAAATTCTGTCATATACAGTCATGGTTATAAGCTGGGGATTTTTTTGTTTGCTTTTGCAAATACTTACCCCTGCTCTGTAGCAGTTTTCTATGTTAGTAATTATGAAGGAGAACAAAGGTGGGAAGCAATACTACAAATTCAGTAATGGTATAAGTATATGCCAGAAGCCTAATGGCAGCAAATTTTATTAATCAGAATAATACTTGGTTATGCAAGTGACTGATGCTAAATAGATTCTTATTATTTTTATAGGATAATTTCTCACTTACAAACTGTCAGCCTGCTAGTTTCTATTCATTAAACTTTGTGTGTATATATATATATATATATATATATATATATACTCTTGTTTTTCCACTGTATGCAAATTGAAAGAAAAAGATGTACCATTTCTCTGTTCTATGTTGGATAATGTAGGTAACGTTTGTGAACAATTAAAAAAAAAGATGAAAAAAGTTTCTGTGGATGTTTTGTATAGTATCTTGGCATTTGTATTAATAGTTAAAAGTTCACTTCCAAATAAATAAAACTCCCATAATGCTAGATTTGATGTGTGTCCAATTTGAACAAGAGTTGATTGACTACCTGTAAAATTTGTTCAAACATTCTTCTTGTAAGGAAATACAGTAATCTTAAATTACAAAAACATAAATAATAAAATTAAATCAAGGTATAGATTTTCATTTTATGGTAAAATTCAGATAAGCACATAAAATTGTGAATGCATGTTTTAACAGAACTAAAGCTCCAAGCATGGACAAATGCCAAACAGGCTTTTAAAAGCAATAAAAAGGCAGCTGAGCAGTTAGCCAAAGCAAACATACAATGAGATGGTCCCAAAAACTAACTTAAAAAATTAACATTTAGGTCACATGAAAAAAATGATATTTAGTGATTTCCAAATAAGCAATGGCTAAAAATAATAATATTTAAACCACATCACATAATATTGTGTGCAAATGGAACACATAGACATGTATTTACAGTACATTTTCCTGTGGAGTTTATTACCTTTTGAGAAAAGAATTCAACTCTGTTGGAATTCTTTTCACGACAAGCAATTACATAATGGGATGTCTAATCAAACTACTACACTGTTATAATGCAAATACTTTTTAAACAATGTTCCTGTTCTTAAAGACTGACAACAGGTCATTTTTTGCTTAGGATTCATCACAAAAAGATATTGCCATATAAAAGAACTATTTTTAGAAATTATGTAAGCTTGCTTGTTGGGAGAAATTTTTAAAGACATATCCATTTACTCAGTATACATGATATCAGTGACTTAGTACCTTTTAGGTACTATGCTGGAGACTGAATGCCAGAAAGAACTAAGACAATGAACAATAGATAAAATGCATTAGGTATGAAATATGTTGTCAACTTCAAACCAAGAAACAAGTTCAAGTGGCAAAGTGTTTTTTGGGGGATCAAGTTATTACATTTTTGGAGTACAGAAATTTAGGTTGAAACTGATATTTCATGTGTTGATTATAGGAGGTGGACTCAGGGTTTTCATGGGGGGGAGAAGAAAACATTAGATACGCTGTTTTAAGAAGAGTTCATTGGTGCTGAAAAACAGAATTAAATTTGTACTTTATTGATTGGTCAGGCTAGTGGTCAGTAGGCAAAAGTTCACTTTGTTTTTTTTTTAATTTTTTTAATGTTTATTTATTTTTGACAGAGAGAGAGAGAGAGAGAGAGAGAGGGAGAGACAGAGCATGAGTGGAGGAGGGGCAGAGAGAGAGGGAGACACAGAATCTGAAGCAGGCTCCAGGCTCTGAGCTGACAGCACAGAGCCCGACACGGGACTCGAACTCACAGACCCGTGAGGTCATGACCTGAGCTGAAGTCAGTCACTCAACCGACTGAGCCACCCAGGAGCCCCAAAAGTTCACTTTTGTCAGTCTTTTAAAACAGAATTTTCTTGTTCTTGCTGATTTACTGAAATGTTGGTGGTTTGGTCCAGTTAAAAGTTTAGAAAACAGGATGTGCAAGGCAGTTCCTCTGAAATGGCTTTTCTGGTTCTGTTTAAAAATGGCTCTACTTACATCATTTTTCACAATGTGCCAGCCATTATGCTAAGAACTTTATACATTTATTTCATTAAATTCATTATATCTTCACAGCAATTCTATATGTAGAAGGTGTAATCGTGCTTACATTAAAGACTAGAAATTTAAGACTGAGAGGAGTTAATAACTTTCCCAAGAGAGGCATCAAGAATAGTCCAAGATAGAAAATGTAGAGTCTAGAAATATGGTTTATAATTCCAAGGCAGAAAGTTTAGGAAATCGAGGATCCAGATAAATCTTTTGAATGCCCAGCTATGAGTTTAAAAGTATAAATCAAGAACATTATTAAATTCTATGAAAATTAAATTCCTTTGGCAATATCATTATAAACTTGTCACTAGGAAAAGGTCAATTCGAATGTTTCAAGAATTTTTTTCTCAGTCCACTAGAGGGACTAATACCCTTAGACAATGTGCTATCTCGGCAAGCTTTTCCTCTGGTAGTCTGCAAAAAGTCCATCTAGTTTCCAGGAAATAATTAATGCCAGGTGCCTACCATCTTTCAGTAGTTGCACGTATAATGTCAAGGCTCTTTCATTCTGTTTTAAAGATGGAGGGGTGGAGGGGTTCCTGGGTGGCTCCGTGGGTTAAGCCTCCAACTACGGTGCACGTCATGATCTCAAGGTTCGAGAGTTCAAGCCCTGCATCGGGCTCTGTGCTGACAGGTCAGAGCCTGAAGCCTGCTTTGAATTCTGTGTCTCCCTCTCTCTGCCACTTCCCCAGTCAAACTCTGTCTCTCTCTCTCTCTCTATCTCAAAAATAAATAAATAAACATTAAAAATTAAAATTAATAAAGATGTAGGGGGAAGAAGGACAAATGATTACTGACTCTAGGTCCTATGAAAGGACACATACACAAATTCACTTCTTGTGGAATCCCCCAGCCAGCTTGCTACAGAATCACTGTACCTTTAAAACTTCATCTCAAATATTTTATTATACTGGCCCACCCTGGTTCATTCCTTAGTCATCCTAGAATTTGAGAAATAATGTAAGAACTTATTGGTAAAATATTTTCTCCAACTTGTTCTAACCACTTTCTCTTTCCATCTGGCCTCACTTTTCCAACAGTAGATTAAGTTCTTCAGTTAGAGCATAAGGATAGGAGCATTCATTGCCTCTAAAGGTGTTGATTAAAATGGACACACTTTGACAGTTGGGGAGAAAGCCCGTAATGGTAAGCTTTTGCTCCTGTTTCACAGAGTATCTATGGAATTTTGAAAAAAGTATTTGATTTCTCAATTTCACTTCTCTACACCCCAATGAAATAATAGGAGAAGGTGATCTCTTAAAGTATTTTAGAGCTGATACAGCAGGAATCTGTAAAGCTAGAGAGTAATAAACATAAAGGATCCAGCAGTCACCATTTATATACTAAAAAATGGATTAAAACAGAGTCTCTTTATATTTTGGCAGGGAAATACATAGCACAAATGTTGATGGATGTTATGGATAGCGCAAATGTTGATGTCCTGGCTCGGTTTATTTTGGTAACATATAGAATGGGAGGAATCAAGCATAATGACTTTTGTTTCTTTTAGGTATTAGATTCTTAAAGATATAAATGGAAAAAGGTGGAATCTTTCATGTAATAATACAGGATGTGTTTGCTGCTTCTCCCTTGGGGAAAGGGTTTTATTTATTCACTTGTAAGACTTGAATAACTTTAGGAGTGCCTGAGACATCATGAAGATGAAATATTATGGGCAGTAATATATATATTTTTGTTTTCATGGGCCATAATTTTGAAATAATTATTAGTGAACAACATGAAACTTGAATGTGCAGGAATTGTACCCAGAATTTGGACTTAAAGAGCAGAAGTTACAAACAATTGTAATTTTTTACATAGGTTCTGTGGTAGTCCTTCTCATAGAATTCCATGCTGGACCATCCCATTTCTGTAACTGTTAACATTTGGGCACACTACTTTTAGGAAACATGCCAGTAATTAGTTATGCTATCTTTTACTCAATATTATTTCTATTATTCATATTCTGAAAATGTGCCATTTACTTAGAGACATTCAAGTCCTTCCACTTGTTTCTCTGCTTCCTTATAGTTCGATTTTATCTCTTCCCTCTTTACTTTTTTTTCCTCTCCATTTTTCTGCATCTTCCTTCTTTATGTCTGTAAATAAAACTAATTCTTATATTCATGAATAACTCATATTTAGAAGTAGAGTTAAACTTTCTTAGTAGACCTCAATCAGGTGATGTTATACTGGGTGTGCCTCTGTAAGTATCATTCTTTTTATTTTTTCCAAAACTAAGTTATGGGTTGACTGTCATTGTTTTTATTATATAAAAATAGTAAAGTATTCACTTTCTATAGTTTTATTGCCTCTCAGGCCGATCTAGTTTTATTTACTTTATAAATAAATGAAATAGTTCATGGAGTCCACCCACTATTTACATAGAAATATTTTGTCCCTTTTTTTCAGTTTTTTTTTTTTTCAACGTTTATTTATTTTTTTGGGACAGAGAGAGACAGAGCATGAACGGGGGAGGGGCAGAGAGAGAGGGAGACACAGAATCGGAAACAGGCTTCAGGCTCTGAGCCATCAGCCCAGAGCCTGACGCGGGGCTCGAACTCACGGACCGCGAGATCGTGACCTGGCTGAAGTCGGACGCTTAACCGACTGCGCCACCCAGGCGCCCCTCAGTTTTTTTTTTTAATTAGGGCATAATTTATAACGGTAAAGTCCACCCCTTTTTAATGTATAGTTTTGAGAGTATCACCAAATTTGAGTTTGTGATTACCACTGTAACAAAATACACAATAGTTCCACCGACTGCAAAATTCTCTATACCACCATACACTCAGTCATTCATCCTATCCCCAGCCTCTGGAGCTGCTGATCCCTACAGTTTTGCCTTTGCAAAATACCATCAAATGGAATCTTACAGCATTTAAATTTTAAAAAACGGCTTCTGATACTTAGCATAATTCATTTAAATTGTATGCATACTGTTGCAGGGGTCAATAGATTGCTACTTTTTTTTTTTTTTTTTTTTTTTTTAATTTCTAAGTGGAATTCTTTGTATTGATGTACCTTAGTTTATCTTTTCCTTAATTAGGGACATGTGGGTGGTTTCCAGTTTGGGACAATGATGACTAAAGCCTCAATAAGCATTTGTATGCCAGTTTTTGAAAGATGTAAATTTTGTTTGAGTAACTTCCTGTGAGTCAGATTTTGCTTCATATGGCAAGTGTTTAACTTTATGAGAAACTCCCAACCTGTTTTTCAAAGTGGTTATACCAGTTTGCATTGCAGGAAAGTTCTGGCTATTCTACATCCTTGGCAGTACTTGTTGTCACCGATTTGTTTTGATTTTAGTCATTTTAACAGTTATGGAATGATAGCTCACTGTGGTTTTTATTTCCGTTTCCATAATGACTAATGATATTGAGCATATTTTAATATGTTTAGTTGCAATCTGTACTCTTTCTTGTGTAAAGAATCTGTTCCAGTCTTTCAACTTTTTAAACATGGGATTGTTCATTTTCTTATTAAAGTACTTTTTAAATGTATTCTGGAAAAAGTAGAATATATTCTAGGACAAAACATTGGATATGTAACATGGAGGTTTTCTACCACCCTGTGACTTGCCTTTGTATCCTCTAAACAATAATTTTCATGAAGAAGAAAAATTAATTCTGACAAAGTTAATATATACATATATTTTTTCTTTCATCAATTTTGCATTTGCTATTGTGTGCAACAAATTATCACCAATCTGAAATGACACAGATTTTCTTATATATTTTCTACTAGAAGACTTCAGTTTTACATGAGAGATGTGTATTGAGATTTGTTTGTTGATTGCATGTGGACATGAAATTCTTCCAACAACATTTGTCAAAGACTGTTTTCTCTCATTGAATTGCTTTAAATCTTTGTGAAAAATCAGTTCACTGTATTTGTTTGAGAATTTTTTTATGAATAGTCCATTCTTTTTCATTGATCTTTGTCCTTTTGCTAATATCACACTGCTTATCACTATAGCTTTATAGTAAGTCTTTAAATCTTGTACTGTGAGCCTTCCAACTTTGTCCTTCAGAATTTAGCTGTCCTAGAGTTTTGACCTGTGCCCTTAGCTGTCTTGGGATTATGAGAAAATTGTGAATTTTTAGATTATCTGGTATATTTTTGTAATGTGAATGGGAATGAAACTTTACTTAGACTTTATCCTAAGTGAAGGCCAAAAGTCCTTAATTTAGTTTGATTATCATGTAATTAAACAGACACATTCTGTTTGCTGTTCTCTATAGGTCATCAATTTTTTTTCTTCTGAAATGTTGGTATAAGTGAAACAAATATAGTTACTTCCTTTTTCACATTTTGTTATTTATTTATTTTTTATTTATTTATTTATTTATTTATTTATTTATTTATTGAGAGAGAGAGAGAGAGAGAGAGAGAGAGAGAGAGAATCCTAAGCAGGCTCTTCACTGTCAGCACAGAGCTGGACCCAACGTTTAATCCCACAAACCTGTGAGACCATGACCTGGGCTAAAATCAAGAGTCAGTTACTTAACTGACTGAGCCACCCAGGCAACCCTCCTTTATCACTTTGAAGTAAGATTTATACTTGAGGTATAACCTTTCTCTCAATAAAATTAATTCTTTATATTTTTGTCATTGTTAGGAAGATTTGATAAATTTACTAATAAAGGCTATTTGCATTATGTTTTTGCTTACATTTCCTTTTTTCTTTTTTTTTTTTTTAAATTTTTTTTTTTTCAACGTTTATTCATTTTTGGGACAGAGAGAGACAGAGCATGAACCGGGGAGGGGCAGAGAGAGAGGGAGACACAGAATCGGAAACAGGCTCCAGGCTCCGAGCCATCAGGCCAGAGCCTGATGCGGGGCTCAAACTCACGGACCGCGAGATCGTGACCTGGCTGAAGTCGGACGCTTAACCGACTGCGCCACCCAGGCGCCCCTACATTTCCTTTTTTCAACACACTAAGCATTGTTGTGAAGTAGATGCTGTGGTTTCCTTTTGTAACTGAGGAAACTAAAGCTTTCAAGATTGTATAAATTGGCAAAAGATCACATTGTGTTAAAACCGAGGTATTAACCAAATATCTCTACTACTTCATCATTCGTGTGGTCTAAGATCTAAAGTTGATTACTAATTTTAAATATAATCCTAAATTGCTGTGAAGTGTTAGAGAAGTAGAATCTTAATGCGTATTTCAAATGGTGACTCTGAAAATTCCCATAATTTTCTAATGTTACAAGTTGGAAGATCATACAGTTCTTCATTTTCTGTAGTTCTGGTATTTGGAAATGATGCTTCATAGATTGAACCTGAGTTGGAAAGTAACTAGAAGTTAGGACAGTAGAAAATGAAGACCTTTCGGGGCGCCTGGGTGGCTCAGTCGGTTGAGCCTCCGACTTCGGCTCAGGTCATGATCTCGCGTTCAGTGAGTTTGAGCCCCGCGTCGGGCTCTGTGCTGACAGCTCAGAGCCTGGAGCCTGTTTCGGATTCTGTGTTTCCCTCTTTCTCTGACCCTCCCCTGTTCATGCTCTCTCTCTCTCTGTCTCAAAAATAAATAAAATGTTAAAAAAAATTAAAAAAAAAAAAAGAAAATGAAGACCTTTCAAATTGCTTTCAGACACTTCCTTTTAAAAAACTTTTTAATTTAAAATTTTATTTAAATTTTATTTATTTTTGAAAGAGGAAACGTGAGCAGGGGAGTTGCAGAGAGAGGGGGAGACAGAGGATCCAAAGCAGGTCCCGTGCTGAAAGCAGAGAGCCCTACGTGGGGCCCGAACTCACAAACCGAGAGATCATGACCAGAGCCTAAGTCAGACATTTAACCAACTGAGCCACCCAAGCACTCCTGGAGCACATCCAGTGTTGGTTCTTAGAGACAGGAGCTAGGTAATTTAAATTATTCATGTAACTTAAGACATACTCATTTTCTAGCATTTAAATGAATATAATGTATCTTTCAATGTTCCTAATTAGAGAAAATAAGTGTTTCATTTATACTCATAGCTCTGAATTCCAAGGAAATATTAGACATTAACATTCATTGTATTGGTAGATGTTTTTTTTTTTTTTGGTAAATAAAATAATAAGCTCTATTTTTTTCATTTATGTTGTATAGATTTCCAAAAATATGCTAAAATAGATTATTTTGTTTAGAAATTTCTTTAAAAATTAGTTTTTTTCATAAATGGATTATGTCATGATTTTTCTCCTATGTAAATATTGAAAGTTAATATAACATTTATTTTTACAATATATACATACATATAGATACTTCTATCTAGAAATTTCTTATTCCATGAAGTTTTCATCAAATAATAATACACACCCATCATATATTGTCTTGAAGTAGTTATAAAAGGATTTAATTGGATTGACTATTAAAATAACTCATTTAATATTTGGACAGGAGATAAAAAAGAATGTTGTATACAAATTACAAAACAACAACAAAGAAGTAAAAACTTGGCTATGTCAGCAATTGTCCTAGACCAATCATATGGCATATTTGGTTGAATCTTTTTCCTTTGGGATGCCAGGGGAGGATTTTAAGGAGAACTTGGTTTAAGAAAAGTGGATTCGATATAGAGGAAAAGTTGAAGTACTTTGTCTTTATGTAAGATGTGATGTAGCACATGGGCTCAAGATGAGCTATGGAGAAAAAAATGAACAGAAGAGTGAGAAAGTGACCATTGCTTTGTAGGTATAGATTTTCATGTTTTATAAAGTTAAAAATTTGTACTTGATACAAGAGAAAGCAGGAACATTTGTGATATTTTATACAAGAAAAGTGATAATGAGTTTTGAAGTGAGAATTTTCCAAAAATCACAAGCTTTCAAAAACCTTGAATATTTAGAGAACATATAGACTTGAAACTGAACAGATATAAGAAAGAGTAAAGAAAGTGTCCTCCTATTCTTGGCATGGTAAAAATGCAACCAAACCACACTAAGTACCAATCTGATGCATTTAGGACTATTTGTGTTTATGTTCCCCTCCCCCATGTTCTAAGTGCAAGCTCTCAAATACACATGGCAGCTGCCATTGTCTGTGTTTATGAGAAAAGTGGTAGGTGTTCTTAAATCACAGCTACAAGAACTTGTTTACATTCTATACTAGAACAGTATAGAATGACAGTAACCATGACAGGTTTAGTGGCTCGTAATCGTATAACAGAATATCAAAATGAAATTCACCCTGCCTATCATATGTTTTCCTAAGAAACAAAGGATAACTCTCCACCCCTTCCATTAACTGTTAAACGTTTTCTGCTGTGTTTTCTTCACAATCCTCTACCTTTTATGATACTTACTTAACTCACATTGTCTCCTTTCTCTCCCCAAATCTACCACCCTACTCTCTAAAACTCTCATACTCTAATTAGTGAAATCACATATATCCTTGACATCTCTCAGAGAGTGTTTCTACCTCTTTGCCAGAGACAAAATTTACATTTACCTCAAAGACTATTTCTTAGACAACTCAATGAAAATCAGGTTGGTTTATTTTTGTGTCCTCATGTCTCAGAGCTGAGACTGATGATTTAATTGCTTGTTGATGCCACACTGTTCCATTGAGTTATTGGAAAAATGCTTTTATCTCAGTTTTTATCTCTACCTCAACTTCACTCTTTATTCTTGAAGGTTTCATCCTCAACATGGCCCACTTAGCACACACACTGGAGCTCAGTTCCATGACCTCCTGATCACCAATGTTATACCACAGCTACCTGCTTTTAATAGAGCTCCCCTAATTTCATGAGCTCTAATATCCAATTCTTACCACATTTCTCTTTCCTGCTTGTTTGCCCAAGAAACCTGATTACAACTGTTTCATAACATCACTAAGACATAAGGTCATCTTGTCTTAACACCCCCATTCCATCCCCAATACATGATCTCAATTCTAATGCTGCACAGTTCAGAGTTGCTTCTTCTGTGTTTTCTTTTTAACCATGTATCCAAAACCCAATTGTGACTACACTCCAATGCTTGTCACCTTGTTTTTTTTGCCCTTCATACTACCAAAAATGAGTGATACTTTAAAAAATTATTTATACCATGGGACAGATTGCTAACACTCCAAATTCATTCTTCACCTTATGCAATAGTATATTAAACCTTCTCATGTTTCTCATACACCCAACTCTTTCCCATTTCTCACTGAGCAAAAGATACTGTGTTCAGAAATAATGGAAGCTGCCAGATGGGAACCCTTTCAGCTTCCTATCAAGAGTTCTGCCTCCACCCCTCACTTATTCAGTCATCCATAAACTATTTATTGCTTGGCAACAAAAACCTTTAAAACAGATTAGATCCTCACACTTACATTTTTACTAGAGAAAAGAGATATTAATCAAATGGAGAAAAATATATGCACTTTTCATTATAAGTGCAATGTATAAAAATATATGTAGCATCCTTTTTAGATTGGACAGTGTTCTGTATGTTTTCTAGGGTGCCATTTAAATTTAGTCCTGAAGGATGAGTAAACATGATCATGTGGACAGTGGGAGGAAAAGCATACCAGAAGATGAAAAGGCATGTGGGAAGGCTTGAAAAGGAAAGGAGTTTGATACATTGTAGAAATATTTAAAATACCAGTGTGGTTAGAGCATAGGGA
The DNA here is from genome assembly GCF_018350155.1 of Leopardus geoffroyi. Lineage (NCBI taxonomy): Eukaryota > Metazoa > Chordata > Mammalia > Carnivora > Felidae > Leopardus > Leopardus geoffroyi. The sequence goes on along the minus strand of NC_059333.1, from coordinate 51,049,074 downwards.
GTCCTGGGAGAAACCTATAGAGAATTATGCTGAACAACAGCCTGGGTAAAAGAGGTAGATTAATATTGTCAGTTCTGGAATTAGACAGTCTGTGTTTGAATTCTGACTGTACCAGCCATTGGTTGTGTGGGCAAATGTTTAATCTTCTTGTGCCTATTTTTCACATTTATGAAATAATAATAGAAATAATGGCATCTAAATAATATTAGGCATTAGGTCATCTTGAAATATGAATCTTTTTGTAAATGTAGAGTACTTAGAAAAGTTTCTGGCTTTAGACAAAAGTGGAATAAGTGGTAGTTTTTGCTGTTGTTTTTGTTGTTATTTTAGTTCATACTGAAGAATTCAGTTTTTCCTTTTTAAAAATTTTTTAATGTTTATTTATTTTTGAGAGAGAGAGAGAAACAAGAGTGTGAGCAGGGGAAGGGCAGAGAGAAGGGGGGTCACAGAATCCAAAGCAGGCTCCAGGCTCTAAGCTGTCGGCACAGAGCCTGAGGTAGGCTCTAACCTACAAACCTTGAGGTCATGACCTGAGCTGAAGTGGGACATGTAACCAACTGAGCCCCCCAGGTGCCCCACAGTTTTTATTTTCAAGAGTATTGATAGCCACCAAAGAGTTTAAAGTTCTAAAGTGGTATAATATTATTGACATTTTCAAATATTGTTTGGACTGATTATAAAGACTGGACTGAAGAAAGCAATGATTAAATCAGGGAGGATATCAGGAAACCAATGCAATAATCCAGGAGGGAAATGATAGTAAATTAACTAAGGCTAATAATTTAGGGTTGGTATAGGATATGTACAGTTAGAAATGAATTGACTTGAGATATGTTTTTGTGCTAATAGGCACCAGACTTGGTGAATTATTGGATATAGTGACTTCAGAAGCAATGTTGAAAAAAAAAAAGGAAGAAAGAGTGTCAGTTTTCTGGTGACTGGAGATATATTTCTATATATAAAAAAGAATGAGGTAACTCTTAAGTTACTTTTCTTATAGAAATACCTCTTTAAAAATTGAAAACATAGAGTTTATTTCTTGTTCTTCATGTTTGTTTCCAATTGTGAGCTCTTCAAGGCCTATTTCTAATTACGAGCTGATCTATTAGTCTACCACTTCTGATAATTCTGTTTATCTACTTATTACAATATGATGTCCTCTCTAATTAGTGAATGATTACTGTTCTTTATCTTTTTGCTTTTGTTCCAAATGTATTAAAAATAAAAATCAGGAAAATAATATGTGCCAAAACAATAGCCACATGACTCCACTTCTATTTTTAAAGCATTTGTGTAACCCTGATTGTTTTAGGTAGTGATTTTTGTTTCTTGCTGCCTGTATCCACCCGCCTTACCTGGAACCAAGATGACCAGAAGCCTAGAGAAATATATATAGGGATGGGCATAGAGGAAACATCTGAAACTTTCCTGATACTAGATGGTATCTTTCAGTATCCCAACTCTATCACCAGAAAACTTCTCTCACAAACATATATGCTTCCAGAGTATTTCAAGAGCATTGGATTACTTGGGTTTAATCAGGAGACAGAAACCACATAGTAATGTGTATAGGAAAAGCTTAATATAATAAATTATTAAGTCAGACAAGGGATTTGATTAATGAAGAATCGGTTCATCAGAGTTCTCTAGGGAAACAGAATAAATAAGATAGAGAGAGAAAGACACTGAAAGATTTATTTTGAGGAATCAGCTCATCAGAGAGTGGGGGCTGCCAAATCTGAAATCTGTAGGCAAGCCTGTGATCTGAAAATCCAGGTCAGAGTTGATGTTGCACTTTTGATCCAAAGACTGAAAACTCAGGCAGAATTCCTTCCTCTTCAGGAAACCTCAGTCTTCTCTTAAAAACTTCAACTTGGGGTACCTGGGTGGCTCAGTCGGTTAAGCTTCCGCCTTCAGCTCAGGTCATGATCTCATGGTTCACGAGTTCGAGACCCACGTCAGGCTCTGTGCTGACAGTTCGGAGCCTGGAGCCTGCTTCAGATTCTGTCTCCCTCTCTCTCTGCCCCTCCCCTGCTCATGCTCTGTCTCTCTGTCTCTCTCCAGAATAAATAAACATTAAAAAAAATTAAACAAAAAAAGACCTTCAACTGATTGGATGAGGCCCACCCACATTATGGAGAGCAATCTGCTTTACCTAAGGTCAACTAAATGCACATATTAATTAAATCTAAAAATAATTTCATAAAAACATCTGGAGCAGCGTTTGCCCAACCAACTGCTTAGCATAATCTGACACACAAAATTAACCAGTATGGCTAGGAAGAAATGATAAGCACTCTAAAGAATTTAAGAATAATGGATGTAAGGGGTAGCCAACTCCTTAAGCTAAGACAGAGCACCTTAAAGAAGAGACCTCGTGACCCCCTGGGGCTGAGTTTCAGACCTAGCCCACAAATGGCTGTTCCTAACTGAATGGCGGGGATGTAGCTATGTTCCTGCACAGTGGAATTTATTGAAATGCATCCTCTAGGTCGCCATAGAAAATAATGTCACATTAGAATCATTCTGTGAGACTGCTGAGGTGGTGATCCAAGGAAGCTCCCAGCCACTGCATGCATCTGCCTGCTGTGTACTATAGACACTGAGCACAGAAGACACTGCCTGTGCTGCAGAGCCATGCAGTAGGAAACTGTCCACACAGTAGGAGTGGACCCTGATAAAGCCTAATGTGCTGCAGGAGCTTGCCAAAAAACATCAGAACCACAAAATCAAGTTTCTGTTTCTTGTATTTATCTCTATCACCCTGTACTGACAAAGCTTTCCACCTTGCCAGCTGAAAAAGGAAAAGCTTTTAAAAGCTTTAGATCCCTTTTTGTAATGATAAGTGGATTTGGAGCTGAGATGCAATAAATTAAAAACTATCACAAGCACCGTGTGTGATGACTTGTGGAAGCTCCTTCCTGCAACAGGACCTACAACTGCAGAAGCAGATTTAATAAGGGGCCACAATGGAATTGGGTAAGCAAATGTGTGCCTTGTAGTTCTGTTCTATGTCCATATGATATATGGGAGAGCTGGCTATGGGAAAAATAGCAAAGACCATCAGCAATGAGAATGTCACTGACAATATTTTCAATTTGAAAATATTGCTACAGGAAGATACAAAGAACCAAGATTATTAAGCTGAGAGAACTAATTGTATTTCAGAAGTAAAGAGTCTATTAGAGTTGGAAAATGCACGGTATATACTTCTCTCCAAGTCACTAATTCTGAGTCAGGACATGGCCTTGAACCTCTTCTTAACACAGGATGCAAGGGAGCTGCATTAAATGTACTGCAGCTAAAGAGGACTCCCTAATATCAGTGGGGGATTTTTCTCAAGGAAGCAAGAAAATTGAGGGAGGTTAAAGAGAAAGGGGGCGTTCCCACAAGACTAGGTCCAGAGCATCCTTTGAAATACCCCTTTGGCATAGCCTCATTTTCCTCAACAAGCAGTGGGTGCACCTGCAGCATTTTGAGCAAAAGAGACCACAGGAATATAACCCAAATATTCACCATTGAAAATACCCGTCCTTGCAGCCACAGTATTGCACCGGAAAGTCTTACAGACAGTGTCATTTTTTTTCTTTCCTTTGGTAACCATCCTGGCATAACAACACTGGGTATTGCAGAAAATATTCACACAATGGGATTTTTAGAGGTATTTTTAAATCCCACTCATCCACGAGCATTGGATTTTGTTTCTTACTTTCTTCTAAGAGAATCGGATATATTTAGCATTTCCTATGATTAATATTGGTGTGTGCACGGCTTGTCACATCAGGAACCTCCAGTTCCTGACCCCTGAGGACTAGCAGCACCATTAGCAGTGACATTACCTCATAGACTGTTAGAGGAACAGTATAAAATTGTGCACTGTAATAGTATTTTATTTGCTCCTGCACAATACTGCACTTCCTCTTACTACAAAACTAAATGTCAGTCCAGGATTTCTTGCCTTGCGGAATTAAGAAACTTTATTAAACGGAACATGAATAAAGCCATCTATATTTTAGTTTACATTGGTTTCTGGATGAGAAATGCTAGCATTTTAAATAGTATTTGGCAGACTTTCCTTGAAGTGGATCATAGGTTTTCTTTCTTTCTGTTTTTTTTTTTTCTCGTTAGACTATCTTTTTATTCATCAAAACACTCTAGTTGTAACAGATCTGAAATTATGCTCATTGAAGTTACACGGAATGCAGTGGGGAAATGGGTTGTGAAATCACTCAGCAGCACATAGTAGAATAGGGTGCAGATAAAGCTGTGTAACAATGGAAGCAGTTTTTAAGGCCAGATCTTAAGGGTCTATTTTCCTTTAACCTAGATTTTGGTTACAGTAAGAGTTTACATCTGTGTGTGTGTGTGTGTGTGTGTGTGTGTGTGTGTGTGTGTGTGTGAGTGTGTGTGTGTTTGGTCTAATAGTTCAGAATATGTTTTTGATGATTAAATGATTAAATATTATTACTCTAGTATAAAGGTTGAAGAACAGAGGCACTAAGGAATTAGTGACCTCTAATAAATTGCACTGCTTTTTGATATTCAGTTTATGGGATAGCACAAAAAATAAAGAAACAAAGATGTTAATTCTTCCCTAGTGAAGGTGGACTACAAGGCAGCAGGAAGAAACATCATCATTTTGATGAATGGAGCTCTCTGTATTATCAAAATTATTATTATTTTCATACCCACAGCTCTTACTGTCAAGAGACTGGAAGGTCTCCTCTCTAGTCTTCGTACAGTCACAGTATTCTCTTGTTCTCTCTAGACCTAGCTATTACTTTACTGTACGTATGAGAATTTTCTAGAAATAAATAGTATACATACATGGAACAAAAGAGTCTACACTCAGTTCAAGAGAAAAAAAAAAGTTACTGAAAACTTTTCAGAAACATTCATTGCTCTGGAATATTTTGTTGATTTTCCTAAATTGCATAATTTCTAACCTAATATTTCTCTGCCTATATTTTAGGGATCTTCCTCTCTCCCTTCCTCCCTTCCTCCCTCCCTCCCTCCCTTCCTTCCTCCTTTGCTTCCTGTCTGTTTTTAGTCTTCTTTAATCTAGTCTTTTTTAAAACTCTGTTTCTAAGCTCTTGATTCATGAACAGCCTTGCCCCCCCCCCACAATTTTTTTTCCCTCCTGCAAGTTTTGTCAAAATTCAGATTAAGAAACATTAAGATTAAAAGACTTTTCATTCCTGTGTCTCACAGCCCACTGCTCTTTTCTGGTGGAACTCTGGCACCCAGCGTTCTTTTCTGAAATTTCCAATTCACATAGTGTATGAATCTTACACAATTGTTCCCTTTTCAAAAATATAACTTGATACGAAGGATATAATTTAACACAAAATATGCACTGTTCACAAAACAGAGAACAAAAATTTTCAAAAGACAATAACTGTCTTCTTAGTCACTTTACTTATGATGCCTAACTCAATGTTCCCCAAAGATTTTTCAACAAATTAATTCCTGAAATACTCTGTGAAGATTAAGTTCTATGGATAAATGATTTTGGAGAAAAAATTCTGCCACATCCTCCCCTTGGAGATTTATAATGCATATTAAAGCATCTGATAAATACTGAAATAAAGACAGTTTGTCTCCAGCATATTTGCTTGTGGAACACTTTTATTGTTAGCACATATAAATAATTTACACGTTACTTCTTGAAATTTATTGTATTTGATTCTTATCAAATATGACTAATATTGCAACAAATTTATAGATAGAAAGTGGGATTATTAGGTATTTCAAAACTATTTTCAAGGTGAATTCTAGTAAGTGAAATAAGTAGGATTTAAAGACTTGTATGTGTGACTTTTATATCTCACTTTGTCTCCATAGCACCAAAAGCTGCAACAATTAAGTGGAACTAAAATGTAAGATATTTTTTACTTTTTGTATGATTATGTTCTACATAAACTAACAGTTGGCCTATCCATGTAGCTGGTTAAGGAAGAAGCCAGAGTCTGCTCTATAGACTCAGCCACCTCAAGCTGAAGAGGTACCCTTATGGTGTGAACATGGCAAGACTAAGAAGAGAAGTCCTATACTGGGGCACAATGGACTGCTTGCACAGGTGTTCATAAATAATATTTCATTACCTTTTGTCTGTGCTTATTTTCTGAATAACCACATTCTGGAAGGGCTTGTAGGGTATGAGGATCAAATTCATACTTTGAAACTGTATTGTTAAACAAAATCAATTCAAGCACATCCTTGCAGGCAAGTAGCCTAAGAAATGACAGAATGGAAATTATAGTCATCACCATTAATAATGAATAGTAACTATCTGCTTACCATGTATGAGGCAGCATGCTAGATAATGTAAACAAATTATATCCATTTAAATCAGAGGCTCTTAGCTCTGTTTATCAGGATCACCAGGAGAGTTTGTAGAATATGCTTGGACCCAGCTACTGTGAGTTTAAAAATGATGTCTTATGCTAAAAAATTGCATTTAAGATAGCTATCAATTCAAATTCACTTACAAATAACTCCGTTAATCTTGCTTAGAGAATATGAATATATGTCCAACCCATCATCACTGAAGAAAACTAGTTATATTCCCTAGTATAGTAAACACAAAATTGTTTTATATAGCTTTATTTATAGTTACATATATATTTTCCTTATGGATAACTATCATTGATATCGTTAGTAATTTGATCACTGCTGTCCTGGGTGATGTTTGAAACACTGCTGAGGAGCTGGCTTATATTTTCCAATTATAAAATCCCTGAGCTTCAGAGTCCCTCATCAAGCAACTTTCAATAACTAGAATTTTACAATCCACAGAAAAGTTGACATGGTTTTATTTGTTCTGTTACTTACAAAGTGCCAGGAGGGTTTCAAAGTCATAATAATTATTATTGTGAAACAGAATACGCAATAAAATAAGGTTTTATTACTGCAGAAAAAACAAACAAACAATCCTACCTTCTGTAAACATCACAAAAAGTCCTACTATTATTGCCACAAAAATGAAAAACAAAAAGCTACTGCCTCTGAGAAATAAAAAGGTAGACATATTGTATTCTTGAGACCCCACATTTACGTAATATATTTCAGTATACAAGCATCAAAATAACAAGTACTTTACTTTTATGTGGATGGTTTTCTTCAAAAATGTGAAGGTGCTTTATATGCATTATTTCTGTAACCTCTTATATTCCATCTAAATGAAGTCTCATTATTAAAAAAAAAGATCCAGTTAAAGCAGTCACCAGTATGTTCACATAAGAAATTGATAAATTAGAAATAAATTAATTTTTAAAATGTATTTATGAAACTGAAAAATAGAAAAAATTATATCAATGCAAGTGTATATCAAGTCAGTGATATTCACAATTTACTAACATTAAACTCATTGTTAACCAAGAACAGTGAATATTAAACTATTAATTATTTTCAAGAACCAAAATCATGCTCACATCATCTTCAGTAGACCCACTTAAGAATATGTCTATTTTGGAAATACAAACATTTAATATATTTATAGCACTATTACTGTTGCATTTTATGAAAACATCAACACTTGATTTCAACATTATACATTCTAAGTAAGATTTTCAACTTAGGAAATCATTATCATGTAAACAATGCATTATCCATGCATGTTTATTTTATTGATAAATCCATCAATAAATTGAGAAGCATTTTGTTTGTCTAGTATCCTTATTTATCAAGCCAGTAGCTTATACTAAATTTCTAAAGTCTAATCCATTGCTAGAAATTATATGATTACAATGATATGATTTGTGCTGAAAATTGAGTTTAATAACCATAATACTGCAATACATACAACTTGTGAAAACCTCAAATAGTGAAACCCTTCCTGATTCCACACTATCCTGTTATGCTCGCATTCTAAGTCTTGTGTTTTCCTTTCATATAATATTTACATCCATTCTTAGGGAGGAATGCAAACATTAAGCAAAGTAATAAATTAAGTATTTAAAGTTTGTCAATTGTTTTGAAGCAAAAGTTGATCTGAGAATGTATAACAGGGAGCTTTAAGTTTAGTAGAGATTAGGGGAATTTATAGTTAAACATCAGCCCCATTTATGAACTGAAGTTAGCTAGATAAAGCAGGTTGAGAGAAAAGTTTCCAATCAGAAAAGAGTAAGTTCAAAGATCTTAAACTTAGAGGGAGAAGAGGAGAAAAGATGGAGGTGAGAGAGAACATACTAGACTGGAGTAGGTTTTGAGGGATTATGATAATAGAGCATTGGTTATAAGGTTAGAAATTTAGGAATGACAAGCAAATAATAAAAGGATGGATGATAGAAACATTGGACAAGGATGCATGGTTTTTGTATAGCTAATTAATTGGACAGGGATGCATGGTTTGTGTATAGCTAATTTAGTGGTTAATTAAATTTCATAATTAAAACAGATGAAATATTATTCTCATTAATGTAGAACTCTAACCAATGAATGAACTTTTAGAAAATTTCATGATAGAATATTCTTTTAAGTAGACACTGCATAGTTAGGTCATTCATGAACGTGAATATTTATGGATAAATGTCCTATAAAATAATACATTTTAACAATGCAGTTATATATTATTTGCAGATATGTAAAGTCTTAAAGTGTTTAGAAAGTATTACATACCACTAAACTGTCTTCTATGATTTTTATCACATGGGAATAACCGTTCATTTAATTTTTATGACTCATTTTCCCTTCAGTTTTATAATCTTTCTTCCTTCCCAGTTTTCCCTCTGATATAATAACATACATATTTTCACATAGCAAAAGTTTTCCTTGATCTATCCTGCTAAAATTTTCTGTTATTGTTTGTTGTACAGTATACTTAAACATTGGAGAAATTATCATGGGAACTGATTTAGAAAGAATTTAAATTCCTTAAATAGGAGTGGTAAATGAGTAACACAAGCAAATGCTAATGAGATCTCTACTTAGTAAGTAGAGAAAAAGGCATTTTTATTTTTTTAATGCTTATTTTATTTATTTTTGAGACAAAAGAGAGTGTGAGCAGAGGGAGGAGCAGAGAGAGATGAGAGAGAGAATCCCAAGAAGGCTCCACACATGTGAAGCTGGCTGCAGGGCTCAGTCCCCCAAAATCAAGAATTGGACACTCAACCAACTGAGCCACCAGGAGCTCCAGCATTTTATTTTAAATACTTTTTAGGGGTACCTGGGTAGCTCAGTCACTTGAGTGACCAACTCTTGATTTTGGCTCAGGTCATGATTTCACAGTTCGGGGAATTGAGCTCTGATTCCTGATTCCAGCTCCAAGCTGAACATGAAGTCTGCTTGGGATTCTCTCTCTCCTCTCTCTCTCTGCCCCTCCTCTGCTCATGCTCGCTCGCTCTCTCTCTCTCTCTCTCTCTCTGTCTCTCTCTCTCTCAAATTAAATAAGTAAACTTTTTTTTTTTTAAATTGGGACTTCTAATGTTGTTTGAATAGATATTTTTAAATAAATAGATGCCAGATCCCAAAGATGAATAAAAGGTAAAATATAAGTGTGGAATTTTAACTTGCTATCAGTTTTATCAAATGAGCACAAAATCAGTTTTATTTACCTATGTTTTTTAAATGTTTATTTATTTTGAGAGAGAGACAGAAAGCGCACACATGCACACGTGGTGAGGGGCAGAAAATAAAGGAGAAAAAGAGAATCCCAAGCAGGCTTCGTGCTTACAGAGCAGAGCCCAATGCAGGGTTCGAACTCATGTACTGTGAGATCATGACCTGAATGAAATCAAGAGTTGGACACCTAACCGACTAAGCCACCCAGGAGCTCCTACCTCCAACTATTTTTTTCTAAATTTGCAGTCACAAAAGTTAAGTGAGAGTAAAAAAATAAATAAATAGCAAGTAGAAAGAAAATACTATGTATTTATACAATTATTTAAATTATTTAAAGGGTTAAAATTCAATCTTGTTTTAGATATTTTAAGTAAAGAAACTGACTTTGAAGGTAGGTGACATAGTCCATAAGAATTTCTTAAAGTGTCATGGAAAAAATAGAAGAGCAAATATTGTTATGCCTCAGCAAAATATATTATTAAATATTTTCATGAAAATAAGATTTATATTAAAGCAATATTGCATTTCTGCCAAGTTGATATAATTTTCCAAATGTGGTATTCAAATCCACAGCAGGAATATGTCCCTAAATTGGTCAGAAATTTTGAGATAAGGATAATCATATTGTTTGAAACTATAGGTTATATTAAATTTCATCAAGGAATAATCCTATGCCATGTGGCCTAGAGTAATAATGATGAAAAAAGAGAACATCCATATCGTTTCTGAAGTTTGCTGCTGAAGTTTTCTATTTCTTTTAGACTTTTTATACAGAATAATGTTTAATTTTACTGATTTTTAAAAATATTAGCCAGGTGGTCATATAATTGCTTATATTTATTAATTTGATTAATTATATTAATAGATTTCATTCTACTGAATCATTCTTACCTTCCACTTTATACTATATATATATATTTTTTTTGTTGTTGTTGTTGTTGAATAATACTCTATTTAGGATTTTAGCTTCATTACCCATAAGTGAGATGCCTGAAGTTTTTGGGGAGGCTACTATATTCCCAAAGTTTAGGCATTGATGGTTTGTTATCATCAATACTAGAATTTAGAAATTTTAAAAAGCATTCTATGATCTGCAAAAGTTTAAATACTTGGAAATACTGGTCTTTTGGGCACTCCAATTGTAAGTGTCTTAGATCTCTGACCATGCTCAGTGCATATACATTTATTTCTAAATTTTTGCTTTTTTTAATTTTTTTTTACATTTATTCATTTTTTGAGAGACTTGAGAAAGAGCACAAGCGGGGGAGGAGCAGAGAGAGAGGGAGACACAGAATGAGAAGCAGGCTTCAGGCTCTGAGCTGTCAGCACAGAACCCAACGCGGGGCTCGAACTCATGAGCTGTGAGATCATGACCTGAGCCGAAGTCGGATGCCTAACTGACTGAGCCACCCAGGCGCCCCTAAATTTTTACTTTTTATTTATAATGCTTTAATTTTATTATCTTCATCTTGATTTAGTTTGTACTTCTACAAAAGCAAACTTTGTGACAAAAATTTAGGTGCAAGTAGTATATTTGAGAGATAATCTCAGAAAATATAGCAAAAGAAGTATTGAAGTGAGGTAAGGAAGGAAGAAAAGTCAGAGAGAGTGTGCTAATGAGCGAGTTTCTATCATAGGCAACTGGAGCTCATATTTTGCTGAATCCTCTGAGAGTCTTTGCAGAATATACCTCAATTCGAGTCAATGTGAGCGGGAACAACCTGAGATATTTCTCCGCCTTCCCTTATCTTTAATTGCTTAAGGATATTTCCCGAGTTATTAACACTCTGGCCAGCGTGCCAGGTCCATAATCCAGGCAGAACATGTTTCTGTGGCCTAGGAAAGCCTCAGCAGAGAGTAGAAAGTGCTGGAAATGTGAAGCTATCAGCCTATGATGGATCTGTTGGTCTGCTAACAGCTTGTAGGCCAAGAGGGGCAGGGGTGGGGCAGGGCAGTTTTGGGGGGTGTGCTTCCTGCCTCTTCATTTGTTTTCAGCAGACTCTTCTCCTTTGGCTCCCCCTACTTCTTCCAATGACATGATTATCTTATGATTTTCTTTCCTATTACTCATACACACCTATTTCACTGTTATTGATGAAACTAGCCTCAATGTCTTTGGTCAACTTTAAAGAAACCATGACTGATGCCTCGTGGTGTGAAACAATCATTTCTTCTTTCTAGGTACACATTTTTTACCTTAGTTCCAGGAAAACAAGTTCTTCTCAATACTTCCTACTCCACTGGAGCTATTTCTATTCCCCTTTGCTGTCTCCTTCTTCCCTTGGCTTTTAAATATTGGAAATTTTGGAAATATTAGAATATTGGAAATATTGGAAAATTCAGGACTCTGACCTTTGTCCTCCTGTACCTAAAATTACTCAAGGGACACCAAAGTGGCTCAGTTGGTTAAGTGTACAACTTCTGCTCAGGTTATGATCTCCTGGTTTGTGAGTTCAAGCCGGACATCCGGCTCTGTGCTGACAGCTTGGAGCCTGGAGCCTGCTTTGGATTCTGTATCTCCCTCTCTCTCTGTCCCTCGCCTACTCACAATCTGTCTTTCTCATAAATAAATAAACATTAAAAAAAATTTTAAATCACTCAGTATGTTCTTTCTATAGAAATTATTGGGACCTCAGCTAACTCCTAAACCCCCTTACTTCATGTCTCCCCTATCTAGCAGCTTATTTTTTTAATTAAATATTTACCCTTCTTCAGTTCTAATCATCCACCTCTAGAGTATATTATGAATACAGTTTTCCCTCACTTGCACTACTGTCACCCTGGGCCAATACCATCATTGTTTTCCTCATTTCCATAGTTTCCTGACTAGTTTCTCTTCTTTCATACTGGTCCTTTCTGGAGTATATTTCAACACAGCAATTAAGGAATACTATCAATCTTCTACTCAAAATACTCCAGATCCCCATCATACTGAATAATATCCAAACCATTAAACTTGAACTACAAGTCTATAAACACCACTCTGCTCCTGGTACACCCCGACATTCTCATGGTTTGTTCTGTGTCATTGGAATAAATTATGTTATCCTGTGCCTCTACTTATAAAATAATTTACAATACATCCATGTAAAATGTCACTGAAACCAATGTATGTCATTCTGAGATTTAAGAGCCGACATGTGGTTCATGCTCAATCCTGTCTTTTTTTTTTTCCTGCCATGATAACCAATAATGCTTCACCTAAAGGCTGCTAACTTAGCTTCAGTTCAAGAATTAAAAGATAATTGGGCAGAGGTACACCTAACACATGAAGCGTGAATAGTATATAAATATGAAGTAAATTCCTATCCCTGTAATCCAGCATAAACTGGTATATAATGACTGAAAAACATACCAACTGCCTGGAACCATCTTCTTCTAGCACAACCATCTTCTGCTCCTTATGGTTTACTTCCTCAGTTAATTTTATTTCTGTTCAAATGTCAACTCTTTAGAAAGGTCTTTTTTTACTTCCTTGTATAAGATAATAAACTTCATCTTAATGTCTTTTATAGCATTTACTAATTAAATAAAATTATATTCCCTCTCAATATATTATAAGCTAAATGAAGGCATAAATGTTGTCTATCCTATTCACTGTGGTATGTGCATTAACCTATGCATTTCTAGCACTTCACAGAGACATTTACTGAATGGGAGACTCTGACAAATACTTATTGGATGAATGAGTGGATTATTAAATGTTAATATATGGAAGTTTATCTTGTATTCTATGAAAAAAGCAATACAGAATTATTAACATCAAGGTAACTTATTAAACTTGAAATGTAAAGAGTTGTTTAGATGACTGGACAGAAAGCGTGATGATTAAAAAACATTGAGTTGCCCTCTGACTTCACCACAGTAACATTCAAAGTCAAGAGACTATGATCAGTATTTTTAGGGTTCTGAGAGTGAATAAAGTGTAGTTCCACAGTATTCATCCAACAAAAATTCCATTCAAATATTGACAACTAATATACTGAAACATAGAAGAACACAAAAAGCATGGTGTCCTTAGGTCTCCAAAATAAAAATGCTAAACATTGAATCAAGGTGATTTAGATATAAATTTAAATGAAAAAATATACATATGAGCAGAGGAGCCTGAGAAAATGACCTATGAATGGCATTTCTCTCTTTAATATAAAATCAACACTAAGCAATTGTACTTTTGATTGTAGGAGACAGCATATAATATTCTAAATATTTACAGTATAAAAAAATAATAATTGCCAAAATTAAGAAGTGGTTAAAAGGAAGTGGAAGGAAATGAGAGAGTGCTAAATAAATTATTTTTCATCTCAAAGAATCAGTTGTTTCTGAGTTTGGAGTGTATTATCTAGAAAAATAATGACTCCATGGTTTAACTTACTATTACTATTCTCTTTAACACAAAGAAATTTTAGGAAGTAACATCTATCCTTTGAGATGAAGTTACAGCTATCTTTAGTTGAAGGATTCTTAACATCAGTTTCTTTTTTCTTTTAATTTAAAAATTTTAAAGTTTTAAGAAATATGGCATTATGATATTTATCTATGAGCACATCTTTATATCTTTCCTTTCTCTGTCATACTATCCACCGCTTCCAAAATATAGACATGATATATAGATGGATATGTAATTAGGTTCAGAGTGGATTGGGAATCTTTTGGTTTTTGTTTTCTGTGTAAATTCCTTATAATTAGTGTGCTTCCTATTTATAACAACACTGTAGTGATTTTTTTTAATTGGAATGAAATAGAAAAGAATGAGAGAATCATGTGAGTTAAATCCCCATCTTTCATTATGGCTAACAGAATCTGTATAAAGTTATTAAATATTATTTAGAAATAGAAATATTACCACCAGCATGTCTCTTAAAAGAAGATGCATATTGATGACAGGGAGTGAGATAATGGGTTTTTCTTCTTTGTAATTACTACTGTAGTATTTTATTTTTCCCCCATGTCCAACTTACTGATTTCTTTGTAAACACCTCTTTCTACTAAGAAATTGAACATATAAACTTTCAGCCTATCACAGTAATTGTACATGGAAAATAAGTTCATTTGGTGAAACTATGAAAGGGATTAAATGCCAGTGCTTCACCAAATACTTTGTCTAAATCTGGAGGGAAAAAATCATATTATTTCTCTGGTATGAACAGGCTTGGTATTGTGCATTTTGTATGTCTATACATGCTCAAATATCTCATATATGAGCCCTTCTAGGTTTGAGATTAGCAAGATTAGCAAGATTGCCTTGGGCCATGATCTCATAGTTGTGAGATCGAGCCCCCTGTCAGGCTCTGCACTGAGCTTGGAGCCTGCTTGGGATTCTCCCTCTCCCTCTCTCTCTGCCCCTCCCCCACTCGTGCATGTATTCTCTCTCTCTCTCTCTCTCTCTCTCTCTCTCTCTCTCTTTCTCTCTCTCTCTCTTTGTTACTTTCTCTATCAGTAAATAAATAAACATTAAAAAATAATAAATAGGGACTCCTGGGTGGCTCAGTCAGTTAAGCATCCGACTTCAGCTCAGGTCATGATCTCATAATTCATGAGTTCCAGCCCACATTGGGCTCTGTGCTGATAGCTCAGAGCCTGGAGCCTGCTTCAAACTCTGTGTCTCCGTCTCTCTCTGCCCCTCCCCTGCTCATACTCTGTCTCTCTCCCTCTCTCTCTCAAAAATGAATAAATATTAAATTAAAAATATATATATAGGAAATATGAATTAAATAAATATATAAAATTATATACATGTAGGATATATATAAAGAGAGTATATATAGTTGTCTTATAGTAGGGTATTTATCTAAGAGTGTGTATATACATGTATATATTCAAATATACACTCATATGAATTTTAGGGCAATATGTGAAAGGATGCCAATATTGAAATTAGCATCCATTCTTTTTAATATTATTCATATATGAGTTTAGTTTAATATTATTCATATATGAGTTTATACCATATATTTAGTAACTCAAATTCCTACAGCATGTATTACAATTTGCCTTTTGACTAATTGATGATTTCTTTGTACTAATTTTTGCTGAATTTGATTTAGATAGTTTTGAAAAAGAAGTACAGATGCAGAACTATCTTCACATGGCCTATACTCTGTGAGGGAAAGTCTGAAAGGGAGACACCAAGTCGTGATGTTCAGGAGTGGTAGAGGGTCAAGAAAAGCAATCTCACCTACAACCAACAGCAGTATAGGGGCAGTCTCAAGGAGTGCAATATCCTAATAGCTGTTATTATTGCAACATAATGTTTTCCCACTAACCACCATTCTGATGCAGTTTCATCCATTTGTCACAGGTAAGAATGACATAAATGTCCACATGCTCCTGACTTTAGGGTAACTCATGGGCATGCCCTATTTCCTTACTAGTTCACAACCTTGGAAAGGACAATTAGTAAGATCTTTCTCCTAGATTTGTAGACTGAAATAGGGGTTTTAAAGTATGGTGGTGGTATTAAGGGCTTCTGTTTAGGATGGAAGATGAGGTCACTGAGAAATTCAGCAGTGATTCTGACTGCTTGTGCCCTTATCTAGCTTATGAGGACAAGGTAACCAGCGTTACAGTCTTCTGCCTGTTAGTATGAATTTTTCCTGATGAATTCTATAAACTAAGAAATTCTTTCCTTTTTTCTTCTTTCTTTTCATTTCTTTTCTACTTTAAGACATACACCATGCTTTAATATCTATTATTTAATTTTTGTATTGTCCTATCCACCTGTCTTAATCTGAAATTATTCTTGCCCCACACCTTATCTATATAACTATCTATACTATCTACATAGTTTATGTGAATAAAATATATTGCTAAACCTGACCACTGCTTACTGCTCTCCAGGGGAGACAATCTGACTCACTCATGGATATGAGAGTGCTTTTCTCTGATATTTGTAAATATAATCTAAAAGGAAAAGTCCATCTCTCTCTCTGAGTGAATGGACTGTTAAATTTCTCTGTGGGAATTGTTGGCAACTATGTTTTCCATATAGCTTCCAGAAAAAATCAATAAGTGAATAGAAGCAGTCTCACAGAACTGGTAAAGACTGAAAGAAAGGTATGGTGATTTTTAACTCATAATAACCATTTTTCCTGACTTAACTCCATTCCAGTTCTCTTTATAAAACATTTTCCAATTTCTTTAAGCTATTTCAGGTCAGGTCTTAGTTATTTGTAATTGAAAGAATCCTTATCAATACGTTAGATATATGCAGAGTTATGTATACAATAAGCTTTTAGAAGATAATTAAGAAATTTCCAGCTAAGCATTTAAAAGCATGCCTTACCCTCTGAGGTGAAGAAATCCTTAGTCACATGAGGAAAATAATGGTAAAGAAAATCACTGCAGCTATTAAGGAACACCTAGGTGTCATAGGTCAGATTCCCAGAAAACAGCGCCTGACATATAGGTTTGTGTGCAGTGTTCCTTGGGGATTATCCCAAGGAATGCTATTATGAGAGGAAAGTACATTGGGATAAAGGAGAAGTTGAACTGCAGGTGCAGTTGATAGCCCATGGGAAGCTGTCAAGTTGGATGGCCTTCAAAGATGTCTCTGTGGCTAGGACTTACACTCAGGTCAACTAGGTATTGAATGCAGGTACTGACTTTTAGTTGAGGTCATTCCTGAAAAAAGATTCAACTATGAGTTATTAGTAGGCAAAATTAGCAGGCTGATGAGGAAATTAGTACCTAGGGCCCAAAGCAGGGAGTTTTGGGCAGCATAAAACAGGACCCACTACTTTAGCTACCTATTTAGCTAATGTAATGTTAGTTAGCAATACATATGCCCCGTATGACTTCTAGCTCAATATAGTAAAATGTGAAGGGAGGGAGGTAGACTACCAACAATCAAGCAAAAAAGAAATCATTCTTTCTGATGGATACTTTGACTTTTTCATCTGATATTCATGGTTGAACTGTATAGAGAGAGTAATGTGTGAGGATTGGAAAATACTTGGTATTTCAGCATTTAAATTGATATCATCTGAACCTAGGATGAGTTAATTCCTCAAGAGCTAAAGAGACTTATAATTTTAAATAAGAGAGATTCAGAAGTATAGACTTTCATTGTTATTTATTTGAGTGCAATGGCATTCATTGTCAGGTTTATGTACAGAGAGAGGTAAAAACCAGAATGGAAGTTAAATGTTATCCAAATGTTCCACAATATCCTCTATACTCACTTCATCAACCAGTATAATCCTATGATACAGGAAAAATAAGATGCACAGACAATGATTTTTCATGCTTTGTAGCAAATTTACACGTTCTGTAATGGGGAAATTATTATAGTTTCAATTATAATAACTTCCTTGATTATTTGCTGTGTATCTTCACCAGACATTATTCACTTGTATTCTCACTAAGTACCATTACTTTAAAATTCTAGATTATTCAAAAACCAAATGGCATAGAAACACTTCTTCAAAACCACAGGTCACTGTGTAAGAAATTTGCTCACTAGCATATTGGCAATGTTGGCAGCAAAGTAAAGGAAAACAGCATTTGCAAGCTTTAGAATGTAGTAAAAGAGCTCCAGCCCAGAATACATGCACCTCTAAGCTTTGCAAAATTAGTCATAAAGGTCTGAACTATTCTTAATGTTTTTGTAAACTAAATTAAATTACATTTTTTTTAGTATTTTGTAATCTAGACGTGCATTTTCTTTTCAAAACAGAAATTAACTGATTTTACTATCTAATTTTCTCTGCTGATAAAATGTCTTATCAAGCATTGTTGTTGTTGTGAACCATAAGGCAAGAACAGGTTTTTGTTGTTGTTAGTTAAAAATCACTTTGTTTTGGGGCGCCTGGGTGGCGCAGTCGGTTAAGCATCCGACTTCAGCTAGGTCATGATCTCGCGGTCTGTGAGTTCGAGCCCCGCATCGGGCTCTGGGCTGACGGCTCAGAGCCTGGAGCCTGTTTCCGATTCTGTGTCTCCCTCTCTCTCTGCCCCTCCCCCGTTCATGCTCTGTCTCTCTCTGTCCCAAAAATAAATAAACGTTGAAAAAAAAAATTAAAAAAAATCATTTTGTTTTATAGAAATGATATTTTGAAAGTTAAGACCTGTGGGAAAAATAATAAAAGCCACTTTATTTAGCAAGTTTGAAAATTGTTGATATAAACAAAGGGACTTTGGAGTATAAAATTTAGAGTTATAATTCTATTTCTGTTACTAAATATGGTTTGGAATTTCACTTAAAATGCCTACTCCTCTGTTAGAGGAGATAATAGGAAAAGTCAACTTGAAAAATCTCTTTAAACTCTACTGTTCTGTCATTTTTCAATTTCTTTGATATTCCATTGTCTTTCTACACTCCAGTTCCTCTCTCTGACCCCAGGTAAAGGAGGGGGGAGGAAATCATTTGGAACATTTCTGCTCTTTTGCACATTTCAACAGGATGATTATCTTCACAAGATTCAACAAATGTCCATTTCCCATCCATTCAGATTCATTTATTAGTATAGCAAATGTTTCTTCAGTACCTTCTAATTATCATTTTATCTGCTAGATACCAGGAATGAGACAAAATGTATTCTTAAGGTGCTTATAGTCAAGTAGGAGAATCAAATGTGCATTTATGAGTTATAGCACTGGGTACTGTATTGTAATTTGCAGGAATGGAAGCTTGTTCAGTGTTGATAAAAGCACAGGGGAAGAGCCGACAAACTACAGAGGAGATAGTTTGGGAATATTGGTCAAGGAGTAGTGTATAGCTGTCTGGAGTGTAATACTTGTCTAAAGTCCTATTGGCATTTTTTTCCCCCTGAAGGAATATGAGATTCCTGAGTTGAGTTTCCAACACCAACTTAATCTCCTGCTCTTACAGATTATCCACAGTAGAGTTTCAAATATTTGTTTATTTTTGTCCTTTGCATTTCAATCATATTTGTGACAGAATCCAGTCACAAATAAGAAAGAAAAATGAACTTGATTTTAAATTATGATAATTAGTTTTCGAGTTATTTCCTTTAAACTTGTGAAAAGTAATTTCAGATAATTTCTTTATGAAGAGAGTTGAAGTATTTTGAGAAAAACATGGAGCATGGTGTTGGGCATTCCAATCTGCTTTTGTTAACTCTTTTTTTTTCTTTCTTACAATGATTCTTTGTATAAACTCTTATCCATTTCCTCCTCAAAACAAAAGCCTCAGTGTATATCAACTCTGACAAAAGTCCTGAAATTTCTGTAGATATCTGTGTTCTGGAATCTGTTTAGTATTCAGTCATTTGACTAAACCACATGTTGGGAGTCCATCCTGAACACTGTGCTAAGTTCTTTTAAACAGTGTCTATAAATACAAAATACAAAACAATGGCAACAGTAAAATACTATTTTACTTTTAAGAAACACTTAGATGTTAAGCATGGAGATGAAAGCCAAGTTTATTATGCAGTAGTCCTTGAAGAAATTATAATTTTTATAAAGATACTGTATCTTCATAAGTGTCAGTCCAACAAATTCAAATCTGGTGCATATTTATATTTGAGGCTTTTTTTTAATTCCAAGCACTCTTCTTGGTGTTTCAAAAGGAAAAATGTTATTCTTTATCTGAAGATTATATTTGTTTTTACAATTAAACTCTGATTTCATGTAAAACTTTGAAATTTGACATCCAATCTCTAGTGTATATTTAAACTTTATGGAATGTATCCTAGAATCTAGAGATGTCTTCTCACTTCATATTCTCCCCGAAGTCATCCAATTGCATGACTTCCCTTTCCATCTGTAAACAGATAACTTCCAAGTCTTTATCTCTAATACAGAACTATTTTTAAAAAAATAACTGCAATATGGATAACTGTCTAGTTCACATCTTCATTTGTATGTCTAAGAGACACACAAAACCTTGATTTATCAAAACATGAATTCCTGGTAACTACATGCAAATGCATACAAAGAAATATACACACCTACATAAAAACATGCACACATGTAAGAAATCTTCAGCTACAAGCTGAACGTTGTACAATATTCCTTTCATTAGTAAGTATGATGCCCATTAAAACATGCTGATTATAAAATAAATAAACATTTGAGGAAAATTGCAAAATTTAGAAAAGTACAAAACCAATAATTTCACCTGCCATCCAGCGATCTAATACTTATGACATTTTCAGGGATATCCTTTAGTACATTCAATGTCAAACAGCTCTTTCTTGGGCATTCACTCATAATCATGGCATTTTTTTTATTCTTTAGATTCAATATATTTCAAATTTTTCCAAATGTGTTAATTAAATTGTTTTAATTTAATCTTTTTTCCATTTATATATTTTTTTCTTTTTTACTTTCTACATTTTCCTTAAAGTGTCTGATAACCTCTGTCTATAATTTCATACTTAAACACAAGATGAAGGAATGAATGAGTGTAATCTCCATTAATGGTTACTAGGCCATAAATTGCTTTTGATAAAATTTTAAAACGACAGTCTTTTTCTCTGGGAACATGCAGCCCTAGCCCATGGCTTGGGGATTATGGGATCCTTAAATTCTAGGTTAATAAGGTACCAACATTCACTTTAGCTGTTCCCCCCTCCAAAAAATTTAGTTAAATATCCTTACTCAAGAAGCCTTTGAATTATTTCCTATGATGAAGACTTGAGTACCATCATTCTATACTTAGAAGTAAAGGGAAGTGGAAAAGTAAAGGAATTCATAAAAGAAACATTACTTTGTCTTTCGTTTTCATCCACGTGTCTTCTATCTCCATGTGTGACACCTGTGGCCATCAGGATCTGCAGGCTCAACAGGGTTCTATCTGTTCTATTCTATTTTGGAACGCACCTCCAAGAGTTGCTTTCTTCACTTTCCTTCATCTGTCACTTTTCCTTCCTAATTTCCATCTTCCATAAATGAATGAAATAACCTTTATTGATACTGTCTCTTTTCTGTTGATATTTCTATTCCTCTATTATCATTTTAATGAAGTTTTAGGAAAAAAGAGACGATAAAGCATTTTGCTCAAATCACTTCTTCAACCAGAAGCCCACTCAGCATTTAGAAATGTAGTCATAAGTGCATCTGGGTGGGTCAGTTGGTTAAGCATCCAACTCTTGATTTCTGCTCAGGTCATGATCTCATGGTTAGTGAGTTCAAGCCCCGCGTCTGGCTCCACAATGGCAGTGCAGAGAATGCTTGGGATTCTCTCTGTCTCTCCTTCTCTCTGTGCCCCCCCCACCACCAGTTGCGCTCTCTCTCTCTCTAAAATAAATAAACTTAAACATAATTTTAATTAAAAATAATAATGTAGTCATAAACATGTTTCCACAAATGAGCCATTCATAATTGTCTTAAGTGTAATATTTTTATTCACTTATTAAAGAGACATTGCATAACTACCATTTTTTATTTACTTTATTGACTAAATTTTAAAGAATTTGAGGCTTTCCTTTGGTAACAGGATGATTTTACTTTCTTGGGCTCCTCCCATGTTTGTTGGTTAGAATCTTCTGAGTCTTTTAACAGGTTGTACACCGCCTCATTCTTAAATATTCAGAAATTAGTTATCTTTTCCTGCCATCTTCTGCCATTGTTTCTGTTATCTATCACTGTGTCAGCAAACCATCCTGCAACTTCAGCAATCATGTTATCATTTCTTGTGAGTCTGTGATTTGGCAAGAGCTCAGCTGAAAGCTTCTCCTAGACTCTTTTAGGGTTTCTCATGCACCTGCTCTTGAAGGTAGTCAGGCTGGTTTATCCAAAATGGGTTTACTTATATATCTAGCATCTTGGTTTGGGGATAGCTCAAAAGCTGAAACCTTATTCAGTCTTGTGTGGTCTTTCTAAGGGTCAAGTTTACATTTCTTTGCTTCATGGAAGCTGGCTTCAAAAATGAATGTTGCAAGAAGTCAGGCCCCAATTTGTAAACATGTAATAGGTCTTTGTTTACATCTAGATTGCTATTGTCATGTCCCAGAGACCATGACAGTTAAATGACCAAGCCAGAATTAATGTAGGTGAGACTAAAAAAGGGCATAACTATTAGGAGTATGGTTCATCAGGGGTCATAATGGTTAACAGTCTACCCCAGCCATCTACTACCAACAAAGGTGTTCTTCTGGTCATCTGACTATTTGAAGAAGAATTTATTACTAACTAATTTTCATCGCTCCATGATTTATGTTCAGGAGCAATGAATGAAACATCTTGATATAAGATAAATAAAAAAATAGACAAAAATAAATTCACTATTCTTCCTATGCTTCTTGTCTTTGCTGCTTCCTAGTAGTGAGCTCACTTCCCTCTTTTGTATTTATACCCTTATTGTGTTGAATTACTGCAAGCTAGATTTCATAGCAGGTGCTATAGAACATAATCCCCATAGCCTGTCCCTACTCTATGCAACATTTATGTCAGCTATACTTTTGTATTTGTTTTACTTCTCCATGTTCCATGCTTTCCGCCTTATTCAGAGTGCCTAACCCTAATTAATTATGGGAGTCCATTCATTCAGAGTTCTGTTTAGATTCTTCTTCATTTTGTAAGATTTCCTTCGATTGATTGACCTGATAAGAAGTCATCGCTATCTTTTCTCGTCTTTGATCTACGATTCTAATATTTGTAACTCCGATAACTTTATCAACTGTCAGACCCTAAATAAATATATATTGAAAATTGAAATCAAAGTGCAATGGCTGTATCTTATTTACATTCACAGAAGGTCACTGGGAAAATACCCTGTAAATACAGGCTCTAAATTCATATTTATTGAATATCTATAGTAATAATTATGATTATTTAATTTTGAACACATATTGTGTCAGGTACTTTTCTAAGTGTTTTACATGTCTTAAGTCAGTTAATTCACTCTCTTTTTCTCTCTTTCTCACACACACATACAGACACACATAAAGAGGAAGTACTTTTTCTTATCCCAATTAAACATATAAGGTAAATCAAGTTAAGAATATTTCATGAAGTCTCATTGTAAGTCAAAATTGGGATGAGAATTTAAAGTCAATTCTTCTGTAGTTAGAGCTCATGATCTCAGTCATCTTGTTCAACTGGATCATTATTAATTGGCTTGAGTTTCTCAAGGAAAATGTGTGTTTTTTTTAAATAAAATTATGGGTTTGCAATTAATCTTTTCTCTCTTTTTTGTATCTATTAATGTTGCATAGAATCATAGAAGCACAAAGATAAGACTTTACTGCTCACCTTGTATTACAGCCTCATTTTAAAGAAGAGGTAGCATTAATGATTTACTCAAGAAAGATCCAAGACTTGAGCAGTGATAATCTAACTCCCTGACTAGCTTTTATATCTTACCACCCAGATTTAATATTACAAAGTCCCATTTATGTAGCAGTGATAAGTGTTGGGTAGAAGAAGAAAAATAATTTGAGAGTATTGGAACTAGAGGTTTGGAATAAGTTTAAAGAGGAAAAAAAAATGCTCAGGAGAGTTTGGAGCAAGTTCAAAAGGTATATATATATATATATATATATATATATATATATATATATAGGCACTCAGTGTCTTTTAAAAAATACAACAGTAACTAATTAGTGGCAATCAGAATGTTACAAAAACAAAAGCAACTGCAACAACAACAAAAACAACAAAAAATATATAGCACATTAGAAGTCAACTATATACATAGTGACAGATTTGAAAATGAAAACACATCCAAAAAGATCACATTTACTTTTGGGGATGAGTGTGTGGATGTAGAACACACCCCAAGTTCCTAGAATTTCAGAATTCATATATTTTTGATGATATTAGAACTCTGGAAATATGAAAGTGGTAGGAGAAAAAGCCTGTGGAAAATAGGCACCATATTAGAAAAGTGGTGAACAGATTGTCAATAAAAAGAATTTTTCAGCCTTATCTGAGACTTGCTTTAATTGAGTTTTTTAAACCAAAATAAGGCTTAATTTTAATTAGAAAACTCCTCACAAACCATTCCATCTAATAAAAGCAAAATTTTATCATTGTTCTAAATGTCTCTGAGGATTTCCCCCCATTGTTAAAGGGATGTAATTATCCCCAATTTCCATCTTCGACTGACTTCCAAAATAAATCACAATAAGAAAATTCAATTGTTTTGCCACTGGAAAGTTCATGAAAGCAACTTACTAATTTCAGAACTCTCTTAATGGAAAAACATGAACAAATTTTATTTTTCATATACTTAACCTCCCCTTTTTCTTCATAAATGGTAACACTGAAATAGACTTTAGCTGAAAGACCCCCTAAGGGATTCAGAAATGACTTCTGGGAAATTTTAGTTATTATAACTTCTATTTAAAACCTCAACATAAAACACAGTTATTTTGTTGTTGTTGTTGTTGTTGAATAGAGTAATTCAGTAATTTCTTATTCTGCAAGCTACAAAGTAAAAGTACAGTAAGATTGCTTTTATTTTAAGATGCTCATTTTTCTTCCACTCAGTGTGTGTGTGTGTGTTTTTTTTTTTTTTTGACTTGAGAACATTGTGCAATAATGTGTTATTCTAAATCACCTGGTTTATTAAAAACAAAATTTCATGACTTACTTGGATTAGCCTATGTATTAATCAGGATCCAGTCAGTAAAGCAGAAATCAATCTAGTTTTTCAAAAAGTAGGGAAAAATGGGGGGGGGGGATTTGATACAGGGAATTGGTTAAACAGACTTGGGCAAAACTGAGAAGACAAGCAAGAAACAGTGCGATGTTCCAGATAGTGTAAGGATAGGAAGCCACTGATTTGCAGAGTTGAGAGACAAAGATGGAGGTGCTGCTACTAAGACAGAGAAGCTGGGGCCATGGAGAGGGAGCTAGAATCTTAGCAGGTGACCTCTAGCCCAAGATAGAAGATGGAGACCATGCAGGGAGAAGCCAAGTGGGGAAGCCAGAGGAAGAGGGGAGATGCAGCCACTGCAAGGCATGCAGTCCATTTTGTGTGTTCACATGGCTCAGCTGTAGTCTCCAGTTATTCAGTCAAATACTATTCTCCCTTCATGTGGTGAAGGAGTTTATACATGTTAATCACATCTAAAATCGGTGGAATTTAAGTAAAGAATACTAATTTTTTGTTTTGTTTTTTTTTTGTTTTTTGTTTTTTGAGAGAGAGAGAGAGAGAGAGAGAGAGAGAGCATGAACAAGGGTGAGGGGCAAAGGGAGAGAGAGAATCTTAAGAAAGCTCCATGCTTAGAGTGCAGCCTGACATAGAGCTCCATTACATGACCCTGGGATCATGACTTGAGAAAAGTCAGCTGCTCAGCTGACTGAGCTACCCAGGCATCCCAAGAATATTATCTGTGATAATCACAGTGGGCTTAATCCAGTTAGTTGAAGGGCTTTAAGAGCAGAACTGAAGTTTACTAGAGTAAGAATGAAATTATACCTGTGCACTATCGTGTCAGCTCCTTCCCAAAGTCTAGCCTGCCCTCCTGACAGCCTACCTGTGGATTTTGGACTTGCCTGGTGAGCCCTCACAGTACAAGCCAATTCCTTTACATGTATTATATATTTTTACTTCTTAATTATCTTTCTGTAGTGGAACCCTGATTTTGTACATATTAATATCATTAATATTTATATAAATTAGCATGATAATTATAAACTCATATATGTTTCCTGAAAGTGAGTGTTTTTAGTTCAATTATCTTCTTTTTGCTTATTGGATACTTATTTCATAGAACTCAACCCTTGATACTCCATCCAAATATGTTTCTCTTTTTGTTGTCTCCAGCATTATTCTTTATGATTCTACCTTTGTCTTCTTTCCTAATTTTGGCTGTAAGCATTCAAACACATTTTTATCACTCCTTTGTTCAAAACCTTTCAAATCTGCCCTATTATATTTAAAACAAAATTTAATACCCAACAAATGGCCCACAAGGCCCTCCATACCTGGCCCTTTCCCCCTTCTGCAGCCATATCACTTGTTTTGCTTGCTCTCTTGTCTCTTGCTCTCATTGTTTCAACTACTCCTGTGTTTTTCAATAGCTTGTGCTGCACCTACTTGCATGACTACCTCTTGATAATTCTTCAATTTTTTGTTCATATATTAGTTCATTAAAGAGGCTTTCCTGGAACTCCATCTTATTTATTTTTAAATGTTTGTTTATGTGTTTGTTTGTTATTTAGAGGCAGAGAGAGAATCCCAAGCAGGCTCCACACTGTCAGCTCAGAGCCCAATGTGGGTTTCCTTCTCACATACCACTGTGAGATCATGACCTGAGCCGAAATCAAGAATCAGACACCCAACGAACTGAGCCAATCAGGCACCCCAACTCCATCTTATTAATATCCTCATAGGATTTTATTCTTTCCTTCACAACCTCATCACTATTTTAATAGTTTACATTTTCAAGTGATTATCAGCTTTA
This sequence comes from Leopardus geoffroyi, assembly GCF_018350155.1. NCBI lineage: Eukaryota > Metazoa > Chordata > Mammalia > Carnivora > Felidae > Leopardus > Leopardus geoffroyi. Next base: position 51,022,192 of record NC_059333.1, on the reverse strand, counting down.
TATATGTCTCCTCAATGAGAAAACCTGCAGTGTGGGTAGAGGCCATATCTATTTTATTCATTCCTTTAGACTAGATTTCCTTAAAAATAAACCTTAAATAAAAAGTTTGTGTGCCGATAATCTTAAAAATAAAGAACAAACTGAGGGTTGCTAGAGGGGAGGTAGGCAGGTGGATGGGTTAAACACGTGATGGATATTAAGAAGGGCACTTGTTATGATGAACATTGGGTGTTATATGTAAGTGATAGATGACTGAATTCTACTGAAACCAATACTACATCATATGTTAGCTAACTATTTTAGCCAACTAGCTAAAATTTTTCAAATTTTCATTTAAAAAAACAGAGTGAGTTCTTTGAGCAAGTGGAAAAGACAGAGGGAATATAAAGGGAATGAGGAATGCCAACGATGATAACAAACTTACCACCACTGTTGGTGACTAATGCTCAACCTGTAGGTATATTCTGAGGATCCCTAGAAAATGCTTATCAGAAATGTCCCCAGTGGAGATGAAAAAAAGAAGGGTGTATTTATTTCTTGGCTTTGTCATCATAGCACTCGTATTATGAGAATGCTTATGTGTGAATTTTAAATAGGCTCCTGTGGCATCCCATGATGCAGAAACAGGGAAGCCAGCAGAAAACAAGATGTTCTTGTTATGGTGCCAGAAGCAAGGTGCAGTTAAAATACAACTGTGCAAAGCTTATTGAAAGCTTACACTGAAATATTGGTCACAGAAGTTGCTGGTATAAGAGATGTGGCTGAGAGGATATTAAGTGGTGCAAATGACATAAGATATATGTCTATATATGCTATTTGTGCCATGAAATCATGTAGACCCTTTCAAATTAAATACAAACCATCACAAAACTATAATACATGTGAGTTAATGGAATAAGCTACAGAACACATCACTTCAGCTGATACCAAGATTTTAACTGATATTTCCATTTATCTCCTTTACCATACTCTATTTCTTTTATTCCTCAGCCAAAACATGGCTGGTCCATGCTACTTTCTGGATGGGATGACCCTAACATTTACCCATAAGGAGTTTTTAATTAATTTGTCCTTACTTAATGTTTCCTTCAATAGCTGACTAACATTATGGAAGCTTGAAGAGATGCTCCAGTATGTATTGCAGGTTCCAGACATATCTCTCCCTTCCTCAATTGTATAGCTGCTATCTTAGTTCCCCATGATACCCTATGTCAATTTACCTTTCCCTTCAACCCCCACTGTGTGAACTTTTTCTGTATTGGCCCACTGCATGAGAAACACAAAAGTGACCACAAGGCAGATAAAGCATGAAGTGGAAATACTTCTGTGATCCCTAGTGAAAGCATTCCCCCCTTGAGAATCAAGATTTAAAATCCTTTGCAAAGGTTATCCTTGTAAACAGACAGACCTAAAACACAAGTAAGTCATTGGCAGTAAGAAGAGAAGAATCCTATGTCTGTCTTTGTTTCACATAGTCACTCAGTTACAGAGAAAAGTTTTATATATCTCAGAAGAATCTGGAGGTGCAAGGTTTTTCAAACTCGTCTCAAGTTTCAAGTTCCTACCCTTGTCCTATCAAGTTCTTGATTTTGACACAGGAGATGATACATTGAGGCTGTATCTTCAGCTTCTACTGTTGCTCTTCCAACTTTATTTGAAAGCAGGCACTCATTTTTAGCACAGTCTGTCATAAGACTGTGTGAGAATAGAGGCTTTAAAGGCTGTCATAGAAGCTTTCTGGCTTTCTAGACATACTTTGAGTTACTTCCTTTATTAATTAAGTTAACTTACATTTAAGTTAATTTTTAGTAATTTATTTTTAAACCACTTTATCAAGTTGTAAATGACATGTAAAAAAACTGTATGCATTTAATGAATACTGTTTGTTGACTTTGAGGATAGGTGTACACCTGTGAAACCATCACCACCATCAAGGACAAAGACATACCCATCACCTTCTAAAGTTTATTCCTGCCTCTAGTAGTTATAGTAGTAGTCGTAGTAGTGGTAGTAAAAACACTTAACAATAGATCTACACTCTTAGAAAAATTTAACTATACAATATAGTATCATTATCTATAGGCATATTGCTGTATAGTATATCTCCAGAACTTATTTAGCTTATAACTGAAACTTCGGAACTTTTGGCCATCACCTGGAAGTCACTATTCTATTCTCTACTTCTATGACTCTGACTGTTTTAGATTCTACATATAGGTGAGCTCATACAATATTTATTTTTCTATGTTTAGCTTATTTCACTTAGCATAATACCCTCCAGGTCCATCCATGTTATTTCAAATAGCAGGATTTCCTTCTTTTTAAAGACTGAATAATATTCCATTGCATGTATAATACATATACCACATTTTCCTTATCTACTTATCCATAGGTGGACATTTATGTTTCCATATTTTGGTTATTGTGAGTAGTGCTGCCCTGAACATGGGAGAATAGATTTCACTTTGAGGTACAGATTCCATTTCCATTGGATAAATAAAAATCATATGATCATTTCAATAGATGGAGAAAAAAGCATTTAACAAAATTCAACGTCTGTTCATAATAAAAACCCGCAACCAATTAGGTTGAGAGGAAATGTATCTCAACATAAAGGCCATGTATGACAAGCTGAGATCTAAAATAGCTAACACCATACTCTACAGTGAAAAGTTGAAAGCTTTTCCTCTGAGATCTGGAATGACACAGGGGATGCTGACTCTAGCCACCTAGTAATGGAAATTGTAGGCAGAGAAGTTGAGCAAGAAAAATAAATAAAACGCATATGGTCACCTCATATGAATTTTGGGGAACACTGTAAGTTTCACTTATGATTTCCAGAGGCATAAGCAAGAAATGACTCAGATCAAGTTAGTTTTGTAAAATTAGATAAATTTTGCCTGTATGACTAAACTGGTTGTGTCTGATCATGGAGCTTTTTAAGCTGGTGTCAATTTGTTTTTTTTTTTTTAACAGTAACATTAAAAATTTAATCCTAGGAATAAATTTAAAGAAGGATATAAAAGATCTATACAATGAAAATTTTAAAACACAAATGAAAGAAATTGATAAAATATAAGTGAAAAGATACTTGTGCTCATGGATTGGAAGTATATCCATACTTCCCAAAGCAATCTATGGATTCAGTGTAATGGCTATCAAAATCCCAGTGACATTTTTTATAGAAATATAAAAAAAACAGTCCTAAAATTTATATGGAACCCCAAAAGACCCCAAGTAGATAAAGCAATCTTGATTAGGAAGAGCAAAGCTGAATGTATTGTACTTCCTGATTTCAAATTATATTACAAAGTTATAGTAATAAAAACAGTATGGTACTGGCATAAAACACATAGACCAATGGAACAGAATATAGAGTCCAGAACATAAGACACATAGACCAATGGAACAGAATAGAGAGTCCAGAAATGAACTCATGCATATAGAGTCAACTGCTCTTCATCAAGTATACTGAGAATACAAAATGGGGGAAAAGTATTCTCTTCAACAAGTAGTATTGGGAAAATTGGATATCTACATGTAAAAGAATTAAATTAGGCCCATATCTTATGTCATACCCCAAAATCAACTTCAATAAATTAAGGACTTAACTGTTAGACCTGAACCATAAAACTACTAGGAGGAAACATAAGGAAAAAGCTCCTTGACATTGGTCTTGAAAATAGTTGTTGTTGTTGTTGAATTTGACACCAAAGCACACACAATGAAACGAAAAATAAACAAGTGGGTTTAACAATCAACAGAGTGAACAAACCTCAAAATGGCAGAAAACATTTGCAAGCCATATATCTGAGAAGGGGTTAATATCCAATTAATACACAAAATACATAAAGAACTCTTACAACTTAAATAGCAAACACACACACACACACACACACACACACACACACACACCAAAAAGCAAAAACAAAAACAAATTATTTGAATTAAAAAATGGGCAAAGGACCCAAACAGACATTTATTCAAAGGAGATATATTGTCCAATAGACATATGAAAAGCTGCAAAGTTACTCAGCATCACTAACCATCAGGGAAATGCAAATCTAAACCATAATGATATATTACCTGGCACCTGTTAGGATGGTCATTATTAAAATAATAAAAGATAAGTGTTGGAGAAGGTAAAGGGAACAGCTGTGTGCTGCTGGTGATTGCAATTGGTACAGACATCATGAAAAACACTATGGAGGTTCCTTGAGTTATTTTGATGGCTAGCTTAAGCCTGTTATTTTACATTTTTAAGGCTTCCAGAGAAGTTGAAAAAAAGCATACAAATGTACACTCTTTATGTAACCCTTGTCCCTTCATTTTAAATGACATAGCTTCCTTGTAACTAAACACTTCATTTTCTCCCTGCAACTAATCTCAGTCGTTTTGGGTGAGGGTCATGATCGTTTTGATGCCACAAGTGGATAGTGATCATATTTCTAAATTACCAAAGAAATAGAGACCTCATTCCCTGCTGCCAGCCAAGTGATCCAACTTCAAAATTCTATCTGAAGGTTACCAATTGCTTTAACCTAGGTAACCATGAAGGCAAAGATAAAGGCTTGAATGAGGATAGTTTGTTGGTGGTATTATTTCACAGAGTAGGTGACTGATACTGGCGATCTGGAAAGTTGAGGAAAAATTAATATAAAGCTTTAATATAAATTTGTTCACTCTTATGAAAGACTAGTACCAATTACATGGGACATTTCAGGATTTTCATGAATCTCAGAAACTACCAGTAGGAGATTAAAAAGGGATTTTTTTTCTTCTTTAGTATTGTCCCCATTGGTCAAAGGAGACCTTGTGTGCTTCAGCTTCTGTATGCATCCAGGTTGCACACATACAAATGCCAAACAGCATCCCTTTTTTATTCCTACCTTAAAGCAACAGAGAAGCCCTTTGAAGGAAGCAAGAAGTGCATGATGAAGTACACAAGATAAAGGTCTGTAATGTTTTAACTGTGTGAACCTCAAAAGCCTATGTGTAATGTATTTTTAAGACAGTGTTTTTTTTTTTTAAACAGTATTTTAAACCAGGAAAAAATGAGCCTGGGAAGTAATCAAATTATAAATCACATACATTCCTGATGGTATGTCTTATTCTTAACACAAAAGAAGAAATCAACAAACATTTTCTGAATGAACAAACGAATGCATGTACACAATTAAGATATAGTTAGTAGCTATATGGTTTAAGATAGAGCTATTTATATAGTTTTTAGCTGAAGTAAATTTTGTGTATTGGTGACTACAGTTCTCTTTATGCCTATACATTGCTAACTTCATCTACTATTAAACAAAAGTAATATTATTATGGGATATCAATTAATAATACATTACTATGTATCTAATATATATCCATTCATTTAGTTATATGGCTTGAAGAAGATACAAATCTCAAGCACTTTCTTCCAAGTACTTTTATTTACAGCTTTTTCTTATCTTCATATTATTTAAATTTTCTATCTCCAAATTTACAGAAGGGTTGCCAAGGAAACCAGAAATTATGGTAACATAGACGTTATCATTTATCTTAGGGAAAGAAAATATGTACTGTTCATATACTGAGCCTTTAGCTCCATGCTCTGTTAAAGATAACAGCTGGAAAACAACTGCAGTAGTCTTCTCATATTTTTTTTTTCTCTTTGATATATTCTATATAATACAAATATATCTGGGGACTTGAAAGAGTGGATCCCCAGAATATCTAAGTATTAAAAACTGAATTGTTTGGAACTGGCCCTGTGAGACAGTAATTCATTCTTCAAGGACACAGGGCATTTTGGAATTGCCTGTGTTTTCATGGGCATGTCACATTTTCTTTCTGAGATTCAGTTTCTTACCTAAAAAGTTAAGCTTTGTATGATAAGTATCTTTAGATCTTTTTTTTGTTGTTGTTGTTGTTAGAAAATGCAAGGAATCTCTTAATCCTCAAGGGTTCCAAATGTGCCAAGACACAATTTTTCTTTTAAGTGGCATTTCCCTCATCTCTCACATTCTGTTTATTTCACTTAGTTATCAGCCTGGATTTTGCTGAGACATTGGTAGACATCCATATATGTTTGCAGGATTTTTTTTAAGTGGCTTTCAAAGCATGTTATTTTTCTTAACAAATACTGACTGGTCATTAAACTGCCACCATTCTTGAACCAAGAATTCCTATTTCATTTTTAGGGATTATTCCTCTTAACATTTAGTATAGCAAGTCTTCTGTTCATACCAACAAACAAATAAATTGCCCCATTTTCTTTTCACTAAGCATGTACTAAGTCAAATCCTAAACTTTTGTACTATCTTAGGCACTGAGGGATAGGTAAAGAACAATTCCTTCACTGAGAAGCTTTTTGATACAACACTTTTTCCTCTCTCATTTCTTCTCATGTATTTTTTATCAGCATGTAAAATTACACATCCGCTACAGATCAGAATTTGGCAATATCTTACAAAAATACATTTACATTAACATTTTGACATAGGAACCCTACTTCTAATAGAAATCTATTCAAAATATACACTCACAAAAATATAGAATGTCCAAAGGTATTCACTTAGTTATTATTTATAAAAATAAGATATTGAAAATGACACAAGTATTATCAAACAGGTTGGACTGAATAAACTATAGTACATTTGCACAATGAAATGTAACACATACATGAAATAGAATGCATATATGATCTTATCTTTAAGATGTGTAATAAAGTGATGGAATCAAGGTATAGAACTTTGTAGACCGCGTGTAGCATTTTGTGCAAGAGATAGGGATATATGTATATATGGATATATGTAAGATTCACAAACGAAAATGGTAGAAAGATTAAAAATAGTAAAAATGATTGCATTTAAAAGCAGGGAGGAAACAGGACAAGAATGATGAAAGTGCTGGACATAAAATTCTTGTGAAAGTAGTTATAGATTTTTTTCGATTACTTAATTTTCTTATTAAAAAATTATATAGAATAGAAAGTGAATCAATATTGAATATAGCACTCACATTGTCATACAGTGAGCATACCTATGTAACCAACATCCAATCTAGGAATAGAACAATAAAAATATTACACAGTCTCCTAATCTCCACTATCAAGTGATGACCTTCCTTTGACTCTCTTTCTGTCTCCAAAGACTTCAAGATCGCCTCTGTCTTCTTCTCTGTCAAATGTGCTCTCTCTCTCTCTCTCTCTCTCTTTCTCTCTCTCCCTCTCTCTCTCTCTTTCAGCAGTGAGATATTTTTGAATTTTAAATGAAACCAAAGTGTCTATCCTTTTGGATCTGGATTTATTTCTGTCATCTCAATGGTTGTGAGATTATTCCATGTTGTATATAACAAAACTCTAAGCTTTTCATTCTAGGTTTTAAATTATTGTAGATTTTTCTGTTGTATAACACAATTTATTCTAATTCAAGAATTAATCTAGGGGTGCCTGGGTGGCTCAGTCGGTTGAGCGACCGACTTCAGCTCAGGTCATGATCTCATGGCTTGTGAGTTCGAGCCCCACATCGGGCTCTGTGCTGACAGCTCAGAGCCTGGAGCCTGCTTCAGATTCTGTGTCTCCCTCTCTATCTGCCCCTCCCCGCTCATGCTCTGTCTCTCTCTCTGTCAAAAATAAATAAACATTAAAAAAAAAAGAATTAATCTAATTCAAGGAAAAATTCTTGAAATTCTTCTTTAATGTTGCCAGATTTAGAATATCATGAGCACTGCCACTGTGAATATTCCTTACATGTACTTTCATTCACATATGTACACAATTATTTTAGCATTTCACCTAAGAGTAAAATTTCTATGTAATAGGGCTTGGATACTTTCATCTTAAGTAGATAGTGCCAAACGGTTTTGCAATCTGATTGTTGTGGATTTACAACTACATCGGCAATGTATGAAAGTAGTTTGCTTTGCTCCTTATTTTTACTAACATGTGAGATTGATATTTCATTTTATTTTTTCACCTTATCTTTAATCAGTTATTGAAGATAACAGCACACAGAAAACAAAACGCACAGCCCTATGCAGTATCATAAACTGAACAAGCTTCTGAACCCACTATACAGGTCAAAATATCTAACATTAGCAGTAGCCCCAGAAGACCCTCATATGCTGGGTTTATTAATGTCCCCCCCAAATCTGTGTTCATCTGGAATCTCAGAGTATGACCTTATTTGGAAATAAGGTCTGAAAAAGCTTATTATAATAATGAGGCCACACTGGATTAGGGTGACTCCTAATCCACCATCTGGCATTTTATAAGGAGAAAAAACAAAGATACGTAGACACACACAGGGGAGAATGCCACATGAAGGTGAAGGCAGAGACCAGAGTGATGTGGCTACAAGTCAAGGTGACACCAACAGTCGACAGCAACCACCAGATGTCAAGAGCAAAACACAGAGTATACTCTCCCTCACCATCTTTAGGAAGAAACAACTCTGTTAATGCCTGGATTTCACACTTCCAGCCTCCTGAACTGTAGGGAAATAAATTCCTTTTGTTTTAAGCCACCCAGTTTGTGGTAATCTATTTAGGTAGCCCTAAGAAACTAACATGACCCTATCCTCCTCTCCAAATTTAACACTGTATAGACTTTATATAAATGGAATCTTATTATTTGCATGATTTCTATCACAACATTTTGTGAGATTCATTTATACATTGTGTTCAAATTTATTGTGTCATATTTCATTGCTATACAAAAGTCCATTATATGAATATGCCACAGTTTACTTATCTTATATTTCATAACCCTACTCTTCATTTTTTGGGGGATGCAAATATTTTTCAGACCTGTTTTGGTTCCCATATGTTGCATTCAAGTCTTTTGGGCATATAGTTAAGATTCTGAGTTATGATAGTCATATTTTTTACCTCATGATTCTGGCCCTAGGATTCAGCAATCTACTTTTGTCCTTTTTCAGCGGACTTCCTGTTAGTTTCTGTCGATAAGGGGAGCAAGATAGACACTAGAAGGAAGAACTTCTTGTTTGGCTTGCTTTCAACATAGAGCCAGCAATAATAACTCCTCAATCCAGAATATTTGATTGTCTGGAAGCCAACAGTTCTATAGCCTTGGTAGGTTTTAGAGTGTGTCTTCATTTTTATTCTTCAGTTTCATGTTTATCTTGATTAGTGTTAACATTTTATTTCTCTATATAAACTTTAGAATTATCTTTCCTATATCTATGCAAACAGGAAATCCATTTGATTGGGTTTGATTGAAAATATAGATGATTTTGGGAAGAATCTGCCTCTTCAATATTTTGAATTTTTAATTGGTGAACCTAGTATATTGATCATTTATATTGAGACACCGGATATCTTTAGTATTCCTTTAGAAGAAATTAATTTTGGGACACCTGGTTGGCTCAGTCAGTTTAAGCACCAGACACTTGATTTTGGCTCAGGTCATGATCTCATGGTTCGTGAGTTCAAGCCCCACATTGGGCTCTGAGCTGAAGCGCAGAAAGCACAGGGCCTGTTTGGGATTCTCTTTCTCTCTGTTCCTCCTATGACTTGTGCACTCTCTCTCTCTCTCAAAATAAATAGATAAAAACTTAAAAACAAAAGAAGAAATTAATTTTGATTAATTCTCTAAGTTGTTTTTGTTTGTTTTGTCTGAAGAATATCTTTAAGTTTCTGTATTTTTTGATGACTGTTTTTGCTGGATATGGAATTCTGTGTTGGCTGTGATTATAATTATTCTGAATTTGAGTTTCCATTGTTTCTACTGTTTAGTGAATCCTTTTGTCATCCTATAAAGTTAATATTTCATTTTCTCTAGCTGATGTTAAGATTCTTATATCTACTTGGTTTTTGCTTTTGTCTTTACAGTTTTATCATGTATAATGTGGTATCTAGGCATAGGTTTCTTTGTATTTGTCCTCCTTGTGTTTTGTAGTGCCTGTTGAATCTATTGCTTGGTGTTTCTTATAATTAATTGAATGTTGTAAAGTATTTTGTCTTCAAATATTTCTTCTCCGTTTTCCTTCTAATTTCTTTTTAGGACTCTTATTAAAGGCATGACAGGGGCGCCTGGGTGGCGCAGTCGGTTAAGCGTCCGACTTCAGCCAGGTCACGATCTCGCGGTCCGTGAGTTCGAGCCCCGCGTCAGGCTCTGGGCTGATGGCTCAGAGCCTGGAGCCTGTTTCCGATTCTGTGTCTCCCTCTCTCTCTGCCCCTCCCCCGTTCATGCTCTGTCTCTCTCTGTCCCAAAAATAAATAAACGTTGAAAAAAAAATTAAAAAAAAAAAAAAGGCATGACAGATCTTTGCAAAATATTTCCTGTGAATTTTTTTACCTTTTGATATTTTCTATCCTGTTTTCTCTCCCTACTTCTGTCTTTGAACCAATCTTCCAACTTCTGATTGTCTTCAGCTCTACATACTGCTTAAAACATCCATTGAATGTGAATCCTGAGAAACGTAACAGAAACCCATGGGGGAGGGGAAGAAAAAAAAAAAAGAGGTTAGAGTGGGAGAGAGCCAAAGCATAAGAGACTCTTAAAAACTGAGAACAAACTGAGGGTTGATGGGGGGTGGGAGGGAGGGGAGGGTGGGTGATGGGTATTGAGGAGGGCATCTTTTGGGATGAGCACTGGGTGTTGTATGGAAACCAATCTGACAATAAATTTCATATATTGAAAAAATAAATAAATAAATAAATAAATAAAAACATTTAAAAAAACAACAAAAAAACCATCCATTGAATTATGTATTTCAGTTATCATATCTTCCCACTTTAGAATTTTTTAATAGTACCTAATCAGTTCCAAAATCTGGACTTATATTTATTTCTTTAAACATATTAATATTGTTGTGGCTCCTGGGTGGCTCAGTCAGTTAAGCATCCTACTCTTGAGTTCGGCTCAGGTCATGATCTCACAGTGAGATCTCTCTCTCTCTCTCTAAGAGATCTTTGTATTCTCTTTCTCTGCCTCTAAAACAAAAAATTAATACTGTTATTTTAAAGTCTTTTGTTCCTTTGTTTTTCTTTTATTGTTTTTGTTTCGTTTTTATTGTTTGGGGGTTTTGTTTTTTGTTTGTTTGTTTTACATTGTCTAGACCATTCCATGCCTGTGATTGTTTTATTGAGTGTTGGGCATTGTATGTGAAAAACTATAGCAGTATTTTAAGACTCTGGATGAATTTATTTTACTACATGAAACATTTTGGGCACCACTGTAGCATATCAGAAATTCCAGATAATATTTAAAAATGTTTTTTTTTTAAATGTTTGCTTATTTTTGAAAGAGAGACAGAGACAGAGCATGAACGGGGGAGAATCCAAAGCGGGCTCCACACTCTGACCTGTCAGCAAAGAGCCCGCCAGACTCAGGGCTCGAACCCACGAACCGTGAGATAATGACCTGAGCCAAAGTTGGACGCTCAACCAACTGAGCCACCCAGGAGCCCCCAGATAATATTAAACAAATAAATACCCAGGATTATTTGATTCTGGGTTTCAAATCCCCTGAGGATTGTTTTTTTGTCCTTTTTATTTCCATCTTAGGGTATCAATGTAGAATCTGGACTTATAGTTTATTCTTGTAATATTGAAATTATATTAACATTTATATAACCCAAATATTAAATAAAAAATAAAGCAATTACTCAAATTGAAAACTAATGAAAACAAATGAAATAACTTTTCATCAAGTCAGAGTCATAAAAACAAAGAAAAGAAATATCATTTGACTATGCATTCTCCCTCATTTTAAGGAAAAATTTTCAAAAAATTTAAAATCATGGCTGTAATAAATATAAATAGTTTATAAAATTAATTAAATGAGAAAACTGAAAGATGTTATAACCAGTTCAAAGGTGAAACCAAAGAACTTCATATTTATATTCAGTAAAGAACATTTAAGTCAATTTGTAAAAACTGATTTATTCATTAACCAATAATTGCATTCCACTGCACACAAGTAATTTGTATTCATATGCACACAATTATTTTTATTGCTTTCAGTTTTCTATAAGTTAATTTCTATTTCTGTGGAGTTGTTAAACAGCCTAGTCAAAGATAAAGGTTCATGTCTCCATGGGATCAGATAATCCCAGGAGGCTCCAGCATACCATTGGAAGAACAACCACTAATCCCTTGTGCCAATTCCAAATTCTTAATTTTTTCTCTAAAATTGTATCTAAGGAATAAAAACCAAAACAAAAAGCAAACAAAAAACTGAAAAGGAATTTAGATTTTGTTTTACAGTATTCTTATCATATAATAGTATTCTTATTAATAATATTCTTAATATAATATTATAATTTGGAAATATATTGTAGAATACATCAAATAAGATTATAATTATATTTTTAGGAACATTCTCAACATAAAAGAAAGTACAAAATAAATTAGTTGAATTTCTATAATCATACAGTTGAGTTAGAATTATTGATGTGATCTTCTAGTTTATATTTCTGTCTTTAAAATGTGCCTTTATTTTATATACCCACATAATAGTCCTGGCAACCCTAGCACTCAGGCCATAATATAAATCAATTAATTTTTTAGGGAAAAAAAAAAACAAGGACCTAGTAAACAAATGATTCATTCCAATGGGGCAGGAAATTAAAATACACACATACACACACACACACACACACACACACACACACACACACCACACCATACCACCTGAGTGTGGCCCTGCCTTTAGATACAACTTAGTCAACTTCAATTCAATAAAAATAAAAAATAAAAAGTAAAGGAAATCTTTCTAGATTAACCAATATCTAAAATAAATTTATGATATAAAAGATATAATCATTTTGACAAGTGATTTCCTTTTTTGTACCAAAAAATAATGCTTTATAAAAATTTATGTATTAGCTGTTGAGAGAATTTATATACTGAAATTCAGTATATAATTATTTTGATTTCTTAGATATAATAATAACATTTTACTTGTGTAATGAAATGGGTTTTTGAGCTGCATAATGTAATATTTATGATGAGATGTTAAAATGCCTTGAATTCACTTTAAAATATTCCAACAACAGAGAGGTGCTAGAAGGATAGATGAAGCAAGCATGGTGAAATACTGACAGTTGTTGAAGCAGAGTGATAAGTACATGAGTGTTCATTGTTCTTCATTCTTTTTGGGAAAAGTCAAATGGAAGTAAATATGCATGTATTAATAACAATGCTCTCAAAGGGGAATGAGGAACATGTTTTAATTTGTTTTTTTCCCAGTGCATCATTCTGCGTTTGGTAAAATGTACCCATTTTTTAAATATTGAGAGGAAAAAAAAATGAAATTTGCAGAACCAAAGCCATTATTTTACTAAATATTGGCACGTTCTTATTCATAGTAGCATTATGTAACAAGATCAACAAATCAGTGACATATGGTACATGTGAAGACATAGAGATGGTTACATCAATGGGAACTCTTTGCAAAGCTGTTTATCATAATGGGTGTTTGACTCAAGTATCTATGCTTATTAAGTGAGTTGAAATAAAAAGCAAAATGAAATGTAGGGTTGCATTCCACTAAGGATCCCTTAAGCAAATTATGTGGAGACTATTCATTATGCATTTAAGATGAAAGAGAAAAATAAGAGATTTAATAACTTCCCCAATAAAGAAGTCTGTCTTTTTTGTATCTGTAACCCCAGAGCTTGGAGGAGCTTTCAGTCTCAGATATAATCACCTAAAGATTTAAAAAAATAATGATAGCAAAATAATAATGATAACCAGAAACATATTAGGTCAATGAAATCAGAGTTTCTGTGGAGTTAATTTAGGCATTTTTTAAAAACCAATATTTGCTTCTTCTAAGATCCAAGACTGAAAACAACCAGTATAGAACTTGAAAGTCATTCAGTGTTGCGTAGCAAAGAAATGAATAGTAACAGCTACTGTTCTCATGAGTAGTGACATTATATGGAAAAATATGTGAAATGTATAAGCAAAGGTAAGAAGTTATAATCCACTTAGAAAATAAGTAAGAGGTAACAGTTCAGAACATTTAATGGTAATAATTATTTCATGCTCAAAATTAAATAAGTAAGAGACAGGGTATTTTATTTTTAAGTCATTAGTTTGAATTCAGTATTTAAAAAATAAAACTACTATGCCAAATGCTGATGATAAGTCAAATGAGATTGAAATTCCAAAAAGGGTCATTGAGCTAACCAATGAGATCATTCTATGGTTTAGCATGAAAAGTTTTTGCGGTTGTTGTGGTTTATTGGTTTGTTTGTTTTTTATATTGGTGAGAGATAGACAACAGACTATAGTGTAATGAAGAATGGTTAGAAGATGAAAAATTGAATTTAGTATACTGTAAATGAGATAGAATAAACTGGTACCCTGAGGGCATATTTGGATAGCAGATAAATTTTGTCCCCCTTACATGGTATTTTGTTTTTGTTGTTGTTTTACTGCCTTTGGTTATGGATACAGTCCCCAGATTCTCAGAATTCTTTCTGCTCTGTATTTTTATATGTCTGGTCTCATTAACTAATTTGTTTTATCTGCCCAGAACCGCGAGGATTTGTTTGTGACCTAAAAATTGGGACCACTTGAATGAACATTACTCGATCATTAGCACTGATAACTAGGATCACATATGTCAGCATGAGTTATCTCTTTTCAGAAAATGATTTCCCAGGAAGATAAGTCAATATACCAGTAAATAATCTCACTATTTGCTTTAGATAATTCTTACCCACCAATTATCTGGACAAAGAGTTTGCTAATATGTGTAAGGGAAAAGTTGGAAAATCTGAGTGGACTAATAATAATTCAAGGGGTAAAATATGTATACATCTACATATGTGTGTTTGTGTGTGTGTGTGTGTGTGTATGTGTATGTGTGTTGTCTGTGATATCTAGCTATATTTTTATTTGTTTCCAAGATAGGTCTAGAAAAATAACAGCCACGGTTCATTTTATAAAGCTAGTATATATATGTGACAAAATTATAAAAATAAATATGTAGACCTCTCATTTATAGAAACAAACATATAAGATTTGGCCTTCATTGTAATTAAATAAATTAATAGATTATTTAATGTAAACTTACCTTGAATTTATGTTTATAATGAAATATAATATCATTAAAATTTTAGATATTTTCTAGACAAAGATCCATGGACTAGTTTCCAGCCTAGTTCTATGCTACTTAGAATTCTTTTCACATGTTGTTGTTTGGTCCAACATATTCAATTATTGGCGACTGGAGAAAGTAACCGGAAATTAATTAGAAGCAGATGGAGCTAAGCTTGGTAAAGTGAACTAGAATAATTATGGTTAGCTATGAGGCTTCAGACCTCGGTAAAATGGAGATATTTTCTATCTTGCCTAATTATATAATGACGATAATGCCCAAACTTTTATACTAAACTCTTCTGAAAGCCATTCCTCATCAAAACAAACAAATGATAACTTAGTGTTGCTGCCAATATCCAACGTGATAGCAAAGCTATTTTTCTATCTTAAAACAAGATCCATATATGAGGTATTATTATGAAATTATTTTGGGGGCACCTGGGTGGCTCAGTTGGTTAAGCATCCAACTTCAGCCTAGTTCATGATCTCGCAGTCCATGAGTTCGAGCCCTGCATCGGGCTCTGTGCTGACAACTCAGAGCCTGGAGCCTGTTTCAGATTCTGTGTCTCCCTCTCTTTCTCTGCCCCTCACCCACTCATGCCCTCTCTCTCTTTCTTAAAAATAAATAAACTCTAAAAAAACTTTTTTTAAGAAATTATTTTCTGGCATGAGTAATTTGACCTTGAATCAAAATGTAGAAACTTAATTGTCCACTTAATATAGGCTACCAAAAGAAACCTTCAACAGAATGTTTTTGAACATTTGTAATTGGTAGCAATTCTATCTTTTTCTAAAATTATAAAAACAAGTTTCTATGAAACAAATTCTCGCTAGCATATGTTCTATTAATATTCAGGAATGAAGAGGAGAATATGGGAAATGGATAAAAGACAAGTTTAAGGGGCTGGGGTTACCAGGGGTGGATTGGCTATATCATATACAATGTAAGCTTTACTACACATGTGAACCTAGCAAGACCAAAGTCAGTTTACTCCTGTGATAAGATTAGGGACAATAAGATATTAATGCATGTATATTTGTGAAATAATGCATGTTAAAAATACTTTAAAAATGATTATATACTATACAACCATTAGGTGGTATTATGTAAATAGTGAATGTTTTATTAACAACTGTCAAAGAGTTGCATATTTAATCAATAAAATTATGACACATTAAATATGAAAACCTACATTATCAACAAATGTGCTGACATTTGAAATTTTGATATATATGTACATACATGTGTGTATATATATATATATATATATATATGGTTTAAATTTTTTCCATTACTAGTTATCTGCCAGGGTTAAACCAGAAAAAAAAATCCGGTTTCTAAGGAAATAAATACCACTCAGATGATACTAATTACTAAACAAGGAGAAGAAAAATCCTAAAAGTGAAACAAACAAACAAATAAACACAACCTTTCCTTCATGTCCCAAAGTGAATAGCAGAGAATTCTTATTTAAAGAAGCATATTCTCAGAAGAAAGAAGTTCCATAGCTTTCTTCTTCTGATTCTTAAATGTTGCAACTTTTATCAGGAGAATATAAGATTGATGAATGCTTTTATAGTTTGTTATTGATTTTGGTCATTTCAGTGCCCACTAAAGTAAGATGCATTTTGACTGTTATTTCCACTAAGCCATCCTGGGTCATGTAAATGAAATAAGCAGGCTGCCCTGTATTTGCACTCTAGAAATACAGGAATGGGTAATGGGAATAATGAATATTCCTTTCTGTTTTGCACACATTTAAGTCTATCTGAAGTGCTCCAAATACCTCATAGGTCTGTTGCATGAACCAAGAAACTTTAAAATATTAGAACTTATATTCTATGCAGAATGCTATTTTTATTAATATTAGAGACTGATAACCACATATACTGAAATAACAGTTTCAGTAGCTAACAGTTCTTTAGCATTACCTACAAAAGCTAATTTTAAAAGCCTGTCATGGGGCACCTGGATGGCTCAGTCAGTTAAGCATCCGACTTTTGATTTGGGCTCAGGTCATGATCCCAGGGTGATGGGACTGAGCCCTGTGTTGGGCTCCATGCTGAGGGTGGAGCCTTCTTAAGATTGTCTCTCTCTCCCTCGGCTCTTTTCCCACACTTGCACTCTCAGTCTCTCCTTCTAATAAATAAATAAATAAATAAATAGCCTCTTGTAATGTGTATTTTTTTTAATAGGGAGAGATTCAGCAATAGCCAAATAATTTAATGGGGAAAGACTGCGTATTGAGAAGTTTTAAATTCCCATCAGCAAGATCTTAGAATAGAATTAATTATTAGATACATATATATAATTTCAAATTGATAAAAATGGACATTTGGGGCAAAAATGGTCAAAGTTTTATCTCTTTATAGATAAAGACAGATAGATTTGTTGAAAAAGTATATTCAGGAAATCCATTCTTCTGTAATGTTTTGGCCAGATTCTATAAATCTCCTTATTTATATAAATTTCAAACTAATCTACTCTTCCAAATAGGACTGACATGGTAACTTTTCCTTTAGACTCAAGGGCTAAATATAGTTATATCAAGTTCCAAATGATTCATTAATGAGTTTAAATAGTGCATTTCCTTCTGATAGAAAATCCTTCCTCAGGATTCCCATCTTATCTCTTTTTTCTCACCTCCTTGTATAAGCTTAAATCTCTCTTTATCTTTTTAACTCTTAGAGAAGTCTACTTTCTTGAATAATAACCCAGGTTTGAAATACTTGGCTGCCTTTATCTACCTAACCACCTTATCCCACGTGCTATGAAGATTGCCTAGAAAGATCAGAGGATGATTTATCAATGGTTTCTGCATGTCAAGTCACTAGTCTGTATTGCACACTCCTCCAGTGTAGTTACATAACACTTAGAACTTAAGTCATAGTATACTTATACACTACATAGATTAGAAATTTTCTTATAGCACGTACAGCTAATGGCTTTTATTCTACAGGTTCTTATTTCCTGTTCATGATAATTGCTATTATCTCTGTGATTATAGGTTCCTTAAAAGCTGGGACAATGTCTATTCTACTTCAGCTGGTATAGTAAAACTAGCACAATAATATGTAAATTAGAAGGGCTCACTATGTGATATAAACACATAATATTCACTTACTTGAAATTTCAGGATGACTTAAACAATTTGATTTTGATATAACAATTTCCATTATTTTTGAGTAATCATTTGTGTAGGATTTACCATAGATTTAAATATCTTGATTTTTTCTGTGGAAAACAAAATTGGTTTCTTTGATTGGAATCATTCAGAAATGTACAACTTGTCCACTTTATATAGTATGTTGTTTACTAAGTTTCACATACTTCCAGAATGAAGTGGTCAAAAGGAGGCATAAAGGCTACCAGGTGAGATAAACAGGCAAAGCCATGAGGCAGTAATACCAGAGGGTAATAATTAATACGTATGAAGGTGGATGCTTGGAGGTAGGAAATCAAGCCCTGACGGTAATACTGGGGTGAGTTGAGAAGCAGGCAGCTGACACCAGGAGAAGATGAAGGATATCACTTAAGAGAAAATTCCAGTTTTTGAACAATATTTGTTTTTATGGTAGATTTCAAGTACACATTGCATTCACCTACTATGTATGGATTCCATATAAAGCTCAATTTGCCTGATATTTTTTTCTCATTTAATAACCTGTGGTACTTTATATCACTTACTTGTGAAGTTCCTTGATAGACATGTACTAACTTCAAGTTCAAACATTAATCTTCTCTTCTCATTTTTTTTCTGTAAATCCCTGTGATACTTTCTAATCACATTAGAACTGGGCCTTAAACCAAGAAATCATCAACAGAACCATGCTGGGAGGAAGTACAGCAAAAGCTGAGCTTGTCACTTGCTGCTGGAAGTATGTGAGTGTAGAGGAAATGACATAAGGGTAAATGTCTCTACTAGTTTAGGTACGTTTTTAAGTTTATTTATTTATTTATTTAT
This sequence comes from Leopardus geoffroyi, assembly GCF_018350155.1. Lineage (NCBI taxonomy): Eukaryota > Metazoa > Chordata > Mammalia > Carnivora > Felidae > Leopardus > Leopardus geoffroyi. Next base: position 51,003,164 of record NC_059333.1, on the reverse strand, counting down.
TTTTTCAACTTTTATTTATTTTTTGGGGACAGAGAGAGACAGAGCATGAACGGGGGGAGGGGCAGAGAGAGAGGGAGACACAGAATCTGAAACAGGCTCCAGGCTCTGAGCCATCAGCCCAGAGCCTGACGCGGGGCTCGAACTCACGGACCGCGAGATCGTGACCTGGCTGAAGTCGGACGCTTAACCGACTGCGCCACCCAGGCACCCCAAGTTTATTTATTTTTGAGAGAGAGAGAGACAGAGTGTGAGCAGGGGAGGGGCAGAGAGAGAGGGAGACACAGGATCTGAAGCGGGCTCCAGGCTCTGAGCTGCCAGCACAGAACCTGATGCGGGGCTCACACTCACGAACCCCAAGATCATGACCTGAGTGAAATAAGATGCTTAACTAAGCCACCCAGGTGCCCTTTAAGGACATTTTTCTTAAGAGAAAACATTGAACCCTGCTTTAATGATCAAACTTCCCTCACCTCCACGATAGAACACATAGGCAAAAATTTCATTAAAGTCACCATTTTAGTGTTGATATTTTAGCTAAGTTTTAAGTATGTTATATATGATAACTATTTTCGTCCTTACAACAAACCTAGGTCGGTGTTAACGACCGCAGTGTTCTTTGACTCTCATGGAAAGAAACAGACATGGAAGCAAAGGATTATACTGACAGTGTTTACTGCAAGTTCATGCCCAGGATTGAGGGAGACAGCCTTAGTAAGAGCGAGGCCAGGCTGTTCCCTGAACTGTGGCAAGAGAATGTTTTTGAAAGGGCAGAAGCAGGAAAGGAGTTATGTCTAAGTATGGAGGGACAGGGAAAGACGGGATGTTTGGCACACAGAAACAGTTGATGGGATAGACTTCTTCAAACACATATATGTTTTACTTGCATGTCTCCACCTCTGGGCATGAGTTGTAGCATAATAATAGGGGAAAAGTAGGTAAAAGATCAAGAATTGAGTCCATGGCAGCTCTGACTGGTTTGGTCTGATCTTTGTGGAGAAACCAGTTGTAAGTTGGGCAGTGGAGTGGCTCTTGTTTCAATTGTGGTTTCTGGCTTCCTGATTACATGCAACACCAGCAAGGTGGGCTAAAGAAATGGCTTATATGAGGGCACCTGAGGTTTTCAGCAAGTTACTGGCCTGTAAAAGAAGTACCTCAGAAAAGAAAACTACAAAGGGGCAGACAGATATTCAAAGACATTTCATTTTGAAACTGACTCAAATTGTAAAGAGACCAGGGGGCCGGGGGCAACCTCATCCCCCCAGTTATGCCCACCACCCTCCCTCCCTGCCAGAAAGGCACCTCAGAATCCTCATCTCCTCAGCCATTGATTTTTACTCCCCTTTAACAGATGAGGAAACTGAGATACAAGGAGTAAAGTTGCCTGAGATCACATAAATAAGGTGCCAAAGCCAAGATTCAAACCTAAGCAGTCTTGTTCTGAGAGCCCATGTTCTCACCCACTACTCCATATCATCTGATAAAGTTCTTACATATCATTCATAATGACATTATGTAATTATATTTGTATGATGCTTTAGGATCGAAACTGAAAGTTATCAAATGTGAAAATCTGTATATTCAATTTACTTATTTACTCATCAGTCATTTTAAATAATCTGCTTTTCATTAGCCATTTGCTATACCCTGGAAATGCAAGAATGAAACCACCTATTTCCTATACTGTTTCTATTTTTATTCATATATTTTCTTTTCTTAAGTCTATAGGTATAGAAAAAAGTGGATAGCATTTTCCACTGTTCATACTGGATACTGGAAACAGAATTTTGCAGAAAGAACTTTTTTCTTTAGAAGTTTATTTTAGTTTATATCACAGAAGGGGCAATCACAACGTAGGAAACATTTCTGCTTAGGTTAAAATTGAGAACAGAGACAAAGTGTCAGGGAATTGGAGGATAGATTTTATAGTTTTCATAAAAAAGTATAGCATACATAGCTGAGTGAAGTCTCCAAGATAAATTGTGCAAGTGGACCATTTTTATCCCACCTTGTGAACTATAACTGTAAGGCTCCTCTGCTCGGGCAGTGGATCCAGGCATCTTCCCAAACAATGAACATTTCTCCTAAACTGGGTCTCCATAAGCAATTCCTGGGTTTCTTTGACTAGGGAGGGAGGCACCCTCCATGGTGCTTGAACAATCACAAAAATTTCATGGTTTAACTTTAAATACAATTTTCTGGCATCACTTCCACACAAACAAGCAAGCACACACAACCCCTTAGATTTTCCTAGTACTAGTTTCCTAAACTAGTACTAAAATTAGATACTAAGATACGAGTTTTCAGAAAGGCATCATTAAGATATTAAAGGAATAATAATAAGAATGATTCTTTTCCTAAATTGAAATTAGATGTTTTTTTTTTATTATTTAAAAGGTAGACACGTATAAAGAAATGAAATTTTGACAGACTTTGAAAACCTCAATAAGTCAGGATTACTTCCATTTGAGATAAGAGAAGAAAATAACTCAGAAAATGGAAAAAAAGATACTGAATTGATAACTTTTATTGCAGAATGAAATAATAATGGGTAATGATGATTTCTAGTACTTTAAAAATTTATACCATGAATCATGCATTGTAATTTGACTTTTATTGTTAAACTATTACTGTATACTGTGAAATGATTGGACTGGGCCCACCTCTTACAAATTGAAGGAAAAGACTAATTAAGAAAAGGAATACACTAAGTAAGTTATGATAATTATATTAGGAGAAAACAGTGTACTAGCCCCTAAAATTGACTATTTAAAATTTGTTTTATGCTGTTTGAAAATTAGTTTTATCTATTAACTTCTAAAAATATGGAGGGACATTAAGTTTACCTTTGGCTAAATTGCTATTGAAATTAAGCATGTTTTACACTTTTTAATTTCACAATTGTCCTATCGTGAAATTATCTTATTAATTCATATTAATTTCCTGTTAACCCAATTTGAATGGTTCACTAGGTTCATTTATAGGATATTTTTGAACCCAGTTTTTTAGTTTTAAACTTAAACCCAGATTTCTAAACTCCTGAATTCTATGATAGAATACATGAACTGAGAGTTTAACATATATACATTTACCGGGAAATAATTTTCTTATGCTGAAATCCATTTTAAAATATCATTAGTTAAAAACTGGGTCTCTTCTAAATTCAAAATGATTAATTTAATTATCTTCAAAGTAGAAAATGATTGTGACATTTCTAATTGAGGAAGAGTTTAAGAATTAACATTTGGGGTGCTATTAGAAAATTTTTACTTGTGTTTTTGAATGGGAACAGATTTCTAATGCATTATTTGCGCAGCCGACTGTAACCATTCCTTCTGTGCTTGCTTAGTTCTTTTTCATCAATGCTCACAGAGCTCATTTTTCAAAATACATATTATTTTTCCCAATAAGTCAAGCAAGCTCTACGGGAGAATATTACATCCTTTCATGTAGAAATAGTACAGGGAAACAATATTTAAAACTTACTGAGTGGAACTGATAAACTCTCATCATTGCTGTAGATTTATAATTACTGAGTTATGGTTGTTTTCTAAACCATGTGTTCTCTTATCCAAATAGCATAGATTGTTTCAAACTCACATCTTTCATTTTCTTTTGCTTGCTGTGACAAGAGCTGGTTATCCTCAAGGAAAAAAAAATAGTAAGTGGTAACGATTCTTGACATAGAGAAGGTGATGAAAATATATGGAAAAATAACAGATTTTAAATTTCCAAGTTAGCTTAATTTTTTTCATAATTTAAGAGCATTCTAACACAAGTCCTATGATTGGATCCAGCTGGTATAACAGACCCAAAAACTCCACAGGGAGTCCGATGATTCATCTATCCAGTGGGTCCAAACTTGGTTCCCTCTTTCAGTCATGATCTAAACCCTTTCCATCATGAGATATTAATGGCACTGTGCTGTGTGTTTCTCATCCTGACCATCTCAATTTCAAGCTTTTTTTTACATTAGCTACTAGAAGGAGTGACTTCACTATAAGGAGGAAAGAAGGTTTGAAAGGAATTGGTGTTAGGTAAAATCAGACCTCATCAGGAGGTAAACAGCAGTTTTGATTATCTCAGAGCTTTGTTATATACTATTACCATCACTGGACTTATTGTTCAGGAGATATTTAATAAATAAAGTTTAATGTAACTATTTGGATGTGAATAAAGCACCAGAAATACGGCAATATCTTTCTTTCTTTCTTTCTTTCTTTCTTTCTTTCTTTCTTTCTTTCTTTCTTTCTTTCTTTCTTTCTTTCTTTCTTTCTTTCTTTTCTTTCTTTCTTTCTTTCTTTCTTTCTTTCTTTCTTTCTCTTTCTCTCTCTCTCTCTCTCTCTCTCTCTCTCTTTCTCTCCCTTTCTTTCTTTCTTTCCTTTCTTTTCTTTCTTTCTTTCTTTCTCTCTCTCTCTCTCTCTCTCTCTTTCTCTCCCTTTCTTTCTTTCTTTCTTTCTTTCTTTCTTTCCTTTCTTTTCTTTCTTTCTTTCTTTCTTTCTTTCTTTCTCTCTCTCTCTCTCTCTCTCTCTTTCTCTCCCTTTCTTTCTTTCTTTCTTTCTTTCTTTCTTTCTTTCTTTCTTCCTTTTTCTTAGCAGGAACTACATAGCTCTTTGCTGATATACCTTGGGCCCCATCGGTATGAACTCCAGGATAATTTTTTTTTCTGTCAAGATTTCTGATGAAGCTATTCTTCTGTACTTACAAGTTTTATTTTGCATAGAAAGGTGGTTATTAGGATAAGCTCTTAGTCTTTTAAATGAAGACCATGAATGTGTTTTTTTGGCATAATTCCTTGCTTCCAAAGTACAGCCAAATAAAGAGATCAGAGACCTCATAATTAGCAATTTCCTTGAGTAACCACATAAGAAAAAATAAGATTTCCATGGAAATAATATATACAATTTGTTTTGTCACACAATTCTTATTTTTCTGTTGCATTAACATAAATGTTTACATCAGATATGCCATTTTTTGTCAGTGGTCCAACTATCTAGTAGATATTAACCTTGTCTAGTCAGTAATACCCTATTGTGTTTAGTCAAAATTGTGGATGACAAATTAAAAGTCTGTTTCAGAACATACAGTAAAATTGGGGAGTTTGCAGTTCTAATCTATAAACATCTCCATTTATTTTATTTATTAGAATTCCTATGAAATTGTGGGTTAATATTTTACTTTTAAGCTAATCTTGAGGGTCTCAATGGTATTCAATGTAAGTCAATACAAAAGGGCAGATGGAAATAGTATTTGTGGCTCTGAGTGATATTATAAATAGAAGCGTAGAGAACAATATGGAAAGACAAAGCTTCATTCCAAAGTGTAACGTTAGGTTGTTTATTTGAGATTTTTTCTTGCTACTTGAGATAGGCCTATATTGCTATAAACTTTTCCCTTAGAACAGATTTTGCTGCATCCCAAAGGTTTTGGACTGTTGTGTTTTCATTTTCATTTCTCTTTATGGATTTTTTTTTACTTCCTCTTTGATTTCTTCACTGACCCATTCATTGTTCAGTAGCATGTTATTTAGTCTCCATTTATTTGTGTTCTTGCCGGATTTTTTCTTGTATTCGATTTCTTGTTTCAAGCATCGTGTGTCAGAAAAGATACAAGTATGATTTGAGTTTTTTTGAATTTGTTGAGACTTGTTTTGTGGCATAATACATGATCTGTTCTGGAGAATGTTCCATGGGTACTTGAGAAGAATGTGGATTCTGCTGTTTTAGGGAGGAATGTTCTGAATATAGCTGTCAGATCCATCTGATCCAATGTGTCATTTAAAGCCGCTGGTTTTCTTGTTGATTTTGTTTGATCTATCCATTGATATAAGTGGGGTGTTAAAGTCCCATACTATTATTGTGTTAGTATCAATTACTCCCTTTATGTTTGTTATTAACTCTCTTATGTTTTTGGATGCTTTCATGTTGGATGCATAAGTATTTACAATTGTTGTATCTACTTGTTGGATTGTTCTCTTTATGATTATATAGTGTCCTTCTTTGTCTCTTGTTAAAGTTTGTATTTTCAAGTCTATTTTCTCTGATATAAGTATGCTGTCCCAGCTTATTTTTTACCCCATTTTCATGATAAGTACTTTTCCATCCCTTCACTTTTAATCTGCATGTGTTTAAAGACTGAAATGACTCTCTTGTAGGAGGCCCATAGAAGGGTCTTAGTTTTTTATCCATTCCATCATCCTGTTTTTTTACTGGAGCATATTTTCCATTTACATTCAAAGTAATTATTGATAGATATGTACTTAGTGCCATTTTTTTCTTGTTTTATGGTTGTTTTTGTAGTTCTTCTCTGTTCCTTTTTTCTCTTGGTCCCTTCCCTCACAGTTTGCTGGCTTTATTTAGTGATATACTTGGATTCCTTTCTCCCTAACATTTGCAAATCTATTACCAGTTTTTGATTTGTGGTTACCACTAGGTTTATATATAACATTTGATGCATCTAGTAGTCTATATATGTTGATGGTCACTTAACTTGAACCCATTCTAAAAGCACTAAATTTTTACTCTTCTCCCCCTGCCCATGTTTTAGATATACTACATACACTACATCCTTTTATTTTACGAATCTTTTGACTTATTTTTATAGATATACTTAATTTTACTGATTTTATGCTCCTATTTTTCTTCTGCTTGTCTTTCCTTTCCACTCGAAGAGTTTTCTTAACATTTCTTGAAGGGCTAGTTTAGTGGTCATGAATTATTTTGTCCGGGAAACTCTGTCCTATTCTAAATGATAGCCTTTCTGGATAGAGTGTTCTTAGCTGCAGGTTGATTCCTTCTTTCTTTCTTTCTTTCTTTCTTTCTTTCTTTCTTTCTTTCTCTTTCTGTCTTTTATTTTCTTTCTTTCTTTCTTTTTTTTTCTTTTCTTTCAGCACTTTGAAAAATCATGCCACTCTCTTCTGGCCTGCAAAGTTTCTGCTGAAAAATTAATTAATAATCTTATGGTGTTTCTCTTATATATAACTATTTTGTTTTCTCTTGATGCTTTTAAAATTCTCTCTTTATCACTACTTTTGCCATTTTAAGTACTGTGTCTTGATTTGGACCGCCTTGGGGGGTTCATTTTTCGTGGGGACTCCCTGTGCCTCCTGGTTTTGGTTTCTGTTTCCTTCCCCAGATTCAGGAAATTTTTAGCTATTATTTCCTCAAGTAAATTTTCTGTTCTCTTTTCTCTCTCTTCTCCTTCTGGTATCCCTATAATGTGACTGTTAATATGCTTGAGGGTGTTGCTAAAGTTCCTGAATCTATTTTCTTTGTTATTCTTTTTTCCTCTCTCCTACTCAGCTTGATTGTTTTCCATTACTCTGTCATCCAGGTTGCTGATCTGTTGTTCTTCTTCCCCTAGTCTTCTATCTATACTGTTAGTGTATTTTTAACTTCAGTTATTGTGTTCTTCATCTCTTATTGTTTTTTTTTTTTATGTTTTCTATCTCTTTGTTGAGTGTCCCATTGAGGTCCTCCACACTTTTCTCATGTCCAGTGAATATATTTGTGACCATTACTTTAAATTCTGTATCATGCATATTACCAATCTCCATTTCATTTAGCTCTCTTGCTGTGATTTTGTTATGTTCTTTCATTTGGGACATATTCCTCTGTCTCTTCATTTTGTCTAACTCTGTGTCTATTTCTATGTGTTTGGAAAGTCAGCTATGTTTCCTGCTTTTGAAAGTAGTGGTCTCAGAAGAAAAGGTCCTATGGTACCCTGCAGTGCAGTGTCTCCTGTTCACCAGAACCTGGCACTTTAGGTGTCTCCTATGTGTGTTATGTGTGCCCAGTTGTTGTGGCTGAGCCATGTTTGTCTTCAGTTCAGTTGTCTGCATTGGCTTTCCTTGTCTTTTGTTGGCAGGGCTTGGTCCCTATGTTGTTAGTAAGCCAGTCTGTAGCCACCTAGGTCTTGAATTGAGTCAGATCAGGTGTTTGCCAGAGCTGTGGTAGCAAACCTCAAGATGCTTTCCTTGTGTTGTCCTCTGAGAAGCTTTTTGTGGGTGGGACCTAAATTCAGACCAGATGTCTGCCCCCAGCCCACTGCTGAGGCTCCAGTTAGACTGGTATGTGTGGTTATTTTATCTTTTCCCTTGGGAAGGAGTCACTTTGGAGTGGTGCTGGCCCCTGTCTGGGCTGCTTACAAACTGCCAGACATTTGGCACCACTTTAGATGGGCTCTGGTCAAGGAAGTATTGTAAGGGTCAGGTCTGTAGGAGAACATGGGGGCAGGGTGCACTGTGCCACCAAGGTCCATACTGGTTCACTATAGGAGGGACACTGCACCTACTTGGGAAAATTCCTGCTGAGGCAGCCTTCTTGAATCAGGCAGACTGGCAGAAGCCTGTGGGGACAGGATTCACTGTTAGCAAGCTAGAGGGAGAGTGCTCACATTGCACTGGTTCCCACAAGTGTCCTTTTATCCTTGGAGAAGTCTCCCACAGATCCCTGCCCCTTCAGCACAGGCTCTGATATAAGTAAATCAATCTCCTTCCCATATACACAGTCATTTCTCAAACCACTTTATGTATGCTTTAGCTCAGTGGGATTGTTTGTTGTACTGTTCCTGAAAGGTGGGAACTCAGTTTCCTATCACCTTCTAGCTCTTCCATAGCCAAGCCTGCTGATTTTTAAAGTTCCAAGTGCTAAGCCCCACTGACTGTAAGAATTCCTGAAGCCAGTCCACTCTGGTTTTAAAAGCCAAATGTTATGAATATTTGTCTTCCTAGTGGGGGGTCCCTGGTGCCTAGGGTGCCTAGTATGTCTGCTCCTCTCTCCTCTCCGTGCCTGCCACATTGCTCTCTCCTGCAGACAGTCCTGGGGGTTTGTTTGGCTCCGCACTATGTGTCTGCCCTTTCTATCCTCTTTGATATAGCCTCTTTTTGTGTCTGCCCTTTCTATCCTCTTTGATATAGCCTCTTTTCCACATGTAGCTGTGAAGAATCTGTTCTGCCAGGCTTCATATCATTTCTGGATTATTTACACTGATATGGGTGTTATCCAACTGTATCCATAGGATGAGGTGAGTCAAGGATCTTTCTAGTGTGCCATTTTCCCTGGAAGTCTATTATTTAAATTCTTGATAAAAATTACAGAATTGTTTTATAAGTAAAAATAATTTTATTTTTTATATATTCATTAAGCCTGACATCTAAAAATGTAACTGATTGATTGCTAGTAATAAATAAACTAGACAATCTATAGATTCATTGTCTAACTGATGCTTGCAATATCCTTCTGAGACAGTTATGTTCAGTTATTACTCCTCCTATCACAGATTTAGGAAAGACACTCAAGTTAGGACAGTTATAAAATGCTATATAAAATCATAATGATGTATATTGCTAAAGTATACCTGGTAACATATATTTTAATTTTTTCTTGTCAACAATAAAAAAAATTTAAAAGATTGTGCATATTTGCCAACAAATGCATAGTCTGTAATCAAGGTCAGAGTATTTCTCTTCAATCTTAGTTCAACAGTTGGAAAATTATTCTGTTAATATCAGAGGGAAAAAAAAAGCATACAACTCTCAGAATAAGACAGACAATTCTGTCAGAAGCTCATCAGATTGAAACAAGTCATCATTAAAGTTTCAATTACTAATGGGTGGAGAAGACAAAATCCAATGTATTGTTTCAAGATTCATTATAGGAAATTGGATTTTTTTCAATAACTGCTTCTCTGAATGCTTATGTGGAAACGGTAGAAGATTTATAGATTTCAAAAACTATCATTAAAAAGAACAGGCAGGGAAGAGATCGTGCCTATATCCACATGTACAACTAACTTGAATGCTTTGACTGAATTGTTCTTGTCCTATTTGTTGTCACTTTGCTGGTCAAAGTTTGCACAGATGACGATCAAACAACTATTTGTCTCCTAAGTATGTTGCATGTATCAATGCTAAGTTGTCTCTAGCTGGTTTCTTGGCTGTGCTATTTGATTTGAATAGCCAAGCTTCATGTGTTTTACTGACAAAGACAATAATTTTTTACTAAATTATCATTTTAAAATAAAAATATGTCTATTCAAATAAAAATCATATTATCATTTACAGAATGTATTTTCACACATTTATGTAGTAAATGGTCAGCTGTTATGCTTGACCATGGATAAACAAATTTAACATGGTCTCTACCCTCAGAGGGTTTTCATTTGGTGTTTGAGAAAGAGTAAAACTAGATTAAAAACTAATTTTTACAAATTTAATTTCATATAACTACTATAATGTAAAACAGTGTCAGAAATTAAGAATGTCTTGCTATCTACGTTGGGGTACAAGGCAAGTACTCACTGAATGGCAAATTAAGCCAAAAAACTGAAGGATGAGAACAAACTTTTCATACAATAAGGGAGGTGCATAGCATTTTTCATGTGTTGGATTTGTGGAAATTTAAGACATAGAATAAAAGTGTGTGCTTGTTTTATATTTAACACTGATAACTCAGTAGACAAAACTGTTTTTATTAAACCAACAATATTAAATGAGACTGCCTAAGATTTACATAAATTATATGAAATTGAATTCTTAAAATACTTGGGTTAATTTCTATAAGATATTGAAAGTTAAATATATTTAATTTCTGGAAATTTTAGGAATATTGCATTTATAAAAGTGTGTGATTCTGAACAAATCTTCTAGAGTAGAGCTCTTAAAAGTAATCTTATTATATAATTTGGTAATACCAACTGGAGGTTGATAAATATCATACATACATAACATACATACATACACATATAACAGAAAGACGGGCAAAAATGGAGAGTTTATAGCCTTAAATATATAATTCACTGCTTCATATAAAAGACCTCTTTTGTTCTGTTCCACCTTAGCGTTTATACCTGGCTTGTACTTCTGGAAGATGGGACAAGTTGAGCTTACCTGCTTAGTAGCATTCCCACCAATACTAGTGAAGGAGACCTTCAAGATTTCCTGTGCTCTGATGTGTAACCTCTTGGAGGCTGTGGACTCAGTTGTGAGTGAGGGACTAAAGGGAGACCAGATGACCACTTGGGTGTCTCCAAAGCCCATCTTGGGGTATAAAATATCTAACTTGTTCCCAATTACCCTTTTAGCCTCAAGTGGTTGCTCTTGGGGTTCCTGAGCCCCTTGATAGCCCCTGATGAGGACAGAGGAGCCTGAAGCTGGAGTAACTCTAGTACGGGGGCTGTTGTGCGGAGGGAAAAGTCTGGAAGAAGTGGACAGAGGGCTGGAGGAAAGAGCGATTTTATAGGAGAATAGACCAAAGGATTTGAAGGGGCTGAAAAGAAGGTGGAATGTAGGAGAAAGGAAAGGGAGTGATAGGAAGGAAGAAGTCTTAGATGAAACAGTTTGAGAAGTGTCCAAGTTTCCCATGATATCCATGTTAATTCTGAATTATCTTTGGTAAACTTTTCCATGTTTGAAGATATTTAACAGAATGGGTGCCATAATAGTAAAGCAAGTAGTCACCAAAATCAGTGAAAAGAGTGAGAGTTACCCATGGGATTAGATAATTCAATCAGAGATAGGACCCTAATGGAGCCAGGAGAGAGCACTGCTTAATTAATTTCCTCACACAATTCCAATCCCTAGACTGGGAAGATGAGGATGTACTCCTGTCTAAATGTGGATTTAAGGAATCAGTGTGACTGCCCCCATAATCCATGTGGTTTAAAGGAGCTTGTAAAAAAACAGAAGAGGCTTTACAGAAGGGGGAAAAAAATTCTATGCCTCAAAGATCCAAATAAGTCCAAATAACTCCTGATTATACTACAACAGACAATGTCTGGAGCTCTGGATGAGGAGTTATAACTTACGACCACAGATCTGGATTTCTCCAGCTGGGCAAGGGTGCAGAAAGCCAAGAAAGTGGAATTACTACTTGAGTGAAGACATCAGGGTCTGAGGGGTGGTTAGTACGCCATCTGAATCACAGCCCCAGAAAGCTGTTAAATAAAAACAAATCTGGACTTAGGTAAGGGGATACATTATTCAAAAAGATTATTACAATAGGGGTAAAGATGCTATTGCAACAGAGACAACACCCCAAGTATAACATCTGCAAATGTCACAAAGAGAAAGTGTCTCTGGCAGAAAAGGGCTTTTCTTTTACAGGGAGGATTAAACAAGTTTAGAAAGCACAAGGTCATGTTTAGACAGTTTATCAGAGAATGTCTCTTTTAGTGGTCAGCTTATATTCAAGTAGGGTCATAAAGGAAAAGTTGTATCTCAGGCTGAAGGTGGATCAAAATGTAAGGAGCTAGAGAAAAGAGAAAAGGTTAGTTAAGTAATGTCTGATCAAGCTGGAATTTTGTTCAGACTGGTCAGTGGGTACAAACATTCAGTTAATAATTTATAATGGAAGGAATGGACATTTGGAGGATCTGTGTTTGGTCTGGTCATAGGTAAACGAGGGAGAGTGTCCAAGAGTCTTACCTAAACCATGTTGAGAAGAGTGGTTCTTTACAGCAAGTCATTTTCTGGAACACAAAATGTTAGGGGTTTTATTTAACTGTTGCTGTGTCCCAGGAACATAGATGAAATTTAATAAAGTTTAATGTCAGTTCTAAGCTACAAGTTGTATCCATGTCTGTCACATGTGTCTCTTATTCTCCTTGGACCAGGGCTTGCAACTAGATGATTGATAGCCTTCTTATGACAGAATCTCAAGAAATAAATCTCAAAACACAAACATATCTCATGTACATGTTCATTCTGCTTGTGCCAGTGTTATATTATCCCATGATCTAAAGAAAGTCACATGACTTAGTCTAAATCCAAGGAGTGGGGTAGAGTGAAAGGAACAACAATGTCATGTGGCAAAGGGAGAGGATAGAAGAGTGAAGAATGGGTAACAATAATGCAATATCTCATAGTCATAGAATATGGAATATCATGATCAAGAAACCTAAATTGTTGTAATAAGAGAGGTCTGGATAGAGAGAACAATGTGAAAATTTCCTCTACTATTATATGTTTATGTTATACCTTCACAAGGTCGCCTTCATAGGTTTATTTTGTGTAATACCTTCATAGTGCTTCATAGGTTTTCTAAAAAACATCATTTATTTACTCCTTTTGCCATACCACCTTCATCTTCACACTTTGTCATCCCTGTCATACACCTTGTCTGAGAGCTTCATATCTAGAGCAGTTAGACAAACTTCAGAAAATAGAATAGGTCATGTTATTTCTCCCCTGTGCTTCTTTATTCAAGCAGTTGAAATACAAATTAACTGTGATTTCTTTCTTTCTTTTTTCTTAATAAAATTTCATAACTCCTAAAATATCCCTCTGTGAAGTGGTTGCACAATAAAATAACTCCACTGCTAATAAAAATAAGTCACATATTTTGAGGTACAACTATTCCCTTCATCCACAATTGTTGCATTTATATCCTTCATATTCTACCAATCATGTTAACTGACATAAGCAATATCATTTCATTCATGGAATAGTGTTGTTTTATAACCACTATTTCATATTTGGCCATATTGAATGACAATAATAAGAACTGAAATAAAACAATTGGTCTGAGGCCTAAAGATTGAGAATGGGGGGGGCACATTTAAAGTATCATACAATCACATTCTAAGTCCACGTTTTTAAATTGTAGCTGCAGTATACCAGCATACTTTCCATTTGATGCATAACTGAACAGAGGTTGTATGAAAATTTCATTCCTGTGAAATTTTTCAGTTGTATGTCATAGCTCAAGATAGAGTGAGAGTGTCATTCTATATTTTCTGATGAGCCCTTCCCTGTATGTTGTTTTGAAAATATGTCATATGGGCAACAATAAAAAGAATACCAGAGAGAATTGCAAATGCCTTCCCTAAATAACTAACTCCTCTCATGAGGGAGGGAAATTCCTTGGGCCAAAGAACAGGAACCAAAGCCAATATGTCAGTAAGACTTCATGGGTAGGAAACAAGCTTTCTTCAGAAGAGGGAGAGAGATGGAAGGAATCACACTATTTTTCAGAACTCTGCTGTGATTACTTAAGTTGCCAAAGGGAATTGAAACAAAGAAAAAATACAAATGACAATAATTCAGACACTTGATTATTCTCCAGTGAAGAACAACCATGTTAGAAAACACCATATATAAATTTGAAAAATCAGGGACTTGGAGTTAGTCATTTATCAGATTTTCAACAAACAGGTATTAAAAATATCTTTACTAATGAAGATAGGCAAATTGTGGTAAAACTGGTATTTCTGCAAAATCTTCAAGGTTGAATAGAACTTATCTTAATAAAGGGGGTGACTGAGATAATTATCTCCTAAGACATACTACATATTTAAGCACGTTGAACAAATTTCTGTGTCTTAAAAGAGTTGATATCTCAAAGAAATGTAAAGCCTCCACACCTTTTAGACTTAAAACAAATTGGTCAATCCTATCTACAGCACTTGAGAACAACAGCAACAACAACAACAACAACATGCATTCTATTCTGTTAAGTCTCCAGAGGAAAAAAGTTAAGTGTTTACTTATTCAATAGTTTATATTTTATGTAGGGACTATATGAGATCAATAGTACATAATTTTTACTTACCTATTATATTTAATTTACTGAAGAGTTAACACATTCATGGTTTTCTGATGGCAGTACCATATCAATTAATAAATCAATGTAGACAACTATTTGTTAGTAATTTGATGCATCTGAGATATTTTCATACCAAAAACAAAACAAACAAAAAAAAAGGTTAATAAGTCAGTCTGCCAGTTATATGGATGCTGGAAGATGTCATGAGATTTTCGGGTCAAAGACAGAGGACTTTGTAACTCATAGAACAACAAACTATATGATGTTCATGATCACTAACAATGGTTGTGTAGTGACCCAGGTAGACACAACATACATAATAAGTTTGGGTTATAGTGGAGGAACCCGAAACCTAATAAATTAATAATTTAAAGTCTTAATTTATTAAGACTTTAAAAATAGGTCTGCTAACAAAACTGTTCAGCTTTTGCTAGAAGGGAGATATTATCTTTATTATCTTGAACAGCAAACAAATTTACCATTTGCTGTGGAGACAACTACGCTGTTTACTATGTAAGCATTCTTGAACAATTATTCCAGAACAAAAGCTGTCAGTATATCTGCTCAGAAAGTATGGAAACACAAGTATGGAAAATTGTCACACAACAATATCCATACCTTATTTATACACCATCTCCAGTAAATTTTCCCATGAGTACACCGGTTCACCACCCACATGGATAAGTCCGACTGATGGGCTGGGACAAAATTTGTTCATTTTTTCATGCAGCATTTAATTTTGACTATTTTCAACAGAACTGCATGAAATAGGTTGAAACTAAGCTGAAATTTTGACCTCAGCCATGTTGCTCCAGTGTTCCAGCTGAGCAAACCATCAGAGTCTACCTTAAAACCATCAGTCTCTAAACCATCAAAGTATACCTTAAAAAAACACGTGGTTTCTCCTTATGTTTTGTATTGACCTTTCCATTTAGCCAGAGGCATTAATCTAGATGCAACAGAATACATTAGGAAATGCACGGACTCCACCTTTGCCTGAGAGGAGAAACTGTAGAGCAAATTTATCAACCATAAAAACCCAGGCTAGTTAATTAAGGCTTATCTGAGCAACTTCCAGGCCTGAAGTGATGTTTCTTTAACCCTTGAGATTTTCTAATAACCTCTCTTTAGATGCAAATCTTCATGTTTTTGAAAAGGAGGCAAAATAATTCCTGGCCATTACACAAGAAAGGCAGTCCCCACAACACACATAACAAAATGTTGTTTATAATTGTTGGGGTCTTCCAGGTAGTACTTTATATCAGTTGGAGAACACAGGTTGATGGTTCTTCAAATGTAGTCTCTTGGTTATATGGAAGGCGTTAGAATTGCAAATTCATTATGAATAACTGAGAATGGTTCTTGTTTTTGGAGGGACTTCCTGGGCAGTGTTCAGATTCATCTGTTTGTCTGTGTCCCCATTGGGTAGAATTTATCTGAATTTTGGAATGATGTAGAAGAGGGATGGAGAAAAATTCTTGAAATATTTTCTATAGGAGCAGCAAGGTCTGTGGCCATCCACAGTGTTGGAAGAAAATGGTTTTCTCCTATTTCTCCTTTTCTTCATGATTTTCTCCTACAGAGCAGAAGTATTGACAGCTTTTGTTCTGCAGTATCTGATCAAGGGTATTTGAATGTCAAACTACCTTGGAAAGCAGAGACCATATATCTTTAAAGTAGAGGAAGCAAAGGGAATTTTTGTTATCTGGAAGAAGGTGATTTCTCCTACGGGGTCAAATGTTGGGCAGGTTTGTTAGTAGCACCCTTATAATATTGGTGATTCCCTAAACTCA
This sequence comes from Leopardus geoffroyi, assembly GCF_018350155.1. Lineage (NCBI taxonomy): Eukaryota > Metazoa > Chordata > Mammalia > Carnivora > Felidae > Leopardus > Leopardus geoffroyi. Next base: position 50,986,831 of record NC_059333.1, on the reverse strand, counting down.
GTTTTCTTCAGCTGCAAAACAAATCTGCTGTGTGTGTAGAAACCACTAGACTGCATCATGTGAGTCTGTGAGACCTCCAATTGTGGGGAAAACTAAATGGGAAAAAGTGAATGCAAAGATAATAAAGTGGCTTTCAGTGAAAGGACAGGACCATGTGTGAACATGTTCATGATGCTTAGTGTGCCATAAGTGATTAAGTTCTCTGTTTCTGAACAAAAGAGTCTCATTCTTCTGTCATCATCCATGAAACTGGTTGGCTAGCATATTGTCTTGCAAGCAGTGTAAAATTTCAGACTCTTCAGAGTTCTGTTTAGATTTTAGGATGAAAGTTTACAAAAAAAAGAATTTATTAATTTTCTACCTGAAATTGCTAGGTTAAAGAAAGAAAAGCCAATTATTTTTCTAATACTGTTATCCATTAGAAATATTTGATAATAAGAAATAAGAAAAGAATGATATCAAAGAGATCAATTGGATAGATTGTCAGCAGAGGAAATGAAAACCTCATCAAGCCAAGGCCCGCCACTATCAAGTTCAGTCTTCTTCTCAGAATCAAGTAGAAATTATCCTGCACTTAAGTCCTTCAGGGCCCAATCTCAGATCCCATTCTATCATGTTAGGCCATATTCCCAAGACTTTTAAAATAGATAGGTAGGTAGATGGATGGATAGATATAGATAGATAGATAGAAACTAGAGTCTACAGACCATTGAAAAATAATTGGTAATTTTGGCCTTTTTTAATTCCTGTGGTATATTTTGATACTAGAACCTGAAAAAGTCAGCATAAAAATGTCCTTGTAATTCATAAATTCATATGCAAGACCTTCTCCCTTATATAACAAGTTATGTTGTAAACAAATTATACATATTTTTTTTCATGATAACCTTATATTTTCAGTTATTTGTAGAGAAATGAAAATTTCCCTTTAGGTAAAGTGCCAAATATAATTCCTTTTTTAAAAAATGTTTTTTAATGTTTATATATTTTTGAGAGAGAGACAGAGCACAAGCAGGGGAAGAGCAGAGAGAGAGGGAGACACAGAATCCAAAGCAGGCTCTAGGCTCTGAGCTGTTAGCACAGAGTCCAATGTGGGGATTGAACTCACAAATTGTGAGATCATGACCTGAGCCGAAGCCAGACGCTCAACTGACTGAGCCACCCAGGTGCCCCCAAATATAATTCAATAGTAGTTGGTAGTTAAGAAAATACCCAGTGATTTTACCTTTTTGGAAATATCACTGCATTTGAAAACATCAAGTTGGGTTTATTGCAAGGCAGTGGAGAATTCAGAATATAAATTATCATTGGGAGAAAGACTAAGTGGGAAAAAAAAGAGTAGAAAGGTAATGAAGTGGCTTTCAGTGAAAGGACAAACATAACTCAAAATTTCTTTATAAACAAAAATTATTGGAGGTCTCTATTTTGTTTTTATGGATTATATATCAATATCTACATTAAAATTTTTAAATGAGAAAATGTGTAAATATTTTTTTCACTTATTTAAATATAAAAATAAAAATAAACCCATTATATGATCATATAATTTTATGAAAATAACAATAACTTGCAAAATACAATGTTTTAAATTTTTTTTTCAACGTTTATTTATTTTTGGGACAGAGAGAGACAGAGTATGAACGGGGGAGGGGCAGAGAGAGAGGGAGACACAGAATCGGAAACAGGCTCCAGGCTCTGAGCCATCAGCCCAGAGCCCGACGCGGGGCTCGAACTCACGGACCGCGAGATCGTGACCTGGCTGAAGTCGGACGCTTAACCGACTGCGCCACCCAGGCGCCCCAAAATACAATGTTTTAATTGTGAAAATTGTGGCATTGTTTCAAACTTTTGTAAGTCTCTATAATGTGCAGCTTCATGGAAGACAGTTGGATTCTCTTATTTGCCTCTGTATATATTCTGTTGTAATAAACTGTTTTGTTTCTGTGAGGTGAAAATCCCACCTCACATACATATATAGTTTGCTCTCAGCTAACACTTTAAGAACTACTGTCTCAGAATACAATAATATCATCAAATTCAAAGAAACTTAAATCAGTGCTTGATGTTCAGATCTTTTAATTAGAAGAATCTGAGGTCCATAGAGGTAAAATTTTGAAGTCCCTAATAGAACAGGACTCTGAGGTCACATATTCTAGTATTTTCTAATGCTTTTTCCAACATAATACACACAGCCAAAGACCTGCATAGACTTCCTTCTTCATCTAATTAATAAATAATTTCACAAACTATACTGTCATTCCTCCTGGAACTTTGCCAATTTACCTCACAAAATTAGTCAGTCCTTATACCTGAAAGTGAAATTAACGTCTGACCCTAAACTGGATTCTAACATTTTATAATCTTTCCTTGCTTCCAATAGAGCATATTAAATTTACTTACTGTATTGATGCACTTCCCTATATAGCATTTATTTTATTATTATTTCCAGAACTTGGACTCCTTATGCCTTTCCTCCATGTTTTAGAATCACTGAGTTATTCACATTATCTAAATCATTATTGAAATATTTCAGGGGCACCTCGGTGGCTCAGTCAATTGAGCATCTGACTCTTGATTTTGGCTCAGGTCATGATCTCACAGTTCATAAGATCCAGCCCTCCATTGGTCTCCATGCTGACAGTATGGAACCTGTTTGGGATCCTCTCCCCTTCTCTCTCTACCCCTCCCACACTCATGCTCTTTTTGTCTCTCTCTCAAAATAAATAAATAAACATAAAAAAAAGAAATATTTCTTATAGGCACACACAACCTTGGCGTCCAAGATGATTGATTGTTTATATGATATCTAGTAACAGAGTAACAGAAGAGATATGTAGAATAAAGAATTAATTTAGTGACTACTTTAATATTAAAGTAGTTGTTTATGGTGCTTACTGTGTAGCAGACAATGAGCTAAATATAAAGGCTTTTAAAAATTACCTGAAATATTTTTCATAATGACTCTATGATGAGATTTTTTTTTTCATGCTTTTTGAGATGATGAAACTGAACAAAGAGAAGGAAATAGCCTATTCATAATCACAGTATGTGGTAAATCTACAAATCAAAGCCAGGATACCGAATCTGACTTCAGACCCAACCAAATTCACCATTATACTAACCTGTCTTCTAAAAGAAAAATGAATATCTTAATTTACTTAATTACTTAATAAGTGTTCACCTTATTTGTCATCCTTATTCATTTTTCAATACTAATGTCCTTACAGTTTGTCCATGTAAAACCACAGGTGGCTCCATTTGTTTCTGTGTTATTATTTAAAAAAAAATCTTACACACTCTAGTTGTATATTCATCATTTAAAATCAGCAAGAAAATTGAGATAATAGAATGTCAGAGGGTGCATTAATGAACACTTCTTATTTTATTTCTAATAATGTGATGGTTTAGTCAAGTTAGCAACACAGCTTTAGATAAAAAGATGGGAAAGGATAATACATGTGCACATTGAAATATATTCATTTGGAGAATTAATTTATAATGTTGAAAACATAATTACAGCCTGATTGAAATACATTCTTTTCTCTTATGGACATTTATTTTTAATTTATTAATTTCAGTGCTCATTACATTCTGATTATACTCTCTTTCTGGAGGAAATAAGTTTTGAAGTGCCTTGCATTGTGTTCATTATTTTTTATATATATACAGAAATTGTAGATTTGACATGTACTCGAATCTATTGTACTTTCTCTCTCTCTTCAGTTTCTATTTTAAGTTAATTATATTTGGGAGAAAAAAAAAAACAAAATGAAAAACAAAAAACTGAAGATGGACACTGTTTTGCAAATTGGTCCTTGAATGATGAGAGCTTATGTAGTGTCTTGAATGGTATATTTTCTGTGAAATCTTTACTTTCAATAAAATAATGCACTCTGTGAATCATAGAGAAAACATAACACACATCTGCAATTCATAGCCACCTATGGTGATTTCTTCTTGTCATTTAATACTGATAATCAAAAGTAAATTATAATTTTGTAGGTGATTTAATTTATTAGACATTAGAGAGGGCATAAAAAATAAAAACAGACTTCCTATTTCTTAGATTGAATTCTACCACAGCCTATACCTGTTTGTACTACACATATGTAAATCCCTTCATATACGGCACTTGGACTTTCATCCTTTGAGCAATGAATGGTTTATGCTAAGACATCATCTTGGCACTTGACAGCAGATTCACCCATACACATTTGACTTTCTTACACAGTACTAGGAATTATATGTGGATGCGAGTGTATATACTAACAGAAAATAAGGACTTGAAGATAAGTGTTATTGGCATTAACAAATACGGTAAAGATCACTAAGAGCTAAAGTGTTCAGAAAATGATTTGAAAAGCTGGTAAATAGACCCTACCGAGGACTGAGAAAATGGAAGGCATTCTAAGGAAAGCAAACAACAAATAAAATCATGAAAAGAGATTGAGGAAATAAATAGCAGGCAGGATTTAAAAATGGGGAAAACAACCTGTCAGAATGGGTAAAATAAAAAAGACAACAAATAACAAGTGTTGGTGAAGAAAAAGGAACTCTCATGCACTGTTGGGGAAGGTGTAAACTGGTATGTATGGTCACTATGGAAAACAGTTTGGAGGGGCTCTTGGGTGGCTCAGTTTGTTAAGCGTCCTACTCTTGATTTTGGCTCAGGCCATGATCTCATGGTCGTGGGAGTGAGCCCTGAGTCAGGCTCCATACCAAGTGTATGAGCCTGCTTGGAATTCTCTCTCTCCCTCTCTCTCTGCCCCTACCCCACTCACACGCATGCACATGCTCTCTCTCTCTCTCTCTCTCAAAATAAGTGAATAAACATTAATAAAAAAAAGAAAACAGTTTGGAGCTTCCATAAAAAGTTAAAAACAGAAATACCATATGATTCAATAATTCCACTACTATTTGCCTGAAGAAAACAAAAACACTAATTCAAAATGATATATGCACTCCTATGTTTACTGCAATATTATATATAATAGCCAAGATAAGGAAGCAACCTACATGTCCATCAATAGGTGAATGGATAAAGGTGGACATATATAGTGTGTATGTACATATACAGCCATAAAAACAGATGAGATCTTGCCATTTGTGTCAAAATGGATGCATCTAGAGGGTATTATGCTAAGTGAAATAAGTCGGACAGAGAAAGACAAATACCATATGATATCACTCCAATGTGGAATCTAAAAAAACAAATGAATAAACAAATAAATTTTTTAAAAAAGAATGAGAACTATAAATACAGAAAACAATCTTATAAATGCCAGAGGAAAGGGGGATGGGAAAATGGTGAAATTGGTGAAGGAGAGTGGGAGATATAGGTTTCCAGTTATGGAATGAATAAGTCATGGGAATAAAAAAGCACAGGGAATATAGTCGATGATATTGTAATAGTGTTGTATGGTAACAGATTGTAGCTACACTTGTGGTGAGCATAGATTAATATATAGAAATATCAGATCACTATGTTATACACCTGAAACAAATGTAACATGTGCATCAACCATAATTTTTAAAAATTAAATTTATTTTAAAAAGTGGAGAAAACAAGAAAAGTAGTAACTACTATTTTTTTCATAATAAAAAATAGATTCAATCTTCTTCATTTGATTATCAGCTCAATCTTGCTTTTGTAAACAAGGAAAATTAAAAATCACCAAATTTACAGAGGCATGCAGAGGAGAGGAGTTATTTTTAAGCCTACTCCCTGTGGATGATCACTGTCAACATTTTGGAGTACATCCTGTTTGACCTGCACTTTGTTCCCTATAGGACCAGGGTTGAAAATTTAATGAAGGTGGGGGGGGGGGGGAACGTATAGTGTAGGGCACAAACTTGGAATACCTTATTATCTCCCTGAAGCCAAGTAACCACATGGGAGGCCAGCAGGGAAATATCTTAAGCCTGTATCAAATGTTTGTATTTTTCTTGAAGACATACATGCATTTCAGAAAGCTTTCTTTCATTTTCATATTTTCACAATTTTAGCCACTTTCAAAATTGTTAAATGTGGGAAGATAAGGGATAGATTGTCAGTGGAGGAATCAAAAACTCTTCCTCAAATCTATAGATAAAATTCTGCAGTATTTTTAATATTCCTTGCTATTTTCTCGTCATTCATGCTTACATATGCTTTCAGTGACTTGCGACTTACTTGACATGTTAGCTCTTGGAATATAGTATGATTCCTCAGTTTTCATCAGATAGTTTTAAATAATTATATGATTTTATACATCAGCTAGGAGAAATGTTTAAAGTTTTCCAAGGCCATAAGTTTGTGAAAGTTATAAATAAATAATTCTGTTTAATAGAAGACAAGAGGGTACAAGAGAATATTACCCAATTCAGTTGTGTTTACAGGACCACAAAAATATACATGTATACACAAACGCATAATCACACATTTACATACATATTTTTGGTTCTAACCTTCTTTGTTTGCCTTTACAATTCAATAAATATAATTTGTGTCATCATCTTAAAAAAAAACTAAACTCTAATTTATGGATGCAAATAACTTATTTTTTCTACTTCTGTTCTAATAATATCACATATTTGTCTTTCCATATTATAAATCTTAGTGTGAAGAAAAATGTATTGTAATTTGAACCATTATATCATAATTTTCTTAAAATAAATTGTTAGAGGTAATTTGCCATGTCAAAGTCTTAGATTATTTTAGGATTTTTGAAATAAATTACAAAATTCTTAATTAAAAATAGTACCAGTTATCACCCACTGAGTACATATAAGACTGTGAATTTCTTTCAGCCTCAGCAAGAATGAGTACTCTTGTTTGTTAATATTACTTACCTGAAAAGAAATATTTAAATGCTATTTAAAATATATTGCATAGTTATTTTATCACAGTATTGTTTATATTGCTTGTTAATTAGAAGAAGCCTAAAGATCTAACTGTATAGAAGTACATACATAATTTTCAATGTAAGTATAAAATGGAATATCATACGGTCATTACAAATCTGACTGTGAAGCATATTGAATGTTAGTAAACTTTCTCACATCAATGGAAAAGGGATTATCCACCTTTCTCCCATCTAGGTCTTCTTTAATCACATTTTATAATGTATTTTTATGGTACAAATGTTTTAATTTCATTGTAATTGTATCTTTCGGTCTGATTTTGTGTTTTGTGTCTACTTTAAGAAATCTCCCTGTATATTCTACAAAATATTTTTATTTATCTCAAACATTTTAGGGGTGGCTCAGTTGGGTAAGTCTCCGACTTCGGCTCAGGTCATGATCTCACAATTCGCGAGTTTGAGCGCCACGTTGGGCTCTGTGTTGACAGCTCAGAGCCTGAGCCAGCTTCGGACTGTGTCTCCCTCTCTCTCTGCCCCTCCCCTGCTCATGCTCTCTCTCTCTCTCTCTCTCAAAAACAAATATACATTAAAAATGTTTTAAAATATTGCCATATATATGTATATGTCTTTATTCACCTGAAACCCATTTTGTGTATAGTATAAAAACAGAGATTCAAAGTTAGATTTAACATATGAATACAAAAATCTCAAAGTCATTTATGAATAATCTATCTTCAGTGATTTGGGATTTCACCTAGCTCTTAAATAAGACTTCATGTGAGGTTGAGCTTATTTCTAGAAGCTCTATTCTGTACTAATTTGCCCATTACTGTGAAAATTCCACACAAAATATAACTTTATATGAGGTGTTTTTGGTACAGTAAGACTTCTTAATCACCTTTTTTCCTTTCTGTTCTATATAAATTTTATGAAAAAAATTATCATTTTCTTGAGAAAATCTGTTCATTTTTTTATTGGATTAAATTAAATTCAAGATTAATTTGAGGTGAATATATATCTTTACAATAGTTAATTTTCCTATGTAGGGTATACTTTTTCATGTATTTAGAAATGTGAGTGTGCATCTTAAATAAAATCATAATTGTTATTAATAGTTCTATACAATATTTTCCCCTTTTTATTTATTGTCCGCTCATAATTTCTGCTTCTTAGCATTTTAAAAATGTACTTTTTCTACCTTATGTTACCAGTGTATAGAAACAAAATATATTTTCAGCAACAGCTAAATTTTACTTAAAAAATTTTTTAGTGTTTACTTTTCAGAGAGAGAGAGAGCGTGAGCAAGGAGCACAGAGAGAGAGAGACAGAATCTGAAGCAGACTCCATGCTCGTCGACATGGGCTTGAACTCGTGAACCACGGGATCATGACCTGAGCCGAAGTCAGACACTTAACTGAGCCACCCAGGCGCCCCTAGCTAAATTTTACTTTTAATACTTTATGTGTATAGACATTCTCATATTAGGTTCAATTTGTCATTTTTACTTATGTAAATGAAAAGCGAGGATGAAGAGAAATTTCATGTTCTTCATTTTCTATAGTACAATTAAATCTTCAGTAAAAACACAGTACTTTTCTTTTTTTCCACTCAACCTACATATTTCTTTCCACAAATCATGGAATATGTATTTTAGATTAATTGTAATTATAATTTTCTATGAAATTACCCCTTTTATGTCATTTTTTAATTTAAATGTTTTATATATTAGCTTGTATATGCTTTTCAAGTATCTTTTCTTATGTAAAACCTGTGTTTGGCTACAGTTTGACCGTTTACTATTGTATTTCATATTTGTGCTTCCTGATTCTATTAATCAAATATACTAGATCTTTGTCTTACTAATTTTTTGAAGAACTTTTGTAATTTTCTATTAGAGCATTTATTTTTCTTTTTTTTTTCTTTTTTTTTTCTTTTTTTTGTTTGTTTTGTCATTTGTTTATTTTTTTTTATTTTTTTCAATATATGAAGTTTATTGTCAAATTGGTTTCCATACAATACCCAGTGCTCATCCCAAAAGGTGTCCTCCTCAATACCCATCATCCACCCTCCCCTCCCTCCCACCCCCATCAACCCTCAGTTTGTTCTCAGTTTTTAAGGGTCTCTTATGCTTTGGCTCTCTTCCACTCTAACCTTTTTTGTTTTTTCTTTCCCCTCCCCCATGGGTTTCTGTTAAGTTTCTCAGGATCCACAGAAGAATGAAACCATATGGTATCTGGCTTTCTCTGTATGGCTTATTTCACTTAGCATAACACTCTCCAGTTCCATCCATGTTGCTACAAAAGGCCATGTTACTCTGTATGGCTTATTTCACTTAGCATCACATATATCTAGTACTGTATGGCTTATTTCACTTAGCATCACATATATTTAGTACTGTATGGCTTATTTCACTTAGCATCACACTCTCCAGTTCCATCCACGTTGCTACAAAGGGCCATATTTCATTCTTTCTCATTGCCACGTAGTACTCCACTGTGTATATAAACCACAATTTCTTTATCCATTCATTCATCAGTTGATGGACATTTAGGCTCTTTCCATAATTTGGCTATTGCTGAGAGTGCTGCTATAAACACTGGGGTACGAGTGCCCCTATGCATCAGTATTCCTGTATCCTTGGGTAAATTCCTAGCAGTGCTATTGCTGGGTCATAAGGTAGGTCTATTTTTAATTTTTTGAGGAACCTCCACACTGTTTTCCAGAGTGGCTGCACCAATTTGCATTCCCACCAACAGTGCAAGAGGGTTCCTGTTTCTCCACATCCTCGCCAGCATCTATAGTCTCCTGATTTGTTCATTTTGGCCACTCTGACTGGCATGAGGTGGTATCTGAGTGTGGTTTTGATTTGTATTCTTTTTCTATTACAGGAATTTCCACTCATTTATTTTACCGCTTATGCAGTTTCTTTTAATTTTCTCAGGTTTCTAATATCTATGCTTGAACATTCAGTCTTCATTTTATTGCTTTTATCTTTTCTATTATAGTTGTGTACTACAGAAAACTTTCTTACAAATATTACTTAAGTTTATTCCCTCAAATTTTGATGTGTAATATATTACCATTAAGTGCTAAGTATTTTCTGCATGACATTGTTTTCATGCAATTATTTAGTGTACTCTTAAGTCATTTTGAGATAATTTTGTTGTTTTTTTTGTTTCCATAGGTGCATTTAAAAGTATCCATACTAATACTTTAGTCATCCTCCTAATTCTAAGTTTTATTCATTCAGAAAACAAGATCCTCACGTACAGCTTTTTTTAAATAAAGGCTAGTATATGATCCTGCAAGATGTTGAAGAATGCACTCTTTTAGAACTTTATTTTAAATCTGTGTCTGTTGGTTGGTTGCTTGATTTTTTGTTATTACAACTTGTAAGAGCGCTATTACTTTCCTATCATGGAGTAAAGTCTGCATATGGTTGCCTTTCCAAGAAACACATCTCTATGGCATTTTCCTCCTCCACAACATTCTTCTTGAATCTCATGTGTGCGTATTTCCAATAAGAATAATAGACCTAGCATCTGTGATAATCACAATGCAGATTCCATGTTGAAGGGTTATTTGACTATCTGTTTTTATTTGACTTTTATGTAATATCTTATGTTGTCAGTATTTCCACATTACAAATGTGCCAGTTGAGGGGCACCTGGGTGGCTCAGTCAGTTATGCGTCCGACCTCGGCTGAGGTCATGATCTAGCACTCTGTGAGTTCGAGCCCCATGTCAGGCTCTGTGCTGACAGCTCATAGCCTGGAGCCTGCTTCAGATTCTGTGTCTTCTCTCTCTCTGCCCCTCCCCCACTTGTGCGCGCCCGCGCGCGCGCGCACGCGCGCTCTCTCTCTCTCAAAAATAAATAAACGTTAAAAAAGTATTTTAAAAAAATGTGTGTGTTGAACCATTGGACCTCAAAGAGGGGAGAGTTTTGGAGGAATCTGTATCACATCTGAAAACTTTCAGGATGCCTTTTCATTAACTTTGAGTAGTCATTTTCTAAATCATATGTAGGTTCAAGTTACCCTATATGAACTTAATGTATTTGTGGGTTGGTATATACAATCAAGAATAACTTTTACTTCATTTAACAGTAAGCATGTTTATTGGAAAGCTTCTGCAACAATTATCAGTATCTTTCTGAAGTTTAAAGAGCTTTGAAATGAGGCACCATATGTAAAACAAACAAAAATCTCTCTTCCCACAAAAACAAACCAAAAATTTAAAAATGCAGTTTTACATGACTGCACCTTACAAAGTTCACTTAGGAATTTTTTTTTTTCAACGTTTTTATTTATTTTTGGGACAGAGAGAGACAGAGCATGAACGGGGGAGGGGCAGAGAGAGAGGGAGACACAGAATCGGAAACAGGCTCCAGGCTCCGAGCCATCAGCCCAGAGCCTGACGCGGGGCTCGAACTCACGGACCGCGAGATCGTGACCTGGCTGAAGTCGGACGCTTAACCGACTGCGCCACCCAGGCGCCCCATCACTTAGGAATTTTTATCCTGAGAAGTCAAGAAGATGAAATACTGTTCTTTGGTCTCACTATAGTTAGAAATGAGGTAGAACCATGAACCCTGTCTTCATTAGAAAAAAAAAAAAAAAAAAAAAAGAGGGCTCTTTACTCAAGGGAAAAATGATGAGGCAATATAGACCCTCTAGTACTTCTGCTGCTGAAATGAAAGAGATTTGTCCTAAACCCAGTATATTCTGCCTCATGCACAAAGCACATCAACTGGCCAATTCTCAAATCAGGTGGCCATGCTAACATAAAGGAAGAACTAGGGAATTCACTTGTGTTCCACACGAAGAAAGGTGAAGGTAAAATCCATTTGCATCTTTTAACTGGTGCACACACATAGTGCCACTTTGTCTGCCTTGTATATACCATTTCTTCAAGCAATAAGGAGTTCTTTTTATATCAATTGCCTCTTATGAAATAAATAGGATTCTACTTTCATTCTTCAAACCTCACCCTAGTAAAAACAGCACTGAAAATGTCAATTTTCATCCACCCTCTTGCCGCTTTCTTATTTTTTAAATGTAAATTGGCAAAGGAAAAAATATTTTATTTTTGATTGGAAAAAGAATGAGTTTGGCATTTTGATACAATAAAGTAAAGCTTTCAATGAGTTGTGTATCTCATCAAGATTAATCAAGCCTTTCTAATATGCATGGCCCAATCAAAGTTCCTCCTTGGTCTAAATAATTTTAATTAAGCAATTCTACCTTCTGTAGCGGTCATTACCAGGAGATAATTGACTGAATCAGTAATGAAGCATTCGGTGGATGCTAAACAAACAGCAAGGTTAATTATCTGGCAGTGCTGTCTATTATGGAAGTGCAGCGCTGGCCTTCCAAGTTTCCTAATCCCCTCCAGCACCTCTTAGTAAATTATAATAATCCTCCTTCAAATATATTGTGCAACTGCAATTGCTATGCACCACGCAGGGTCAGATCAAGTGATCGAGAACCTCATTTAAATATAATAATAGTGAAGTGTGTTTTCAAAATTAGCCTATTTCTTTTAGGCAGCATGTTTCCTTTCAATTATTTAATTGTTCCTTCAATTTTAAATTTTGGAATAACTTTCCAAATTCTGCAGCTTAGTACCAACAAAACTGACAGCAAAGATATATTTTGCTTGGAGACACAGTCCAGAAGGTTTATATTTATATGATGCAATATATAATCCTACAGTTTATCTGATATTTTTATATTCACTCAGCTATTGTTTTTACCCTCTTCCCATCTTGCCAATAAATCTGTTTGTCCTGGGTTACCTGATAAATCACATTGTTTTCAAGAAGCACACAACTGAATAGAGCATTTAGATGGATTTTGTAGTTAATTCTATTCACTTAATTTTGTGCTTTAAATAAGAAATAAAGTAATGGTAATTTTGTTAATGTTTTTAGATAGCAAAAAAATGGTATTTGAAGTTCATATCAAACAATTTCTTTTTCAAGATAAGAATGAATACTAATAAAAATAATCTTGAGCTAAGATGATTTGCTCTTTAACCTATAGAAATGTCAAAAGTCTTTCTTTTTTACATTATGTTTGCTAAGACTGAGCCTAATCTTGAAACCGTTTTCCTAGATCACTGGATTCCCCTGTTTTTAAATTTTCTAAACTCTTGTAGAATTTTGGACATTATAATTGGCTTATTATCTAAATATACTAAAATGTAACTAGAAGATAACTAAATTTTTATTAGGAGGCATTCAGCAAGTAGTACAGTCTTTTCCTCTTTTCTCTGAATGTAAAAGTCAGAGTAATATACGTACTTTGTAGAAATGTTGAACATGAAAGTAATGCTAGAAATGTATTCATAGGATTATATTTGAAATCTTATTTTACTTTAAGAATCTTTTGAGAATAAAATGAGTTAATACATAGCATCCAACATATGGTAAGTCACTATATGTGCCAGTTATCTCCCAATGCTATTGTTATCTTTACTTACAATGCAAGATGTGAAAATTGCACGGGAGATGATACTTTTAAATTTCATACATTTTCACAAATTTTAACCTGGTATACATATCACATATAGACATGAGTACATAAATTACATTACGTTCAGTTGGTTTTGGTAACATTTTCCACTGAGTTGATTTCTTGGTGATCTGGAAGCTAAAGAAAACAGTTTTGTTAAACAAAAATAAAAATAGTGCATGACTATGGACTTTGCTGGAATCCCTTTGGTAGTCAACTCAACATAATATAGATTTTTTTTTCTTATGGTAGTTAAAGAATAACCTGGCATTTTGAAACAACAAACAACAAAAAATCCAAACCTCCACTATAAAAATGGTGTGACTAGTTTTCTGAGCTGGAGATAAATGAAGAAAAAATTCTCACAGCTGCACAAACAGAATTCCCGTGAAATTTGAGAGAAGATTTTTCTCCTTTTGAAATGTTTTTTTTCTAGAAAATAAAAAATTTCTGTGGCACGTTTTTGCCACTGGCCCATCTTCACCAACATAACAAAACAGGAAGTCTGACATAGTGAACAACAACAACAAAATCTTCCAAGATATCTTGAGTGTTTCTCGGCTATAAGGGGAAGCAAAATATAGCAGAAATCAGAAGGAAAAGGGGCATTTTAGTATCAGCTAAGCCAAAAGTATAAATTATATTTTAGTTAAATTTATTTAAAAGATTTAATAAGATAAAAGTAGCATTCAGACTTTTATTTTAATTATTTCTTCAATATGTCTTACAGGATTTTGTTCTGTCTCTGTTTCTCTCTTTTTTAATCCATCTATAGCATCATTGATTGCATTCCATACATGTTGTTCTTAGTTGCAGGACATTAGCAGATGCCTGTTTCATCTGATATAGTGATAGTTGACTTATCTTAACCAAGTTCATTCATGCAGATTTTCTCTTAGGAGCAATGGCAATTTCAATTAAATAAACTTTAAGAGATACATATTTTGGCAAGGCAGTCTCATCAAAAATATATGCATCAAAATTAACAAAAATATTTTTTAAGCTGGCAGCACACTCAGTACATGTGAGAAAATCTAGTCGGAGTTGATTTCTAAATTATTTAAAATATGACCCCATTATTAAAAATTAATTTTAATTAATTAAAAATTAATTTGAGGCCTTGTATTTCTTATTTTCATTTTCTTCTAAATACATAATGTTTTAAATTCAACTTCCTACATTTTACTCCTCAAAAAATCATCCCACACAGAATATCATCTCAGACTACATACGTTCCCCTTCTTTCCTAGGATTCAGGAGTTGTGAGATAGGCTAAATTAGAGTTATTAGGAGAATTTTTGGCCATCAATATACACGCATTTTTACATACATCAACATAAAATTTGGGAAGAATATATTTTGCAGATATTTTGAAGAACATCTATACAGTTCACATTTCTCAAATCTATTCACATAGAAAACCAAGCACAAATTAGTCCATAAATAATCAAATAATTTTGATAATTTAAAAAAACACAAGAATTCTTAAAAGAATCAAAATTGGGGTCCTGGCTGGTTCACTCAGTTAATCATCCGACTTTGGCTCAGGTCATCATCTCACACTCCATGAGTTGAAGGCCTACGTCAGGCTCCAAGCTGTCAGCTCAGAGCCTAGAACCTTCTTTGGATTCTGTGTCTTTCTCTCTCTCTTCCCCTCCCCCACGCATGCTCTATCTTTCTCTTTCTCTCAACAAGAGGCATTAACGAAATAAAAGAATCAAAATTAATAGGGATGTAGGAATTCCAGCCATACAAATCAAACTAATAAAATTTGAAGTGCAGAAAAATCACATTTTACACAATAAAACCATGACAAACTCAGGTTTTCATGGTATCCCATGTGACTTATCCCCAACCCTGTCCTGTGGTACTAGGAGAAGGCTCTCACAGGGTTTCTTTCTCTGGAGACTGGTGAGTGAGTCTCAAGCCAAAAGGAGGGAAAGTTATAATTTTCTCTGAGTAACTTCAGGGAAGAAGACAACCACTCAACAACTAACACCAAGATAGACAAGAAGGAAAAGATGGAGAATGCAGGACATAAAAAGACTTAGAAGAGAAAGACCAAGTCCAACTACCCATATTCATGAAAGTGATGAAACAATGGTTGAAACTCTCTGTTTTTGCTATGTAAATGCATATTACCATCTGTAGTCTCCAAATCAGAATTTTAAGAAATGTTTAAAATTGTGCTCACTTATGTGGACCCCTGTAACACAGGTACACCCATACACACTTGCGTGCACACACTCACACATGCATGCACATCCACACAACACAAAAGCATTGCTTCCAAATGTCTGCACTTGTAAATTAAATAATTTTTAATGTTTATTTTTGAGAGTGAGAAAGAGAGAAAGAGCAGGGGAGGGGCAGAGAGAGAGGGAGACACAGAATCTGAAGCAGGCTCCAGGCTCTGAGCTGTCAGCCCAGAGTCTGATGGGGGTTCAAACTCACAAACTGTGAGATCATTACCTGAGCTGAAGTTGGACGCTTAACTGACTTAGCCACCCAGGCACTCCAATATATATTTCTCTTTTTCTAAATACAGAAGCAAAGAAAGTATCTGCAAGGATCCCCAAATGCTTTATTGTACCAAAATAGATATATTTTATTTTTCTACATGTTCTTTCAGTCTTTCAGCCATTTTATAGTTATTTGGAATCTCTTTTAGATTTAATTCCAGAAAAGAAACTCAATGAGTTTTCAGTTTTAATTCCAAAGTTTTATATTAGTCATACTAACTGGCCGAGTTGTTTGAAAGTTTTCCTCCCCCTCCCCCCCACCCACTGAATTCCATAAGAAGGTTAAATAGTTCCAGTAGAAGTTATTATTATTATTATTATTATTATTATTATTATTATTTTTGTAATTGCTGGCTGACCGTGAGCTGGACCCAGGCAATGGGAGGCTCCTTACCCCTTCCCCTCTCTTTGCTTTCCCCATTCCCAGACTGGTCCAAGGACAAAGTCTTGTGGTAGTAATGTGGTGTTGAGAAGACCTGCACCACATTATCAGTGACTGAAGCCCGTTAAGGCCTCTTCATAAACTTTTAAGATTTGGCAGGCAGGTGCAGAGATCCATTCATCTTATTCCCGCCCAAGACAAACACCATGTATAAGTCCCCTTTGCTTATTACTTCCACTAACCAACCTGGACAGACCTGCCTTTTTCTTTGGTCTCTCCCTGCACTCACGTGCCAGGACAGTTTCAGATTTCACCTGGAATGCTCCTGAGGAGGTCATGAACCAACAGAAATGTTAAGAAACGTAAAGCAAAACAAACAAAAAAGTTTCAGAGAAAGACAAATACCATATGATTTCACTCATATGTGAAATTTAAGAAACAAAGCAAATAAACATGGGGGACAAAAAAGAGAGGAGCAAAGCATAAAACAGACTCTTAACTGTAGAGAACAAACTGAGGGTTACTGGACGGATGGAGGGAAGTGAGTGGAGGATGGGCTAGATGGATGGTGAGCATTAAAGAGGGCACTTGTGATGAACACTGGGTGTTGCATGTAAGCGATGAAACGAAATTCAACACCTGAAACTAATATTACACTGTATGTTAACTAACTGGAATTTAAATAAAAACTTGAAACTACAAAAAAAATAATAAAATATAAAAGAAGTTTCAAAAACAAAGTCAGGCTTTTACTATTTAAAAAAAGGGAATTTATCTTTTACCTTTTTTTTTTTGGATAGTTGTTGCAGTAACGAGGAAATTGCAATATTTGTTTTATTATTTCTCTGCTATGTAAAAATTGGTTTATGTTTTCTCTTGTATCACATTACTTGTAGTACATGAACTTTGACCTATGCAGTTATAAATATATCAAATAAAGAATTAATATTTTATTAACTAAATTATAGTGTGCAGACTATATTGATTAAACTTTTAATTTTCATTAAAGTTTTTCTCTATCCTGGCCAGTTATGACCTGGCTAACACTAGAGATAGTCCAAATCATTGCAGTTAATACAGTTTTGGAAGGCATATTATAAACCAAGTTACTTTCACTCAGAAATGTGTTTGTATTACATTTTTTATTTGAACATCTCAATTGTTTAGTTTATTCCTAAATATTATTTTCATACGTATCAGGTACCAGTAGCTGGTAATATAGAATTACTGAAATACCTATTCTTAAATACATTATGATACAGTGCAGAAAGCAAGGCCAATATTATAAACAGATAGGAGAAGTGTTTAAATGAGAACATGCTTAAGTGTGCTGGCCTTGTATAGACATGTGATTAATGCAGTGTGGCAAGTGAGAGTTGAGAAGATAGGCTCAATCTTCTTATGGAAGAAGTTTACATCTGCCTGTGGTTAGAGAAAGTTGATTGGAAGGAGTGTTATCAAGGATTTGTCAGGCAACTTAGACTATATGCACAATGGCACAAAAGTATGAAATAAAAGAGTAAAAGAGCATCTTCTGAGAACTGCATGTTGTTGATACAGTTGGCACATATGGAAAGTGTAGGGAATTTATTTTTTAATTGAAAATGGAGAAATAAATAGGGGCAAGATCATTAAAAGTTCTGTAAGTGACTAAGGAGTTTGGACCTAAAGGAAGCCATGGTCTCTTTATATTCTATCAGCCTGAGAGATGTAGCTGCTTACTGCTGTTATTTATCTCCGGGTTGGCTCATGGTTTGTTTGCTTGCTCGCTTGTTTGATTTGGAGGGTTTTCAACACTTACAACATGAATGTAAGTAGCTTTGTATTTTATGTTTCCTCTATTGGACCATGGCCATGGGTTCTGTTTTACTGACTCAGCATTGACCAATATAGACTATTAATCATAATGTTGCTATGAACATTCTTGTGCATGCCTCCTGGTGCACATATGAAAGAGAGTACTAAGGCTGAAGGTCCAGCACAACAGACACTGGCCACATGTAGCTAGTAAGTACTTAAAATGTGGTCGTTACAATCTAGGTGTGCTCTAAGTATAAAATAGACACCTGATTTTAAGGCAGTACCAAAAAAATAATAAATATCTCCTAAATAATTTTATATTGATCATTGTTAAAATAATGTTTTAGATCTAGGGAGCTAAATAAGATACATTGTTACATTTTATATCACCACTATTATTTTTTTAATATGGCTACTGGAAAATTTAAATTATATATCAGACTTGAATTTTCCTATTTAACAGAGTTGCTCTAAGGTGTATAACTCGCAGTAGAGAGTCATGTGCTTTCATCCATCTTCAGCTTTACTAGAACATGTCAAATGGTTTTCCAAAGCGATTGTAACAACCGATGCTGTCATCAGCAGCACATAAGTGTTCATAGGTTTCGCATCCTTTTTCAAAGTTTCTATTTCAGACTTTTTAGTTTGGGTTAATCTAATGAATATATGGTGATATCTCAATGCATATATCTGGTCACTAGAGACTGTGTGTGTTTTCACGTTTCTTAGTTTATGTAGTATTTTTGCATAGCACCTTCTGTTAACATTCTACATTTCTACATATATTGACAAGTGAATATTTGTAGATCATGGGACCCTCCAGAGGAAGGCTAATCTTTATAATTTTTTTTTCAACGTTTATTTATTTTTGGGACAGAGAGAGACAGAGCATGAACGGGGGAGGGGCAGAGAGAGAGGGAGACACAGAATCGGAAACAGGCTCCAGGCTCTGAGCCATCAGCCCAGAGCCCGACGCGGGGCTCGAACTCACGGACCGCGAGATCGTGACCTGGCTGAAGTCGGACGCTTAACCGACTGTGCCACACAGGCGCCCCTATAATTTTTAAATAATATGTAGTCATTTTTTAAAAATACCTGATGAATCTCCCAGAACATTAAACATGCAAATATTCAAGCAACATGAAAATAAAAACCTCAAATTATTTTACTCAGACTGAAGTTTTAAATTTATATTGGTGTAGACCATGTCTCCAAACTAGATAGATATATTTAAAACAGGTCTGGTGTTTTAACTTTTTAAAAAACGTTAATCCCTTTACCCATACGAATGTAAAGAATGCATTCCTCTCTAGTGCCAAAGCTTTAAAACATAGTGTATACAGCCAAAGTTCTATTTCACCTGTCTCAGGGCTTTAGAGACAGGGAGCAGATGTTGCAAAGCTTGTTTTATAGCAAATCTTTGTTTCAAGGTGCTGAATCTCTTATGAGAAAAACAAAGCAATTTGGTTATATTTACAATTGAAAGAAGTGCTTACAATTTAAAGCTGTCAGCAAATTATCCTTCACACTTATCATAAATTCAATTTATTGAAATTCACCTTGTGATCATTTTCTGGCTTTTATAATCTCAAACTGAACAGAGCACTCGAACCAATGGTAGACTCAGTAAAAAGGGAGACAGATCCAATCGCAAATCATTTGCTCAGAAACTTGCATCCAGCCTGCTGCTCAATATGATGCCCCATTTCTTGGCAGCAGCTAAATAGATGTAGTTTTTATTCTTTATGCAGGTCAGTAAGCATACAAAAGACTGGGAAGAAGAGAAGTCATCATGAAAGTCTGAGAAAACCAAAGTTTTAAAATGTTTCCTGTGAGCAAACATGAGATGGGTAGAGTGAAATGCATGTGTTTGTGGACATGCGAGCTATGAAAAAAGTAAACATAAGCATTAGAATAAACATGTTTTTGCCACTTTCATCTATGCCAATTTGAACATTATTAAGTATTAAAACATAGAGACTCTGTCATGAACACTATTAATTTTCACTCATAACTTTTTGAGTCGTGCTAGACACAGGGTAACGAGATAACTGAAATCATAAATTCTAGGTTCTTAGCTTTCAATATGAGAAAAGTACATCTAAACTAAAAGCATGTGCTTAAGATATTTGACTTTCAGGGGCGCCTGGGTGGCTCAGTCGGTTGAGCATCTGACTTCGGCTCAGGTCATGATCTAGTGGTATGTGAGCTTGGGCCCTTGTCTGGCTCTGTGCTGACAACTCAGAGTCTGGAGCCTGCTTCAGTTTCTGTGTCCCCCTCTCTCTCTGCCCCTCCCCCACTCATGCTCTGTCTCTGTCTCTCTCTCTCTCTCTCTGTCAAAAATAAACTTAAAAAAATATTTGACTTTCAATATTGTCTATAAATCATTCGACACTGTTTTATGAGATGCGAATTTATCAGTTAAAATAAGTAAAGAGACTAAATTTAACCATCAATATCTCTATAAAAGAGATGCCTTGGGGCGCCTGGGTGGCTCAGTCGGTTGAGCGGCCAACTTCGGCTCAGGTCATGATCTCACGGTCCGTGAGTTCGAGCCCCGTGTCAGGCTCTGGGCTGATGGCTCAGAGCCTGGAGCCTGCTTCCGATTCTGTGTCTCCCTCTCTCTCTGCCCCTCCCCCGTTCATGCTCTGTCTCAAAAATAAATAAAACGTTAAAAAAAATTAAAAAATAAAAGAGATGCCTTGCTGTATATTTTTTAGAACATTTAAAGAGAGAAAATTATGTAACAATAATTAATATGTTTAAAACAAATTGTATATAATTTATAGAAACACAATCTCTTCTTTTAAGCCACTTACTCTCTTCCTTGAGCTTGAACAGACCTTTCAGCATAAAACACTATGCATTTGCCATTATTATAGCTTACCTGTCTCAAACCTGTGCCTTCTAACAACCTGTGAGTTCCCTAGAGAAAGGACAGTGTCAGATTCTCAGTTCATGCATACTAGAAGCTCAAAAAAAAAAATGAATTCGTGAACAAAATTTCAGTTACAAAATTAGTAATTTATGGGGATCTAACAGACATCATGGTGAATATGGGTAACATTGTATACTTGGAGTTTGCTAAGGGAAGATAATAAATGTTCTCAACAAACACGTGCACACACACACACACACACAGGTACCCGTGTGAGGTGATGGATATGTTAACTAATTTTATTGTGGCAATCATTTCACAATATATACACATATCAAATCATGTTAATATAAATATAATAATATCTGTGTATAGATTATATATCGTTAATATTTATAAATTATATACAATAATGTATAACATATTTACATATAATAAATATATATAACATATTTATATAAAACGTATAATGTATAATAACATACATAAAAATGAAATATCACATTGAAATTCTTATAGTCAGTGATCTATTGTTTCAAGTTCAATTTTAAATTGCTACACATTCTTATATTTTACTCATATATTTTGCATAGGACCTTTACTCCTGACCATGGAATTAAAAAAGAAGCTTTTTAAAGGACTTAATCATAATACCAGAACAATATTGAAGGTACTTAAAATATTCGGCTTTCAAAAACATGGGAAAATAAAAGAAATTGACTGACATCCTGTAGGAAAGAATATCTAAAGAAATAAAAACTTCACTGAACATAAGTCAGATATGAAGTGATAGTATTTCTCATAGATATGGTGGGAAGGAAATAATGATGAGGACTACTTTGATTAGTGGAGATTTGCTATAATGCATTATATAAAAACTATGAATGAAGAACACATTCTGACCATAGTATTGCTCAGTCACTATAGGGGCGTCTGGGTGGCGCAGTCGGTTAAGCGTCCGACTTCAGCCAGGTCACGATCTCGCGGTCCGTGAGTTCGAGCCCCGCGTCGGGCTCTATAAAACATGCCAGAATGATAACCTAGTGTCCACTGGTGTAAGGTTGACCCAGAATTACACACTTGCTCAACTAGAATAAGGGCAACGTTCATTTTATCTTCCCAAAATGTAGCTACTGGAGGAAATTTCTGATAATCTGATCATAGGAGGAAGCAATTAGAGGAAAACATCTATATTAAACCTCTGAAAAGAATTAAAACTGTGATTTAAATTTCACTGGAATGATTGCTTCTGCTATTTTGTCTTTGAATTTGTGCACATTACCCTTGACATATTTCATGTTCTAAATATCTAAATAGGAGCCCTTGGATGGCTCAGTTGGTTAAGGGTCATGCTTTTGGTTTTGGCTCAGGTCATGATCTCCAGGTTGGTATGATCAAGACTGCATCAGGCTCCATGCTGACAGTGTAGAGCCCACTTGAGATTTTCTCTCTCTCTCTCTCTCTCTCTCTCTCTTTCCCCGCCTGCCCCACTCACATGTGTGCATGCTCACACATGTGTTCTCTGTCACTCTCTCTCTCAGAATAAATAAACTCCATAAATAAATAAATAAATAAATAAATAAATAAGGAAATTTCCATAATGCTTCTCCCTCCCCATGTCTCATTTTTTTTTATTTTTATTACAATTTAGATAGTAATTTAGAAGGTTTTTTTCCTGGGGCACCTGGGTAGCTCAGTAGGTTAAGCACCCATTCTTGCTTTCAGCTTAGGTCGTGATCTCATGGTTTTTTGGGTTCAAGCCCTGCATCAGGCTCTGTGCTGGCAGTGTGGAGCATATTTGGGATTCTCTCTCTCTGCTCCTCCTCCACTCTTGCTGTCTCTGTCCCTCTCAAAATAAATAAATATTTTTTAACTGTTATTTTTCCTTAACTATTGGCACCAGTTTGGGGATTAAAACATGTACTAAAATAAATAGTCATTGCCTGAGTTTAGTCCTGGATTGCTGCTAAGGCTCAGGAATTAGTATGTGTCATGCTCTGCACAACATCATCTTGCTAAGTGTTGGATATCAGATGGTACTTATCTTCAAAAGCAGCATTGTAGGAAATGAGTATATATATGACAATTTGGGTGTTTAATTCAGCTTTAAAGTTGTATTTAATACTGAAGATATTTCAACGGATCTCATTTATAATCACAAATTCTATAAATTAAATAAACAAGTAGAAATAAGTAAAAATACTAACACTTAGCACATATTTGGTTAAGAAGTAGAGTAAAAGTATTTATTGTTTCACTAAAGAAAAAAGTATCATTATTCTGAAGTTGAAATCAGAAAGCAAACAAAAGAAACCAGCCATAAGGAAAAATATTTTTGCGTTTATATAAGCTATTATGCATAAGATCAGTCATGATAATTAAAAACTTTTAAGTAACACAGCCCAATTTAATGAATAATTTTCTCTGTATTTTATCAAAATTGTCAAGCCCACTTACTCTTTCCTTGACTGTGTTCAGTCTACAGATGTGCTCATCACAGGCATTTTTCATTTCTGTGACTGCACTTTGATTCTTAGTATTTCCTTTGACTCTTCCTTAGAGTCTCCATATCTTACTTTCATTGACCATCTGTTCTTGCATGTTGTCTACATTACCGTCATAGCCATTAAAATATTAATCAGTTATTTTATAGTTCCAGCATCTGCATCATAGCTGAGTCTTATGCTGATGCTTACTTTTTCTCAGACTGTGTTTCTTCTTACCTTTTTGGCACGTCTTGTGCTTAGTTGTTGTTGTTGTTGTTATTGTTAAAATTTAGATATTATTTATTGGATATAGGAACTCTGTTAGATATACATTTAATGTAAGGTATTTGGTCAACCTGATTAGGAGTTGGTCGTGTTAAGTATTGTATATAGCTGTAGGTGCCAAGAGGCTAGAAATTCTGCAAGTGTCCTTCCTCTGTGTCTCCTCTTATCTTTGGGCTTCTCTAGAAGCTTCTCTTTAACTAGAGTCTGTGTTTTGCAGTGCTTTCAGCTATAATATACCATTACATTGGAGCCCTCTTTA
Organism: Leopardus geoffroyi; assembly: GCF_018350155.1. Taxonomy (NCBI): domain Eukaryota; kingdom Metazoa; phylum Chordata; class Mammalia; order Carnivora; family Felidae; genus Leopardus; species Leopardus geoffroyi. The sequence goes on along the minus strand of NC_059333.1, from coordinate 50,962,863 downwards.
TGTGGTGGTAAATGTGAGGGAGAAGAATCATTTTGTAATCTTATGATTAAGTCCAAGTATTTTAGTGGGCTTGTGACTGTTTCTTAGCTTCCCCCACAAGAAGGTTAATTATGCAAAACTTGGAAATAAACACAATAAATTACGGTTTGACCTTGATTATTTTTCCCAAGCAAGGTTTAATTTGTAGATTTTGTCCGATAAAGATACAAATAACCACAGTGATTGTGGTCTTTGGGTCTCTTAGTCAATAATCAGTTTTATACGTAAGCCAGTATGGTTTTCCTGACATTTCTTCATTAAATTGTCCAAATGTATGTAGCTTTTAAAATACCCTTAATATTAGTTTAACATATACCTGGTTCAATAATTTTTTTTATTTTTATTTTTTGATATATTTTTTTTTTTTTTTTGAGAGAGAGACATAGATAGAATGCAAGTGAGTTGGGGCAGAGAGAGAGGGAGGTACAGTATCTGAAGTAGGCTGCAGGCTCCAAGCTGTCAGCACAGAGCCCTATGCGGGGCTTGAACTCACGAGCTGTGAGATCATGACCTGAGCTGAAGTCAGACTCTCAACTGACTGAGCCACCCAGGCGCCCCTACCTAGTTCAATTATTAATTAACAAGTTAACTAAAATTTTTGGTAAGTGTTCATTTTATATGTTTGCTTTTTACCTTTTTTTAAAATTATATATTTATAACTCAAAGAAAACCTAAGGAAATTATATATAGACAAAATATCAACCACATTTTCTAACATAAGCACAAGTAAAACCTGTATGGACATGCACAAATAACACACTCCCTTAAATAACTCTCTTGTTAAATAAGAAATTCAAGGGCATGTTATAGACTATACTGAAAGTAAAAAGATAGCACCATTACACAAAATAAGGGATGCTATTCAATAAATTTGTTATAGAAAACTATACATATTAAGTGTTCATAAAAAGACAGACAAATGAAGTTTAAGGTCAATTTAAACATATTAAAATAAACATAAGAAATAATAAACATAAGAAAAATTAAAAATAAGAAAAGAGAGCAAATAAATAGATTTATACAAAATAACAAATTTAATATTTATGTAAATTTAAAAATCAATAATATTTTGTAAAGTTTCATTATTAAATAAAAGAGAAGTGAAATATAAGATTAGTAACAATAAAATGGCCGTAACAGTACACACACATGTTTGGGGAAGTATGTAAAACTTTTAATAGATTACTCACAACGCTAATATAATTTAAATGTTAAAAGCATGTATTTCTTTCAAAGATATATACTATAAAACTGATTCCAAAATTGATAAAAAATGTAACCCAAAAAAAGTGGAAAGAAAAGGACATTTGAACAATGTTATTCTAGATAGAATAATGGTTAAGGAAAGCCTCTCTAAAATAATAGTAAAGCAGAGATCTGGATGAAGAAACAAAATGAACTACTCAAATACAGCTAGAAATAAAATTTATAGGTAGAGGTAAGAGCAATTGCAGGCAGTGAAACATAGAATGATTTGACGTATTTAAAAAATAACAGAAAGGCCATCATGGCTTGAGTGAAGTGAATATAAGACAGAGAGCTACATGTAATGCCATTATAGATTTGAAATATAACACCACAATTGTTGCACAAATTAATTTTATATAATTATCTTTAGCAAAATCCCTGGACTAGTGATTATGTCTTTAAAATAACTAATTCTGAAGTTATTTCAACATTTATATATTATAGAAAAAAAATAGAAACCTATGATAATGAAAAAGATACTATTGAAAAATATGATTTATTAATTTATTTGAAAAATACAACATTAGAAACTAAGAGCTAACAAAAATATTTTAAAACTATAGAAATCTATTCAAGTGATTTAACTGTTTGTCAAGATTAGGAAATATGTTAGTATAATCCTTGGCCATAGTAAATCAAAGTAAAAGTGAATCATCTCAAAACCTAAAAAAGTATTTGATAACATTTAGAAATTTTTCATCTTAGAAACTCACAACAAAATCTGGTAAAGTAAGAATTACTAATACCCACCTAATAAAGTAAAATCTTCTTCATGCTATCAGTCAACGTTTTCCTTAATTGTAAATATCTAAAAACATTTCAATTATTATCAGAAACAAAAGAAATTTTCCACCATGATTACTGATTATCACATTATTTGACAATTGTAGTCAATATGACATTTAGTAAAAACATAGGTGTTCTAAAAAGGAAAATAATTATTCTTTGATGGTGTTACAGTTGATAACTTATACTATTAGTTGTATTATGAAAATTTAATAAGATAGACATAAATACAAAAAAATATTTTTTTATTCTGCAAGTGAAAAATTATGTCCTTGAGAATATAATGAGGAAAAATGCCATTTCCAATAGCAAAAAATAAAAGTCTACAAATTACTTTAAGAAGGAAAGCATAGAACCTATATAAAAGTTATACAACGTATGTCATATGCACACCAATACATATTATAATTAAATATGCAAAATATAGTGATTTTTTCCACTCAAAGTGCGGAAAGGAGAGATCAAAAGTGATAGAAGGGAACACAAAAAGAGTAAAATGAATATTTCTGTAAAAAATCAGTCAAGGAACTCATGAAAAAAAGGATATAAAATATAATAACATATACCTAAAACATGGGGAGAAGAAAAGAATGGGTTCAAACTTAAATGGCCATCAACTTAATACAGACTGCTATATGCAGAAGAAGTTATATGCAAACCTAATGGTAACCATATATCAAAAGCCACTAATAATAATGCAAAGAATAAAGAGAAAAATATCCAAACATGTCACTAAAGAAAATCAGCAACATATGAAAGAGGTAAAGACAAGAAAAGATCAGAAAAAACTTTCAGAAACAACCACAAAACAAGTAACAAAATGGCAATAAATACATATCAATCAATAATTACTTTGAATGTTAATGGACTAAACACTCCAATCATAAAACATAGGGCGACGGATAAAAAAAAATTTAAAAAAACAAGGCTCATCTATATGCTGTCTACAAGAGACTCGTTTCAGACACAAAACACCTGCAGATTGAAAGTGAGGGGATGAAGAAACATCTATTGTGCAAATGGGTATCAAAAGAAAGCTGGAAGAGCAATACTTATATTAGACAAAATAGACTGCAAAACAAAGACTGTAACAAGAGACAAAGAACACTATATAATGATAATAAAGGGGACAATCACACAAGAAGATATAATAATTATAAATATTTATGCATAAGACATAGGAGCACCCAAATACATAAAACACTTAATAACATACATGAAGGAACGAATTAATAATAATACAATAACAGTGAGAAACTTTCACACCCCACTTACATCAATGGACAGATCAACTAAACAGAAAATCAACAAGGAAGCAATGGCTTTGAATGACACACTGGAATAAATGGATCTAACAGATATACCCAGAACATTCATTCTAAAACAGCAGAATATATTATTTTCAAGTGTACATGGAACATCCTCCAGAATGATCACATATTAGCCCATAAAACAAACCTCAACAAATTCAAGAACATTGAAGTTATCCCATGCATCTTTTCTTACCCTATGAAACTAGAAGTCAACCACAAGAAAAAATCTGGAAAGACCACAAATACATGGAGGTTAAATAACATGCTCCTAAACAATGAATGGGTCAACCAGGAAATAAAAGAAGAAATTAGAAAGTACATGGAAACAAATGAAAATAAAAACACAACAGTCCAAAAACTTTGGGATGCAGCGAAAGTGTTTCACTGTTGGTGGGAATGCAATCTGGTGCAGCCACTCTGGAAAACAGTGTGGAGGTTCCTCAAAAAGTTGAAAATAGAACTACCCTATGATCCATCAATTGCACCACTGGGTCTTTACCCCAAAAATACAAAAACACTAATTTAAAGGGATACATGCACCCCTTGTTTATAGCAACACTATTTACAATAGCCAAGATAGGGAGGCAACCCTAGTGTCCATCAAGTGATGAATGGATAAAGAAGATGTTGACATGATATATTACTCAGCCATAAAAGAGAATGAAATCTCGCCATTTGCAACAACATGGATGGGTCTGGAGAGTGTAATGCTAAGCAAAATAAGACAATACCATATAATTTCACTTATATGTGGAATTTACGAAACAAACAAACTGGTAAAGAAAAAAAAAAAAAAAAGAAAGACTGAAACAAACCAAGAAACAGACTCAACTATAGAGAAGAAACTGATGGTTACCAGAGGGAGGGGAGTGGCAGGGTGGTGGCGGGGGTATTGTATAGGTGATGAGGATTAAGAAGTGCACTTGTCCTGATGAGCATGGGGTAATGTATGGAAGTGTTGAATCACTATATTGTACACCTGAAACTAATATAACATTGTATGTTAACTAACTGGAAATTCTTTTTTAAATCTTAAAAAAATGAAAATAAAATGTATGTCATAAATGAAGTATTAAATACACAGAGAAAAATTATTACTAAATTATTACTAAAATTACTAAAAATTATTACTAAATTATTACTAAAAATTATTACTAATTACTAAAATTATTACTAAATTACTAAATTATCACTAAATTACTAAATTATCAAAAGGATGCCAATTGCCCCCAACTTGTCTAGTATGAAATGCAATTTTACTTGAAATTTTATTATGATTATTTTGGAACATGACCAAAAAATTGTAAAAGTAATCAAGATGAATAAGTGTGTAAAAATAATCTTTTTTAAAAAAATTTTTAATGTATATTTTTGAGAGAGAGAGAGAGAGACAGAGCATGAACAGGGGAGGAGCAGAGACACAGAATCCGAAGCAGGCTCCAGGCTCTAAGCTGTCAGCACAGAGCTCGATGTGGGGCTTGAACTGACAAACTGTGAGATCATGACCTGAGCTGAAGTTGGACGCTCAACCGACTGAGCCTCCCAGGCGCCCCAGTGTGTAAATATGATCTTAATAAAAATAAATTAAGAAATAAGTTGGGAGAATTGGAATTTGGAATTTTCTTCTCAGTAATTATAATAATGTGATGCTGGTACAGGAAAGACAGACATAACAATTAAACATAATTGAACTGTAGTTATAAAGTTACTATTTTGAATATCAAAAAATGGATTTTTTAGTGTTTTAGAAGTGCAGTTGAAACAAGTGTGTCATTGTACCTTTATCTAGAGGGTCCAAACACAAATTTCCAATCCACATCTGAAGAGATAAGTGGAGTGGAGGATGCCATCCTGGAAGGGTACAGAAAAAAATGTTGGACAGTAATATAGAATAATTATAGAACACATTCTGATAGTCATTTTCCTGTGAAATAAACTAAGGAGGAGGGCAGTAAAGATATAGGAATGCCAGGTTGGTCGAACAGGATATGAGGCCATAGGTGGTGTTTCACTCCCTCGGATGTCAGAACCACCTGGGAGATTTACAGAATTTGAGGTGAACATGGTGACACAGGGCACACTGTGTATTCAATGAAGAAAGGTAACCAGGAGTTAAATAGAGGGTACTGATGAAGAAGGATGAAGAGGTGTTTTGCCTTAAATAGTAATGGAGAACCAGTTTTACGTTGGAGAAATGTGACCAAGGGCACCGAAGAGCAAGCGTGAAGTTACCTGACCTCACCTCTTCATTGTCATTTATATTTATCTTCTCCTTTCTCTTCATTTTTTTCTCTCAACTTTGCTTGTTTTTTTGCCCCACTTTTTTTTTTTTTATGAATCTGTCCACTCTAAGTTATTGATAGGCTTTTTATAGTTTAGAATAAAATATAACTTGTCCTGCCTCAGAAAACCCCAGTGAACTTATGTTGGGCTCAAAACCATAAGCTCATGACATTTCAGTCTGACTCATAAAGATTAAAATGTTTATTAGCCCAATTAGACATAAACTAATGTAAATATTTCAACTGATAAATAACTGTTGAAAGTAAGAAAACTTCGTGGGGCTCCTGGATGGCCAAGTTGGTTAAGCCTCCAATTCTTTATTTTGGCTCAGGTCATGATCTCACGGTTCCTGGGATTGAGCCCCACATCAGGCTCTGTGCTGACAATGAGGAGCCTGCTTGGATCCTCTCTCTCTGCCCCTCCCCCACTTGCGTGCACATTTGCATTCTCTGTCTCTCTCAAAATAAAAAATAAACATTAAAAAAAGTTATAGCAAGGGGCCCGTGGGTGGCTCAGTCAGTTAAATGTCCCACTTCAGCTCAGGTCATGATCTCACAGTTCACGGGTTCGAGTCCCGAGTCGGGCTCTGTGCTGACAGCTCAGAGCCTGGGGCCTCCTTTGGATTCTGTATCTCCTCTCTCTGTTCCTCCCCTGCTCACACTCTGTCTCTCTCTCTCTCAAAAATAAATAAAGGATTAAGAAAAATGTTTTTAAAAAGTTATAGAGATAGATGGGGACTTTAGATAGCAAGGCTTTCATTGTTTAAAAAAAAATTCCAGATTGCTCTTACAAAGCAATAATTTAATAAGGAGAAATTCTTATGAATATGCAAAGTATGTATTGTAAAAAGCAAGTTTAAAAAATTGAAATAATGTGAGCTTTTACTTGGATCTTTAAGTTATCCTACTGTTTTACATTATACTGAATAATTTACTAACTTACGGTTCAAAGTCAGCTTAATAAACTGGTATTTTATAACTACAGCTATAATTCATTCCGTGTCAAATGATAATCTACATATTTGCTTTTAAAAAGTGGAATTTATAAAAATTTTACTGAAATTTAACTTTGTCTATCCTGTTACCTCTTATTTCTTTCTTTAATTTTTTTTTTAAAGTCTATTTATTTTTGAGAGAGAAAGAGACAGAGTGCAAGCAGGAGAGGGGCAGAAAGAGAAGGAGACACAGAATCTGAAGCAGGCTCCAGGCTCTGCGCTGTCAGCACAGAGCCCAAAGCAGGGCTCGAACTCATGAACATCAAGATGATGACCTGAGCCAAAGTTGAATGCTCAACCAACTGAGTCACTGAGGTGCACCTCTTTTGTTTCATGTCTTAATTTAATATTTTAGCATACAACTTTAGGGTGCTGACAAGTAGAGTATTTCACTGAAAAACATGTACAAAGGGGATAATGCAAAGTATTTACAAGTCTTACAAGCTTAGTAAGATTAACTGAGATAAAACAGAATAGTTAGTACAAATATAGTAGTAATTTTAATTATATTTTCGCAAAACTTATAGCAATTGTTTACTTATTTGACCATCAGTATTTAACATTACCTGGTTAGTAAAAGTTCATGGGATAAAGTAAACAAGGAACAGACATACAAATTAGATAAAATTTCACTAAAATTCTGTTTACTTACTTATAAAAGAGACGGTTTATTCCTTAGACTGTACATATGATAACTATGTTGGCTTGTCTATAGGAGTCAGCACTGTGAGCTCCCCCTCTATCCCTGCCTCCACACCTAGAGGATAGAACCCAGTGTAGAGGGTTCTTCATCTCCTTGATGGTCAAAACAGTTGAGATCTCACCTCTTTGGGAAGGAGGTGATTTAGAATATAACATTAGGAGCTAAATGGAATTGTGGAAGTCATTCAGACTATTAATCATTTGTGGAAATTGTGAGCCACAGAATTGAAGGGGCTTCCTCAAAGTCACACAACATTAACTTGGAAGAGATATAAACATATACAGTATATATAATTAGTACCTTAAACACCAAGAAGCAAATAATTCAAACATAATGATCAAGCATATAATTCATATAATAACTAAAATCAAAGCCTAGGAAGTAATAAAGTAATATAAGCTACAAAGAATGTAATAGAGCAAAAGGTAATGAGAAAAATACAGGAGGATTTGTGTTTTGGAGGTTTGAAGCTTACATCTACATTTATTTATTTATTCATTTTCTTAATGTTTTATTTATTTCTGAGAGAGAGAGGGAGACAGAATGCGAGCTGGGGAGGGGCAGAGAGAGAGAGGGAGGCACAGAATCTGAAGGAGGCTCCAGGCTCCAAGTTGTCGGCACAGAGCCAGATGCGGGGCTTGAACTCAGAAACTGTGAGATCATGACCTGAGCTGAAGTTGGGTGCTTAACCGACTGAGCCACTCAGGCGCCTCTTACATCTACTTTTAAAGGAAATTACTGCTTATAGGTCAGGATAGAATAGTTTCATTAAACTAAAATGAAAGGGATTATTACATGGTACATTTTTATGTTGTCAGCTCAGAATGCTATATACTGAAGTTCTCAACACATGAAGATACTATAAAAGTATGCTCTTGATTTGTCATATGAACTTGTAGTTTGTATTATGAATGTTTCTACTCTGAAATCAAAGGCAAACATAATGCAATGTCGAGGGATAATTAGGGGGCTTGATGTGTCTGAAAAACATCATGAGTTAAGCACATAGGTTCTGATCAAACTACATGGTTCAAATTTCTCTCCATTATTCACTACATATGTGTCTAGATTACTTATTTCCCTATTCATAAGATGGGGATTTTAAGACGTCCTACTACACAAAATTCTAATATTAAATGAAATAATGTAAAGATAAGGTTAAAAGCTTGGCACTAAATAATGACTCAATAAATTTTATACATTATTATGTAATAATATGTAAATGTGAGAAATTTAAAAGTGAACATAAGCTTCACTTGCAGTGATTTCCTGCCATGAGGCCCACCTCAAAGATATTGAACTTCACTGATTTTTTTTTCACCTGTCTAGGTTATATTGACATGTTTTTAGAGACTTAATCCCAGTGACTCCAACATTTAAATGAAGTTAATTAAAGGGAATATAATGCTATCATAACATATAATGATCAATGGTCTCTGTATTATTCTAAGAAGAAAGAGGGATTATGATAGAATATTACCTCATTAAAAAAAAAAAACTTCAGATCCTTTGAATTCCTTTAGAGGGAAACATTTTCATGACATTATGCACCTCACCCCTTCCCAGTCTGGCAAGCTCCAGATTACTGTATCTTTTAAGGCACTTTATATCATCATCCCAGCCAGCAGTGACCTCTCACTCATTTGAATTCCCTTTTCACTCTTTCCTTTTATCTTTCTTGTGAAATGTACAATATACCACTTCTAGTATAATTATGTATACATATAAAAGTACCTCCCTCTTAGTCTGTAAATCCTTGAGAACAGTGATTGTAAATCTTTGAGAACACTGATTGTGTATAGGACTGTATGTACTGTATAAAATTGAACTCCGTTTCTCCTACAATGATGAAAGTGCTGTGAGAATTTAGTGGATGAATACTCTCTCCAAACTTTTGTCTGAACTACCTAAGTCAGCTCTCATTTATGCATAAATTTGCCCTGTTTTCTAATAACTGCATTTGTATAGAACATGTCTCAATTGTCTATCAATATGTCTAATTATCTATCATAACAGCTCGGAGCAGGCTTTCATCAAAATGGAGTGTATATTGAGTTTTCAGGAAAATCATGTTATTTTCCAAAAGTAATCTGCAGTCATTCTTAGTTCGATTTCTTCCCTTCATCATTGCCAGTCAGAAATAAAATTATTTTCCTCCAAATTTTTTATATAAAAAGCCGAGTGTAAATAATTTTTACTTCTGTTACAAGTTTAAACAACCAGGTTTATGAAAAATTAAATGGACCTACATGCCTTGTGCTTAATTATAAGTGTTGATTTGATTTGTGATCTCAAAATTTTCTGATATGAATTCAGGTCATGGTTTCAGCAAATGTTCACTTTGAACTTCAAACTCAAGAAAAATAACTGAATATTTGACCTTGTACTAAAAAAGGAAACCAGGATCATAGAGCAAAAAATTACCTGCACATAGCATTCATCCTCTACTGCTTCCCACCACCATACGTTATAACGTTTCCATTTCTTTGGCTATGCCTGTGTAGTGTCAAAAAGAGATAGCTGAAGTTAAAAATATAGTGAAAAAAGCCTCATTATAGATTAATTGAAAGGTTTAAGGTTTGTTTTTAAGTTGACCTCTAAAATCTCTTTCAAGATGTAAAATTATATGTTTCAACAGTTTTTGTTTTTATTTTTTAAACTGAATTTGGCTAAAGCAGTTTTTCACATAGACACCATCGGTGAGGTGTTTACTTATTGTGTGAAAAAAATTTGTTTTGCAAATCACCTCAGAATTCCTATAAGAAACCTTGTGTGTGTGTGTGTGTGTGTGTGTGTGTGTGTGTGTGTGTGTAACCATCTTTATTATTCACAATTGCCCTGTATCGGTACAAAATTCCTTTCTTTAAAAGTACAGCATAATAGGTGATGCATTAGTATTGAACCAATTTTCCAGTCAAATGATTATGGTTAGAAGAGAGCTAATGGAAGTCCCTGTAATAATAATACAGACAATTCATAGTATAGAAGGGCCTATTAGTCTGTGGTTTTGATATATGTAAACTACTAACCTTTAAATTAATTTGTTGTTCTGCATGTATTAATGTATTCTAAATCAGGCTGGATTCATTGTTGCTAAAAAAAGTATTATGATGTAATACAAAACAATGTAATAATCAACATTGTATTTTCAGTCACATTAATATAGAGTGAGATTAAAACCATAATTAATATTCATGTAATGAACAAGCTCTTGTAAAATTATAAATATATAGGCATTAGGGTATTTCTGTAAAATATATCTGCCTTCATTGAAAGTTCATAGTCATAAATACTAATGATTTTAAGAAAATATGTATATGTATGGAGATATATTTTATATTAAAATGAAGTAAATAATTTTGTTTTTCCATGACTGTTTACATCTATGTTTCTTTGTTTTTATTTCCTTATGAAAGTAAAAAGTATTTTATTCAACAGCTTCAGTGCATTTTTCTATTTTAAAATATATTTAGCAAAAATTAATTCCACTGCTGTAGTGTGCAAAACAAGAGGTTAGAGCTGCAGAGAAACATAAATGTATAAAATGTAGTACCTGCCACCTCTAAATCTTACATCTAGAGGGAAGGAAAGCAGAGACCTATTTCAATAATGTGGGATAGTAAACTATATTGAAGGAGGGAAAGCGGAACTGGGGACCATCTACTCAACTAGTTTGCTGGTAAGTAGGCCGCCACAATGAAGTGCCACAAACTGAGTGGCTTCAACAGCAGAAATGTGTTGCCTCCCAGTTCTGGAGTTTAAAGTCTGAAATTAAGCTGTTGGCAGGGTTGGTTTCTTCTGCAAGCTAGAAAGGAGTCTCTATCACGTCCCCCTCATGACTTCTGGTGGTTGGCTGGCAATCTTTGGCTGTAGATGTGTCACATGATCTCTGCCTTTTATTTCCATGGTGTTCCCCCTGTATCTCTTCAGATCATCCTCCCTCTATACATGTCTGTCCCTGTGTATGAATTTCCCCTTTTTATAGAGGCAGCAGTCATATTGGATTAGGATCCATCCTAGGACCTCATTTTAAATTGATTACTTCTGTGAACATTGTTTCTAAATAAGGTCACATTCCGAAGTACTAGGGGCTCAGATTTTAACATATCTTTTTTTTTTGGGGGGGGGGGACAGAATTCAACGTATAACATCTATCTATATTTTGTTTCTCTTTCTTTTGGGATTTCAGTCCTGCCTGGTTATACCAGGTCAGTTTGTGGCCTGGCAATAATCTATAGGCATGAGGGATGAAAAAATTCTGGAAGTGAGCTGAACACCTAGGAAAACAAAGTAGACATACTGAACTCAGTTTTTCTCTCTGACTTCCCAATAATTTCCAAGCCGCCTTGGAAGCAAAAGGTTTCTTGTGTGTTAGTGTTAGCATGAAATAAAGGTTCCATGTGGAAACCTGGGAGATCTGATGTTTGTTTCCTTTTTAAGCAGAGAGAGTTATGAGGCCGATATATATTATACTCTTGCCTAAAAGAAACAGCAGAGGTGTCAAAGGCACGATCAGCCTCCAGAGGAAAGGAGAAAAGAAAAGAAGAATGTATAATGGTCATGAAAGATAACCCATGGGGATACACATAAATGGAATTTTGCACTAGCAGATGAGGACAAGAGACAGGAAAAAAGAGGGTTACATACAAAAGTTAAAATGGATCATAGATGTGATTATAAGTGGTATTTAGAGGGAAATGGGTATGCGGCATGAGGAATGGTCATAGATCTGGGAATATAGTGCCCTGTTTTGAAAAGCCAATTTTAAGTCTAATTCTAGCCAGGTATGTGTGAGCATAAGAAATAGGATAGTGGTACAGGCATATGTTGGAGATATTGCTGGTTGGTCCAGGCCACCACAATGAAGTGAATATCACAGTAAAGAGAATCAAATGATTTTTTTGTTTTCTAATGCATATAAAAGTTAGGTTTATAGTATAGTCTATTACAAAACACTGTGCAAAAACACTGTCTAAAATATGTATATGCCTTAATTTTAAAATATTTTATTGCTAAAAAAATGCCAAGAATTATGTGAACTGTCAGTGAGTTGTAATCTTTTTGTTGATGGAGGTCTTGCCTTGATGTGGATGGCAGCTGACTGACCACAGTGGTGGTTGCTGAAAGGGAGGGTGGCTGTGGCAATTTCTGAAAGTAAAGCAACAATGAAGTTTGCCACATCAATTGACTCTACTTATCATGAATGATTTCTCTGTAGCATGTGATACTGTTTGAGAGTATTTTACCCACAGTAGAACTTCTTTCAAAATTGGAGTCAATCCCCTCAAACCCTGCTGCTGTTTTATCAATGAAATTTACATAATATGTTAAACCCTTTGTTGTCATTTCAAAAGCCTTCCCAGCATCTTTACCAGGAGTAGATTCCATCTCAGAAAATCACTTTCCTTGTTCATCCATAAGAAATATCTCCTCATCCATTAAAGTTATAGCACGAGATTGCAGAAATCCAGTCCCATGTTTAGACTCCACTTCTAATTCTCGTTCCATTGTTATTTTCACCACATCTACAGTTACTTTCTCCACTGAAGTTTTGCACCCCGCAAAGTCATCCTTAAGGCTTGGAGTCAACTTCTTCCAAATTCCTGTCATGTTGATATTTTGACCCCTTCTTAATGGCATCTAGAATGGTAAATTCTTTGGGGCACCTGGGTGGCTCAGTTGGTTGAGCGTCCGACTTCAGCTCAGGTCATGATTTCACAGCTCATGAGTTCAAGCCTCACGTCGGGCTCTGTGCTGACAGCTCAGAGCCTGGAGCCTGCTTCGGATTCTGTGTCTCCCTCTCTCTCTGCCCCTAACCCACTCGCATTCTGTCTCTGTCTCTCCCCAAAATAAATAAACATTAAAAATAATTTAGAATGGTAAGTCCTTTCCAGGTTTTCAATTTACTTTGCCCAGATCCATCAGATGAATCACTATCTATGGCACCTATAGCCTTATAAAATGTGTTTCTTAAATATTAAGACTTGAAAGACAAAATTACTCATTGATCCATGGGCTGCAGAATAGAAGTTGTATTGGCAGGAATGAAAACAACATTTGTCTCATTGTACATCTCCATCAGAGCTCTTGGGTGACTGGTGCATTATCACTGAGCAGTAATATTTTGAAAAGAATTTTTTTTTTATTCCTGATGAGTCAGTGTCAACAGTTAAAATATTCAGTAAACCATGTTGTCAAAAGGTGTGCTGTTATCCAGGCTTTGTTGTCCCCTTTCTAGAGCACAAGCAGAGTAAATTTAGCATAATTCTTAGGAGTCCTAGTATTTTTGGAGTGGTAAATGAGCATTGGCTACCATCTAAAGTCACCAGCTGCATAAGCCGCTAAGAAGAGAGTCAGCTTGTCTTTTGAAACTTTGAAGCCAGGAATTGGTGGCATCTTCTTCCAATAGAAAACTGTTTAAATCCATTGAAAATCTGTTCCTTAGTGTAGCCACCTTCATTTATTTCCTAGCTAGATCTTTTGCATTACTTGCTGCAGCTTCTATGTCACCACTTACTGTTTCACCTTGCGCTTTTATGCTATATAGTAAGATTCTTTCTTTCTTTAGGTAAAGTTTTTATTTAAATTCCAGTTAGTTAACATACAGTGTGATATTAGTTTTGGGTGTACAGTATAGTGATTCATTGTTTCCATACAACACCCTGTGTTCATCACAACAAGTGCACTCCTTAATCCCCATCACCTATTTCACACATCCTTCCACCGGCCTCCCCTCTGGTAACTATCAGTTTGTTCTCTATAGTTAAGAGTCTATTTATTTAGTTAAACCTCATGAACCAACCTCTTTCAGCTTCCAACTTCTATTCTGCAGCTTCCTCACTGCATTCAGCCTTCATAGAATTGAAAAGACTTAGAGCCTTATTCTGGATTAGGCTCTGGTTTAAGGGAATGTTGTGGCTGGTTTGATCTTCTATCAGACCACTAAAACTTTCTCCCTATGAGCAATAAGGCCATTTCACTTTCTTATCAGTTGTGTGTTCACCGGGGTAGCACTTTTAATTTTCTTCAAGAACTTTTCTTTTGTATTCATAACTTGGCCATTTGGCACAAAAGACCTAGTGTTTGGCCTATTAGCTTTTGACATGCCTTCCTTACTAAGCTTTATCTTTTCTAGCTCTTGATTTAAACTGAGAGACATCCACACTTTCTTTCACTTGAACACTCAGAGAACATTGTACAGTTGTTAACGGACCCATTTTCAATATTGTTGTATCTTAGACAATAGGGAGACCCAAGGAGAGAGAGAGAGAGATCGAGGACAGCCAGCTGGAGGAGCAGTCAAACTTACATATCATTTATTGATTAAGTTCACCATCTTATATGGGCACAGTTTGTGGTGCCTCAAAACAATTACAATAGTAACATCAAAGATCACTGATCACAGATCACCATAACAAATAGAGTAATAATGAAAAATTTGAAATATGGTAAGAATTACCAAAATGTAAGTCCATGTGACTTACATGGACTAAGCAAATCTGTTGGAAAAATGGCACCAATGGACTTGCTTGATGCATTGTTGCTGCAGACCTTCAGTTTCTAGAAAGAAAAAGAAAGAAAGAAAGAAAGAAAGAAAGAAAGAAAGAAAGAAAGAAAGAAAGAAAAGGCAATATCTGCAAAGTGCATTAAAATGAAAAAAGAAGTTCAGTATAATGAGGTATGCCTGTATATCAATAGATTGTTTTGCTTACATTTTGTTGAAACTCAGACTGTTTCACTCTCTGAAACTTGATATTGCCGGGGCTATGTATTTTTGTAGTCAGTGCTAGCAATGTGTTTTAATTTTATAATTAGAACCTTATGGGTTGCCTGGGGGGATCAGTTTGTTGAACATCTGACACTTGATCTCAGCTCAAGTCGTGATGTCACAGTTTGTGGGTTCAAGCCCTGCATCTGGCTCTGCACTGACAGTGTGGAGCTCGCTTGGGATTCCCTCTCTCTCTCTCTCTCTCTGTCCCTCCTCTGCTCATGCCCTCTCTCTCTCAAAATAAATAAACTTTAAAAAAAAAAGAACCTTGATAAAAATACTTGCTTTGGTTGATATCTCCTACTCAATTTTCAAGATCCAATTCAAATGCTGCCTTCTTTGTAAAATTGCCCCTGCCTCTTCTTTTACAGAGTTATGGGTTTACTGTTTGATGTTTTTATGCCACTCTATTTACTTTCTTAATATTTATCTCTCCCACAAGAGTATTATCTTCCTGAAGATAAGATATGTATCAAATGTCTCTTTAAATGTCTAGTGCCTAGAATAGGGTCTAATAATTACCGAATAAATGTTTGCTGAATTAATAAAGACATAAATGAATGAAACTTAGCCACAATATAGCATAGATAATGATGGAGTCAAAAAAAAAAAAAAACACAACACAATTTATTTCCATTTACTCTTTCCTTCCTGGTTTTATTTATTTTTTTATTTTTTATTTTTAAATTTTTTTTTAATTTATTTATTTCTGAGAGAGAGAGAGAGAGACAGAGTGCGAGCGGGGGAGGGGCAGAGAGAGAGGGAGACACAGAGTCCAAAGCAGGCTCCAGGCTCTGAGCTGTCAGCACAGAGCCCGACGCGGGGCTCGAACTCACGGATGGTGAGATCATGACCTGAGCCGAAGTCGGACGCTTAACCGACTGAGCCACCCAGGCGCCCCTCCTTCCTGGTTTTAAATATTAGTAGTCACAAGGGTGAATAATAGTACATGATATAAATCAAAGCATGATGAACCTATCTAATGTTCATCATGTATGTTCATATACATGAACATAATGTATGTTCAACATACACATGTAAATCACTATACATGTGCATATGTTTGTGTATTTAGAAAATTTCAACACCTGTTAGTTATTGTGTAAACAATGTCACTCACCGTTGTAGAATTTGCAACCTGTCATCATTGTTCAAGTCAACCATATAATCAATGTGAGGGAATTCAGCAGAGACATATAAATATTTCTATATTGGAAAAATAGTTATGCTTGTACTAGTCTATAGGTGCATTCATATAGGATTCTGAACACTGAATTTTTTTAAATAGTCAGAAGAAACAAAAATGATGTTAATTCACATGAACACATTAAAAGTTTTTAAATGATTATTAATGTCTTGTTAACAGGCATAGTGGTGTCTACATTACCTGATGGTGTGGGGCAGAGTATCCTGGGATGCCTCACCAATACTTTCATCAAAGAGCAGATTATTGTTATGCAATCCATCGTATTTTGCATATGCAGGGAGCCCATGCCTTTGATCCTGTGATAGATATACTTTCTAGCATGGGCAGTTTGGAACAAGCAGCCCCTCCCTTTCAGCCTTATAGATGTGATAATAAATCCTACTGAGCTTTCTGCAGGGTCTGTCATCCCTATGCACTGTTAAAAGTAAATCCGTCTCAGTGACAGGAGACGTGAATCTCACAGAACCAGACCATCGTTAACATTTCTAAAATGCTTTAGGCTCCTTTGAGATAAAAGGAATGTTATAAATTTGTTATGATTATCTTTTTTTTCTTTGAGAGAGAGATTGTTATTCATAGAATATACTTTTTTTCTCCTCCCGGAAAATATTTGTCATGTTGATGCATTTTCCAGTCTCTGCCAATGAAGAAAAATGTTTGCATCTCTTTCTCCACAAACTGTGGGTGGGAAGAGACTTCAAATTGAATTAAGAACACATCAGTGAGCTCCAAATAAATGATTCAGCCTGAAGGCTGAAGTGTTACCTTTTATTCTATGGCCTATAATTGACACAAAGTGTGTGTAGAGTAATTCATAAAACATAGACTATGCAATAATGGAATATTTTATTATAATGAAGGATCATTATTTTTTACAGTCAAAAAGAAGCTCCAACACCCTGATCATTAAGCAACATTACATATTTTCAGTTGAAGAGTAAGATTATGGGCTGAGAGCCCATTTTAATCAGATTTAATAAGTTAATATTTATTGTTTTCTGAACTCAAAGAGACTGAAAACTTCTCATAATGAATTTTGTTTTATATTTGTTCTAACTTAGACTTGTCAAGAGTAAGAAATCGTGCCCTATCTTCCAGAAAATTATTAAATGTTGTACATTTAGAGAGGAGAACACTATAAATGATCTAATCCAACAAAAAAAAAACTTAATGGTAATAATAATAGTTATACATACTACCTATAATGTACAGGACTCAGCTTGCAAAACTACTATAGTGCAATCAAGCCTGCAAGTCTGCCAGAACAGTAATATTGTTAATGATTCAAGGTACTTCTCATTATAAAGGATTGTAATAATCTTAGCAAAAAAATTATTTAATATAAACAGTGTTGAAATCTTAAGGAATGAAAATAGATGAATACAAAACAATACTTGATCCTGGATGTATAAGCAGCTGGTGTGATTTTCTATCTATCATTTCATACTAGTTAAGGTTTTATTAGGAAAAGTGCACAATGGGGTTAAAGAATTTATTTTGGGTATTCTTTGTCGTTTTAATAATTAATATTATAAATAAAGTAAATATGATCAAGATATTATTTAAGGGGGTGTCTGCATGGCTCAGTTGGTTAAGCATCTGACTGTTGATTTTGGCTCAGGTCATGATCTCAAGGTTCATGAGTTTGAGCCCTGCTGACAAAGTAGAGCCTGCTTGGGATTCTCTCTCTGCCCCTCCCTCTCTTACTCTCTCTCTCTCTCTCTCTCTCTCTCTCAAAATAAATAAATAAACTTTAAAAAAAGATATTATTTCAGAATATAGCCTGTCTTTCATCCTTAGTTGTGTTAAATTTTAACCTATATAGGTTTTGTTTATCACAGAAACAATTAATTGCCATTCTAAAGGCAGAGAAATTCTGGATAGAAGAAAAGGTTATCTTTGTGTTGCCATAAATAAAATTCAAAACAACATAAAAATAGGGGACTAAAGCATGTTATCATCTCTATAACTTGTCTACGTCATCATATTTCTGGTTCTCATAATTCCTTCTACAACTCACATTTTTCACTTACCCAAGTTATGATTCGTTGGTTGAAACTCATATATTTTACAATGACATTATTTGTCTAACATGTGAGACTTTGGGTGAGCTATGCCTTCAGACTTGAGATTACTCTTGTTTCAAGCATCCCTGTCCTCTGGGTTCGTTTCTGCTCTAAAATTCCATGAGACTACAGTGTCACTGTGCATAGAAAGAATTTTGAATTAGAATTTAATTGAACTGGTTGGAGGATAGACTCATGCCAACAATATTGATGATAATAAGTATTTGCCTATATATGCAATATACATATATATTTATAGTATTTATCATATATAAATTTATATGTATATATATATATATATATAATATATATACATAAATCTGCTCTGTGTAGGTTGCTATACACAGACATCTCACATCTATGTAATATATACATTCATATATATATTCCAAATGATCCACTTAAATAGTTTTGGGAACTTTCTGTAAATGAGATTTCATGTTTTATTGTAAAACTGATTTGGCAGGAAGGGGAGAATGTATGGTTGTAGAAATACTGGGCACTAATCTGCCCAACAGAACACTGGAAAAGCTCTGATCTCTAAGCCCTAGGAACCATGGTTGGTGGAGGTGAGAAGTAGAAAAGAAAACAGGATTAATTGAAGGTTTATATATACATGGGAAAACTGTATACGCTTGTATGACACTTCCATCATGTTACCCTTACATTGTCTCTATAACCATCCTTATGTTACACCTCTCCACTCTATCCCCAATCAATACCTAGAAAATAGGGATTATTTCCAGGACTCTACCCCCAGAAAAACACTAGCCTTTTTCTCTAAAGAAATTAAGTAAGATTTGTAATTCTTGAAATAATTAAGCCTCTTTTTTATTCAAATGATATCTGTAGCATAGCAATTTAACAGAATGCTAGAAAATAATAAATGGCTTCAAATATATATCTTCAAAAAAAGATATATATTTTAACCTAGAATCCTTTATCTTCCCAAAGCATAAATAAATGTCCAGAAAAAAAAAGTTTACAATTGTACAAAGTTGTGAAAAAGTTACTTACCCTGACTTTTATTTGGAAATTCTTTGAAGTTGTATATCAATGAGATAAATTTGGAAATCAAGAAAGAGGGAGACATGGGTTTTAGGAATGATGTATATAATGCAGGGTGGCCAAGATGTTGTGTCTAAAATGAAAGCTCTGGAACAGACCTAGAGAGCAACCTACACAGTATAGGAAGATGTGATCAGTGGAAGAAAAGCAGCTTGAGAGACAAAAAAAAAAAAAAAAAAAAAAAAAAAAAAAAAAATAGAATCTATAGTATGTTTAACAGCTTTAAAATTTGAGGATGTGGCAATGGCAAATAATGCCAAAAAACAAGATTTTAAAACTCTATGAAAAATAAATAACAGAGATCATGACTCAGTGATTTTCTGTGATCTTAGTGAAATGCTCTATTTAGTGGCCATTTTCATGAATTTAGAACATGTATTGTTTTGCTGCAATTGTCATAACAAATTATCACAGTCCGGATAGCTTAAACAACTGAGAGTTGTTAAGAAATTGTGCCCTATCTTCAAGAAAATTACAAAATGTTGTAGATTTAGAGAGGAGAACACTAAAAACCGAGAGAACACTAACTATGATCTAATCCAACACAGTTATAATCTCACAGTTCTGGATGCTGAAGTCCAAGACTAAGATGTGGGCAGGGTTACTTCCTTCTGAGGTCAATCTCCTTGGCTTCGTCTTTTTGCTGTGTCTTTACAGGATCTTTCGTGTGTGCATGTACATCCCTTGTGTCTCTTTGTGTGTCCAAATTTCTCCTTCTTAAAGGCACACCAGTCAGGCTGGATTAGGACCCATCTTCATGGCTTTGTTTTTAAAATAATTACCTCTTTTAAAGACTATCTTCAGGGGCGCCTGGGTGGCTCAGTCGGTTAAGCGTCCGACTTCAGCCAGGTCACGATCTCGCGGTCCGTGAGTTCGAGCCCCGCGTCGGGCTCTGGGCTGATGGCTCAGAGCCTGGAGCCTGTTTCAGATTCTGCGTCTCCCTCTCTCTCTGACCCTCCCCCGTTCATGCTCTGTCTCTCTCTGTCTCAAAAATAAATAAACGTTAAAAAAATTAAAAAAAAATAAATAAATAAAGACTATCTTCAAATACAGTCACATTCTGAGGTATTGGGGGTTAAGGCTTTGACATATGTATTTTAGGAGGAATAAAATTCAATACAGTAGGGACTTTTTGGTAAATAAAATGTAATCCTCACACATTAATGCAAATTAACAGTTTTAAGATTTTAAGTCATTTTTTGATCAAAACTTAGAAGATAGTTTTGTGTTTCCTCAAATAGAATTATACTCTTAAAAATAGGAAATCACAAGATATTACATAATTGATGAAAATAATGATGATATTCAATAATGCAAAAGTAATAGAAAACAAAATGTATACTAGCAGATGCTGAATAAGAGAGAGATAGGATAAGTTTAAACATTGTTTTAATATTGGAGAGTAAATGGAATATTTCTGTGGTTGATGAATCAATAAATAAAATACACTATTTTACCTGGAGTTTGAGATAACCTTTTGAAAAAATAAAAAAAAAATTAATATGACAGACTAGCTGGAGTAAGATTGAGAAAATGAAAATATAGGGTAGGATATTTATTTATATCAAAAACACTTCTGAACGTTTTGATACATTACTGTGTAACTGTGATAAATATAGCAAACAGTACTTACTATTGTTAGCATTTCATTATTATATAATATATGGGTATGGTTTACTCTGGGAATATACTAATACTTTTAATTCTATCATCCATCATTTTGGATTTAAAGTGCATTAGGCTTTTAATAGACATAGGTTTAGTTGTCTTTTTTTTTCTTTAAATGTTTATTTTTGGGAGAGAGAGAGAGAGCAAGCAGGGGAGGGGCAGAGAGAGGGGGACAGAGGATCTCAAGCAGGCTCTGAGCTGTCAGCACAGAGCCCGATGTGGGACTCGAATTCAAAAACTGTGCGATCATTATCTGAACCAAAGTCAGCTGCTCAACTGACTAAGCCACCCAGTCACCCAGTTTAGTTGTCTTAGAAATGAATCAAAGTTTCCAAAAAGAAAAGGAAATATGATGTTGAAATGAAAAACAAAATAAATATATAAAATAGTGTTTTGGTTTCTCTTGGTACACTTAAAACTTGGCTTACATGATTGTTTCCTAGTAAAATATAAGGAAAAGTGGCAAATATTTCACAGCATAATTAAGCATATTTTATTATAGTGCTTATTTATTTGTTTTATTTTAAATCCAGTGTAGTTAACATACGCTGTTATATTAGTTTCAGGTGTACAATTAAGTGACTCAACCATTCTATACATCACCTGGTGCTCATCAGTGTAAGTGTATTCTTAATCCCCATCACCTATTTCACCCATCCGCCCACCCACCTCCCTCTGGTAACCATCAGTTTGTTCGTTATAGTGCTTAATTTTTTGTTAAAAAAATATGATGACTAGCTTGCTATCATGAGCAATGTTTAGTTTTTAAAATATTTTCTCTTAGTATTTAATTTCTACTATGTTATTTCTTTATCCTCTTGAAATCCTTAATAGTTTAAAATTTTTATCAACTACTTAAGTCTTAAATTTCTCCAAATATTGATTTCACATTTTATAAATTACCTAAGCCTTTAATGCATAGGTTATCATATTCTGGTTATATAATATCTGAGGTAAAGTAGTTTAGTAAGGAATAAAAAGCATAAATCATTTATAGTGTATATATATATATATATACACATATATACATACACACATGTATGTATATACATGTGTATACACACATGTATATATACATACATATATGTGTATGTGTATATGTATATGTACACATATATGTGTGTGTATATATATATATATATATATATATATATATATATACATATATATAATCTGTTTGAGATATTCATTTAATTCAGTGGTCAAAGTTATGAAAAGTTCATTCATAATAACCACATTTCAAGTTGATTAAGCCCAGTCCCTCCTAACTACTCATAGTCACATCAAGCTGATTGTCTTATTTTGTGTCATTTGCAAATTTATGAACATTCTTATCATTGAAAAAGAATTTTCAGATTCATTTTTTCATTCATTTCTTTGTTTATATTAACACTACTGATCTCTCCTTCATGATTCTTTGTGTTTCTTTGTTATAAAAATACAGCAGTTACCAACAATCCATCTGTAAAAGAGCAGGTTAATTTGAGGATCACTACACTGTCAACAGAAGCACTGACTCCCCCTTGTTATAAAATAATTGTTGCCAGGGCACCTGGGGGGCTCAGACAGTTAAGCCTTGGACTCTTGATTTCAGCTCAGGTCATGATCTCACAGTTCATGAGTTCAAGCCCAGCATCGGGCTCTGTGTTGTCAGCTTGGGATTCTGTCTCCTTTTCTCTCTGCCTCTCCCCTGCCTGCACTCTCTCTCAAAATAAATAAACATTTAAAAAAATAAATAAGTTTTACCCTTTCTTTAACAAAGTAACGGATGAAATTTTTGTTTTAACATACAAATGTATAGTATACTCCAAATCCGTTAAATTTTCACTGATTTAGGCCAAAACTCATCCTAAAGTTCCTGGCAAACCCCTCGCACAGTTTTCATCATTTAATTTCTCCTTTGCATTATGTCCTAGCCCCTCACCTCTGCAACAGACTTGTACTTTTCCTCTTTCCTGTCTCTTTCATTCATGAAACTTCCTTGTTACTGTTCACTCTTATTCCTCAGAGAACTTTAAGTCATACCAGCCACTGCTCTATTTCAAAATTAATTACTAGAGGAATTTGAAGATAAAAATGCAAAAAGGGGGGGGGAAGGAAGGCAAAAGAAGATGAGAAAGAAAGATAAGAGGGGAGAGGGAAAAGAAAAACAAAAGTGTAGAAGAAGAAGAGAAAAGTTAAAAGAGAGAGAGAGAGGGAGAAGGAGATTATAGGAGACTGAGAGAAAGTCTCCAGTTGTTGAAAGGCAATTTCTTTTCACCTCAAGGACACTACAGATTCACCATCAACAAAACTATCATGTAAGAAAGGATTTTTGAGCTTCGTATGGTATGGTCATGAATGCAGTCCTAGTGACGACTAAAAAATGTACAGTTTCCATAAAACAAACATCTATCTCTTATTATTATTATTATCTCTTCAATTAAACATTACTGGTAAGTCAAAATTTTGAGTACACTTCCGAAATAGCATAATAGAAGGCATTAAATTTTGTGTTGTCGTCAGGTTAGAAAGATAACTTCAGATTGCAACAAGTAGAAGATTGCTGTGGGACAATCAAGCACAGGCCAAGTATTAAAGGGCATTTTCAGGGGCAAGAAAAAGCCACCTCGTAATGTGAGGCTATTTGCATTAGGATACATTTATTCGCAGCTATTGAATTATCCATCCCATTATATTACTTTTAGTAATTTAGATTCACTGGAGCAAAGAAAGAGTTAGATTGACAATGGTAGCAGCCCAAAAGAGATGATTGTTTCAGTTTCCCATTTTCAGGCTTCACTTCTGATAAAGAGAAGGAATTATAATGAAAATTTAACAGTTGATCATGATAGCAATTTCCTTAGTGTCTCAATTTCCTCACCTAAATGTTGTATTTTGGTTCAAAAGAATAGAGGATGACAGACATTTTTATATTGACATTTTATTTTATTTAATTACTACTTCTTTCAGCTTAAAAATACATTTTTGTATTCACCAGGGCTTTCACAATTTAAATTATGGATCATGGAAACAATTGGAAGCAAACTTGATTGTCTTAACTCATCTTGATCTTCATGTTCATAATATAAGACGGTCCTATGCACTTAAAAAAATGGGGCTCCTGGGTGGCTCTGTCAGTTGAGCATCAGACTCTTGATTTCAGCTCAGGTCATGATCAGCCCAGGTGATGAGATGGAGGCCCGCATCAGGCTCTGCGCTGGGCTTGGCGCCTGCTTAAGATTCTCTCTCTTCCTCTCTCTCTCTCTGCCCTTCCCCCGTTCGCACACACACTCTCTCTCAAAAAAACAAAACAAAACAAAAAACGCCTGAACCCAGTTTCTTAGAAGGCCTCTAGGCTTCCATCTACACATTAAATGAACTGATGTATTTGAAAGCAGACTTTTTTTCCTAAGGAAAATTTTTAGATATTAAGACATAGGATTGTAATATGGACAATAGCTGATTTAGGGTAGTTAGAAACATTGTTAAAAACAGAAGTCATTCCTTGTGTTAGCCTAAGTAAAGGCCCTTCTACACACACACACACACACACACACACACACACACACACATTTTATTTATAATTTTATATAGTTTATAATTATACAATAGGTATATTTTATTAATATATGTAGTAATACATATTTATTATATGTATTAAGTATTTGAAAAGAATGCATTAATTTGAAAGGAAAGTCTAAGAGAAATTTTATTTTTATTAATTTTTTGTTTCAAGTTTTTATTTAAATTCCAGTCAGCGTACAGTACAATATTAGTTTCTGGAGTAGAATTTAGTGATTCATCACTTACATATAACACCCAGTGCTCATCACAAGTGCTCTCTCTGAGGGAAAGTTTTAGATATTGAAACATAGGCTTTGTAATTGTGAAAAATAGCTAAGATTTAGGGCAGTGAAGTTAGTAGCATTATTAAATACAAGAAGTGAGAAACATTGTTAAATACAAGAATTGCTGCTTGGATTGACCTAAGAAGTAAAGGCCCTGCTCCCTATCTATATATCTATCTACACACAAATGTATGTTTATGGTTTATAATTTTAAAATTGATATATTTTGTAATAGTAATACATATTTATGTGTACATATATAAATATGCTATATTTATACTGTTAGTATTTTATATATGCTGATATACCTTTCAGATAATAACATCACTGTATTTTTCCTTTCCAGTAGTTAGAGCAATGTTGTTTTTTTGTCTTTGCTTATCTCCTCCATATGTCTTGGTACTTCCACATATTCACACTAATTGCATTAGTACCATTCCCACGGAAAGTGATAAATATGTTGGAAAATGACCACTTCTGAAAAAAATAAAAATAAAATTTTTGTAATATTTTTAACATTATGCCTAAAAACACTGTAAGTGAACACCATATTTAAGTGTCACGGGATTGTCACTTGGTCATGTTCCTTGGAGCAAAACTATGAGAGGAATTCCTGGAAGTAAGGAACACAGAGGATTAACTTAAAAAAATATGTGCCAACAGAAACAAGGATCAGCTGTCTGATTTTCCTGTTTTGTCACCAAAGGATGATTGGGCAAAGGCCATAGGTATGAGTCGATTAATAATAACCCTCCAAGCTAGGCCTAAACAGAGATCTTGCAAATGACAATGTACATTTTGATCATCTGTCTATTTTGTTAATACTGGAGATGGTGCCACAGCCAAGAACTGGAAATAATGTTGCCTTCAGTAAAGTGGGTTAGGTTAAGTGCATTCACAGAATGACATTTAGTAGCATGAGGAATTTCGGCTTCTATATAAAAATTAGCGGTTTGATAGCTATTAAATTCTATTCATGATTGATTATTAAATGTATTTCCATAAAATTCTCTGGTTTCACGAGGATTTATAGGTATTAAGATATGTTTAAGCCAGGAAACCTTTCTACTCAGTCACATAATCTCTGTGTAAGGATTCTGAGGGAGTATAACACAGAAATGGGAAATAAAACATTCTTAACAGATGGGCAAGTGCTCTGCTATCACTTCCATAGAGGTGATAGGCCTGTTCTGTTCTGGTCTCTAGGGACTATTTTTTCTCCCCAAAGCCACATTGTTAACACTAATATAAAAGCTCTTAATACCCCTGGTCTTTGAAACATAAGGACTGAGAGAAAGCAACATAGACAGACTGTCTCAATAATCCTGGTTCTGAATGCTTATCCAGAAGTAGTAATGTAAGGGCTCAGGAGAGGACAAAACATGGGGTGATGAGCTGGAGTGTAGCCAAGCTCTTTCCCTCCATTACATGTACATGTCCCCAAAATGTAACTACCTGGTTAGATTTAACTACCTGCAACTGACACCATTGATAGGTGAGTTTACTCACTATGACCCTATGAAATTGAATTGTTCAAGCAATAATTCCACAATGGGGAAATATCAGAATCATCGCAAGAACATGTCAAGGATGTCTTTGTCTTTACTAATGCATAATCTTGATTTGGAAGTGATAGACAATGCAATTAGATGCAAAAACATTGGAATGAAAAGGTAAAATTATCTCTATTGACAGACATTAGTTGTAAATATTTTTAAAACCTAAACAGGGGCGCCTGAGTGGCGCAGTCGGTTGGGCGTCCGACTTCAGCCAGGTCACGTTCTCGCGGTCCGTGAGTTCGAGCCCCGCGTCGGGCTCTGGGCTGATGGCTCGGAGCCTGGAGCCTGCTTCCAATTCTGTGTCTCCCTCTCTCTCTGCCCCTGCCCCGTTCATGCTCTGTCTCTCTCTGTCTCAAAAATGAATAAAACATTAAAAAAAAAAAAAAAACCTAAACAGAATCAGTGAAAAAACTACCACAATCAGTATGAAAATTTAGTTAGGTAAGCAGTATGTCAAATAGTGAAATCGTGAGTCTTTACATTAAAAAAAATATAAATATAAATGAAGAAAAGTAGTCATTCCATCAAACTCAGAAACCACTTTCAAAATGAATTGACTGATATCAATACAAGAAAACTATAAAATATTGTTTAAAGAAACCGAAATAAACTGGACCAGATATAAAACATATGCTGCTCAACATATCACCTAACTTATAAAGATCACACAATCCCAATAAAAGAAGGTCATTAGTTTTTGTTTGTTTGTTGTTTTTTGTCTGTTCATTTGGTTCTGAGCTAAATACTTTGGAATATGAGTACTTATAGCCAGGGTGATGGTGGAGGGAAAAAAAAAAGGAGAAAGACAGAGAGAGAGAGGGTAGTGATGAAAGTGTTAAAGCTGCCAAACCAAGGGGGAAAAAAACTGCAAAATACGTTACAAAGAAAAGATTATTGTGCATAATATATAAACATTTTGAAAAAAGCCCATCAAACCAAGATAAAAATGGACAAACTGAACTCTAAACAGGAAAAAAAAAAAGAAATAATCTTTAAACATGAAAATATGGTCAACATCATTCAAAGTAAGAGAAATTCAAATTTAAACTAAACTATTTCCTATGTGTCTGTATGGTAAAACTCCCACAGTGTGACAACTTACCCTATTGGCATACAATCCAACAGAGACTGTATATTTGGTGATATCCAGCAATATTTCATGTTAATTTTCCTTTGACCTAGAATAACCAGCTTGGGGACCTATCCCAACTCAAAGTAAGAAATAACATATACAAAACCTCTATATAGTGCACTATTGTTAACAGCAGAAGACTGGAAGAAACTCAAAAGCCCACTGAGAAAGCACTGACTTAATAAATTATGGTCTATCTATACCATAAAATTAATGGAGAAGCTTTCATAGCATAGTAATAGTATGGTGTTATGAATATATATGTAGATAGATAGATAGATAGATAGATAGTTGAGTAAATCCAACAACAATCTGCAGAATATTTTAGTAGTATGCTAAGTATGCATAAGAGGGGTATAAAACATATTTGTATATATATATATATATATGTTTCTGTGCGTAAATATATTCATTTGCTTATTTGCTTATATGTTCAAAGGAAGAAATTAAAGGGGGTTTCTGGCTAGCTCAGTCGGTAGAGCATGCAACTCTTGTTTGGGGATTGTAAATTCGAGTCCCACCTTGGGTGTTGAAATTACTTAAAAATAAAATTTAAAAAAAAGGTTAAAGCCAAAAACTAATAAAAGTGTTTGCATATAGAGGATGAAGGGAACAGCGGTAAGTGGACATGTATGGATGCCAGATGTCTTTGAATATAACCTGATTTATATTTTAGGCTTTGCCATTTTTGTAATATTTACCTAAATTTTATTTTATTTTATTTTATTTTGTTTTATTTGGTTTTTTTTTCTTTTCGGGGGGGGAGGGAGAGAGAGAGAGACAGAGAGAGAGAGAGAGAGAGAGAGAGAGAGAGAGAATCCCAAGCAGGATCCACGCCAGCAGTGCTGAGCCCACTGTGGGACTTGAACTCACGAACTGAACTACGAGATCATGAGCTGAAACCTAGAACTAAAACCTAGAGTTGGACCAACTGAGCCACTCAGGCGCCCCACCTAGATTTTATATATATTTATATAACTAAAATCACTAAAGAAGAAAAAAGCCTTCTCTAAAATTAGCAAAATTCAAATAGAAATAGAAGATCTTAATTATACATAAAGTTGGTGACATAATCACAAAGAGGAGGAATATCTTGTATGTATATAACTCTACAGACCTTTTTAAATAAATCCTAATGACAAGTACTGCCCAAACAGCATTTATCCATCTCTTTTTTTTTGGTGGTCAAATTGCTATTTGAAATTATTATATTCGTGTTGAGTATAAAAAGTAAGTAATTATATTATTGTAATTAGAATAAAGATATTCCATGAAAGCAGAGATACAAATATAAAATTAAGCTAAGTAAAAAACCCTTGATCTTCATTTTCATTTGGAAATCAGAATACAAACTTAAAATTTTCTGTCTAAATTGAGCAGACGGTATTCCATATTACCTTTATTAAAAATTGCATGTAGGTGTGTCATGTGCAACTTATGTCAACTTAACTTATGTTAAGAGGAGTACTAAAGAACATATTTAATATGTGTAATGAATTATTTCCCAATAAGACTCTCTCTTATTTTCCTTCTCCATGTTTCAGGTTTTCTTGCAGATTTTCCTTCAAAATCATCACACTTTTATGGTCTTTCCCCCGTCAATTTTTTGTTGGTGTTGTTCCTCACTTCCACAAGTCTGTAGACTCACTCCAACAGAATGCCGAAAGAGTGCCCTTTGGTTCTTTCCATGCAGTGAGCCAAAGTGAACTCATTGTCTCCCTTCTGCCCACAGGCCCTCTCTTTCTATGGCATCTGTCTCAGATAACTGCATCACCATCTTGCCACTAAAACATATTCTTTTACATTTCCTTGCTTCCAAATTAAATCAGTTTGAAAATCCTCTCTCTGTAATCTTCTCCATTTTCATAGCAACTTGACTAAAGCTGTTCCCTTCATTCTTGCTTCACTGTTTCATTTTGCCCCAAACTCTCCCCCTCCTACTAACTGCAATTCATTTCATACTCTGTGGCCATGTTAGTATTTTCAAAGTACCACTCTACTGTATCATTCCTTTCCCAAAATTCTGCAATATAATACTGAAGAATGCATACAAACTCCTTATCTTGGTGTTCCAAATTAGCCACAGCCTGGCTTCAAGCTATCTTGGGTGAGGACACTGTTTATATCCTATACATATGGAAACCTCCTTACTTGCAAAACTATTTCTTGATTGAGTGTCTAACTTTTTCCTGTATCCCGAGCATAGTATGGGAATACAAGAACACCTAGCCCTGGGAAGTCAAGGGATGCAAGCTGAGCCAAGAGGACTACAGGGAAGAGTTTGTATTTCATGATTAGGTGTGGAGTTCCCACCCCACTTACGGAGATCAATAACAAACAAGCATGATGCCCCAAGGGCTGATTGCCACCATTTTGTAGCCATGAAGGAGGTCCACTTGAGGAAAAGACCAGCATCCTGAAAAGAGCAAAACTGAGAAATATAATACTAAATTCCTCTAGCTGAAGACTGCTTACTTCTTGATTCTTTGTTATATGTAAATTATGGTTTATCCATGCTGCAGGTAAATTCTCTGCTTCATGTATTCCTGCCTTTTCTCCAAGTTTTTCTATCGCTTTAAATTGCCCTCTGTCTACTTCAGGATGTCTCAGCTCTATTTATTCAAAGCTGTGCTTTTGTTGATCCTCCAGGTAGAATCCCTTCCTTCATTAGATTCCTATAACATTTACAGGGCCAAAACTATTATGTGTATTCATCCTCTTCTAGTATATAGTATATAGTATATAGATACCTAGTATTATATATAGTATGTATACATACTATATATGGATATAGCATATCTTAAAACAGGGTCTGTATCTAATTCCCCCCCACACTCCCAGATTTCCTGACAAAATGACTGTTTCATGTAGTTGCTCAAGAACTCACAGATTTTCTCCTAAATGAATGCATAATTTAGTCAGTTATTTGGCTAATCAGAGTAGGTCAGGAAACTAGGATTGGACCATTTATTTATTTGATGTAAAACCCTTTATCACGTGTATTCTAGGGTGTTTTCCTATATTCTACTTCTCTTCCTTGTTGCAAACATTCACCCTGTTCTTTCTCCATTTTATTTTATTTTTTTTTAATTTTTTTTTTCAACGTTTATTTATTTTTGGGACAGAGAGAGACAGAGCATGAATGGGGGAGGGGCAGAGAGAGAGGGAGACACAGAATCAGAAGCAGGCTCCAGGCTCTGAGCCATCAGCCCAGAGCCTGACGCGGGGCTCGAACTCATGGACCGCGACTTTCTCCATTTTAAAGATCTTCAGTATACTCTAATCTTTTGCATTATTCTTCCAAAAACCTGGCTGCAGTCTTACACTCTCCTATTTTACAAAATTGAATAGCATACGGGAGATGAAGGAATTTGAGCTTCTCTTTATGAACTGCTGCCTGGGCAATATTTAATGATGTTCATTAACAAAATACCATAGTGTCTGTGTCTTTGCATTGGAAAGACCATTTTTCTCCATTAGACTCTGAGCAGTAAGGGCTTTTCCTTCAAAATAACTACTTTAAAGCAGTTTCTCAAGCCATAGAGTACAGAAAACAGCTAAAAGAGGCTGCTGTTCCAGTAGAAAAAAGGGTAGTGACCAAGAAGGACAGAAATGATTATGAATGTTCAGTTTAGAATAAGAGGTATAGCATTATAGCTTTACTCTACAAAGACAAGAAAAAAAAAGAAAGAGAAAAAAGAAAAGTATGTTGGCTAAAAGACTCAGAAGACTTTACATGGATCCAGTTATATTTTAGCCCAAAGTCTTACCCTGGTACAGAAAGAGGGAACAAATTTCAACACGAGACCCAGAGAAGACAGAACTGGCTAATTGGGAATATTATTTTAGCCACTTCAGGAAAGGACTGTCACCATTTTCTTGGTTAACAATTGAATCCATTTCATTGTATAATGAGATTAAAATATATAAATACATTAACATAAAAATAACCACAATTTTTTTTCTCTCTCTCTCTATCAATCTTCCTCCCTGGTCCAAAGAAAATGCTGTAATTACCAATCTGCCTGACCAACTCAACCATTTATATTCCCATCTCATCCTCCTGTAAGAACTGTCAAAACTTTTATGATGATGTGTAGTAAACAAAAAAAGCATAGGATTTAGGAAAAGGAACAAATGATCTCATAAGAGATACTTAATCTACACAATAAAGATATGAAGGAGAGAGTAAAATCTAACAGTCTGGGGCAGACAAGGAGTTTCATTTGTTTTGTGTCAGGGATGAGTTGGTGAGTGAGAGACACAGAGCATAGAATGAATACAAGTTAAACAGAATAGAAAGGAGGATGGAAGAGATTATCAGCTAGTCAGGAATATTGAATTGGATTTTCTTTAATAAATGATAAAATGTGGATGTAAGCAATGAATTATTGTTTCTTTTTCAATAGATTTTACTTTTTCAGAGCAATTTTAGATTCAAAGCAAAATTGAATGGAAAGAATATGGAGTTCCCATTTACCTCTTGCCCCCACATTTGCACAGTCTCCCCCACTTACAATCGATGAACATACATAGTTGACATTAGGATTCACTTTTGGTGTTGTACATACTATGGGTTTCAACAAATGTATAATGACATGTATCCACCGTTATAGGATCATAGCAGAATAGTTTCACCATCCTAAAATCTTCTGTGCTCTATTTATCTCTCCCTACCCCTCAACAACTTGCAACCACTAATCTTTTCCTTCTCAGCAATGAAATTTTACCTGGCCACATTTTGCATATTCTAAAACCCGGATAACACTGTAGAATTACACCATATAACCACATGGTCCATGGCTTTTGTAGCACTAAAGTAACATGTTTGCAATGTAGATGAAATAGTATATACTTTTTTGTTGAAAAGTGGAAGTTATACTATTTTCAATAATTTTTGTTTTAGAAATAAAATTGTGTGTCAATCACCTTCAAATACTGCCAAATAAACATACTAGGATTTGATTTGTTTTACTGGGATAGAGAGAATAATGGCCATCTAAAAATATTTATGTCTTAATCCACCAGAATTTGTGAATATGTTACCTTATGTGACAAAAGGGACTTTGTAGATGGGATATAGGTTAAGAACCTTGAAATAGGTATATTATCCTGGATTATAAAGGATGGTCCCATCTACTTATAAGTCCTTAAAAATCTTCCTCAGTTGCAGAGACAGATGTGACACAGTATAGTCAGAGATTGTGATGCTGCTGTCTTTGAAAGAGCCAAGAAATGTAGGCAGCTTCTAAGCTGGAAAGGCAAGGAAATAGATTCTTCCCTAAAGCCACCAAAAAGGAGTGTGACCTTGCCACTGTAGTGATTTTAGCCCAATGTGATCTGTGTTGAATATTTGCCCTACAGAACAGTGAGATAATATATGTTTATTGTTTTCATCCACTAAGTTTGTGACAGTTTGTTAGAAGAGCAACACATCTACTTTCTAGGCAAAGGTCACAAATACACAAAGCCAGATATACAATAGTCTTAGAGAATTCTCTGTAAATGAATTAGGTTAGTAGTTAATTTTTTCCCCCACGTAATCAGATGAGTAACTCCCATGAGCATACCCAAACTTTGACTATTAGGTTGCTGTATTGTGAGTTATGTGCATTTTGGGTATACTAATGATAACATAATTTCTATTATATTTATGTGGTGTTTCATTCTCTTAGGATACTCTATTTGAGAAAAATTATGAAGTTAGTTCAAAATGGCAGTCAGAAATGAACTCTTTTGGTTGAATTATATTTAGTTGTTTTGGTCTTGATGTTGAAAACTGACTTAGATTAAACTGACTTTTTGTATTAGATAATATACAAACTGATGGAAAGATAAAAAAAAGAAACCAATGGAAGTTGGTGAAGAATTAATCTTGAAAACTATATTGGTAAAATCTAAGCTAAATTTGAAGCAATTTATTTTTGAAAATTGAGTGATATCTCATTTAAGAAATATTTTTTAGAAACAGTCACACTAATTCTTGTTGTTTTTGATATAGAAAAATTTCTCTATAACAACCCAAACAATAATATAGAAAAGAAATGGATGTTAGATAGGGAGTTTTATCTTTTCCAAAATACCATATTCATGAGGAGATACAATAAGGAGAATATTCTCATGCTCTGATGCTCATATGTTCTCAAAAGATGAGGGTCCATTTTCAATAGATTTAGGAGAATTAACCGAGAGCCATAGTTGAATAAAAGTTCCCAAGAGTAGTTTCCCTGTGTAGAGAAGACTATGCACTGCTAAATTTCCATGCATCTCTATAAAAAATACTGGAAGCAAAAAAAAAAAGAAAGAAAAAGAAATACTGGAAGTTACAGGACGTCAGTTACTTCACACTCGGATATTTGTTTTAAAATTTGTCCAACAAAGAACAGAAAGTAAAAAGGACAAAAATTCAGATAAAAATTGGAAGAGGAAAAAAAAATGTGATTTTTCACTCCGGTAGCATTTATTGTGCTAACATTCAAATGTTGTGCTAACATTCAAAAAAGGAAGTTCAAAGAGGACCTGAGACCTCTCTCAGGTCCAAGAAAGATTGCCTACCCTCCGTGCATTTTTTCTTTTTTCTTTTTTCTGTGATACTTGTTTATGCCTAAAGTCTTCTATAAGTTGCTCTTTTTTGAATTTGCTCTTCATTTCTTTACAATTTATCATCCATCTTTACCACCGTCTTAGTCTTTCTACTTATGTTGGTGTACATTTATGATTCGTAATTTTCTCCCTTCAATTTATTTCTTCTCCTATAGTTCACATATTTCCCCCAACACATTGACTTATCTTCACCTTGTACATTAACGTATGATGACTTTATTGTTGACAAGAAACATGTTGTAATAACATTATGAATCATTCTAGAATAAAGTTTTTTATTATTTTTTAATGCTTGTTTATTTTTGAGAGAGAGAGAGAATGAGCAGGAGAGGTGCAGAGAGAGAGGGGGACAGAAGATCCAGAGGGGGACAGGCTCTACCCTGACAGCAGAGAGCCAGGGGCCAGATGTGAGGCTCGAACTCACCAACCATGAGCTGAGGTCAGATGTTCAACTGACTGAGCCATCCAGACTCCCCTAGAATGAAGGTTTTTACTCATTAGCAAAGAAAAAATTACAAGTGCAAAAAATCCGATATATTTTTTTTTGCTAAAAGAATTATAAGTGTGAGTAATTAAAAACAAAAGCAACCCAAAGGAGGAAAACAGCCTGCTGTGTCTTTCCATGAAAGTGATATTATGTATTTATTAAATTAGAGAATTGAGAAAGCTATATGAGTTGTCTAAACTAAACTGGTTTATCAAAGTATTTCAGGTTAATATATATATTAGAATATGATTTATGTTTCTGAGCTTAGGTTAAATTTTCAGGTTAAGTAATTCATAGCTTTTAAACAAGTAGACAAATCCCTAATTTGCCTTAATGTGCTTGATTTTGAAGACAGTAAAAATGTACATTTTTCCCACAGCCATGATTCATTTCTACTGTACTTATTTAAATTCAGTTCATTACAAGTTTATTTTCTGTTAGAGAATCTTTCTTTTTTTTTTTTTTAATTTTTTTTTCAACGTTTATTTATTTTTGGGACAGAGAGAGACAGAGCATGAACGGGGGAGGGGCAGAGAGAGAGGGAGACACAGAATCGGAAACAGGTTCCAGGCTCTGAGCCATCAGCCCAGAGCCCGACGCGGGGCTCAAACTCACAGACCGCGAGATCGTGACCTGGCTGAAGTCGGACGCTTAACCGACTGCGCCACCCAGGCGCCCCGAGAATCTTTCAAAGACAGAAATCAATCAAATGCTGTAAACATGGTTACAAGCATACTCTAAACCACTTTTAAGGAATAAGTTATTCACACTTAAATTTACTTTGTTAAGTAATCATTCTACCTGTGTAAATAGAATTTTCTTCAAACTATAATTCAGTCTTGGCATTTTTAATATTTTCATGGATTTTTTTTGTAAAAATCCATTATGTATCTCATTGTATCATGTGCACAGTATGCTAGCTTGTAAAACTGCTATGGATGCTAATGGCATAGAAGATATGAATTTGGCCTTGCCAAGCTGTAACATTTACTGTGATTTCTGAGTTTACATTTTTATAACAATACTTAAACATATTTACCATATTTTATGATTATTTAAAAGAAAGCCATAGAATGTTTGCGAATTAAGTATCAAGATTCACAGATAATAATTTTCATAATAAAAACCTTATATGGGGAAGGATACGTGGAAATTGTTTTACAATCCTGTATAGTTAAAAATAGCATAATCATGGGTGACTAATAGTGGATATTATTATAAGAATTTATATCTAAAACTACCTTGGTATGTCACCTCTATACTAAACATCAGGAGGAAAATTAAGCGATCGGATTTGTAAGTTTTGGATTTGCTCAGGAGAAGGAACACTGCTTGTATTCACACCGTGTTCTCATTTATCTTATTGCATTTGACTATGGGGCATGCTCTCTATTATCCACTTTGCTTTATGCTTTCTAGCACACATGCTCTAGTCCTGTACATTGAGCATTTCTTCCCAAATTGACTTCATTTTCCTTTTAAAATGACATTGCATATTAGACCTGCCATTTTTTAGAATATTCTGCCACAAAAGAACATGTAAGTTTTGCTAGCAGTGGATCTTATACTAATTCATTATTTGACAGATTTTCTAACAGAGGAACTGAGAAGGAAAAATATATGAGAATGTAAGATTTAGTACCAAATACTGCACGTTCAAGAGCTGATCTGACAGGTTAGGGGAAGACTCATAAGCATCCATAAATTAGCAGTTTTATTTATGAATTAGCATTGACTCAGTATCATGTAATTAAATAGGTCACCTTTACATTGTGTGTGCAATACATGTCACTGAATACACATCTTAAGGGCAGTTTCTTTAAGTGTCATAAAATGGAAGGTTGCCCTGAGTGTCTGAATTTTTAAAGGCAGTAATCCCACCGGTATGAGTGCTGATGAGAAAAATACACATTTCATACCTCCAGAATTTTTAGGAAAGCAGTTGCTGAATTTAACACTTCATTAATCACCTCATACATCACAGGCTCATTATTACTTTTTCTTTCCAGATCAAGAAGGATTTCCATAGCAAGTGAAAAAAGGCATGAAAGAATATCAGGGATTTGTGGCACACATGAAAGGAAAATGTGCAAAAAGGGAGAAGGAAAGAGAAATAAACAGGGTGGAAGCAACACTTCAAATGACACAGTGATAATGACTATTAACATTGTGAGAAGGTACCAGTCAGCCAGCCATCTGCTCCAGACAGGCAGCACAGCAAACAAGGTTAAAGGAAATGAAATGCTTAGGAATTGCTTGATTTTCATTACAAGCCTCTTTAATTCACATAACCTTTGTTCAAAGGAGATGGGGTACACACAAACTAAAATATTGTATGGGAAATGGTTCAAGAACAGACCAAGATCCCATCTGATAGTCCTAGGGAAGTGTCTACACCTTCGGGAAAACCAGAGTGAGTCACAGCATTATAGTCTGCTTTTTCTTTTCTTTTCTTTTCTTTTCTTTTCTTTTCTTTTCTTTTCTTTTCTTTTCTTTTCCCTTTTCTTTTCCCTTTTCTTTTCCTTCTTTCTTTTCTTTTCTTTTCTTTTTTCTTTTCTTTTTCTTCTTTCTTTTCTTTTCTCTTTTCTTTTCTTTCTTTTTCTTTTTCTTTTTCTTTTCTTCTTCCCTTCCCTTCCCTTCCCTTCCCTTCCCATCCCTTCCCTTCCTATCCCTTCCCTTCCCATCCCTTCCATTCCCTTCCCTTCCCCCCCCCTTCCCCCCTCCTCTTTATTTTTCTTTTCCCATTTTGTGAAGAATGTGAGATCTGGGAACTATTTCTTGACTTCCTAATGTCTAAAGGAATAAGATTCTGTTCATTTATAATCAAAGTGTCTTAACAGAGTACTGGTAATAGCTAAATAAGCCTGGAGTAAGTGGAAGAACCTTCTCAACTTTCCTCCTCAGAAGGTTTCCTGGGACTTGATAGCATTTTCCTGAAGTGTTTTCTGATTTAAAGACCATCATTTCTGCTCTTGGCTTTTAGGCTTTCTTGCCTCAGAATCTATTCCCTTATTCTAATCTGTTCCTACAGATTTCCATCTTCTCTGACCTGTAATTATCTGATTCCCAAGCCATTTACTTGTTCTGACTGGGATAAAGCCTGCTTTTGACTAACAGAGCCAAACATTGGCCAATGTACTGCATTTCTTTTTTTTTTTTTTTACATAATACAAGTTTATTTTCTCACAGCAGTGGAAGCTGGAAGGCCAGGAGCTAAGTGTCAACAGGGTGGATTTCATTTTGAAGCCTTCCTCCTTGGCTTGCAGAGGGCCACTTTCTCTCTGTGTCTCCATATGGCTTTCCCACTGTGCATAAATGTGTGTTCTCATCTCTTCTTTTTTTTTTTCAATATATGAAATTTATTGTCAAATTGGTTTCCATACAACACCCAGTGCTCATCCCAAAAGGTGCCCTCCTCAATTTCTAAATGCCATTTACTTTCAGTCTCTCCACAAAAAGTCTTCTAGCAAATCACCAAACCTGATTTTCTGAGGGTGGGCATTTTGATAGCCCAGACAGTTATTTATAAGTGTGTTGTTTAATTTCCAATTATTTTTTGATTTACTCTCCTCTCTCTCTCAAAATTTATATATATTTCAATTCCATTGCTCTGTTTGATTTCTATTCATTTAAATTTGATAAACTGTAGTTATGGTCCAGAATATAGTCTCTAACAGTGGCTATTCCATATGTACTTGTAATTAATGTATATTCTGCTGTTGTCAGGTGGAATATTTTATAAATATCAAGTAGGTTAAGTTGGTTGATGGTGTGGTACAATCATCTATATCATTAATGATCTTCTGCTCCCTTGTTTTGTCACTACCAAGATAAATGTCAATGTCTCTTACTACAATTTTTTTTTTCAGATCAGTTTTATTTCATGTATTGTAAAGATATTTACCCCTGACAACATTACTTTTTAGGAAATCTACATTTCAGGTATTAAGTGGCTACTTCAGGTTATTTTAAAATAGTTCTTACATATCTTTTTTCATCCTTTTTATTTTTAATGTGTTGTTATATTTATATAAATATATATAAGTTGTATAATATTTACATTTAGAGTAACAGCATATAAATATATGAGCATAACAATATGTAAACAGCATATACTTGCATCTAACTTTTTAATCCATTTGTCTTTTAATTGGTGTGTGTAGCTTGTTCAGATTTAATGTGGTGTCTAAAATACACATTAATGGATGGATTAAAATACATCAACTTACTAGTTCTTTTCTACTTATGTATTTTTATTTATTTTTTCTTCTTGTTTTGCCACATCATAGTTTAATCAAGCACTTTTTATTATTTCATTTTACTTCTACTATTGGTTTATTTAAACCCTTTCAAAAAACTGCTTTAGTGGTTGCCTTAGAGTTTAAATTTTATCTACTTATTTCATAGGTTGTTTTATTTTATTTTATTTTATTTTATTTTATTTTATTTTATTTTATTTTTGACTGATGAATGTCTGCTTATTGGCATAGGGTCCTACAGGGCTAAGACCACTTCCTCCCCACCCACTTCCCTGAATCAGAATCAGGTAATCAGAATCTAGTTTTAAATAATATTATACCACCATACTATAACCAAAAAAAATACATTTCTACTATTTTTATATTAGATAATCAGTTATTTGTTAGAACAACTAAGAATTTAGAATTAATGAATTTTATTTGGAGTGTATTTAGCTCAATTCCTCTTGATCCTCAGACCTCAGAATGACAATTTTCTGAGTAATGAACAGTTCTTTGTCTCTGACCGGGGAGTCTTCTACTATATCCATGATTGTGGCAAATGAATTTGCAACTAGAGTAAAATCTCAAGCCTTTCATAGTTTATTAAATATATCTGTACATCTTCCTTCTCACCAATAATCTTCCCCTCAATTTCATACTGTTTCATCCTCCCTGGACACTGGTTCCTGTCTCCTTACCTAAGTGAGGCCACCATTCTCTACTTGGTTTTTCCCTATTCTGCATTGTGGTTCAGAAACTGCCCGAGGAAAGAAGCTGCAGTGATTGTAGGGTTGATTTCTTGTTTCTTATCTCTAGGGCTGACCCCTGAACTGCTTGTTGTCTTGGGTCTGAAAATCATTGTTTTGTTTTATTTTATGCACTCCTCTAGTTTTGGTTTGTTTGTTTGTTTTTAAGGTCAAGAGGACATTTGGTAACCATTACTTCTTCATGTCTGGCTATCATTTGTCGTTTATTTGTTAGTTTGTTTGCTTTTACAGTTTAGTTTTCTTTTCTAAATTGAATTATTTTGTTTAGGTTAAATTAGTATTTTCGTTCTTGAAATTGTATTCTTTACACCTGTGGTTGGCTTTCTGAGTTATCCTAGGAAAATATCCTAGAAAAATGTTCTTTGACTTTCTTATCTTTAGATATATGTAAATAAATATAATGCATATACTTATATACATATATCTAAATAAATACAATATAAATAAATAAACAAATAAATAAATAAATTCAAACTTTATGTCCACTTGCCTGCTCTTGACTTTTGCATTATTTTATTTAGCATGTGCTTTAAATGTTTGAAGATATTCCAAATATTATTTTGTATGGTTGACATTTATTCATGTTTATCTACCTGTTCACCTCTGCTAGTGGTCTTTATTATTTCCTGCACTGTCATATGCAGAGTAGGAAATTGAAGGAAAAATATGGAAGCAAAGGAAGAAGGAAAAGAAGGAAGTTATATCCTTCCGATTTTACTAAATATATTTTTCCTAGAAACATACAACTGAATCTTAAAAGAGAAGATGATGATAGAATTTTTAGGAAATATTTATTTTTGAGATTAAATATATACTAAAGGATCTGTGGTTAATCACAACATCAAGGGTTTGGAGTTGCCACAAATATTTACTATAAGGAGTAATTCCTACAATTGAGTTAAATACATTTAAGAATTACCAAAAAAGTATAGCTTCAATTTTCTAGAATATGTTAAATATCTTTGAGGGGCAACAAATGAGGCTTGATCACCTCTCAAGGTGAATGTCAGGTCCAGACTATGTGTCAAGAAACTTAAAAAAAACTCCTCCTTGAGCTGCATTACTATGAGACAGCTATAATTTTGGCAATTTGACTTAACATCAATGGATGAACAGTAGGAAAACAAAGCAAAATACATCAAAATAGCTATATCAACACTATAGTTAGAAGTACACATACAAAAATATCACATTTGCTACTCACCGTCATGTCTAATTAATATTCTTGGCAACAAAGTGATTCCTGGCGACAGATATGGTATAATTGTTCTAATCCAAAACAGTTTTATAACCAGATACATTAATATAATACCTGATAATTTTATGTGCATCACACATGTAATTACCAAAGACTGTTTTGATTATGATTATATCTTCTACTTAATTGATTCCTTAAACTGGGAATTTAAAATTCAGTTTGTTTGGAGAGGCTGTAGTTGAACAGATAATTTTATATTGCAAGTGTTAGAGTCACCTGAGACTCTATTATAAATATTCTTCTATTATTACAAGGAAAGGAGGAAAAGTATATTCTTCATTATAAAGATATTTTTAGCATGAACTTAAAAAAGACACAAAAACAAAACAAATACCTTTCTCACTATTCTTTTATATTTTAATACCTATTATTGGCTTTAACAGAGGGATTTCAAGATAATTAGAAATAATTAGGGACATTTTAAACACTCCCTACCAGCCATCTATCTTTCAAAGAGAATAGACTCATTGGCTACAGACAAAAATGACCAATTTAATATTTACCTAAATTTCCCCAGTGCTAAGTTAATCTTTAGAAGTAAGTCAGGTCTTTGGAAGTAAAATAAAATATTTTGGTTCACTGTGATCTCTTTTTATAAACTAGTGTTGTATTATTAAGGGAGCCTAGGAGATTCAAAGAATTAATTTATTACTTAACTTGCCAATGTTACACCTGAGAATATACACATTGACTGGTGGAATGTGAGTGACAGTAAGTAATATCTTGTTCCCTGGTTTCCACCCAATATCACAGCTTCAACAGCTATACTCCAGCATCTTTCCCAGAATTGTCTTCATACCAGAAATTTTATTTTCTTTGTTTTCCTAAAAGCTTTTTAAAAGAATTATGTGCTTTATTTTGTCAGATGTTTAAAATTCTTGACAAGGAAATATAAAAATAAATGTGAAAACTAACACAATGAGTTTTATTTAAATCTAGGTCTTTGTCATTTAGCTGACCTCAGCTAATTAAGTACATTTGGTCTGGTGTGATAAACCAAAAAGTACTATACAATGCCTGGCCTCTGCTGGTATCTTTAAACCCACCCATTATTTGAACATATCAAGGCAAGAAAAGTCTAATGATAAAATCATATTTTATTCCTGACTTGGCAACATATTTGAAAGGCTATAAATTAGACAATTCCAGCGATGTGCAATGCAAGAAGCAGAGACTGCAATGTTGAATTTCTAAAGCAAGAGAAATATGCTCTATCATTGTCTTTTGGATTATTTTACCTTCATGGTTTACATAATGAAGGACTACAGGCAAATTTTAATTAAATCAAATAAAGAAATTGAATTTCAAACTCTGATTTGATATTAGAATGGTAAATTCTCTATTCTAAATTGAAGCCTAACTTAATTCCTCTGATCAACAACTCCCACTCTTAGAAGCAGAATATCTTCCTGGAAGTGTCAACTGAGCTAATATCGTCCAGTTCTTGAGACAAAAAATTAAGTGTGAATCTAAGCTAATTAAATTGTGACGGTCATTAGACAAAATGCAGAGTAACTGCGTGAAGAATTTTGGAGATGAGATTTATGAAATTACACTAAATATGGGCAGTTTTGCATGCACTCTTAAGTGCTTGTGTCCATTTTTGTATGAGCATGAATCCTTCCTGTTCACATTAAATCCTTTATCCTCTTGAACCACTTCTTCCTGAACACAACAAATTGGCTTAATACTGTTACTATGGTGGCCATGAGTTGTGTTTGATTTATTAAAATTCTTGATCATCTTCTCCATGTTTATTCTCCATTTAAAAAAATCGCACTGACAGTCTACATGTCAAACTCTTACTCTGTTATTAACATGTCCTGCCAGATGTCTTCAGTAATGTTATGACTACAAAATGCTCTATTTCCTAATTTTGGAATGGAAGAATTTTAACTCTTATTATATTAGCTGGTGAGATGGTACATAAGACATAAGAAAAACATTTTTCTGTCATTTTGATGGGTTGCCTTATAGCTCACTGAAATCAACTCTTTAAAAATTAAGGAAAAGAATGCCCTACTCCATGCTTAATAAAACAATTTTAACAATAAAAATCTTGGTTATGGTTTTTTATTTTGTAAAAAAATATCCTTTTGTATTATCTAATTTAACAGTTCTTCTCCCACTGAGAGATGGCAAAAAGTCCACTAATGTCTTTGTTTTGAGATCAGTATAGTTACCTATCTGATAAAGCCAAGGATTTATCTTTCTGAAACACGAACGTGTGATTAGTGGACATTTTCTACAAGTCACACATAAAAAATCAGTATAATAACCTTATTTGTTCATGGTCCAAGGAGAAAAGTGTGTCATAGAAATCCAAGAATAAAATTAAATCACAAAACATTGAAGGAGTTGCTCTTTCTTTTCAAGATGGCCAACTTATTAATACA
Organism: Leopardus geoffroyi; assembly: GCF_018350155.1. Taxonomy (NCBI): domain Eukaryota; kingdom Metazoa; phylum Chordata; class Mammalia; order Carnivora; family Felidae; genus Leopardus; species Leopardus geoffroyi. The sequence continues at coordinate 50,919,447 of NC_059333.1, read as the reverse complement.
CCTGGGATCTTTGTGAACTACCTGGAATTTTGTAACGTCCTTATTTATCAGATAGTTCCATTGGTTAAGTGGGACAGGCAAGGGGAAGAGCTATATATTCAATGTGGTTAGGCATATTCAGTGGAATGAAATAGGACATGCAACCTTTTATTCTCGTGCATGCATTAGTTCATTCCGAATGATTTTTGTTAGGTTTTGTTTGGTGGGTGATAAATATAAGAAATAATGAGGAACATATGGCAATTAAAACAAGTGGTATAAATAAGTTTAAGAGGAAATTAGATATTTTCATTGCAAAAGAATGTTACACAGAAAATGGATTAAGAGTACAACCAGGAGTAAGGGATGTAGGTGAAACTGATATACAAGCAAAGCAAGGAACAAGTGGCCATTTTCTACCCTGTAGTTTCATATATCACACTGGAAGAACCTATATTTAAAGATAATTATGTGCAGTCATGAAATGGTAACAGCTGCATTTTGGCATCTTGGCATGCAAATTACTAGCTCTACTCAGGCCATGCAAGCATGAATTGATGAAAGATTTGAGAGAGAAGGACTGTCAACAGCTTCTGGTTGTAAGATCTAATGAGCATCATGAAAGTTGATGCAAGAATGATGACCTAGCACTGTCTGCAAAGGTTCTGAATGCAAAGGAATGTGGGATTTTAGATCATATTCATAAAATATTACAGAGGGTACATATCCCCAGGAAACATGACATTGTTAGATATCCCAATTTCTCAAATCGATTATATTTTCTTTAAATTTCATTTACTGGGTCTAGCATAATCTCAATTTGAAACAGCTGCAAATGGTATATAATTAGGTCAGAATGTTTTGTTGTCATGATTCTCTCAGTTGCTTACATTGGCTTATGAAAAGGTCATCAGGAGAAAAGGGATCTGAATAGCAAAGAGATTCCAGCTGGTTGGTTATTATTTTAATTATGCAATGGAATCAGCTATTTCCCTGCCAATATCTAAAGTTACTTATGGAAAATTTATTCAGAGACTCCGTGAAGATACTCTTTCTATATTCTTTCCATTGCACGTCACAAATCCATATTTATCAAGCTTTCTGTATGTTTAAAACTTCCTGTTGAATAATGTCCATCCACACATTCTCTCAACAGTACTTATAGTGGGTCTATGATATACCTGACACTACACATGATCCTCATTCTCAAGAAGATATTGGGAGATAAAATGCACAGTTATTATAAGATATAATATGTACTCCTCTGAGCATTCAATTCTAATTCAGATTTTCAGGGGTATAGCTCAGTGGTAGAGCATTTGACTGCAATTCTAATTCAGATTTTCTGTATTTCTTAAAAGTTCAGTGTTTAGAATCCTGAAAAGTCAGCTTTTTCTGTTATCTTCTCTGTTTTTTTCTCACCTATAATACTCAAATTTGCATTTTCTTTGAATAGTAAGAAGAAGATGAAAAACAAAACTCAGAATTTCCCTTAACCAACTTTACTAAGCTTTGGGGTGTTACACTGTTTAGTTCATGAAATTTACAAGTTTAAAATAATGTGGTCACCTGCCCTAGCAATTAAGATACAGGTGTTATTTTAAGAATTACATTAAGAATGGCAGGAGAAAGTGGTATATTTTATAAACCAATTCAGTAAGTAGTTAATTGGCATAAAAGGGTTTAATTTTGGGACTTAACAATTTAGGTAACAATTGCTTTGAGAGTAGTGGCAGACCAGGAAGCACCTTTTGATTATTTTGCACAGAGGCTTGAACCCAACATCCTTTATCATAGTACAAAATTGCTTTGAGTCCTTAAAATGGTAGATGTAGTGGGAGCACATCAGAATAATGAGATTAAGTAACAAGGTAGGAAATATGTCATTTTCTGTTTCAGGATTTTGGCTGATAATGCCAGAACATAACTGTGAGTTTAGAAAAATAAAGACCTGTCTTCAGATACTATTTTTTCCCACTTCTCTACTTCTAATCTAGTCAAAATTATTTCTTTACTGTCCAATTTACCTTTACTGAAATTATAATTTCTGAAATTCCATTCCTATTCTCTTCTGCCAGTCTAAGTTCCCTGTAAGCTTTGTCATCTGGGCTCAAATTCTGTCTCCTCTGTGAAGTTCCCAGCATTGGACTCTAAGTTATTCTTGGCTTTTTTTTAACTTTGTGGGATCTCCAGAAATTTACGTCTGGAATTCCCTCACTCTTTTCAGAAAATAACATAGATACACAGACAGCTTAAAAATCCATGTTTCTGGAAGCTCTGTATTTATTTTCAGGAATTTAGTTTAATTATATAACTATTATATAAATATGAATTTAGCTTGATTGTATAATTCCTATATAAATATAAATACATATTTTTATGCAAATATAGATGATAAGTATGATAGTTGAATAATTCCTATAAAATAATATATATTTTCTTTCATGGCAATATATCCTAATATGTTGTTGGAATTGATAAAGCAAAAAGAAATTGACTATTAGCAGAGTTTCACAATATGATCAGCAATCACCTTCACGTGACAGATCTAAGTGCCAAAAAAATCAAACCTAGCTTAACAAGAATTTATACTTAATAATAAAACATACGAGTGAAACCCTGCTCATCCCTCAAGACCTATCAATTACTTCCTCATCTGAAAAATTTAGATTTTTGACCACAACTCTAAGAAATAATCACTAGATTCTTGCTTTACCGTTTTGTCTTGCACATTGCTCTATTTAAAAACCGAATAGGGTCGCCTGGGTGGCTCAGTCGGTTAAGTGTCCGACTTCAGCTCAGATCATGATTTCACAGTTTGTGAGTTCAAGCCCCGCATCGGGCTCTGTGCTGACAGCTGGGAGCCTGGAGCCTGCTTCAGATTCTGTGTCTCCTTCTCTCTCTGCCCCTTCCCAACTTGTGCTCTGTCTCTCTATGTCTCTCAAAAAATAAATAAACGTAAAAAAATTAAAAAAAAAAACAGAATACATGTATTGACATTAATGATTGCCTTTTTGTCAACTTAACAAAACTCAAGATCAGAAACTACACCTTTATTTGCTCAGTACAAATCACTATTCAAGACACTTTTCAAAAAGATCAGAAAAGGAATTTTGAAAAGCATTGCATCTTTTAAATATGAGGATATTTTCCCCTGACTTTACCGTTTACATATAAGAATATAAAAATATGAGGTCAAAAAAACTACAAATGTAGTTTAAAATATTCATATGATTTAAAAATTGTTAGAGTTTTCTATGCTTTATATTTCCCCTTTGAGTCGATAAGGATAATGTGAACGAATTTATTACTAGATGAAAATAGGAAAAAAAAAACTGAAGTGTGGAAAAAAACTTAGGTGTGGCGATTTTACTTTTTATCCGGGAATGTGGGTGTTATTAAATCTCCATGGGGGTGGACACTAGTAAGTGCTATATCACAACCACTTCTATTTAATTCCTGTTGATTTAATTTTATTTTCAGAGCTGCTTCTTCACAGATTGTTTCGAAATATATGGCTATGTGGGGGAGGATAGAACATCACGGCTATAACATTAAACACAGGCATATACATTCACAGAACCCACAAAACACAAAATGTGCTGAAGCAGCTGGAGTGTTCTTTTTTCTGATGGCAAGTTAGAAGACAGGAGGATGAGCAAAATTGGCAGTTGGATGATACTGACAAAAGCAGAGCAATTCGTGCAAAGAATTTACTGTGAGTAGGTCTGAGACTGACATGTGGGATCACATTGTACCTCTATTGGCAGTGCAATGATTTTGAAATTAAAGTGACTACATACACAAAAATGTTCAGTTTGATAGCTCTGTAAAAGGCATTTCACATTTTAAAAAATGTGTGTGCTCTTACTTCAGGGTAGCCCCATTGGAGAAACGTGGGTAAATAATCACATTTAATTTGATAGGCTAGTTTGTCATAAATAGTCTGGTTTTATGGTTTATTCAATATGTGAGTGACAACAAAAAAATACAATAGAAGTTCTTTTTTGGTGTGAATGAGCTTATTACTACCTTCCATGGAAGTTCAGCAAAATAGGTATACATTTCTGAAATTTAGTTACTTACATTTGCTATCAGCAGTTGTGATGAAAAATTTGGCACAAACAAACAAACCCACAACTGATTCAAGGGTCTTGGCCTTGAATAAATCAGATAAATCAGATTTTTATGTTGCTAATGCATTTTAATTACCCTGATACCTTAAATTCCCATGAATCACAACACAGATTATGACTTTGCTTAAATTACAAATCATATAAATCAAGCATTTATCCAATGTGGATTTTCATATTAAGATGGGAGCTGGTTCACTAAACCCAAATATACTTCACCGTATACTACTCAGAAGCCATAGACTTGAGGAATATTAGTCAGTGTTCTGTCAACCCAGAGATGCATGAGGTCCCAAAATAGGAAAAAAAAAAAATGTATGAGGGGTAAAAGCTGAGGGAAGTTTCACCTTCCTCCACAGAACCAGAAATATAGAAACGTAAATGAAAAAAGAATCCAGGGTTATTTATTCTACATTTTCACTAGTATTTCTGTCCCAATATCTATTTAAAGGATAAAATTTCAAGGGCCAAGGATTAACTAGGTTAAAGATAGATAGTAATTGGTATATTGCACTGTGGAATGTGAAATCAACATTGTGGGCAAACATAGGATGTAGGAAAGCAACATCCTGTGAACTTATACTTCTTCATGTACTGCTTAAGATATATGAAGCATTGTAAATAATTTTTAAATATGCAGGAATACAAATATCCTACACATGAAGAGTTGTGTTAATGTGTTGTATACAACAGTTCCTCGATCTAGCAGAGTTATGTTATACAAACAAATGAGTTAAATAATAACAATAGGGTCAGTAATTCAAGGTCCTATCATATACTTATAGTTTGGGTGCCTAATCTGTGAACATCCTAAACACTGAGAGATTATTATAAAGTACAAATAGAAAAATTAATATATTGTTCCACTAAAAATGCATTTGTTTCATGCAGCTAAAACAGAAACAGAAACCAAATGTGAAAAGCAAGTAGAGTTGAAATATTGAGCCTACTGGGTTCTCATCAAGATTCAGGCACCTATATAGTATATACCATATGAAATAGTGTTTCAGCTCATTGTCTGACTCGAGCATTTGGGTTTGGGAAATGGACTAATTTAAAATTTTCAGTATATGCATCTTTTTGGGATTTGTTTTTATTGACCGTCTTGACTATTTCCTATCTTGACCATGAATTTTCCTGCTTTTTTTTTTGTATTTTGCTTTCCCTTCCTCACCCTGCCCCCCAAAATATTGTATCTAAAAGAACAGTAAAGAGTGAAGTAAATAATATATATCTCAAGATCAAGTAAGGGCATACTTCTTTTTTTCAGACAACTAGTATGGAGATGCTGAGTTAATCTAATCTATATTTGAGCCTGGCCTAGGATTTGTTGCGTCTTTATCTGTAATAAGTTCACATATATCTTTAAACATTTTGAAGTTCTTAGGTAAGGGTTAGAAAATATGGACTGAAAATACTACAAGGACCGCTATCACTTTACTGTCTGGCTGCCACTTTACTGGAGAGTTATTTTTGTTCTTCAACTCTGTCCCTGCTTCTCTGAGCCTCAACAGATCTTCCTCCACCCTGGTGCACCAGCACCAGCCTTTGGAGAGTCACAGCAGTACATTTTACTAAAGCTATGTATTTCTCTCCATCTTCTCCCTAACCCCAGCCTTCAGCCAGTAGCTGCACTGCACTAAGTGAAGACCTCTCCTGTGCTGAGAGAAATGTCCCTCAGCTCTCCTGCCCACTTCCCAGACTTGGCACACTTCCTTGCTTTTGGTGAAGACTTCAGGATAGACAAGGAAGGGTGTGTTGATGGGTGTGTGAAGATTCACTTTATTCTCAGCTCTTTAGGATTGGAATCTTTTACATCGGCCCACTTATGACCGATAAAGTATGTTAAGAATTCATTTGGTTTCTTCTTATTACCATTTCTGGAGAATTCCCTCAGCTTCTACTACTCTGCCAAGGATGAAAACAGCCTCAGGTCTCTTCTGTGAAGGGCTCCACATTTTCTGTAATTTAGTGCATTTAGCTTTCTTTGCATCCTCAGTTCTCTGATGCTGTGATGTCCAATAGAAGAGCCACTAGCCATATATGACTATATATATTTAAATTTAAATTAATTACATTCTAGTAAGTTAAAAGCTGGTTCCTCAGCTGCACCGGTCACATTTCTAGAATTAAAGAACCACATTTGACTAGGGATATATTGGACAGTGCAAAAGGGAAACATTTTCATTATCACAGAAAGTTGTATTAGATAGCAATGCTCTGATGGGTTTAAAACAAATTAAAATTTGTATATTATCCAGCTTGTTTCATGGTTAGTGTGAGAATGAAAATTTCTTATAATTTCTTCTATAATGACCAAAAGTGAAAGTTCTTGCATTATTTTCTCAATTCATGCTTAGAGTTTTCCTAAGTGTATATAGATCAATAAATAGACATGCTCACTTAAATATTCTTCTATTCTTTTATGATTTTATGTTTTAGTCATTACATTTGGCACTTTATTATGTGAACATATAATTTTGAATACATCAGTTTGAGTCCCTGATGTGTTTGTATTGTTTAAAAACAGGCGTTCCACGGGTGCCTGGATGGCTCAGTCATTTAAGTGTCCAACTTCAGCTCAGGTCATGATTTCTCCATTCCTGAGTTCAAGCCCCATGTCAGGCTCTGTGCTGACAGCTCAGAGCCTGAAGCCTGCTTCCTATTCTGTGTCTCCCTCTCTCTCTGACCTTCACCTGCTCATGCTCTGTCTCTCTCTCTCTCTCTCTCTCAAAAATAAATAAACGTTAAAAATTTTTTAAAAAAACCAACACAGTTGAACACACAGTATTTTTTCCTTATAATTTTATAAACTATATTATAAACATTAAGGCCTAATTATTAGCATTGGAGTTGTCTTTCAATTTTAATTTCAACAAAGACAATGAAAAAGATTCTTCCTATGTATTGATTTTGATTTTATTATCTTTTATGATAATACTTAATGTTAAGGATGATTTGGTAAGATATATATTCTTATACTTTGCTGGTAGAGTTTGGATCAACCTAACTTACTTAAAAAAATTCAGGATGTGCATAAACAGCTTATTAATCTCTACTGTCTAAATACATTCTAAAAAAAACAAGGAATTTCTTTAGGGAAAGTTAGCTACATCACAGAGGATTGGATAACCAAGTATTTACTTCATTAATACTCTTACTGGGAACACTTCTCTCATTTGCTTTAATTGCCACTTATCTTCCCAGGACCTAGAACCTTACCTGCTGTGTAGAAGCATTAGTAAATATATGTTGATTAAAATAATAGATAAAACTGTATTAAATCAAGGGAAAAGAAGGTGTAAAAGGAGAGAAAGAGAGATGCTTCAGTAACCAAAAGAAGAGTGAGTTTCAAAACAGAGGAATGGTCAACAAGGTAAAAGGTTAAGAAAGATGTCCACTAAAATAAAGACCTAAAAGTTTTGCTGGTCTTGGTAGTTGCAATTTAGGAAAAGGAATCTTATTGATATAATGTGGGTTAACATCATATGGCAATAATTTGAGAACAAGTTACCGAAAAAAATGGAGACAGCCTAAATCAGCAACTGATGCCGAGTGAAACATCTTGTTTTCTCTGAATCTCAGTAAGCAAAAATAACAACCCTTTCTCCTCAACCCAAACCTTTGCCATAACTTGATTTCATAGAAAGTTAAATGGTTTCTATGAATGTTCGTTCATTCTCAAACCTTGTCTAGGCTTTTACAATCTCCCTGAAGTATTCTATATGATTTCAGTATTCCCTGGTTTGTATAATAGAGGCAGGTTTTTGAGTTAGGACTCTTAGCTTAGGAAACCACATCAAGAAATATGCAACAGGGGTACCTGTGTAGTTTAGTCGGTTAAGCGGCTGACTTCAGCTCAGGTCATGATCTCATGGTTCGTGAGTTTGATCCTTGGGTTGGGCTCTGTGCTCACACAGCCTGCTTCAGATTCCATCTCTCTCTCTCTGCGCTTCCCCACTAGTGCCCTGTCTCTTTCTTAAAAATAAATAAACATTAAAAAATTAAGAAATATGCAAGAAAACAATCCACTTTACAGTGCAACACATGGTATATCTGATAAGAACCAATGTAGGGTATTTTTTCCATGAAGATTTTCCTTGAAGATAACAGCTTTGTTCACATGTAGAAAATAAATTTCAGCTGTGCTGATATGTCTCAGAGTCACTTTATGGGATGATGCCCTTCTTCTATGCCTTAGATTGCTTACAAGCATTCTCTTGCCAATTAATGAACACCTTGTCCTGAAGTCTTAACTTCCAATTTGGTCCCTGAATGCTTGTCCTCTGGTTCCATGTCCCAGATTCAGACTCTGCACTCCTCAGATCTCTGGAAATATGCTAACAGAACAAGAGCTTCTAAGGTCTTTTTATTGTATACCCTCAACAGAACTAAAGCCTATAGACAAATGCCTTCCTATTACTGTTAACCTGTCTTTACAGATGCTTTTAACAGAATACCAAATGTCAAGCAGAGAATGTCAAAAAATGCTGTGAACTAGATCCACTAAAAATTCAAGTTTCCTAACTTGATTCAGTTCCCTTTTCACTGCTGCATTTCTTTTCATCATTCCTATTTAACTCATACGGAACACCTGTCAAAAACTTTCAACATTTACCAATCTCCCCATATTGATTTGCTTTTCTTATCAGCAAACTCCTACATCACTAAAATTGAAACCTGATATGTATTTCCCCAATTTACTTCTTATTTGGTTCAAAAATCTATCATTTTAACTATGTTCATATATAGAATACACACAAAAAAGTGAGTAAAACCAATGTGCATCTCTTGTATAGTAACATAACCACTAAGAGCAAGATGAATATGAACAGTAAGTATGAAACCCCAGGATGCTGTCCACTAACAACTTCCTGCAAAATATGACCCCCATCTTGAATTATTTTGGTCATCCATCACATTGTGCTTTTTTTTTTTAATTGTACCTAAATGCATAACATTAAACATTATAATTTAGGTTGCATACTTTTTGAATAGTTATTTTCACTCGGTATCATGTTTGGGAGATTCATTCTTTATTCTGGTAAATAGCAACAGTTTTTTGTTTTTTGTTTTTTGGTTTTTTTTGGTTCAAAATGTGCCTATTTATTGCTGCATGCTATTCCATTACACAAATATATTATTTTCATATCCATCATTTTCTTGAAGAAAATCTGAGTTGCTTACAGTCTAGGGCTCTTATAAATAATGCATCCATGATTTTTAGTCAGACTTTCAGTCCAAATGGATATAAATTTCTAGTATGTATATTCTTGGTGTTGAATTGCCAGGTCATAGAGTATACACATATTTAGTTTTTCAGGATGGTGCCAGTATTCCAACATGATTTTACCAATTTGTGCTTTTATCAGAAGTGTATGAGAGCTCCTCTTTCTCCACATTTGCACTAATAATTAGTATTTTTATTAATTCTTAGCTAATCTTATCATATTGTGCTTTTAATTTGTACTTCTCTAGTTACTAGTGAGGTTGAATACCTTTGCATATATTTCTTTTTATTTGTATATCCTCTTGGTGGAATGTTTATTCAACTCTCTTGTCCGTTTGTCTATTGGGTTATTATCATTTATATATTTTTTTTTAATTTTTTTTTAAGTTTGTTTATTTATTTTGAGAGAGACAGAGAAGCGGGGTAGGGGCAGGGAGAGAGAGGAGGGAAAGAATCCCAAGCAGGCTCCGCACTATAGGCACAGAGCCCGATTGAGGGCTCGGACTCACTAAACTGTGAGATCATGACTTGAGCTAAAACCAAGAGTGGGACGCTTAACCAACTGAGCCACCCGGGTGCCCCTATAGAATTTATTTTTATTTTACTTTATATTTACTTATGTTATTTTATATTTATTCTAAATTCAAATTCTTAATTATTTGTATTATGAATTTTATATTCTAAATTCAAATTCTTAATTATTTGTATTATGAATGTTATTTCTTTATCTGACTTTTTAATATTTTCTTCAAAAAGTTTTAGTTTTCCTTTCTCACTTAAATCCTTAATCCATCTGTTACTATTTTGTGTAGCTAGCATAAGGAAGTTTTACTTTATCTGAAAAAAGATTCTGTACTACGTATAATAGTTCATCCTTTTCCACCTCTCTACAATGCCTTCTTTGTCAAAGACAAAATTTTCAACCATTTAATTGCAATTGTCTTTTGTTGTATCACAAAACATCACAAAACTTAATGATTTAAAATATTTAATTAAAATCATTGATTAGTATTTTGCCTCTATTTACCTTTACTGTACTGTCCTCTGTGTGTATGTGTGTATTTTCTATGTTTAACAATGTTTTATTAGATTCATAAAATAGATTAAGAAAACTTCCTCTTCTGTATTCTGGAAGAATTAAGTAATACTGGAATTATTTCTTTCCTGTCGTATTGCCAGTAGTAGTTATAAAACATTCTGAGCTTGTGATTTTCTATAGAGTCATTAGTTCGTTACTTTAATGATTACAAAACTATTCATAGTTTCTAGTGCTACTTGATTAATTTTTGTGCATTTTAACTAAGTTTTAGATTTAAAAATATTCATAAAATCATGATTTTAATTTATGCTGCATAACTATTATGCCTCATTTTTCTTTCCTCCCATTGTTTATTTGATCCTTCCTCCTTTTTTGTTAATATTGCCAATTATCTGTCATATTTATTAAACTTTCCATAGAACCAACTTTTGGCTTTCTCAATCTCTATTGTATCTTTCTTCTAGTATTGTCAAATTATTTTCCCTACTTCAGTTGTGTATGTGTAGACTACTCATTTTCATCTTTTCTTTCTTTTTCTGATATCACATTTAATGTTATGCATTTCTTTCTCTCCTTTTCTTTCTTTCTTTCTTTCTTTCTTTCTTTCTTTCTTTCTTTCTTTCTTTCTTCTGACTTTACTCATTGTGTCTTTTGTGGGCTATGTGATTTTAATTTATGATCATATTCTCTTGAACTCTTTATAAATGGAAATATATGAACATTAAAATCTATTCCTCTCAAGATAAAATTACATAGAATATATTTCGTATAACTAAGAAATGAATTGGGGTGCCTGGATGGCTTAATTAGTTACGTATCTGACTCTTGTTTCAGCTCAGGTCATGATCTCAAGGTTCGTGAGTTTAAATCCTGAGTTGGGCTCCAAATTAGGATTCTGTCACTCTTTCTTGCTCTCTGTCCCTCCCTCCCTTTCTCCCTCTCTTTCTCTGTCTCAAAATAAATAAACTTTTTAAAAAAGAAATGAATGAACTGATTTTGTCAGAATGTAATTAGAAATTCCGTATCCCATATGCAGTGTAGTGTTTAAGGAATTTCTTATATATTTTTTTGTTTTTTATTTGCATCTTTTGTTTTTGTTTTAATGCTTCACTCAGATCAAGGTCAAAACATGCACGTACTTACACTATCCTCTCAGAGTGCATTTTAAAAATCTATTTCCCCAGCTGTGGTATCTCGGTTCTAGGCAGAGATCTTCAATCAGACGTTCTTGCTCTTTTTATGGTGTTTTCCTCTCTTGCTTGTATTTATCCCCTGATAATTCAGGCATACCTGAGAATAGAAGATGCTTCCAGAGTTTACAGTGGCCCCAGTGGAAAGGGAATGTGTGACCTTTATTCAACCAAAGGCAAGTAGCAGTGTTGATTCCATCACCTAATAGTTTGTCCTGGTCAATTCACTCAGCCTCTTTAAGCCCTGGTTTTCTCATAAGCAAAATGTCAGTGATAACACTTAGTCCTTACTATAGCTTTAATAATTGAAAGAGAAAACTATTTATATGAAATGATATGGTAAGTTTTACTTCTAGGTACTCAAAGAGTATTAATTCTTTTCCCTCACTTCTTGGACTGCTGGTCTGCTCCCTCTTCTCCAAATTCCTGTCCACTGCCATTTTTCTTCCATTAGTATGGTTCTTTTTTTCGGAAATAGTCACTTTCACATCATCGCTGTTCATTTGGTTGCCAAGTATGAACTATACCCCAAGTCCTTACTTTTCCTGATCTTCTCTGTGCCCCATCAGAATATGCTAATTCTTTTCTAGAATAGTGTACATATGTCTGCAAATGCATGTGTCTGATTACATAGCATCTTGTCCTGGTTTCTTTACTCCTAGCCAATGTCAAAGACCATTTTTATTTGTCTTTGCATTTACAGCTTATTGTGTAATGTCTGAAAAATTCATTTACTTAATAAATTAGTAGTGACATATAATAAGGTTATTGAGATCATAGGTTTTGTACTCTGATATATGTGGACAGGAATCATGAATCTCCCACTCAGCTATGTGAACTGGGACAAGCTTTTGGCATGATTATTAACCTTTAAAACTGGTATCATGATAATTGTTTAACAACATTTTTTAAAATTAGGTGTAAAATGTTTTATAAAACTCTTATAAAGCTGAGGTATACTACCTGAAGTTTTTAAGTTCTCATAAAATGATAGCGATTAATATTTGATGGTAAAAGAAAGAACAATTAAATTTAAAATTGCCTTACTGGAAACTTCCATTGGCAATACATATGTGTATAAACTAAACATGAAAAATGCAGAATGAAACACCTTTTCCAAAAATCACTTCCTCACCGTTTTCTCTTTTTACTCTTTGATACTTTGCCACATCATCAAAATTCTGAAGTAATCCTTGACTTTTTCTCGTCCATATCCCTGGACTAAGAATCATCAGTTTTATTCATTCATTCATTCATTCATTCATTCATTCATTCATTCAGTGTAATGGATATAAAGAGGGAATGACATTATTATGTCCATGATTAGATCAGAAAGCTTCTATAGTATATTGGGCAAACTAAAATGTTTATTTATTTCAACAAGCATTTTTTAGGATTTGCAATGTGCTTAACCCTGCTAAGTATTCTTAATTTTAAGACAGTTGACCATAATAAAACGTAGTTTATGGCATATATTTCAGGGCTAAATTTTGTGGAATCAAAAATTATCCTATTAGTTCATAGTAGTAAGAAATCAATTAGGTTAAAGTCTTTAAGGAAGGCATAATTGAAGTTGGATAACTTTAGTTAGTTACCCTTTGACGTGTGAACAAGACTTGGATAAAACAAACAGTGTTTCACACATAAAACGATTTAATCATTTGGTGTCTGTTATTATCTACCAGGGGCGCTTGGGTGACTTAGTGGGTTAGGCAGCTGACTTCCGCTCAGGTCATAATCTCACAGTTCGTGGTTTTGAGCCCCAAATAGGGCTCTGTGCTGACAGCTCTGAGCCTGGAGCCTGCTTTCGATTCTGTGTCTTCCTCTCTCTCTGCTCCTTCCCCTGCTTGCAGCCTGCCTCTCTCTCTCTCAAAAATAAATAAACATTAAAATATTTTTTAAATTATCCTATAGTTCAGAGTAGTAAGAAATCAATTAGGTTAAAGTCTTTAAGGAAGGCATAATTGAAGTTGGATAACTTTAGTTACCCTTTAACATATGAACAAGACTTGGATAGAACAAACAGTATTTCACACATAAAACTGATTTAATCATCTGGTGTCTTGTTATCTGCCATACTAAAGGCCGAAGAATATTAGTGCTTAGTTTGAAAGAATTTTCTTTAATGTTTAGACTCCTGATACTTGAAGAATAAAATGAAATGAAATATTTTATTTATTATTATATTTTAAATTTACACTTGGCAGGCAGCCCCTGAAATATTGCCTAAAATAGTTCTGCACATACTACAATTTTGAAAATTAGCTTTTGATGGAAGGGAAAGGAAAAACCTGTAACACTATTTCTGAATCAAAATTTCCCATTAATATTTTAAATCTATTGACTAGTTTCCCAATAATAGGTAGAAATGTCAATATTTTGATGTAATCTAAATATGATGGGTATAGAGTAAGAAAAATTCTGGTGAGAGATGCCTTATCCTCTACCATTGACCACACAGGGATGATAAAGTTCTATAAACATTTATAGTCTTTTCCCTGTTATTTATGATTCTTTGAGATCTCAAAACATTCCTGAACAACTTAAAGAAACATTGTCTTCTTTGAATTACTTTAACTCTTTCATTGGTGCACCTAGCTTTCTGTACTCAGTTTGTTCCTTAGCAAGATAAATCCTTTTTGCATTGAGACTTCTTTTTGAATAAATCTAGCCTAGTTTTCCTTATGAGGCTTATTTCCGACTAATATGCATTTGATAGGGCACATTTATGTAACCTAATGCAGCCTTGCAAAACATTTTCAAATATTCTTAGATTTCAAAATCATATTAAATTCAGAGGATTTTCAGAGTTCCAAACTGAGTTATTTACGTATTTTTCTCTATATCCATCTATACATACATACATACACATCTAGTTTTCTTTTCTTGCTTTAGCTCCTATCTCTAAAAATACCTCTTGTGGACATGCAGCATACACTGGTCAACACTCTATATATGCTAACACCAGTTTTAGTCCAGTTACTTTAAACCCGTGTGTTCAACCAAATGCTGCTGATATTGAACGTGTAGCAAATCAGCCAGGTCATCAAAGACTATTTTTCCAGGCTATTTTCCTCTTTCTAACTCTAGGAGGATGCCATTCACAACCATGTCAACTGCTAAGAATTTAAAGCATGCCATATTTTAACACTACACACTTGGTAACTAGTTAATAGTTAATAATGGTTGTATCCTCTACTATTTTTTTCCTTTGTTTTCACATCATTGCGAATCTTCAAGCAGATGGGTCAAGTTGAATGGTTTTCCTTTGCTCTCCATGATGCCTAACACATAGTTACAGTTCTTTTCCTCAAAAAGCTCCTTGTTTCCTTTATTATATACAGGTTAATTTTCCAACAAGATGTTTAAGGCTTTCCATGATCTGCTCCCGCTTATCTATTTAGTTTTGTGTCTCACCTTTGAATTCCACAGAAATCTGATTGATGTTATTTTCTGTTTCATAAACTTGTCATTCTCTCTTTTTTCCACTAAGCCTTTGAGTACGCTGTTTCTTCTGATTGAAGCATTCTTCATCAGTTGATTCCTCACCTTACTCTATGATCATCATTTCATGACACCTTGCCTCATTTTCTGAAAGCACTATAGTTTACATGTTCTTAAATAGTAAAATTAATTAAAATTAATTTGGTTTACAGAATTTTGTGACAGCCCTTGAGATAATTGGAAACAAATGAGATGTTTTAAACCCAGAGTTTTATCTACTGGGAAAGGAAGGGGGAGGAGTCTAAGTCTACAGATTTAATACCTGCAAGGAAAAATGTGTTTTATATAAAGAAGCAAATCTTGTGTATACAGCAAACCTTGGATTGCAAGTAACTTCTGCAAGTGTTCTGCAAGATGAGCAAACATTTCTAATAAATTTTAACTTGATAAATGAACAATGTCTTGCAATAAGAGTAGTACCTGATGCTGTATGTCACAGGATCACAACTGAGCCAGTGGTTCTTCTATCTCTCCTTCTCTCTCTCTCTCTCTCTCTCTCTCTCTCTCTCACTGTGGGATTGTGGGTGATCATCTTCCATGCTCAGATGCTCGGTCTCAGGCTATGGTGTTTGGCAGAAATCAGTGATTTTTCAGAACGTTAGAAGGTGCCCGCACCAGGCACTAGTGTAATTTTTGTTGCTTCAAAGCACCTATGGACAGTCCTTTGCTTTTCCATACAAGCATAAACTTAGGAATGCTTTGCTTCATTGTAGGTCAGGCTGCCTTCAGATAGAGACCCTTTCCTCTGCTGCTTTATTTCCAGTTATATTAAACACGGTATATGACAAGAGTTTATTAATACTGTACTGGAGTGCAAGCATATATAATGGCCCCCATACAGAAAAAAATTGAAAAGAAAGGTGGTAAGAAAGAGATGATTACAGTGAAGTTAAGAAGGAAATCATCGAGAAGCACAAATCAGGTATGCAAGTGGCTGAGTCTACAGCTGCATCTCATCTGCAGAGGAGGAGGAGAATAGGGTAGAGGACTGACTTCAAATGAAATTAGGGAGATATGTAAAATGAAGGAAACTGTGCAAAATTTTGTAGAAAAGCACCACCAAATAAGGCTGTAGCAGTGCAAGCGATGAATCTGTTGAACAGCAATGCAATGTCACATTTTGCCAAAATCCTCAAAGGAGGCAAAGCAAGCAAGTGTCATTGGATAGGTTTCTTGCTAAAGTTGCACTGAAAAGAAAAAGCTTCCATTGAGCCAGTAAATAGCAGTGATTCTGTTAGTGGTAGTGAAAACTGTCCTACACAGTAACCCTCTTCTCTCTAGTCTCCCTCATACCAGCCACAAAGGTTTTCAAAGGTAAGTGCAGGTTAGTTTGCTTATTTTTATTAAGATTTTGTATTTTCTTTATGATTTTGTATTATATTACAGTATTGTGATCATTTTTATATGAATACCTTTGGGTGGTGGAATGAATCATCTGAATTTCCATTCTTTCTTATGGGGAAATTTGCTTTGATATAAAAATGCTTTGGATTACAAACATGTTTCTGGGATGAATTATGCTTGCAAACCAAGGCTTTACTGAATATGGAAAAGCATTCCTGAATACACCCTTTATTAAACCTTAATTCCAGAATAGAAGAAATGTATACTTAGACGTAATTACTGATATTTTCAGCTCTCCCAATTTACCATGTCTATGACTTTAGGTAAATTCATATTTATTTTGTCTAAAGCAGTTGCTTTGGCAATTTCACATATTTAGCCTAATACAGCACTATTCTAGGCACATAGTAATTACTCAATAAATATTAGTTAAAATTATTTCTTGCTATAGTCATCTCCAAATTAAACATCCTTACCACTCTATCTGGTTCACTGTACATATGTCCTTTTTATCAACTCTACTATAATGTGTTTAATAAGCCACAACTTTGGTTTATTAAACATTTTCATTTGTCTATCTCCCCAGTTATTGCTCTTAATTGCCAGCCCAGTGCTTTACAGAGAGTAAATGCACAATTAATATTGCTTGCATGAATATAAAGTGAATGTTTATCTGGTCATTTTTTTACAATACATAATGTGTTACCATAACTTTAAATTCTTACAAGGCCCACGCATCTTATAGAAATATTAATAGATATACATTTTAATGTTTGTTTCCTTTCTGTTTGTCAGGGCTGATATTTATAGATCAAATTTATAACAGTTCAGATAAGGTTAAAATTATAGTTTAAAATATGAATTAATTCAAAGAATGTCATCCTAAACTCAAGTCCACTGAGCAAAACATCTATTGTTAAGTAAAGAAGACTAGGCCATCTGAAAATGTTGGATACATACAAAAATGTTTGCTGTATATTTCCTGTGATTATCTCCTTATAAAGCACACAAGACCTCTACACAGCACATTTTTATGACATGTGCATGGGAGGATGCCTACTTCTTTAGAAAAGCCTATTGTGTAAGGGACAGCAAGAAAGGATAAGGAGCCACAGGAAGATCAGGAAGGGAAGAAACTTCTGAGTATCAGAGTCATTACTTGTGAAAAATAAGAAGTTAATCAGAACCCCAAATGCATATAAAAAAAGTATGCTGCTATAGTTTTGGTAACTCAACATCTCAAGTACTATCAGAGGCTAATCCAAGTTACAGGTGATGTTTTCCCACAAGTCCTGTATGATTTCCACTTCTAATTAAGCATGATGCTACAAAATACGTGTAGTTGCATTGCGTCAATTGTTTCAATGTCTACTTAAAAACCATTTGCATCTGTTTTTCTGTTAGCATTCAGGATGCTCCATAAAATCCAATTATGACTAGACTTTATGGGCAACTATCAAAATGTCTTTAGTTAATTCAACTGATATTTCAATACAGTAAAAATTCCAAAATAAAGCCACCAATTATTGAAACTATCACATGCCACTTGTAATGGTATATTGTACATGCTTTTCATATAGTCATAACTTGTTTTATCTCATATATATTTGCTCTTTTAAAATATTAAAATACACTGATTCCTATATGAGGGAGAAACTGCATTATCAATGACAGTTTTTATCATTTCTAGGTGTTTTTTTTTTCCTTTTATTGTTATAAGTCAAAGTTTTGTCTCTTGCCCAGCTGTAGAAAGACATCCCTTCACTACATTTTAAAAAGCAGCTCACTGATAGAATCAGTAATAGTTATGAACTTGGATTATTGATTTCTTAAAGCACTTATAAGAAATTATCCACTAGTGGATTCAAAGTGTAATTTAATCACATAAAATTATGTTTCTTTTTATTCCTTTCAAATGGAACATGAATGACTATTGGATCACGAGTAAGAAAGTAGAGAATAGAAGTGTGAAGGTAGCAAAGGGATTGTACTACAGAAGGAGATGAGACAAAGAAAAGCTGATATTTTGCAGTTTGCATTTATTTGGTCACTCCTCTGACCAACATTTCACTTCAAAAGTGAATTGATGTTTGAATGAGTAAGCAGCTAGGCTTTCTTTTAGAAAACAGCAAGCAACCTAACAATGAAACTATCTGTAAAAGAGGAAGATTCAACATCAGAGGCTCAAAAACATTTTAGATAGATTTCTTTTCTTTTTCTAAGTGAATATGAAAACATTCTTTTTTTCTTGTATCAGAAGGACTTTAACATGACACCAATTCCCTGACTCTGTCAAATGCATGAACGAATGGGCAAGCTGAGAGGGAAAAAAAAGATTTGATAACTTGATTACATATGATAAAGAAGAAGACATTGATATCTCAGGACTAAATGCACATTTTGGTTATTTTCATTGGCATGAATGTCTTATGCTTATGCCACTAGATTTATACTCTATAGACGATTATTGTATTTAAACTATATACACTAAACTACACAATGCAATCTAAAGAACTGGAAGTTTTTCTGATTTCTTTACATGAAGAGTGAAATTTATATATCACATGCAAAAAAAGAAAAAAAAAGCTGACTAGAGTCTGAATCTCTTATGACATGGCTCCCCCCACCCTTTTACTTAAATGTTACTATTTTAATGAATGTGATAAAACTGTCATATTTGAAAAATATATTGATGTAAAAAAACCAAAGTGTCATAAAATTGTTTTTAAATTAATTCTTTACTAGTATGAAAAAATTAACAATATGAAGTTAGAAATGCCTTAATCACAGCCCTGGTGATCAGATGGCATAATTTAGAATTTCTTACTGAAAATCTTTTGCTTATTCATATACTCAAACTGGTGACTTCTAATGCTGAAGTCACAAATTCTTGAATTTCCTTTATTATCTTAGAAGGGCAGTTGAAAGGCAATGTACGAAAGGCAATGAATGAATCACGTGAACATAATAGTTAAATATTCCAGTAGGGAGCTAGATGTTAAAGTTAAACCAGAGACAATAGTATGAGATTGCATCTTTGGATAACTCCATTGTTTTACTTTTGGGTCTGTATATCCATATATGCCTTTCCCATCATCCTGACAATGGATTCCAGTGAATATATTCTCTTAGGCAATTCAAGGCTTATCATTAATAGCATTCTTAGGCCTTCGGGCTTTCTGAAATCCCCAAATTCACAATGTGACAACTGAATTATGTCAAGATTCAATCTGTGTATGTGCCAGTGGGAATGACATAGAGGAAAATGCTGTCTATATTCGACAACTATCCATGACCAGAAAATTTTTAAGATCTCAGATACCTTCCTCAGTGACACTCTTCAAATAATTAATCTGATCATGAATATTTTAAGATAAATATAAAATAACTAGTTGAGAAAATAGAGGAAACAAATACAGAGTCCTTACTCTGACTTATAAGACCCCTACATGAACTGGCCCTCCATTAACTGTTCATAAGGAGTTTCCCTTATTCCTTTTGCTGGAGCCACATAGGTCACTGTGTTTTTGTTTTTGCTTTTGTTTTTTTCTGAAAAAGCCAGGCATGGTTCCAGCTTAGATTGTCTATACTGTTCCATCAGCCTTGGGTGACCTTCCCTCGGATGTCTTCATGGTTTACAATCTCACTTCATTAAATCATACAAAAACATTATGTCATTATGGAGGCCTTATTTGCCCATTTTATATAAAATCGCAATACACTCCCCCGCCAACTCTCCGCTTTATGTTTTCTCCTTAGAACTTAATACTAAATATCAGATAGGATAATATCAGATAGGAATACTAAATATCATGTTTATTAGCTATTCTAAAATCACATGATTATTAGTAATCACATGATTACTCTGTTCAAAATTTTAGCCCCTTTTTTATTAGTTTTTTCTATAATTATGCATTTTAATTACTTTATCCTACTAACTCAAAAGCATTCTCAGTTACAAGCTGCAATGTTATTTTACATAGTACTATGAAAAAATGCTGCCAAAAAAACAATGTCATGTCATGGTGAAAGATGCATTATATTTCCAGAGATATTAAAATGTAGATTGGAAATCCTTGAAATGGAGTATTTATCATGTTTATCTCTGCTTCCCTCACTAGAATAAAAGTTTCATGAGGGCAGAGCCTTTTGAGTGTTTTCTTCACTGCCATCCACATTTATAGTACCCTAATATCCCTGTTACATAATAGGAGGTACTCAATAAATATTTTTGACTTAATAGATACCTGAATAAATTTTAGTAGTTTTATGTTTATTTGTTCTATCACCGCATAACTTACAATTGTTAGATACTTCTCCATATATTTTTCTCTCTCTTATATAGCATCAGGTAAAGACAGAAACATTGCAAAGTAGGTATTTATTAAGTTATGTCAAATTACTTGACTTACAGTTTATGACAAATTACTTACTTGACTTTATGGAGGTGGTGATTTTGTCTGCACATGGTGTGTGTGTGTGTGTGTGTGTGTGTGTGTGTGTGTGCATGTGATGATTTCAGAAAGCATGGTTATTTGTGATTAGTTAGTGTTAAATTTGTCTGTGAATAACAGGGTACTTTAAAATTAGAAGAATGGGGGTGCCTAGGCAGCTCAGTGGGTTAGGAGTCTGACTCTTGATTTCTTGATTCCTGTAGAATTTCTTTTCAGGTCATGACTTCACAGTTCATGAGTTTGACCCCACATTGGGCTCTGTGCTGACTGTGTGAATCTCTGTTTAGGGACTCTCTCTCTCTCTCCCTCTCTCTCTGTCTCTGTCTCTCTCTCTCTCTCTCTGTCCCTTCTCCTCTTCTCTTCTCTTGTCTTCTCTTCTCTTGTCTTCTCTTCTCTTCTCTTCCTCTCTCAAAATAAATAAATAAGCAACGACAACAACAAAAGAATGTGAAAAGGCAACCCACAGAATGGAAGAATGTTTTTAAAATAGCAATAAATAAATAAAAGCCCTAAACTGCCTATCATGCTTCTTCTTTTATTTATTTATTTATATTTATTTTTAAAAATTTTCTCCCATTCTGTGGGTTGCCTTTTAAAATTCTGTGAATATTTCTATTTCTACTCACCTGGTGTAGGGACAGAACAAATGCAATGAAATGATAAATGGATGGTAGGAAATACACAGCAGTTACTGGCCATAGCTTTTATCTCTTCTTACAGGGAAAACATAGAAAAGACTCCCTTCTATGAGAGATTCTCTGAGCATGGCAATGAATAATAAAACCCACATGTGCTGTTTCACCTTTCATAGTGTGTCTCCTGTTGGCCTATGATTGGACCTGCTATTTCTTTATGGTATAAATAATTACAAGATTTGCTGGGCAATGCTTCTGGTTTTGACAGTATAATTTCCCTAAAAACTTAACAGGTGTCCAGTCAGTTTCCTTCTAGGACTCTCCATTTTCAAGCAATGGCAGCCAAATTTTGTTTATACGTGTTAATTTAAACTTGAAGACTTGTCTTTAGTTTATCACTCTTTTGCTTATTGTAAACGACTTTGAGAATACCTGAAACATTAGACTTGGGTGGAAAAGGAAACTTAATCTGGTCTTTTGGCAGAGAATAAAATATATCTGAAATAGGCTGGGGGAGATAGTCTTGTCACACTGAAGTTTGTTTTGAGAGCCACCATTAATAATGGCATTGGTTTGGAGTACCAACATATTTGATTTCGCCCTCTGAGTCCATATATTATTTGACATTCAATCAATGAAAATTGTCTACCACAGGTCTAGATTGCTTTCCTAGGGAGAATGGTAACCTTTTTCAACTCTGCTTTTTGGCTGGTAAATCTAGTCTGAGTATTGCTCTCTAGTAAGCATCTATAAATAACTAATGAATAACTATATTTTAAAATTTTTAATAATTTTAGTGTTTTATCCCTTTTTAGCATATGATCTGCCTTTGAATTTGTGCCACATATTCTGATATTTAATAGCAAGTACTATTACACTTTAATATCTAATCCTTCTTACCCAACATATGACAAGTTGTACTAATCCATTGCCATATTCTTAAGTTCTGTTACTTGTAG
Organism: Leopardus geoffroyi; assembly: GCF_018350155.1. Lineage (NCBI taxonomy): Eukaryota > Metazoa > Chordata > Mammalia > Carnivora > Felidae > Leopardus > Leopardus geoffroyi. The sequence continues at coordinate 50,896,980 of NC_059333.1, read as the reverse complement.
CACTGTAGTATGAGTACCAAATTCTGTATTAGTTAAGATTAGATTTCACTTAAAAAAGGTTAGATTTTTCTGTGAATAGAAAAATACCCACCTTAAAAGTTATTGAAACATAAATTTCCAATAGCTAGTTTTGGACTCCCCATTCCCCACAATTTTGCATTTAGGGTCCTTCTGTAAAAAGGCAATATAATTTTGCAATTGAGAACATGGCTTCAGATGCAATACTGATGTTCGAGTCTTGCTTCACCACTTACTACCTATGTGACGTACAATATTTCAATCCATCTGAGTGCTTTGATTTAAATACCTTATAGGATTGTTGTGAAAGTTAAGCAAATCAATACACACAATGAACTCAATACTTCCAGTCACAGAGTGAATTGTATATATGTTACCTTGTGATCATTTAGCTTTCCCTATACAATAACCATTCCCAAAATGAGTGTTTTAAAATATTAACCATTCATGTGTAACACAATTCTTCAGGTTAGTAATTTAGGCTGGTTTGAAATGAGTTTGGCTTATCTCTAAGTGGACTTGCTCATGGATCTATGGTCAGCTGATAGGTGTACTGGGGTTGGCTTGTTTATCATGACCTCATCTGAGGAAGCTGGAATAAAAGGACCCTCTGTTCATGTGCTCTGTCATCCTTCATTGAGCCAGCATGAGTATCTTATGGCAGTGGTGGCATGGATGATACTAAGACTAGCAAAAAAGGACAAGTTCTAGTGTATAAGCTTTTTTTTCCCCAAATCTATCCTGGTATCATATTTACTACTGTGAAGTTGGCCAAAGGGTAGAGCAAGATCATCCCATATTCAAGGAGTAGGGAAATGACAATAGTTCTTGATGGAAGGAGGTATGAAGTGACATTGCAAGAGGAGAATGAGTTCTCCACTTAGTAATATGCATTTAAGATCCCTCTATGTCTTTTAATGACTTTATAGCTCATATCCTTTTATTAATGAATAACATTCCATTGTCTGAATGTACCACTGTATATTACCCATTCCCTGAAGGACATCTTAGTTGATCCCAAGTTTTGACAATGTTGAGTAAAGCAGCTATAAACATCCATGTGCAGGTTTTTGTGTGAACATGGTTTTAAAGTACTTTGGATAGATATCAATGAACACAATTGCTGGATTGTATGGTAAAAGTATGTTTAGTTTCGTAAGAAACTGACAAACTGTCTTCTAAAGTGGCTGTACCATTTTTCAGTACCACAAGCAGTGGTAGAAGAGCTTCTATTGCTCCACATCCTGGCCAATATTTGCCATTGTCAATCTTCTGGATTTTGACCATTCTAATAGGTACGTAAGGTTATGTCGTTGTTGTTTTAATTTATATTTTCCTGATGACATATGATATAGAACATCTTTTCATATGCTTATTTGCCATAGATGTATCTTTTTATCGTGAGATTGCTTTTAAGGTCCTTGGCCCATTTTTTAATTGGGTTGTTTGGGGGTTTTTATTGCTGAGTTTTGAGAGTTCTTTATTTTACATAACAGTCCTTTATAAGGTTTGTCTTTTGCAAATGTTTTCTTCTTGTCTATGGCCTGTGTTCTCATCCTCTTGGCAATTTCTTTCACACAGCAGAAGTTTTTAATTTTTATGAAGTATAGCTTATCATGGTTTCTTTCATGAATCATGCCTTTGGTGTTGTATCTAAAAAATCACCACCATCCTGAAAGTCATCTAGGTTTTCCCCTGTGTTAACTTCTAGGAGTTCTATAATTTTGTATTTAGGTTTATAAAGAATTTTGAGTTAATTTTTATGAAGGGCATAAGGTCTGTATCTAGATTCTTTTCCTTTTCTTTTTTTTTTTTTTTTTTTTTTTTTTTGCACATGGATGTCTGCTTGTTCTAGCACCATTTATTGAAGAGGCTGCCTTTGCTTCATTATAGTCGCTTTGCTCCTTTTTCAAAGATAAGTTGACTATATGTATGGTAATGTTGACTATATGTATGGTATATGTATATATTTCTGGGTAACCTGTCCCATTCCACTGATGTTTGTTTTTAATTTTGCCAACACCACACTGCTTTGATTACTGTAGCTTTATAGTAAGTCTTAAAGTCACATAGTGTAGTAATCAGTCTGTTCTCCACTAATTTTGTGTTAGCTATTCCAGGTCTTTTGCCTCCTAATATAAACTTTACAACCAGTTTATCAATATCCACAAAATAACTTGCTCAGAATTTGCTTTAAAATTGCATTGAATCTACAGATCAAGTTGAGAAGAACTGACATCTTGACAATATTGAGTTTTCCTATACATGAATATGGAATATCTCTTCATTTATTTAACTCTTCTTTAATTTCATTTGTCAGAGTTTTGTAGTTTTTCCTTGATAGACTTTATACATATTTTGCTATATTTATACCTAAGTATTTGGATTTTGGTGGTGTTAATGTAAATGGTATTATGTTTTTACTTTCAAAGTCCACTTGTTCATTGCTTGTACATATGAAAATTATTGACTTTTGTACACTAACCTTGTATCCTGCAACCGTGTTATAATGGCTTATTAGCACCAGAATTTTGGAGAATCATTTTTTTTCCTTTTATAGAGTATCATATCATCAGCAAACATAGTTTTCTTTCTTTCTTTCAATCTGTTGAGCTTTTAATATGATGTTGAAAAGGAGTGGTGAGAGGAGTAATCCTTGCCTTTTACTTGATCTTAGTGAAAAGCTTTGAGTTTCTCACCATTAAGTATGATGTTAGCACTAGCCTTTTTGTAGATATTCTTTATCAAGTTAGGGAAGTTTCCATCTATTCCTAGTTTACTGAGAATTTTTATCATGAATAGGTGCTGGGTTTTGTCAAGTGTTTTTTTCTTCACCAATTAATATGACATGTGATTTTTCTTTTTTAGCCTGTTGATGAATGGATCATAGTTTTTCCTTCTTCGGTTAAATCTCATTTTGTCATGATGTATAATTATTTGTATAGATTCTTGGTTTGATTTGTTAATATATTGTTGAGAATTTTTGTGTGTACATTCATGAGATATTGGTCTGTAGTTTTATTTTCTTGTAATGTCTTAGTCCGATTTCAGTAATAAAGTAATGTCTTTATAGAATGATTTGGGAAATATTTCCTCCACTTCTGTTCTTTAAAAGATATTGTAAAGAATTGGTATAATTTCTTTCTGAAGTGTTTTATGGAATACACACTGAACCCATCTGCTTTCTGTTTTGGAAGGCTATCAATTGTTATTTCAATTTACTTAATATATATGTGTGTGTGTATATATATATATATATATATATATATATATATATATTCAATTCACTTATATATATAATATATATTATATATAAGTATATTCAATTTACATATATATATATATATATATATATATATATATGCCTATTCAGGTTGTCTATTTTTCTTGTGTGAGTTGTGGCAAATTGTGTCTGTCAGGTAATTGGTCCACTTCATCCAGTATACCAAATTTGTAGGTGTAGACCTTTTCATAGTATTTGATATCCATTTAATGTCCATAGGGTCTGTAGTGATATCCCTCTTTCATTTCTGATACTAATATTTATATTCTATCTTAGTTTTTCTTAGTTAGCCTGGTTAAAGGATTATCAATTTCATTGAATTTTTCACAGAACCAGCCTTTGGTTTCTTTGATTTCCTCTATTGATTTCTTATTTCAATTAATTGACTTCTACTCTAATTCCATTATTTCTATTTTTTTTAACTCTGTAGCTTGACATTGCCTTTATTTTTTTAAATTTTTTTAATGTTGATTTGTTTTTGAGAGAGAGAGAGACAGAAACACAGCACAAGCAGGGAGGAGCAGAGAGATAAAGAGATCGAGACACAGACTCTGAAGCAGGCTGCAGGCTCAGAGCTGTCTGCACAGAGCCAGAGGCAGGGATCAACCCCACAAACCATGTGACCATGACCTAAGCTGAAGTCAGCACTTAACTGACTGAGCCACTGAGCCCCTGCCTTTATTTTTTTATTTATTTTTTCTCAACTGTATCTCTTCCATTAGTAATTTCAGACCATTTTTTTATTAAGTTCTTATTCCCTCCTCTCTGCTCCACTTAGGCCTTGTTTGAAAAGGTTTAAGTTTTATAAGTTGTTAGGAAATTATATTTTCATTTACATGTGATTTATTTATAAAGCACTCAAAATTGTAGCTCATATGTATATGACTTCTGAAAATAAAATGAGACTTTAACATACTTTTTGTTCTATAAAAAATTTATGCATACATGCATATGAACAAAACATATTTTATTATTTGTTAAATTTCACATGAACAGTAAGAAAAAAAGTCAACAAATATATTAATATCTCCAAAGATAATGGATGTCACCTAATGTCCAACTGCTAACCTTACAAATTCAAAATTGTTACTAAAATCCAGGTTCTAAAAACTTTCAGAAATGCTTTTGTGTTAATATGTTTATCATCTCAAAATGAGATCATGAAAAGAATGTGCATCGCATCAAAACTAGTATAAAGATAGCCACTTGTGACTTAAATGTGTAAAACAGTCATCGTTTTTACTTAAAATGCATATTTCTGCCTCCCTTACATTGTATCAGAATCTCAAGGGATCTTCTAGGAACCGGAATATACAGAATGATGGCATCTAGCCAACAGGCCAGTCAAAACTAGGGCTTTATCATAATCCATAATGAGTGTAGGGCAAACGGTTGACTCAAAATATCCATTCACATACTAGAGTGGTCAAAGGAGAAAAAGCAGCAATGTATATCCCACCTTTTTTAAATAGAAGATATAGTCTTCACCTATAAACTCCACTACAACAAAAGAACAAAATGGCTGTAACTTTTGACTTGAGATATTCAGCATTACTAGTTTTTAATGAAACATAAATACCTTAGAAAATATCATTCTGCTTTTCAGGTTGCTCTGATGCTAATAAAACTTTTATCTTCTTTAATGGGTCATAGCCAGACTCCAAAGTGTAGAACAATTTTCAGAAAAATTGGAACATAAAGTGTTGAGTTCGATTTAGATACTATCACATCTCCTTCATCATCTCCAGTGTTGCCAATGTGCATGTTGTCGTCATCTCCAGGACCAAATGTATCTACTTTATCGAATGCAGCATGCTCTGGAAGCTCATTATGCCTTGAGTCTTCTAGCTTCATCTACACTGTGTTTTAAAATTGCATCAGCTTCATTATCCAGGTAATCTCCTAGACCAACCAATATAATGTCTGAGATATTTATCCAAACCTTTTTTTCTCACTTTCTCTCTGAGGTAACATAACCTCTTAATGCCGTCAAAACACTGCTAATTGTCAATTTTCCAACATTTCGATTATTTGAGCATATTCCTATCCATCATTTTTGAATACCAGCTCTCTTCAGATGCATTCTCATTCTTACCTCTGTGTCTAATTTTACCTCCTTTACTTGTATTCTTGGGCATGGCAGTGACTGTGGCCTTAAGGCAAAAATGTCTCTGAGTCCAATCTAGGTGGCAAGGATTCCTTCAAGAGGTCTGAGGGGGTACGTGGGACATAGATGGTGGGGAAGCTAGGCCATCAAGCATGGAAAAGTCTCACAACCCAGGTCTTCTGAGATGCAGTTGCACCCATTATTATTTCTTTTATTCTGCTTACTCTCGATTTAATTTGCTATTTTTTTCAGCTTCTAAGGTGGAAATGTAGCTCTTTCTTCCTTTCTAATATATGCATTTAATGCTATAAAATTCTTACTAAGTACTGCTTTTGCATCCAGCAATAATAAGTTGTGTTTTCCTTTAGTTGAAAATAGTTTTTCATTTCTCTTTAGTTACTTCTTTAATCCATATATTATTTAGAAGTGTGTTGTTTAATCTTCATGTATTTGGGGATTTTTCAGTTATCTTTGTGTCATTGATTTGTAGTTCAATTCCATTGTGGTCTGAGAGCAGACATTGTATGATTTCTATTCTTTAAAATTTGTCAAGGTGTGTTTTCTAACCCAGAATCTTGTCTATCTTAATGAATGTTCTGTGTGATCCTGAAAAGAATATGTATTCTGCTCTTGTTGGAAGAAGTAGTCTTATCTTTGTTCCTCCATGGGTAAGATGTTTTATTCCTCTGGATTCTTTCAGGACTTCATCTTTGATTTTCTGTAGCTTAAATGATATGCCTAGGTGTAGTTTTTGTTTTGTATTATTTTTTTCTTTGTGGATTTTTGTTTCTGTTTGGGCACTTATCTTGCTTTGTGCTCTGAGCTTTCTGGATATGTTGTTTGGTACCTGACATTAATTTGGGAAATCCTCAGTCATCGTTGTTTCAAATATCTCTTCTGTTCCATTCTTTCTTTCTTTTTCTTCTGGTCTTCCCATTATGGCTGTAAAACACCCTGTGTGTTGTCTTACAGTCCCTGTGAAATAATATTCTATTCTGTGTTGCTCTCCTCCTACTTTTTGTTTTTTGCTTTTCAAGATTATTGATACATCCTCTAGCTTGGAGATTCTTTCCTCAGCTTTGTCGAGTCTACTAATAAGCTCATCAAAGGCATTCTTCTTTTTTTTTTTTTTTTTTAATCTCTAGCATTTATTTTTGGTTCTTGCTTAGGATTTCTACTGCTATGCTTACATCACCCTACTGTTCTTACATATCATCTACTTTATCCTCAGGAACCCTTAGCATATTAATCATAGTTGTTCTAAATTCCTGCTCTTATAATTCCAACATCCCTATCGTATATGCTTCTAATACTGGCTCTGTCTTCTCAAATTGTGGTTTTTCCTTTTTGTTAAGCCTTGTAATTTTTTTCTTGAAAGGCAGACTTGATGTCTTAGGTGAAAGGAACTCTTGTAAATAGATTGTTAACTATGGTGGTGTGATGTGAGGGGAGGGAAAGCATTTTAGTGACCTATGCCTCTGGACTTCACTGGAGTTTCTCATTTTTTTTTCTGCCCCCTCAGGTAGGACAGGTTGACTAGAGTGGGTTTGAGTTGAGTATTTTCCTTCCTCAGGTCAGTTAAACTCTAATTCCCCAATGGGTTAGGTATTGGTTAATTACTTTCCCCTGAAGGCAGATCTTGTTAAAAAGAGCAAAGCACTCTGGGTATTTCAAAATGGCTCCTTTTCCCCTTTTCCTGCCTGAAGCATGAAGGGATTTTTCTCTGACATTCACAATATTGTGAGCACCCCCTCCCCCAGAATGATAGTTTCCCCTGGAGTTTTTAACTCTCAGACTTGTTCACAGTGAACCTCCAGGAATTCATACATTATATTTCAGGTTTTTCCACTCCTGCACTAGCTTCCATGGATGTTTCTGCTCTTGAGTCCCTGCTCCTCTGGTAAGCTGTGACTTCCTTTATTCATCTGTCTAATATTTGGGGCAGTGGTTTGCCCTATGTCCTCTTTCTCTAATAAATCCAAGAAAACTTGTTGATTTTTTTTCGTTTGTCCAACTTTTACTTAGTTTCAGGATGTATTGGCAACTTCTAAACTCCTTACACGTGGAACTGGAAATAATAATTACCTGGTTTATCTTTTAAATTTTTGAGATATAATTGACATATTATATTAGTTTCAGGCATTAACATAATGATTCAGTACTTGTATATATTGTGAAATGATCACCGTAATAAGTCTAGCTAACATTCATCCCTTACTCATTTATGAATTTGTTTTTCTTGTGATGAGAACTTTTAAGATTTACTCTTAGCAACTTTAAAATACGCTGTACAATGTTATTAACTATAGTCACCATGTTATACATCACATCCCCATAACTTATTTATTTTATAATTGGGAGTTTGTGCCTTTTGGGCGTCTTAAAAATTTTGCCCATCCCCTCCCCCCAAACACCAAGCTGTTCTCTGTGTCTATGAGCTTAATTTTTTGTTTTGCTTTGTTTTGTTTATTTGTTTATTTTTTAGATTCCACATAGAAGTGACATAATCTGATGTTTGTCTTTCTTTGTCTAAATTACTGCACTTAACATAATGCCCGCAAAGTCCATCCATGTTTTGGCAAATGGCAAGATTTCAGTCTCTTTTTGTGACTGAATAGTGTTCCATTGTTTCTATATATGGTATTTTCTTTATCTATTCATCCATCAGTAAACACTTAGGTTGCTCCTATTTCTTGGCTATAGTACATAATGCTGCAGAGAACATGGTGGGTGCATATATCTATTGGAGCTAGTGTTTTCATTTTCTTTGGAGAAATACCCAGAGGCAGAATTGCTAAATCATATATTAGTTCCATTTTTAATTTTCTTAGGAAATGCCACTGATTTCCATAGTGACTGCACCAATGTATATTCCCAGCAACATGCACAAGGGTTCTTTTTTCTCCATATCTTTGTCAACATTTGTTGTTTTCTAGTCTTTTTGGTGATAGTCATTTTAACAGGTATGACCTACTATTTCATTCTAGTTTTGGTATGCATTTCTTTGATTAATCATCAAAGTGTTGAGCATTTTTTTAATATATTTATTGATCATCTGTCTGTCTTCCTAGGGAAAAAAAATATGTCTATTCAGCTCCTGTGCCATTTTTTACTCAGGTTGTTTTTTGCTATTGAATTGTATGAGCTATTTATATATTTTGGATATTAATCCCTTGTCAGATATATGGTTTTCAAATATTTCTCCCATTCAGTAGATTGTCTTTTATTTTATTGATAATTTTATTTCCTGTACAAAAGCTTTTTAATGTGATGTGGTCACAATATTTTTGCTTTTGTTTTCTTTGCTTTTGGAGTCAGATCTAAAATATCATCACCAAGACCAATGTCAAGGTGCTTACCATCTATGTTTTCTTTTAGGAGTCTTATGGTTTCTAACCTTACATTCAAATCTTTATTTTGAGTTAATTTTTCTATATGGTGTAAGATAGTATAGTTTCATTTTTTGCATGTGGCTGTCCAGTTCTCCCAACACTATTTAAGAGACTGTACTTTCCCCATTGTTTATTCTTGGCCCCTTTCACATAAATTAATTGCCCGTATACATGTGGAGTTATTTCTGAGTTCTCTATTCTGTTCCATTGGTATGTCTGGTTTTATGCCAACACCATACTGTTTAATGAGTATAATTTTGTAATATAGTTTGAAATCAGAAAACATGGTATCTTCAGCTTTGTTTTTCTTTCTCAAGCTTTCTTTGGTTCCTCAAGATCCTTCGTGGTTTTATGCAAATTTTAGAATTGTTTGTTCTAGTTTTGTTAAAAATGCCATAGGAATTTTGATAGATACTGCCTTGAATCTGTATATGGCTTTGGGTAGTTGGGACATTTTAACAATATTAATTCTTCTAATCCATGAACATGTAATATTTTTCCATTTACGTCTTCTTGAATTTTTTTCACCAATGTCTTGTAGTTTTCAGAGTACAAGTCTTTCACTTCCTTGGTTAAATATATTCCTAGGTATAAATTTTATTCTTTATGATTTTATTGTAAATTGGATCAATTATTAATTTCTTTCTTACATTTCATTATTAATATATACAAATGCAATAAATTTTTTGTATTATTTTGTATCCTACAACTTTATGGAACTGATTTATTCCAACCATTTTTTGATGGAATCTTTGGGCTTTCTATATATATAATATGTCATCTGCAAATAGTGACAGTTTTACTTCTTTCTTTCTGATTTGGATGCCATATATTTCTTTGTCTTGTCTAATTATAATGGCTAGGACTTCAATACCATTTTGAATAGAACTGGTAACAGTGGGCATCTTTGTCTCGTTTCTATCTTAGAGAAAAAGTTTTTCAGCTTTTCACTATTGAATAGTATGTTAGCTGTGACTTTGATAAGAATTTTGATCATAAAATGGATGTTGAATTTTGTCAAATGCTGTTTTTGGCATCTATTGAGATGATTATATGATTTTTATGCTTCATTTTGTTGATGTGGTGTATCATGTTGATTGATTAGTAGATGTTGAACCACCCTTGCATCCCTGAAATAAATCTCATTTGACTATGGTATATGTTCCTATTTTATATATTGTTGCATTTAGTTTGCTAATATATATATATATATATATATATATATATATATATATACACACACACTCACACACACATATATATGAGGGAGAGAGAGAAAGAGAGAGAGAGGAGTGAGGGAGAGGGAGAGGGAGAATCTTAAGCAGGTTCCACATGTAGCATGGAGCCCAACTTTGGAAGTCACCACCATGAGATCATGACCTGACCCAAAATCAAGAGTTGGATGCTCAACTGAGGGAGCCACCCAGGCGCCCCTGGTTTGCTAATATTTGGTTGAAGATTTTGCATCTATGTTTATCAGGGATATTGACATGTAATTTTATTCTTGTGGTGTCCATATCTGGTTTTACAATGCTGGCCTCATAAAAGGGGTTTGGAAGTGTCTCTTCCTCTTCTATTTTTTGGAAGAATTTGAGAAGGATATTTTCAATATTTGATGGTGAAATATAAAAGATTTTTAAATTTGTTAAAGCCCAACTTATTTATTTATTCTTTTGTTCCTTAAGCTTTTAATGTCATATCTAAGCAACTGTTGCGTGACACAAGATAATTGAGATTTACTCTTCCATTTTCTTCTAAGGTGTTCATAGTTTTAGCTCTAACATTTAGGTCTATGGTCAATTTTTCAAACAATTTTTGTATACCCTACAACATTAGTATATATCTTTCTTTCATATGAGATCATCCAATTGCTCCAGAACCACTTTTTGGATGCATAGTTATTTTTGTACATCTTTAAGTTCATCCATGAGGCAAAAATACTTTCTTAGTAATAGTCCCTTTCCTCTCTTTTCTGCTCCCCATACAATGTTAGTTTTTTTTTTAAATGTGATGGGGAATCAAATTTTACCTTAGGTATTACATTAATTACATTATATCATCTGAGTCTTCTTAATTGTGGTTATATTCTGCTTTTTCTTGAAATAAGTGTTATAAGAGCTGAAATTTAGTTTGAATTTTATGGTATGCTTTTTGTAAGTCAATTAAACTTCAGTTAGATGTAGGCACAGGCTGTCCCTATGGCATTTGGCATGAAGCCACAACAACCAAGAGAGATTTATTTCCTTCTACCTGTCTCCTCTATTCATATATTTTATCAGGGACTTTAAAAGGGTTGGTATACATGGATAGTCAAGGGGAGGATTTAGGCATTTTTGATGTCATAACCCATAAGACATTTTTAAATATTTTTTTCATCTAATTCCAATTATTGTGCCTATATGAAAACATACAGTTTTAATAGAAGTAAAGCAAATGAACATGAAAGGATTTATGTACAATTATAGAAACAAACAGATTTTAATAAGGCACTACTTGTGTACACAAATGGTAAGAGTTAGAAAAAGGAAAGATTAGTGTAAATATATCACAACAAGTATATTCCTGCAGAATTCTCTTTGGTTGCTTCTCCATATTGGACACAGTGTAAACTACCATACAAATGTAGTGTGGGATTTGAGAAAGCCCAGTCTTTCTGAGTTAAAACAAGCCTTAGCTTGATTCCTGGCTCTTCTTTTATTTGGAGGACGACTGAGATGTAACTCAGTTTCTTGCCTCAATTTTCTCACCAGACAAAATGAAATATGATACTTATATTTTATAAATTTAATTTTTAAAATGTTGTGAGAATTCAGGGTCATGATATGCAAAATAGTAATATGCAGTATGCAATGCTGATGTTCATAATGTGTTCAACTCAATTGCTATCTCTTATAAACCCTGTGTTCTTATTTTTACAACACTTATCAATCATGACCTGAATTAATATTATATATTTTTAATGTATTTGTTTATTGTCTGTCTCTCTCCCCTCAGCTATAGAAACTATGAGAACAGGAGACTTATTTGTTTAGTTCATTTCCATGACAAAACATTTGAATCATGTCTGGAACATACTAAGACCATAATCAGTATCTGTTGTGTCAATGGATAAATGACAGTAGTAATAGGCACTTATTTTAATTTAAGTACTTTGGAATTTGGGATGACACCTGCACATGACCTTCTATTTACTCTGACTTGTCAGCAAAAGTAAATACTTGCACCTGGTGGATTAAAAATAGCATTTGTTATCTCATTTTAAAAATCAAGTCATTATGGGGCACCTGGGTGGCTCAGTCGGTTAAGTGGCTGACTTCAGCTCAGGTCATGATCTCGTGCTCCATGGGTTCGAGCCCTGCGATGGGCTCTGTGCTGACGACTCAGAGCCTGGAGCCTGCTTCAGATTCTATGTCTCTGCCCTTCCCATGCTCATGCGCTGTCCCTTTCTGTCTCTCAATAATAAATAAAAAAATGTTAATTTTTTTTAAAAAAAATCAAGTCATTAGGAGCACCTGGGTGGCTCAGTGGGTTAAGTGTCAAACTCTTGATTTCAGCTTAGGTCATTCATGATCTCACGGTTTCCTGAGTTTGAGCCCTGTGTCAGGCTCTGTGCTGGCAGTGTAAAGGCTGTTTGGAATTCTCTTTATCCCAATCCCTGTCTGCCCCTCCCTACACTCACTCTCACTGTCTGTTTCTCTCAAAAAAAATAAATAAACTTAAAAAAATAATAAATATAAATAAAAATCAAGTCATTAGAATAAGATAAAGCTAGTGTTGTATTGACACAAGTTCAACATTGTGAAGATAGAAATAATACAGTAAAAATGAATATAATTACTATTATCATTAATTACCATGATACTATAGGTTACACTGTGGCCCCCAAAAAGGCATGCTGAAATTCTAACCTTCAGTGCTAGAACTTAGTAGGCTGAATAACTTAATCATGTAAGCATTTGCAAACTGAACTGCTGATCATAAACTGGCTGCTCTCTAATTCACCAAGTCATAAAATTGAGCATGCGTAGTTGCACTCTGTCATAAAATGGAAGTGCTATGTATGAGATCAGGCTCAAGCAGGTCCTGAAGACACAGATAAGTTACATTAAAAAAGTAGCTCAAATGCCCATGGTTCCCACATCTGCTACATTCCCTTCTTTCTCCCAGCCCACACCTGTGGTCTTGTGAGGAGTTCCAATAACTTGACTGAGGAGAAAGTCTTGGAAATGATTTACATATGAATCTACATAATGTACAAGCACTTGAAAGTGGGCAGCTGTACCACTATTGCCCCTTTCTGGGACATCCCTGAAGTACAGTGGTGAAGAGAAATTCTCCCTGTGGGATAAGAAGGCACAACCAATGTCCTGGTGGGCTGAGAGGCACACACTCAAGCTCAGAGGATTGTTCTCAGGTCTTGACATCTAATAGAAATTGCTCCTCTAGGTTTTGAGATTGCTTGGGATCCATGACCCTGTTTTCCTTCCAATTTCTCCCTTTTAGAAACGGAATATCTATCATAGGCCTGCTCTACTATTATATTTTGGAAGCAAATAACTTAGTATCTCATTCTACAGGTTAAGAAAGGAAGAAGAATTTTGCTCCAGGATGAATCGACCTCAAGTCTCATCCATAATTGATATAGAGAATAAAGTTTGGGGTTTCGAGTTGATGATATTAGATGAGATTTTTAACTTAGAGTTGATGCTGGAATGGTTAAGGCTTTGCAGCATGTTGGGACGAGTGAGTGTATTCTGCATATGGGAAAGGACTTAAATTTTAGGGATCCAGAGGTGGACAGTTACAGGTTGAACTGTGTACCCCAAAAATATATGTTGATGTCCTAATTCCCAATAGTTTAGAATATGGCATAATTTGAAAATCGGATAATTGCAGATGAAAGTAGTTTGATTATGAGGAAGTTATACTAGAGTAGTATGGACCTTTAATCCAGTATGATGGGTGTCCTTATAAGAAGATAGACACAGGTGGAGAAGATGCTGTGTGAGTATGCAGGCAGAGGCCACAAGCCAAAGAACACTTAAGTCTACCAGAAGTTGGAATAGGCAAAGAATGATCCCCCACTAGAGACTTCAGAGAGAGAGAGAGAGAGAGAGCATGGCTCTACCAACACTTTGATGTTGAACATCTAGCCTCCAGAACTGTGAGAGAATAAATTATTCTTTTAAGTCAGCCATATTTTGGTACTTTGTTATGGCATCCCTAGGAATCTGATACATACACTTTGGGGAAATTAACACTTTGTATTTTATGAAATACTTAATTTTGCATTTATCTAATTGATTCTTACAAAAAACATCATAAGGAAGTATCATCATCATACAAAAGACAAAAACTATTGAGTTCAAATAATTTCAGTGATCTTCTTGAGAATCAAAACATGATTCTTCTGCCTTCAATTTCTAAATGGAATTAAAAAACAATATAAGTTCAGAGACATCCCCAGACGTAGAAATTTTCCAGATAAACGCATGTGCATACTGGTTCCCCAGGTATGTATGATTGGTGAAGGGTGGCATAAAAAGAAAAGAAAGTAGGTTCCATTAAAAAGAAAAAGTTGAGACAATTATCTCCATCATACTTCTTGTCCTTTTGTTAAGGAATAGCATGGACAATATTGCCACTATGTCTATAGTCAGCAAAGTATAAAAGTATTTTTAATTAGGGATGAACTTTGGTGGCCTAAAATTTCATGTGTACGAGGTAGATTTTTTTAATGTTTATTTATTTTGAGAGAGAGAGAAAGAGCATGCATGTGGGGGAGGGGCAGAGAGAGAGGGAGAGAAAGAATCCCAAGGAGGCTCTGTGCTGTCAGTGCACAGCCCAATGCGGAGTTCGAATGCATGAACCATGAGATTATGACCTGAGCCGAAACCAAGAGTCAGATGCTTAACTGACTGAGCCATCCAGGTACCTCTGAGGTAGATTATTATAGTTTCGATCAAAATTTCCCTAAAAATTATTCTGCTTATCTTAGAGATATTGACCTTCCAGTTTTCTATCTTAGTGACATATCCTAAGATTCGTAAAGCCCATAGAGAATGTGTGGAGGAGGCTGAAGATAAAGAGAAATAAAAGGAGATGAAGGACTATAGGAATTCTATTATAGTGAAAATTTTGCTCTTTATTTTTATACACAATGTTGTCTTAAATCCAAACATGCCAAAACACTTAAGAAAACTCAACTTATACATTTTCTGTTATTGAGGGAAAAGATGAAGGATCAAGAAGTTCAGTGATTTATCTGAATTATTAAAACCCAAAACAGCAATAAGCAGATATAAAAATTCATATTCTGAAACTCATAGTCAGCTAGAAATCATTGAACCTTTCTACCAATGATAGATTTTTTGCCAAGAAGCAGTAGAGCAGACAACTTTTTTGACAAGAACTACAAAGGTCTGAAATTTTATTCTACTTATAATCTAAGTTATCCTATTACTGTTTCGTGGATCCTGGCAGAAGCCACAACAGTACTGGCTGGAACACAAAGAATTTTATTACTCATATCAAGAGCAATAGCCAGAAATTCTTTTGGTCTGTAGTGGCTCCAATGCCTCCGTGACCCTCAGGGTAATGTAAACAGCCTGCGCACTAGTCAACGCATTACTTGAAGGAACCCCTGAATCGGGAGAACTTACTTTTATAGTGAGAAAAGCAAGCCTGCTCTTTGGGGCATGTCTCCTACTCAGAGTCTCAAATTGAGACATGATGAAGGTAAAGGGCAGTTAGGGCCTTGCATTCTTGACATACCCAGCAAGAACTGGTGAGGGCATTCAAGGCTCATAGGAGGTCAACTCTCTCAGCAGTCCACCCCTCTGCCCTGTAAGTTCTCTGCAGAACTCAAATTTGCAACATGAGTAAAGCACTCTGTCAATCACTGGTTAATCTAACCAACAGAAACTGGTGCAAAATCTGTTTTATTTGTCTCATGTAGTATCTCAGCTATAATCAACAGGACTTCAAGCATCAGGTCAAACTTTAGTATGGAATGACCTCAGTCATGCCCCTTAGGATGCAAAATTAGTCACCTATGCATAAGTACAGTATTATTAGATACAGTATTATTATAGTCACAATGCTGTATGTTATATCCCTATGATTTATTTTATAACTGGAAGTCTGTACCTTTTGATTTCCTTCACTTGTTTCACCCCACCCCTACCCCCTGATTCTGGCAACCACCAATGAGTTCTATTCATAGCAGATCAGATTCTATCTATCTGTCTATCTATCTATTTATTTATTTATATTCCACATATATGTGAGTCTATATAATATTTGTCTTTGTCTTATTTCATTTAGCTTAATGCCCTCAGGTTCTGTCAATGTTGTCACAAATGTCAAGATTTCATTTAATTTTACGGCTGAGTAATATCTCATTGTGTATATATATACCACATTTTCATTATCCATTCATCTGTCCATGTACAGTTAGGTTATTTCATGTCTTGGCTATTGTGAATAAAGCTGCAATGAACGTGGGGGTACATATATCTTTTTGAGTTAGTGATTTCATTTTTTTTTTTTGGTAAATACCCAGAAATGTTATTACTGGATTATTATATGGTAGATCGATTTTTTAATTTTCTGAGAAACTTCCATACTGTTTTCCAAAATCATTTCACCAATTTACATTTCTGCCAAGTGTTATCTTTTGTGTGTGTGCAGTGTTTTTTTTTTTTTTTTTTTATTATATAATTGCTATCCTAACAGATATGAGGTAATATCTCACTGTGGTTTTGATTTCTTTGGTGATTGGTGATTTTGAGTGTTTTTTTTTGGTCCTATATACTTTGTCCCTCTGTATGTTTTCTTTGGAAATTGTCTGTTCATTTTCTTTATCTTTTTAAAAATAAGGTTATTTGGGATGTTTTTGCATTAAAAATCTTCTGTATTTTGGATAATAACCACTAATCAAATGCATGGTTTGCAAATATTTCCTTCTATTCCATGTGTTGTCTTTTCATTTTGTTGTTTTTTTTCTTTACTATGCAGAAAATTTTATTTTTATTTAGTCCCACTTGCCTAGTTTTGCTTTTATTATTTTGTGCTTTTGGTGTCATGTTCAAAAAATCACTGCTAAGGCCACAGTCAAGCAGATTTTTCTTATTTTCTTCCCCTTATTTTCTTCTAGGAGTTTTACAGTTTAGTGTCTTATATTTAAGTTTTTAATAAATTTTTAGTTGATAAAATTTATATATATATAGGTATATATATATATATATATATATATATATATATATATATGGTATAAGGGTCCATGTTCATTAATTTGCATGGGGGCATCCAGTTTTTCAATATCATTTTATTGAAGTGAGTATTATTCCCCAATTTTATATTCTTCATACCCTTGTCAAAGATTAGCAGATTATAAATGTGTGGATTTATTTTAGTCTCTCTATTCTGCTCTATTGATCTAAATATCTTTTTTTTATGCCAGTACTATACTAGTTTGTTTACTATAGCTTTATAGTATATTCTGAAATTAAGAAATGTGTTGCCTCCAGTTCTGTATTTGCTCAAAATGCTTTGGCTAGTTAGGGTCTTTCATGATTCCATAATAATTTTAAGATTATTTTATTATTTCTATAAAAAATGCCATTTGGATTTTTATAGGGATTACATCAAATCTATAGATCAATTTGAGTTCTATGGGTTACTTTTAACAGTATTAAATCTGTAAAGTCAGGATATCTTTTCACTTATGTGTATATGCCCTAATTTCTTTCATAAATGCTTTATGGCTTTCACTGTACAAGTCTTTCATCTCTTTGGTTAAGTTTATTCCTAAGTATTTTATCATATTTTAAGTATTTATTTTATGATGCCATTGTAACTGTGATTGTTTTATTAATTTCCTTTTCATATACTTCAGTGTTAGTATATAAAAATGCAACTTATTTATGTATTTAATTTTGTATCCTGAAAGTTTGCTAAGTTCATTTATTAGCCCTAACTGTGTGTGTGTGTGTGTGTGTGTGTGTGTAGTATTTAGGATTTTCTATATATTATCTTCTTTTTTTTCTTCCTTTTAGACTGTTTGTAATCATTTATTACCTATGGTGGTGAGTCTTTGACTATGGGATTTTTCACCTATGTATTTTTCTAAGAATTGGTCTGAGTCTCTACCTTTATTCTCAGCTTTTACTGAACTCACCAAATTCTAATTCTTTGTTTTTAAATTTTATTTATTTATTTTGAGAGAAACAGAGACAGAGTGAGTGGGGGAAGGGCAGAGAGAGAGGTAGAGAGAATCCCAAGCAGGATCCTTTGCACTTTCAGCACACAGCCCAAAGGGGCTCGAGCTCACGAAACCATGAGATCATGACCTGACCCAAAACCAAGAGTTGGACACTTGACTGACTGAGCCACTCAGGTGCCCCTCCAAATTCTAATTCTAGTCTTGATTCTCAGTAAGTCTTTTAGCCCATGATTATATTCATGGCATTTCTCCATGGAATGCCACATCACCCCCAAATACAGGTTGTCTTTAACCATGCAAGTCAGCATTACCTCATTTAAGCATACTTCATAACTGCAACAGCCACCTAAATAACTATTGTAAAACTATTTTGTTATGTTACCATCCTGTGCAAGAGTTTTTAATGACTCTCCATTATTTACATCGAGTCCAAGTTTTTGTATTGGTTTTGTTGAAACTTATTCCCATTAACAAATAGAGACTTGGACTCAAGTTGAGCTGAATTGCTCATTTGTTCTGTGGGACAGGCTTTTTGCTTTAAAATTGAATTGGATAACACAAAATGACCTGCAAAGGTTTATTTTTCCTTATAGTTCTCATTTTATACAACATGTACACACACACACATTTATTTTTATTGTCTTTGTTAGGTAATTGTTAAAGGTATGACACATATAGGTCAGGAACAGATCTTATTCATGCACTTAGGCAGAAATATGCCTTTTACAGAAACTCCAGTTTGTCTAAAAAAACTATCTCTGACTTTTTCCAGCTGTGTATGATAATTTAGTGTCCTCCAGCAAGCCCTTGTGTACTATTCAACATACCACAAATGGGTTTAAATGTCACCTTTTCATATCAGAGATAATAAATTATTTGTATAGAGTTCTCATATTACATATCTGTAATTGTTTGAAATCTAAGTGATACAAATATATTTATTAACAAATGATATACCATACCTATTACTGTTTTTAGTTACTCAATATATAGAACTTAGTAATAAAATTTATGTTAAAATTACATTTCAAACTTATTTCCCTTAGCTCTTAGTCATGCACAAACTTTTATTCTTTTTAGCTTTGTGGAATTGGAGAACTATGTTAGGAATATCGTGGATTCAAGAAGGAAGGTAATATTTAACTTTACTTCCCTAGTCCCCAGTGCAGTTAACTTTAGCTAAGATCCTCATACAAGTACAATGAAGACCACATCTAATAACAGAAATTCCAAGCATCCCAGCCATATTGGCAGATATTTACATCTCATATTCAATTCTGGACATAAGTTCATATTCACCTGACTCACTACCAATGATCTGCTTCCAGTTTTAAGCATGTACTTGCCTGTCTGATTTTAATCTGGCATGAGCTTTCTGGATTTTATAATTGTCATCTCTCTTATGCTTGTAATCTAATCAGCCTGATTCAACGTTCTTCTCTTCTACACCAAAATGAGGTATGGAATCTGAATTGAATGGCTTGTTAATAAGAATATTGACTAAAAATAAATCTTTATGTTTTTTCTTTTGTTCAAAATTCCTATTTATAAAACCATTCCCATAATAGTAACCTTAAATTTTATTTTATCTTTTAAGTTTATTTATTTTGAGAGAGGGAGAGAAAGTGAAGGGGAGAGGGGCAGAGAGAGAGGGAGACCCAAGCAGGCTCTGCACTGTCAGCACGTAGCTTCATGCGGAGCTCAAACTTACAAACTGTGAGATGACGGCCTGAGCTGAAATCAAGAATCGGTTCTTAACTGGCTAAGCCACCCAGGCACCCCTTCAATTTCATTTTTAACCCATTTTTGCTTGATAAATGAGGATTAGTCATATTGCTAAATCTATTCACCTAAGTAAAATGATCTTTCTCTCTGCCCATCCCATTCTTACAATCTCCAAAGCCGTTTTAAACCCATTAACTTCCCAAATAACTCCAGTTTCTACTGACCTCCGTATTGTAACCATCCAAAGCACTTATTAATTGTGCCATGAATCCTGGGCTTCTGTAGATGCCACATATTTCTTGGAAGTTTTTGTGATGTTACACTCTGACTGAAATCTCGGTGTCTAGTCTCCTCTTCATACTTAAAGACAAGACACTGCTTTCACAAGGGGTGATATACCCACCTGAAAAAGAACATACCTAAGCTTCCTTAGAGAAAAGGGTAGGCATATAACTAATATTTTGGCTCAGGTTATGTGATTAGAAGTTATTTAATGGGGCTTCCAACAAAGTTTCCTACTTTGGGCTGATTCAACCATCAATTTCCTTTTCCCTTTCATCTCCTTCTACTTGCAATGAGAGTGTGATGGCTTGAGTTTCATCTAATGCAAACATGAGGACACTGTGCAGAAAGACATATGCTATAGGTGGAGAAGCAGAGAGGTAGAAAGATTTGGGGACACCATCATCATTGTAGGACCACTGCACCAGCCCTGATCTAACTACTTTTTGTCTTCATTTTGCATGAGAGAAAAATAAACACCAAAATTTTAATCAATTGCTAATATAGGTCTCTGTTACTAGCAAATAAATTCTTCACTGATTTCTACTCCATAAAAGAAAATATGGATTATAAATTCCACTACTTTATTCCATATTGCTTTATAAAGTTTGTTTAGAATTTATTGTCACCTAGGGAGTTAAGATGGTGGAGAAGCTTGGAAACCCTGAGCTTATCTTGTCCCTGAAATGGAACTAGATCAACACCAAACCATTTTGAACACCTAGGAAATTGATGAGGATTAATCCAACAATATATATAACTTTAGCCACAGAAAGCTGGTACATGGTGTGGAGAGGTGTACTGGGAGAGAGAAAAGCCTTGAAGGGTGGGAGATGATTTTGTGGAAAGAGGACAGAGAAAGAGAAATGGGGAGAGTGTGGCACATTGGAATGATGGAAAAAAAAAAAAAGCACTCCTCCAAAAATAGCTGGAAAGAAAGAGAGACAAAGAGTGAAAATGCTGTCAGGGGACTGAACAAGAAATCTGTTCCCCCAAACCATTGACAGGAATAAAGGAAGGGGTTTCAATACCACCAGCATGCTATAAACTGTGGAGCACAGAATCTGAAGTTCCAGACCTCAGTGCTTGGCAGTGCTCTGGTGAGGAAGCAGGAAAAATCCCTAAGATCAGGCAGCAGGGTCTGAGGGAGGATGAGACAGCGGGGTCTCCCTCCATTGCCACAGAGGGAGAAGTGGTTCCCCTGCTTGGGGTGCATTTGGTAGAGTCCATACAACCTTCCCCAGCCAAAGGTCCCAGAGTACAACATAGAGAAGCCATGTTTGCCGGTATTGGGATGAAGAAGTGAGAGTGCAGTAAAACCTGGCACCATCTGTGTGTTGTGATTTGACATAACCTGTGAACTTCTGCTGCTGCACAATTGCACCAAAGTTTTCTGGGACAAGCCAGCACCCAGGCATTGTTCAACAAGACCCTCCCCCAGAGAGTAGGCGGGTCCAAGCCACATGGGTCTCTTAAATGTGGGGTTTTAAAAACACAACCCCATCTGAGATTAAACTCTGGAGAGAGGTGCCATCTGGCGGGTGGACAGCTTGGACATGGACAGTGTAGAGGAGGAGAGTGGACAGAGGCCTGAAACAAATGAAAGGTGCTTAATTGTGAGTCAAAGAGAGAGCAAAAGTTCCTGTGCCAGAGACTAAGGAGATGTGTGAAGGTGTTTCCACTTCTCCTGTGCATGCGCATGCCCACCGCACTGATCCACGCTACTAAGCTAAGCCATTACATCAAACCCCGCCCAACTCCACCCTTAAAGCACATCTCCTAGAAGACTAGCAGAAGTGACTCCCCCTGCTTAGTGTACCAATGATACAGGGTTTCATAATTTCAGTTCTAGGGAAAAATGGATGTAACTTCATTTGGGTTTCAGTTTGCTGGATCATTTATTTGTCCAATTTCTTTGCTTCTGTTTTTGCTTAAATTGTTCTCTTTTTTCTTTCTTTTCTTTATTTCATTTTATTTTATTATGTAAGTTTTTTTTTTTAATTTTTAAATTTTTTCCTTCCTTTTTTTTTCTTTTTCTTTCCCTTTTATTCTCTATTCTATCAAGCTTCTTTCAACAAGCAGACCAAAACATCTCTAGGATCTAGCTTCCTTTATTTGATTTTTGTTTTGTTTTTAATTTTTTAATTTTTGTTTATTATTGTATTAATTTTTTTCTTCCTCTGAAATGACAAAATGAAAGAATTCACCCCAAAATAAAGAACAGGAAGAAATAATTCCAGGGGATTAATCAACACATATATAAGCAAGATGTCTGAATTAGAATTTAAAACCACAATAATGAGAATACTACCTGGGGTTGAAAAAAGCATAGAACCCCTTGCTGGGGAGATAAAAGAAGTAAGACCTAGTCAGGACAAAACTAAAAATGCTATAGTTGAGATGCAATCTCAAAGATAAATTTATGGAGAATAATGAGGCAGGAAAAAAAAAGAGGGAAACAGGCAAAAGAACATGATAAAAAAAAAACTAAAAGAACTCAGGGACTTATTAAAAAGAAATAACATATGAATCATAGGAGTCCCAGCAGATGAAGAGAGAGAAAAAGGAGCAGAAGGTTTATGTGAGCAAATTACAACAGAAAACTTTCCTAATCTGGGGAAGGACAGAGAGATCAAAATCCAAGAAGCACAGAGAACTTCCATCAGATTCAACAAAAACCAACCATCACCAAGGCATATCATAGTCAAATTCACAAAATACACAGACAATGAAAGAATTATGAAAGAAGCAAGGGGCAAAAAGTCCTTAACATGTAAGGAAATAAAGATTAAAATCACAGCAAACCTATCCACAGAAACTGGTCAGGCCAGAAAGGAGTGGCAGGATATATTCAACGTGCTAAATCAGAAAGATATGCAGCCAAGAATTCTTTATCCATCAAGGATGTCATGCAAAATAGAAGGAGAGATAAAGAGTTTCCCAGAGAGACAAAGACTAAAAGACTTCATGACCACTAAACCAGCCCTGCAAGAAATTTTAAGGGGGACTCCGTGAGTGAAGCAAAGACAAAACAAAACAAAAAGACCAAAAGCAATAAAGACTAGAAAGGACCAGAGAACACCACCAGAAGCACCAACTCTACAGGGAACACAATGGCAATATATTCATATCTTTCAGTACTCACCTCAAATGTCAATGGGCTAAACACCTCAATAAAAAATCATAGGGTATCAGAATGGATAAGAAAATAAAACCCATCTATATGCTGCTTACAAGAGACTCGTTTTAGACCTTAATAGACCTGCAGATTGAAAGTAAGGGGATGGAGAACCATCTGTCATGCTAATGGTCATCAAAAGAAAGCTGGAGTAGCCATACATATGTCGGAAAACTAGATTTTGAAATAAAGACTGTAATAAGATGAAGAAGAGCTATAATGCATATATCATAATAAAGGGTTCTATCCACCAAGAAGATCTAACAATTGTAAATATTTATGCCTCCAACGTGAGAGCGCCCAAATACATAAATCAGTTAATAACAAATATAAAGAAACTCATTGATAATAATACCATAATAGTAGGAGACTTCAAAACCCCACTTACAACAATAGACAGATCATGCAAGAACAAAATCATCAAGGAAACAATGGCTTTGGATGACACAATGGACTGAATGGACTTAACAGATCTATTCAGAACATTTCATCCTAAAGCAGTAGAATACACATTCTTTTTGAATGGAACGTTCTGCAGAATAGATCCCATACTGGGCCACAAATCATCCCTCAACAAGTAGAAAAAGATCAAGATCTCATACCTTGCATATTTTCGGACAACTGTATGAAACTCAAAATCAACCACAAGAAAAAAATTTCGAAAGACTGTGAATACTTGGAGTATGAGATCATCTACTGAAAAAGGAATGTATTAACCAAGAAATTAAAGAGGATATTAAAAAGTACGTGTAAGCCAATGAAATGAAAACACAACAGCCCAAATTTCTGAGATGCAGTATATATAGCAATCTAGGACTTCCTAAAGAAGGAAGAAAGGTCTCAAATACACGACCTACCTTACACCTAAAAGAGCTTGGAAAAGAACAGCAAGTAAAGTCCAAAACCATCAGAAGAAGGGAAATAATAAAGATTAGAGCAGAAATCAATTATATATATATATATATATTATAATTCGAAATCAATTTTATATATATATATATATATATATATATATATATATGAACAGATCAGTGAAACCAGAAGCTGGTTCTTTGAAAGAATTAACAAAATTGATAAATCCCTAGCCAGACTGATCAAAAAGAAAAAGGAAAGGACTCAAATAAATAAAATCACGAATGAAAGAGGAGAGATCGGGGCACCTTGGTGACTCAGTCAGTTGAGCATCTGACTTCGGCTCAGGTCATGATCTTACAGTCTGTGAGTTTGAACCCCATGTCAGGCTCTGTGCTGACAGCTCACAGCCTGGAGCCTACTTCGGATTCTGTGTCTCTCTCTCTCTCTGACCCTCCCCTACTTACGCTCTATCTCTCTCTCTGTCAAAAATAAATATTTAAAAGAAATTAAAAAAAAGAGGAGAGATCACAACCAATACCACAGAAATGCAAATAATAATAATATTATGAGCAATTATATGCCAACAAATTGGGCAATCTGAAGAAATGAACAAAGTCCTGAAATATATAGACTGCCAATGCTACCAAAGCTGAAACAGGAAGAAATAGAAAACTTGAACAGACCTGTAACCAGTAAAGAAATTGAATTAGTAATCAAAAACATCTCAACAAACAAGAGTCCAGGGCTGGGTGGCTTTCCAGGGAAATTCTAGCAAACATTTAAAGAAGAGTTAACACCTATTCTCTTGAAGATGTTCCAAACAATAGAAATGTAAGGAAAAATAGTATGTAGGTTCCTCAAAAAATTAAAAATAGAACTACTCTATAAACCAGCAATTGCACTACTATGTATTTATCCAAAGGACACAGGAGTGCTGGTTTGAAGGGGCACATACACTCTAGTTTATAGCAGCACTATCGACAATAGCCAAATTATGGAAAGAGCCCAAATGTCCATTGACTGATGAAAGGATAAAGATGTGGTGTGTGTACACAAACACACACACACACACACACACACACACACACACACACACACAATGGAATATTACTCACCAATCAAAAAGAATTAAATCGTGCCATTTGCAACAATGTGGATGGAAATGGAGGGTATTATGCTAAGTGAAATAAATCAGTCAGAGAAAGACAAATATCCTATGATTTAACTCATGTGTGGAGTTTAAGACACAAAACAGATGAACATAAGGGAAGGGAAGCAAAAATAATATAAAAAACAAAGAGGGACACAAACCATAAGAGACTCTTAAATACAGAGAACAAACTGAGGGTTGCTGGTGGGGTGTTGGGGGGTGTTGGGCTGAATGGGTGAGAGGCATTAAGGAGGACACTTGTTAGGATGAGTACTGGGTGTTATATGTAAATAATGAATCACTAAATTTTATTTCTGAAATCATTATTACACTATATATTAACTAACTGGGATTTAAATTATAAATAAATAAATACATACATGCATACATACATACATACATACATACATCAATACATAAAGGAATTTATTGGTACCTAGCTTATAGTCTGACATTTACTTTGTGTATTCAATAATACTTGCATTGAATATCAGAAAAGAAATATCTCTTCATTTTCAAATTCCAGAAATACATTAGAGAGACATATATTTCATTAGATGTATACCATTAGATATATATCATTAGAGAGACAAAGATAGCAAGCAAAGGAGAATGGAGAAAGATTGAGTAAAAGAGGCTATGAGGCTTCATCAGCTGAAAATTCAACATGGGGAGATAAAAGTTACCAGTCTCAGGAGACCAGAATCTTTATATGGGATTAGAACAACTCATTTCCTCATTTTCCTGCTTTATAATGAGTTGGGGTACATTATCTCAGAGTAAATTTAGATCAAGAGAGACAGTAGTGTTTTATAATTTATTATCTTAGATAATACACTATTTAGGTTTTTACCTAAAGTAAAAGTAAACTTTTACTAAAGTAAAAAACGAACATTTTTTTCAGATAATGTCAGCAATATATCAAGCTGTTGGTGACATCCTTCATTTTCATATCCAAGAAATGAGAGAGTTAAGGCTATTCAGAAGACTTTTTTTTGTTGTTTGATTTGTTTTGTTTCTGAGATAAGGTACTATTTCCACCAAGCATATACAATTTCCAGTAATTAAAAATTAAAAAAAAATTCTATTTTTTAAGGTTATTTATTTATTTTTAGAGAAAGAGAATGAGAGCAGAGTAGGGGCAGAGATAAGCAGGGTCGGCCCTGACAACATAGAGCCTGATATGGGGCTGGAGCTCACAAACCATGATTTCAAGACCTGAGCCCAAATCAAGAGTCTGATGCTCGCCCAACTGAGCCACCCAAGCTCCTCAAAATAAAAAAACACTTTTTGAAGAAATTTATCCAAATATTAAAACGTCTCAGTAAGGAAACATGTATACATCGCCTTGTTCATTTACTGCCCCCCCCCCCCACCACCACACCGCCACCAGTGATTTCATGTTACATTTGTAGGGGAGATTGGATTCAATTTGCCCTATGTCAGCTATGACTCCTCTCAGTACAGTAGTTCCCTCTTATCCGTAGTTTCGCTTTCCATGGTTTCAGTTACCTATGGTCAATTGCAGTCTGAAAATAGTAAATGAAGAATTCCAGACATCATTAACAAATTATGCACCATTCTGAGTAGTGTGATGAAATCTTGCACTCTCCTGCTGCATCCTGCCTGGGATGAGAACCAACCCTTTGTGCAGCATATCCATGTTGTGTGTGCTACCTGCCTATTAGTCACATAGTAGCCATCTCGATCATCAGATCGGTGATCTCTCAGTATCACAGTGCTTGTGTTACTTTATTTAATGGATTAAATAGGTGATGGGCATTAAGGAGAGCACTTGTGATGAACACTGGGTGATGTATGAAAGTGTTGAATCACTATATTATACACTTGAAACTATATTGTAATATTACACTGTATGTTAACTGACTGGAATTTAAATAAAAACTTTTTAAAAAGATAAAATAATCAAGCTCAATGCAAAATAAATAAATAAATAAACAAGCAAAGGCCCCATAGTACAGAAGTAGTGATGCTGGCCGTTTGGATACACCTAAGAGAAGCAGTGAAATGCTTCCTTTAAGTGAAAAACTGAAAGATCTTGACTTAATACAGAAAAAAATTCCTATGCTGAGGTTGCTAAATTCTATGGTAAGAACAAATCTATCTGTGAAACTGTAATGAAAGAAAAAGAAATTTGTGCTAGTTTTATTGTGTTAATCTCTTATTGCACCTAATTTATAAATTAAGCTTTATCATAGGTGTGTATATACAGTAAAAAACAGTGTATATGTAGGGTTCAGTACTGTCCACATTTTCAGGCATCCACTGGGAGTCTTGGAATATATCCTTCATGGATAAAGGATACTAGTGTAGTAACAGATTTCCTTTATTTATTATTATTATTATTATTATTATTATTTATTTTAGAGAAAGTGCAAGTGGGGGAGAGGGGCAGTAGGGGGGTGGGCAGAGAAAGAATCCCAAGCAGCCTTCATGCTCAGCACAGAGCTAGATGAGGGGCTCAATCCCAAAACCCTGGGATCCTGATCCAAGCCAAAATCGAAAGTCAGACGATCAACTGACTGAGCCACCCAGGCACCCCAGATTCCCTATTTTTAATTAGTCACGTTGCTCTATGAAATAAAAGTCACTATTCTGCTTTCCTTCTGCTTTGTAACTAAGTGTGGCCATGAGATTAAATTCTTCCAATAAAGCATAAACAGAAGTATAATGTGACAGTAAGGATTTTTTTTTCCCTTAAAAGAAAAACTCTCTCCTTTCTACTGCTTCGTATAATGGCAGGTTCTAGCAACAGAGATGGAAGACACAGGCCAAAGAAGGCAAGACAGAGAGATGAAAGGAGGTTAGGTTAAAATATGTGAAGCTCACATCAATTGTGAGACACAGACCTCTGGATCTCTTTAATGCCAAAGATTAAATTGGAATCATGTTTAAGTCCTTTACCAGAGGTTTATATTTTGTATGTAGCCAAACTTAATTCCAATTGATACATTTATTATATTCTTATATCTGTAGAGCACAGAATGTACATTTTCTGGATATCTGAGAGAGATTTTTACATCTAAAAGTGAACTTCTGTGATTATGTTAAACTCTAATTCATGGATTGATTTTATATTTGTAAAAGTACCTTCTTCCTTTTCTTTATAGTACTTATTTTTTATGAAGATGTTGCAAGTTCATTTACATAACCACAGAAACATTTTACTAAATTAAGATATTAAACAGAGGTAGGAAATATTGTAAGTCCATCACTGAAACTATTATATTTAATCTATTCCTTTAAGCTTTTCAAAAGATTTAGAAATAGATTATTTAAGAGTATTGTCTCCCTTAAGACTTTATGAGCTTGGGATTTATGGAAACAGACATTCCAAATAATATCAAAAGATATCTGGCACCGTTTGTCCAAATCAGAGTAGAAAATGCAAGGCAGTAAAATAACTCCATTTCAGAACTTAAGTCTTAAGCTTCAGACTTAACAAGGCTATGGGAGACAGAAGAACGTTACCAAATTGGTTGAAGCTTTATGCCCATCTAAAAATCCCTGGAAATTTTTTATTTTTAAATTACCCTTAGGGAAAAATTAGATCTGAAAATATGCTGAATCTTTGAATGTGTGTCTGTATATGTTTGAAGGTATATGTTCTATTTACCAGATAGTGATATGAATTAATACCCATGATGAAAGCATCTAATTGTATAGAAGTATTTTGGTGTATGTTTCTTTAAAACCTTATTGAAGATGTAGATCTTATAATAATTTAGGAGTGTTTAGTTCATCATGTTTAATGTTTGTGAACTTTGCCACATAGACCATTAAAATAAGAAACTGATGTCTCCTAAGAACTATGTAACTAAAACTATATTTTAGATCATATACTTTAATTATAACCATTTTATAAAATTCTAAACACAATATTTTGTCATTTGCTTAAGATCTCAGAATCAAAAATAGAAAGAACCAGAATTTAATCCATAGCCACATTCTTTCTATTCTATTGCAATATTTTTATAGTTTTAGTTTTTTTTAGCAATTTAAAAGGATAATTTAATGATTGATTAACAGAGAATGGTGATATCCCTTACTTGAATATCCCTACTGCTAAATAGCTATTGTGTTGGCTTCTAAGTCAAACAGACAAGTCAGCAACACTGATTTGGTAGAAACCTTGTACCCACTGCAGATGCAATTAACAATGGTTTAAAAAAAAATCCGAAATCCTACAATCAACCTTTTAAGAGCTGAACTTGCAAACCTAAAAATATAAAGTGATGACAGTATTATCATAGACTGCTTAGAAACTTGAAAGAATTATTTTAAGTGTGAAGCCTAGTGTTTGTTTTGACAGAGCTGGAGAGCTGATAATTCCTTCTCACTAATCCATTTTTTTCCTAAACAAATCTATTTTTCTAAGAAATGATTCCCAATAAACCACAACGTTTAATTTAAAACATCAAAATAAGGTAACAACCAGAAAGAGAAATGCATGGCCATATATTACTTATTATCCATTTACATTCCACAGTTCAGCCTTTCACAAACATTGGAGAACACTGTCATTGCCTGAGGAGATTTTTTTAAATGATAGATTCCTGCACCCTAATCTGAAAGATTCTGTTACAATAAGTTTTCTGTGTGACCCAAAGATATATGTACTTCACAGATACATCCAGAAAGTCTCATAAAAAATGATCTAGAGAACACTGAATCAGTCTGCATGTTCATTCAATTTGTGTCATAGTAGAGAAGCATGAAATTTTAGATCTAAATGAAATCAATGAGTATGAAAATCCTTAATTTAACAATGACAAAACAACCTCCTTGAATGTTAGAAACTAAGTAGAATGTGTAGTTTCTGAGATTTTTCCCTACTTCAAGTAACAAGTTTGCCATAATTTTATGAATCCTGGCAGAAGACATGATTTTTTGGGGTCAGACAGAAGATTTATTTACTCACTACCTAGCAAACAGCACGAGCTTCATGTTCATGCCAGTTCTTGTCCCCTCAGATCTTGCAAGGATAACAAGGAGCACACAGGTAGATACTACACACACACACACAACGTTTTATAAAGAAGCTGCACAAGAACCTGCCCAGATCTTGCCCTGTAGGGAGATATTATTCTAAACATCAAATAAACCTTCCTTATTCTGGAGGGAGACACTTTCCCTATCTTCCAAGGCCATTTACTCTACAAAAATCCTTGAGAAGTTGGTCTGGTCAAAAGCTTTCATTGTCTTGGGGCGCCTGGGTGGAGCAGTCGGTTAAGCGTCCGACTTCAGCCAGGTCACGATCTCGCGGTCCGTGTGTTCGAGCCCCGCGTCGGGCTCTGGGCTGATGGCTCAGAGCCTGGAGCCTGTTTCCAATTCTGTGTCTCCCTCTCTCTCTGCCCCTCCCCCGTTCATGCTCTGTCTCTCTCTGTCCCAAAAATAAATAAACGTTGAAAAAAAAAATTTTTTTTAAAAAAAGCTTTCATTGTCTTAGCTTACAAGACATGCAGAAACCTGAGAGACCCAATGGAGAAATCTCTTAACAATGATTTTCCCCCCATTTAAATTGTATATTATACAAGGTATAATCACAGGGATCCCACTACTCCATTTTATTCCCAGTGTGACATTCATTTCTGCCTCTTCTAAAGTTGGATATGAAGATTTCTCACCATCCCCTCACTAGGTTCCCTGAACATTACAAGAGGTGTCCACACAGTGTAGCTCCACAACGAAAAGATAAACCACAATTATGCAGCAGCAGGTTGGGTAATTGTGACTTGCAATTCAATTTCTATGCAATCCTGGGCACCTCAATATGCAGCTCAACTTCTCTCCTTTTAGATAACTTCCCAAGATATGTTTGAAAGCTGTATTTAGTGAAATAAAGCCCTCTCTTCCTGACCTCCCCCACCCCCCCCACCAAAGTTTTCATACCCATGGCAGCTTCTCTATCCCTTCATCAAAAAGAAAAGAAGATCCATTTACCTCACACACTATAGTTTCACCTTAGAAATGAAAGACTCTTAAACATAAGCTAGATTCTTAGAAAATTCTCTTCAACTTCTCTAAAACCAGGAGGCCTAAATATCCCAACTACTACAGATCTATTTTCTTTTCTGACATTTACAACCACAAAGATATGGAAGAAAACCCTTAATATTTACACCTTCCCATTAAAACTACCTAAATAGTGATATTCTGGCCCAGGTATTGTAACATTTTCATTTTTATTATTTGTTTGTTTTGGCTTGAGATGATAGGTCCAATCCAAACCCAAAATATTAGAAAGATGGTCTCAGAAAATGTTGGAAAGTTATTACCTAGTACTAAATATATTCTCACTTCTTACATCCATCATTCATCATCAAATCTTTTATTTCTTTACAGTTAGGATTATTACATATTGAGGACCTTCCTTCATCTGGGTCTGTTTGGTTGTGAGATTACATTTTATATTTAGAGCACACATGGTGAAAGGTACTATGTTAAGCAACATGGCGTTTATAAATATTTGACCTCAAAAAGGTTATCGCCTGCTGGACTAAAATTATTTTACACAAATAACTATAAGACAGAGTAAAAAGTGATGCCTCACTAGAGAGTGTATTAGGTTCCTGTTGCTATAACAAATCACTGCAATGTAAGGGCTTAAAACAACACACATTTATTCTCTAGTGGTTCTAGAAGTCAAAGATCTAAAACCAGCCTCACTGAGCTAAACTTAAGTTGCCTTCTCTCTGGAGGCTGTAGGGGAAAATTGCCTTTTTCAGTGTCTAGAGGGTGCCTCTAGTCTTTGTCTTGTGGCCTCTCCTAGCATTTGCATTATTCTAACTTCTGACATTGTAATATCTCTTTTCTGCCTCTGGCTCTCCTGTTTCCATCCATTCCTTTATATGGATCCTTGTGATTCCATTGAGCTTCAACAGATAATCCAGAATACTTTACATTAATCACATCAGTCAAGTCTCTTTTGCCAGATGGAAAATATATTCACTGGTTATAAGGATTAGTACGTAGATCAATTTGGTGGACCATTATTGTACCTAACACAGAGAGAGAGAGAGATTTTTTTAGTCATGAAGAATAAAAATCCTATAATTTTAAAAAGACATGGTTTGATATCTGATAAAAAATTATTATTCTTATAAATGATGTAGCTAAATTATTTGTATGTCAGTTTTCTCCAAAAAATCCTATTCAAACTGAACCAGGCCATTCAGAAATACAAAGTGAGTAAGAGAGACATAGAGAGAAACTCTGTATTTTCCTATATCCCCTCATGAAGATAAACTACTAATCCACTTAAAAATAGAGCTCTTTGAACATTTTTTAATACTCTAGTGAAATTTTCTGTTAATGAAACAGTAGTTGACCTTAAAGTTGTCCAATATAACAGCTTCTGAACTTGCTGACTGCTTATTGATTTCTTTAGCTTGTTTGCTAATATTCTGTTCACAAGTTCAATATCCAAAGCTTAAGTGTGATGACTACAGCCTATTCCAAAACTTGATAATAATTTCAAAGGGAGTAAGAAGCAGGTGAGCATTCTATCACAATATGGTAATGTTTTGACACTGCTGTCTGCCCTAAAGTCAAAAGACTGGAAAGAGCATGCCCTTGAAGCTTCATTCTGATGTCACAATGTGATCCAAAGTAATCACAATGAATATTCATGTTTTCTGGTGTCTGAGATGCTGTCATGGTCCCATCAGTTATTAAACAATGACAACATGATGTTTTGATGATTGTGTTTTATTATCCCTACCAACTGTTATAACATAGACTTGAGCATCTGAGGTCTAACTCCTAACTAAAGCTGATTTATTATTTTACAACATTGTAAAATAATGTTTAATTAACAAAATAACAAGAAAATATAGCAAAAATGTAACAAGCATTAAAACCTTAAATGTTAATTTCTGCTCCCATAAAAACATAGTAATAGAGATGGGATTCCTCTATCGACCTGAATTAGCCAAAAAACAGAAAAAGAAAATACGTAAACCAATTGTTTTTAAGATATCAGTCAATGAAGGACAGTAATCCCTGAGTAACATGAAAAAAAATGAGTGACCACCAAGAGTATCTGAGCTTTACTCCACTGTGAGTAAACAGAGCACAATATAGAAGGGGCTATATAGATAAAGAACTGCAGAGATGTAGAAAAGGTCCTTTTTCAAGTATTCAACACAGTACTGAAAACATATCTGTGTGAGGAAACTACCTGAGGATGGGGGAAAAAAACACAAAGATTTAAAGTACATCCCTGATATGCTCTTACAAGGACAACAATAGTGCTTTCCTCCGAGGAGCACTGGAAAGCTTCATAATTCAAGGAAAATTGATTAGAGAAAACAGAAGGGTAATGTTTGAGTAGAGGGAAATAATTAGTCCCAATCTGAGAACTCACCCACTCCCTTTTAAGAAATATTAAAGCTGGAATAAAAGAATCAAACTATTTTCAAGAAACTGAACTTCAGCTCAAAATATTTATAGGAATATAAAATGTCCACTATTCTAAAAAGTAAAATTTATAATATATGGTATTCAATTTAAAAAATGTTACTAGATATGTGGAGACACAATCAATTGAAACAGACCCATAGGGTACAGAGTTGTTAGATTGAGCAGACAAAGAAATTAAAATAGTTAAGGTAACTGTATCCCTTATGTTCAAAGATAAGTAGAGACATGAAAGATATAAAAAATTAAATTTCTAGAGATGAAACTAAAATATTATCCAAAAATATACTAGGTGGGATTAATAGCAGATTAGAAAGTACAGAAGAATTAGTGAACCTGAAAACATATTAATAAAATACCAAAAGAAAGAAAAATGAGTAAGAGAAAAATAATGAGCAGAATATCAGTTACCAACAGGAAAACATTAAGTGAATGATTTTTTTAAGTTTTTAATGTTTATTTATTTTTGAGAGAAATAGAGACAGAGCATGAGCAGGGGATGGGTAGTGAGAGAGGGAGACACGGAATCTGAAGCAGGGTCCAGTTTCTGAGCTGTCAGCACAGAGCCCGACATGGGGCTAGAACCCACAAACCATGAGATCATGACCTGAGCTGAAGTTGGATGCTTAATGGACTGAGCCACCCAGGTGCCCCATGCATAATCTACTTGTAATTGGAGTCTCCTAAGTAGAAAAGGGAAGGGGACAGAAAAAAGGTATTTAAAGAAATAATTACTATTTTTTTTCCAAATTTGATGAAAATCCTAAATTCACAGACAGATGTTCATGTCAATATTCTCAAAACAAACATGAAGAAAACTGCACCAAAGCGTATCATAATCAAATTTTTTAAAACCAGAAGTGAAGAGAAAACCATCTAGGCAGTTTGAAAAGGACATATTATGAACAGAGGAGCCCAAAACAAGAATAATATCAAGGGAGAAGACAGTTGAACAACATCTTTAAAGTTCTGGATAAGCAAAAGCCTGTCAAAACAGAATTATTTACCAGGCAAAAATTTCTTCAATAAAAAGGTAAATGAAAAATTTTCAACACCAACGATGAAAAAATTTATCACCATCAGACCCATAATGCAAAGAAATTTAAGGAATATCCCTCAGGTAGAAAGAAAACAATGCCAGATGGAAATATGTATCTGTACAAAATAATGATGAAAACCAAAATTCATACCACATAAGTGAATATAATAAGATTTTTTGCTTATTTCTTTACATCTTGTAAAATGCCCCTATATACTCAAATAACCCAGAGAAGTCAGGAAAAAGGAATCAGCAAACAGAAAACAAAGATAACAAATAGAAAATAAAAGAAGAAATGGCAGAGCCCTGATATATCAATATTATATTAAATGTAAATGTTTTAAATACATTAATTAAAGCAGAGATTGGCAGAGTCGATAAAATTAAAACATGATCCAACTATACTCAATTCAAATATACTGATATAGATAAGTTGAACATGAAAGAATGGAAAATTACATATCATGCAAATATGAACCAAATGAAAGCAAGGATAGCTACATGAATATCAGTTGAAATAGACTTTAGAGCAAAGCAATTATTAGAGACAAAAAGGGCTATTTCAAAAAGATAAGTATCAATCAGCAAGAATACAGAGTAAGCCTAAATGTTTATACACCAAAGAACAGCTTCCAAATATGATAAAGGCTGATAGAAATGATAGAAGGGAGATAAATGTACAATTATAGAGACTTAAGCACTTTCTCAACAATTGATAAAACAACTAGACAGAAAATAAGCAAGGATATAGAAGGATTAATAACACTATCAACAAACAGGATCTAATCTACATTTATAGAAAAGTTCACCCAACAACAGCAGAATATACATTATTTTCACATACCAAGATAGATCATATTCTAGTCATAAAACAACCTCCCCCACCAAATTCAAAAGAACGCAAATCACACTAAAAGTGGTGTCTGACCACAATAGAATCAAATTAGAAATTAGTAAGAGAAGATAACAGGAAAATCTCTAAGTACTTGGTAATTAAATATATTTGTAATAATAAATTATTAATAAATTAAAAAGGATTCAAGTTATGCCAAGTATATTCTCTGACACCTGATATTAAAATAGAAGTCAATAGCATACAGAAAGAGAAAGAGATTTGGAACATAGCCAAATAAATGGAAATGAAATAGCACAATTCTAAATAACGTATGAGTCAGAGGAGACATCAAATGAGAATCAGGATATGTTTCTAATTACAAGAAAATAAAAACGAAATATATTAAAATTACTACCAAAGCAGTAGAGAATAATTTATAGTATTAAATGTCTGTATTGGGACAGAAGAAATATCTGAAATCAGCTCTTCAATATCTTCATGGAGGAAAAAATGGCAAAAGGATGGAAGGGAGGAAGGAAGGATACAAGGAAGGATGGAAAGAAGGATGGAAGGAAGGGTACAAGGAAGGATGGAAGGAAGGATAGAAGGAAGGATGGAAGGAAAGATAGAAGGAAGGAAGGAAAGAAGGAAACTAGTACAGGAGCAAATAAAACTCAAAGTAGATAGACAAAAAAAAAAAAAAAAGAAATGGGAAACATCAGAGCAGAAATCAATGGCATAGAAAACAGAACACAGAGAAATCAATACAACTTTAGAAACATTTTCAAAGGATATAGAACTTTGAGTTAAATACTTTTCCCAATAGTTTAAAAATGCCATCTGGTGTCTTATAGCTCGCATTGTTTCTGAGGGGAATCTGTTACATTTCATTGTTGGTGTTGTTCCTCTTTATATATTTCTTTTTTTCTGGATGCTTTCCAGCATATATATGTATGTATGTATATATGCATAACTTAATCAGCATTTTGGCTACTATGTATCAGCATTTTTTTTCTCCTGCTTAGTATTCTCTGGGTTTCTTGTGTCTACTGTTCATTTTTTATTAGTTTGGAAAATTCTTGGTGATTATCTGATCAAATTTGTGTTGCATCTCATTGTCTTGGATATTCCAATTTTGATTAATTAATGTATATATTAATAATACATATTATATATATATTATGTTTTAGCTTGCATAATTTCTGTCAACATACCTTCAAGTTCATTGTTGTTTTCATCACTTGTAACCAGTCTTCTCTTGAGTTCATCACAGGAATTCTTCATCTTGAATATTATATTTCTATATCTAGAATTTTCTTTTGACTTTTTGTATAGTTTCTACCTCCTTGCTGAAATCTTCAATCTTTTCATGTATGCTGTTCACCTTTTCCACTGGATTTTTGTCATATTAATCACAATCATTTTGTACTCCCTCTCTGATATATCTAGAATCTAGTTTTGCCGATTATTCTTTACCTTGAAAATATGTTTGTTTTTGCTTTTTTGTGTATCTACAACTTTGACCTAGTAACAGATGATGTGTGGGGAAGAATAGTAGAAAATGGGGTAAATAGTATGATACCTGGGTGCAATTTTTCCATTGGGCATTATTGAGACCAATTGCTGCTGGGCTGCTTATTTCCTTATGATTGTAATGGGGTGTGTGGGGAGACTTTTTCTTAAGGTTCCCATCTACTCTGAACTTTCAGCAGCTACTGCACATATGTGCCATGAAGGGAGTCTTATTGTTGCTTACTCCACTAAATGGGACCAGGAAGTGTTCTTTATTCTCCTGGATCATACTAGGTCTTAGGCAGGCCCTGTGTACCTGGGCCTAAGGTGTAGAGACTACTCAGCCTTCCTTCCCCACCTCTCCATTGCAGCTAAATTCTGTCTTCTACCTATGACTGGTCTTCCATGGGAGGAATTTTTTTCTTCTCCATCATTAGCAGGAGCACATCTCTTCTTGTTGTTGATGCTTAATCTTGGGCCTAGGGAAAGAGATGTTTTCTCTTTTTTCTTCTTCTTCTTCCTTTTACTCTATCTCATGAGCAATGAATCACCACTTAGTTTGTGTTTTGGGAAGTGTTTTCTACCCATCTCCAAAAGGCAAGCAATTTTACCCTTCCATTCCACAACAGGCAGTGGATTTTGTATGAGCCCTGTAGGTGAAACAATTTACTGTCCCTTCACCATCAGCTTGAAGCCTTTATTTCCTTTGAAGGAAGTGTCTAGGGAAGCAGGTAGCTTCAGGCCAGTCTTCCAGTGGCATTCAATCACATCCTACACATCTTTGCCACCAAACAGCATCTCTCCTCGGATCTATGTCCTATCCCCAGTCTTTCTTGGTGGGGGCTTATTAAAAATATCTTGAGGTTAATTGTGAACTTCTTTTCTTTCTGGAGCTCCCAGCTATGCAAAATTGATATGCTAGCCTACACTTGACCTTTAAAGATTCTATAAAAATATCAGCCAATTTTATCTTACATTTATGATAGTCACCTCTTTCTCCCCACCCACCCCCCCCACACCCCATGCTTTAAAAAGGAGGTACTCCTCTCCATGGAAGGGATATTTATCCCTTGGAATAAAAAATTTTGAATTTTTCTATGATTAACTGAAGAAAAATTATGATTTTGTAGATTGTTTGGTTCTTCTAATTTTTTTTTTCATTTTAAGAATGACTTTCTTTTACGGGTTTCTACATCCTAATTGGAAACAGAAATCTCTTTTTATATTTTATCTATGGTTTCCATTGATTTATAGCAGAGTCTGTGCATAGAAGCAAGACTTTTCCGTATCATACAGACCAGAAATTACCCTGATATTAAATAAAATTAAGACACATGAGGTATCTGGTGAA
This sequence comes from Leopardus geoffroyi, assembly GCF_018350155.1. Taxonomy (NCBI): domain Eukaryota; kingdom Metazoa; phylum Chordata; class Mammalia; order Carnivora; family Felidae; genus Leopardus; species Leopardus geoffroyi. Next base: position 50,858,585 of record NC_059333.1, on the reverse strand, counting down.
AAATTAAAGGGAATTAGATATTGTTTTAGAGTTAACATATGTTCCAATTGAAGATCATATTTTAGTGTATATATAGTCGAGTGTTGTAACCATGTTATGTTTCAGTGTTTTTCTCCCCATTGATTAAGTGGAAATGATTCGTAAGAAAAATTAAGATCACATCAAACAAAGTCAAAACCTGGTCCATCTCCTTCTGTAATTATATACAACTCCAATTGGCAATAATTTTGTAAACAATACCTCTTGGCTGTCAAGCTTTATCTTACAATATCTAGTGGCAATGGTAAAGGTTGTCCATCTATTTAGAGAAACTAAATACATTCAACTTTGGAATTCTCAGAGTATATTACAAATAGATGTTACCAAATGGCCTCAGTTATTATTTCGGTATCTAAATAATCTAAATAATTATTTAGGTATCATCCAGGAATCAAAGGATTTTCCTATCAATGAAATCCCTCTTTTAATATTCTTACCAATTTCATCTTAGTCTTACCACTATAGCAAATGATACCAACTATCATTTTCAGGGACATTTTGGGACATTTAATGTAATTCTCAGAGTATATCTTAAGGAAGGTATAGGTCAACATATTATTGTTACAATCAAAATATGTTTAGTATTTGTTGTCATTTTTCTAGTTCATTCAGTCTTCCAACTAATATTTATTCAGTACCTCTGCTGTGCTAGGATCTCTGTTAGGAACAAGGGTTAAAATAATGTGGACAAGTAGACATGGTCACTGTTTATGTGTGCTTACAATCTAGTGGATAAAAAAAAGCATATGCAGGAAATCAAGCATGGTAATAAATGCTGCAGTAGGGAACATATCTGATCATGTGACTTTTACCTAGGTGGAGAAAGAGAGAAAATGTATTTCTTCTTGTGGATTATTTGGTGTGGACAAATGAACTAAGCACCACATGCATTATAGGTTATTGTGGCAATGTCCTTTTTAGATTCTGATGGCTACACAATATGAGAAAAGAGCTCTGAATTTCATTACATGGAAGAAAGGTCCTATTTGAAATTTAATTTGTGCTTTGCATTTTTTTTTTCATAAAATAAGTGTGGCAACCTATACTAATTTGTATGGAATAGAATTTTTTTTTCTGAATGGACAATATGGTTGGTAATATGTCGAAGGCCAATCTTATTCTCAAGAAGCAATCAATATGCAAGTAAGGATTACAGATATGCAAGATAATTAGCTTGTTTGAAATGCAATCACATGGATCAGTACATTGTTTATTTTTATTTCTAGTATCTTAAAAATTGTGTCATAAATAAATCCATGTTAAGAAAGAAAAACTGAAAGGGAGTTTCTGTCTAGGTTGAAAACCAGAAGTTCCTCTGTTATCATCTGAAGTAAGTAATACATGATGGGGATTAATATAACATCATGTTTTTTTTTGTTGTTGTTTTAGTTTATCAGCTTATTAAGTTAAATTTAATTCACACTGAATTATAAGGGTGTAATACCCTGCATATTCAAATAATTTGTTCCCAAATACCGGCAAGATTATTTTTTTGTAGCACTGTTTATAGGCACTATTTTAGGCTCTAATGATAAGATGAATATCTCTCAAGGTACTCATGTTCTTTTTTTTTTTTTTTTTTAATTTACATCCAAGTTAGTTATGATATAGTGCAACAATGATTTCAGGAGTAGATTCCTTAATGACCCTAACCCATTTAGCCCATCCACCTCCCACAACCCCTCCAGCAACCCTCTGTTTGTTCTCCATAGCTAAGAGTCTCATATATTTTGTCCCCCTCCCTGTTTTTATATTATTTTTGCTTCCCTTCTCTTATGTTCATCTGTTTTGTATCTTAAATTCCTCATATGAGTGAAGTCATATGATATTTATCTTTCTCTAATTTCGCTTAGCATAATACCCTCTAGTTCCATCCACATAGTTGCAAATGTCAAGATTTCATTCTTTTTGATTCCCAATACCCCATTGTGTGTATGTATACGTGTGTGTGTGTGTATATATATATATATATATACATATATATATATAGACATATATATATGTATATATATGTGTGTGTGTGTGTGTGTGTATATATATATATATATATATATATATATATATATATATATCTCACATCTTCTTTATCCATTCATCCATCAATGGACATTTGGGCTCTTTCTATACTTTGGCTATTGTTGACAGTGCTGCTATATACATGGGGGTGCATGTGCCCCTTTGAAATAGCATAGCTGTATCCCTTGAATAAATACCTAGTAGTGCAATTGCTGAGTCATAGGTTAGTTCTATTTTTAATTTTCTGAGGAACGTCCACATTGTTTTCCAGAGTGGGTGCACCGTTTGCATTCCCACCAGCAGTGCAAAAGAGGTCATCTTTCTCCACATCCTCGCCAACATTTGTTGTTGCCTGAGTTGTTAATGTTAGCCATCCTGCCAGGTGTGAGGTGATATCTCATTGTGGTTTTGACTTATATTTCCCTGATGATGATGAGTGATGTGGAGCATTTTTTCATGTGTTGGTTGGCCATGTGGATGTCTTCTTTGGAGAAGTGTCTATTCATGTCTTTTGCCCATTTCTTCACTAGATTATTTGCTTTTTGAGTGTTGAGTTTGATAAGTTCTTTATAGATTTTGGATACCTACCCTTTATCTGATATGTCATTTGCAAATATCTTCTCCCATTCTGCCAATTGCCTTTTAGTTTTGCTGATTGTTTCCTTAAAAAAGATTAGAGTAGAAATCAATGCTATCAAAACCAAAAAAAAAAAAAAAAAAACAGTAGAAGAGATCAATGAAACCAGACGCTGGTTCTTTGAAAGAATTAACAAAATTGGTAAACCTCTAGCCAGTTTGATGAAAAAGAAAAAGGAAAGGACCCAAATGAATAAAATCAAGAATGAAAGAGGAGAGATCACAACCAACACAGCAGAAATACAAACAATAATAAGAGAATATTATGACCAATTATATGCCAATAAAATGGGTAATCTGGAAGAAATGGACAAATTCCTGGACACATATAAACTACCAAAACTGAAACAGGAAGAAATAGAAAAATTGAACAAACCCATAACCAGTAAAAATATCGAATTAGTAATCAAAAATCTCTCAAAAACGAGAGTCCAGGGCCAGATGACTTTCCAGGGGAATTCTACCAAACATTTAAAGAAAAACTAACACCTATTCTCTTGAAGCTGTTCCAAAAAATAGAAATGGAAGGAAAACTTCCAAACTCTTTCTATGAAGCCCACATTACCTTGATTCCAAAACCAGACTAAGACCCCACTAAAAAGGAGAACTGTTGACCAATTTCCCTGATGAACATGGATGCAAAAATCCTCAACAAGATATTAGCCAACCGGATCCAACAAACCATTAAAAAAATTGTTCAACAAAACCAAGTGGGATTTATACCTGAGATGCAGGGCTGGTTCAGCATCCACAAAACAATCAATGTGATTCATCACTTCAATAAAAGAAAGGACAAGAACCACATGATCTTCTCAATAGATGCAGAGAAAGCATTTGACAAAATACAGCATCCTTTCTTGATAAAAACCCTCAAGGTGCTCATGTTCTTATAGTGGAAGAATAAATAAATTTCATTTAGTGGTAAGTGCTATAAAGAAAATAAAGCAGAATATTAGGACAAAGGAAAAATATATTGGGCAGGAGCTGAGAAAGCATTTGAGATAACTTGGTCAGGGACAACATCTCTGAAGATACGACATTTGAATGGTATTTGAGCACAGACCTGATTGATCAAACCACAGCCTGTTGAAGGAAGACCAGAGCAATTACAGACAATAAAATATATAGTCTCTGAAAAAGAATGTGTGCAACTCTTTTAATTCATTATAAGAAGCTTAATTCAGTCCAAATAAAGAAAACAAGACAGAAAGTGTTAGGATATTAAGCTGCAGAAATAATTGAAGAACATGTCATATATGGCCTTTGGGCATTCTAATGAGTTTGGCTCCTTCTAATTGCTAAGGAAACCAATGAATATTTTTGATCAGAGGAATGAGGTGCTCTGAGTTATAATTCATTCAGTACTTTTAGCAAACTGTTATTCAGATCCGGAAATTTTGGATGAAGTCAGAAATGTAAAACATATACATGGCTTGGAATGCTCTTGTCAAGTAGATGAGTCTATTGGTCATTTAATCTCCGTCAGGTAGCCTCAGCGACCCAAGGACCATATGTGAAACTACAGGGCCACACAGTGATGCCCTGCCAATTTATTTAGTTTCCCAGGCAGGGTCTTGGTATCATGATCTTAAGGGTAATGTGTTTTAGACTGCTTAACAGCGATAATTTTCATCTATTACTGCCTCTGTTACCAAGGAAACTCGTAAAACTATTTGTTTCATGGAAAATTATTCATTATTACAGATTCAGAGAGACCAAAAGTTTTATCCTAATCTCTTTCAAACTATAATTTTAGTAGGCATTATTATTGATTACTGAGTAAGATAAATTCTAATATGTACTCTTTTAAACTCTAGTTTAAAGACAACTGAACTCTTTAAAAGAAAAATGGAGGTATTTTCTAATGGACTGGATATTTTTTTTCTACTGTGATGCTTCTACTTAAATGCTGTGAAATTATATCTCTTTCTCTGTTTTTAGTTTTAAAATGTTTACAAATGACAGCATCATGCACAAAAGTCTCAGCAACAAAGGACAAAGAAAACAAATTCTGTATTAGTATGCTTCGTTTTTGCTCTTTTTTTCAAAGATTTGCTTTACCATAAGAATTTAGAATCTCCTGAAAAGTACAGATATAATTCAAATCATATTACTGCTTGTGTTTGTGTTTTAATAATCAAGGGAGAGAATGAAAAAGATGTGGAAAATTTTCTTGAAGATAATAACTGGATGTTTTCCCTGAAGCTATAGAATAACTAATATAGTGAGGTGAATAAATGATATTCATTTTTCTCCATTTGTAATTTCACATCAAGCAGAATATTTATGGGACTTCAAAGGTAGAAGATATGAGGTTTAAGAAAATAAGATGTTAAATTTAGTTTTCCTTTCTTCTTCCTCATCACGTATCATTGCAAGCCTGTGTAATAATTTAGTACTCAGCAATAACTCTTCAGAAAAATATATTTGTTTTCTACGGGTTAAGCAAAAAGCAAAGGAAACACACTAAACACACTTCTAAAACTGTTATGCTAAAATGTGAGAAGCTGTCCTAAACCCATCAATACCAATCACTCAAATGTAACATGCTAACTTTGACCATAATTGTAAATATAAATGCTTGAGTACTATAGTGGTCATAGGAATGTACTTTTCAGACTTGCATATATAGACAGCCTAACTGGCCATGGACTACAGCTGCTGAGTTCTGAGATCCATCCCTGTATTTACAGTAAGGCCACTTCCCATGAGCTTTTCCCCAGCCATTGATGGAGCATTGTGGAGATACCAAAGCAGATCGCTTTCCTGGAGACATGGTAGTCTTCTGAAGAGGGATTTTGACACAAGATTCCCCAGAGACCTCCAAACCTTTCTGAACCTACATAGCAGTCTAGAAAACTTCCATCTGCCTTACTCCCTCAGTCTCACTCTTACCTTGAAGTCTGATGAATGTCCCAGTTTTCCCCAACCCCCTCCTCATTTTCTCTCGCAGGAATTTCCTTTAGTAAAACCTTTGTATATTTAGTCCTGTCTTTGTGTCCATGGAGAAGAGCACCCAGACTAAAATAAGTAGACAACATTTCAGTATAATTTTACATATATGATCAGTGTGATCATCTAGGGGCTCTGCGAGAAAGGCAAAGTAAGCATTATTATCTTTCAACAGAGGAAGATGAGACAATTCAATGGCATTCTGGCTTACATATGACCCAAAAGTGATAAGTCATTGCTAAAAAGCCAGTCTTAGCAAAAAGTGACATTTTCTTCAGTCATTGACTCTCATTTGGCACAAATCAAATACAAAATTTAACATTCAATTAAAAATGGACTAATACACTCATTGATCCCAATTTTCTTTATATGAAAAGAAATTTAAAGGAACAGTCCACAGACACTAGATCTGTGGAGTAATAATGATACAAAGAAAAAATGAAAAAAGAAGAAATATAGTGCAATATTGTATCTAGACATTAAATCCATATTTTTCTTGTCAATTACATCCAGTGATTTCAGTTACTTTAACTTATGATTTGGATATCAGTAAACACAATAAATAATCTTTTTCAGTAAAACTTGATGGATTTGTCACTACTGGTAGTCCAGATTGTGGAATGCTGTGGCAGAGGCATTATAGGGTCAGTGACCTAAGACAGATTTTGGAAGGATTAGCAAGGATCCAAATGGTGGGCAAGGGGAAAATACCATGCAAATAAATATGTATGTGCACACATATTTTATATATCAAAAATATACTTAGTTTTTATACTCTGCTTTTTTTTCAGATGTAATATATGGTGAGTATTTTCCTATAAGTGTAAATGTTCTTTGAAAATCTATTATTTTAATCCTCTGTCAGAGGACAGATGTTTAGAGTTTAGGTGACTTGATCAGATCACACTGTTAAATTAGTGGGGATATAAATTAATCCTCCCTCCTCACTCCTCCTCCTCCTCTTTGTCCTCGTCCTCCTCCCCCTCCCCCTCCCCTTCCCCCTCCTCCTTTGTGTTATTGTGATAATTAAATTAGTTAAGCCATGAACCACATTTAGAATGAAGGCAAACACATTGTAAGCATTCGACAATGGCAGCCATTATCATTAGTATTATAATGGTTGAGCCTTCTGCTTCTATACTTTTTACAACCTAATATTGCTCTAGTTGTGTAGTTTATCAATTCCCAAGTAAAGTCTGTGTAGGTATTTTGATCAATGATGTATGGTTTTCACAATGTCTTCTTAAAATAGTAACGTGGATGTAGTTGTTCTGAGATATATAGGAGAAATATATAATATATACAACATATACAACAATATATATTATTTTAATCTTTACTTTTGAGATGAGAGAGAGACCAGATTGCAAGCAGGAGAGGGGCAGGGAAAGAGAGAAACATAGAATCTCAAGTGGGCTTCAGGCTCTGAGCTCTCAGCACAGAGCCTGATGCAGGGCTTGAACTCATGAGCAAGGAGATCATGACCTGAGCTGAAGTCGGTTGCTTAACCGAATGAGCCACCCAGGCTCAGCCACAACAATATATATTATATAGAACATATATATAATGCATAATAGCATAATATATTATTTTCATATATTCTTCTTATCATTATTATCTTTGGAAACTACTGGTTTTATTTTGATCTTTCCAATGTCGATGACACCCCAACCTGAGCAAATAACGAATAAGGACATGTAATTAGGTTATTCGGCCACTTATTGGACAAGATTCCTAGATATGTACGTGCTTATTGTAATCAGTTTGAGAAAAACACATTATGTTAACTAGTGTTTCTTCTCTACCATTATGCCTGTTTTAGAAAATGTTCCAATAAGTTCACTACTAAGAAATCATTCTCATTTTTATTTCACTGTTTTTTGGTTTTATCTTTTTTGGTTTTATCTTTTACTTCATTGTTGTTGTTGTTGTTGTTGTTGTTGTTGTTTTCACTTATCTTTTTGGAAAATGTTATTTGACATATAAGGGTCATTGAGAATGTCTATATCAAATTAGCAATTGGAAGAAACTGGAAATTCCATATTTGTCTCCAACACATCTTGAAGACTGTACTAAAAAAAAAAGTATGATGGGAAAATGTGCACAGCTGTCCAAGTCTGCTTTACTTATATTGTTTAGTCTGAGTTTTACCTACAGGGTGACTGTTGTCCTTTGATGTATAATTATGCTTCTTTGAGACAGAAACTGCATGAGTTTATCTTGTTCTTTCAAGAGCTACATTACTTATCAAGCTTCACACCGTGCTTTCTAACCATCTCAATAGTGGGTATTGGGTGATGGCACTGTGAAGGTTACAGAAATGATTACTGTGATGTCTTCCTCAGTATTAGGTTAACTGCAGCTTGTGAGAAATGCACAAGACATGGGGATGTGGCTAGAAGGAAGAAAGACAGAGGAGGAAGGAGAAGTGTGAAGGAAAAGAGATGAAGGAAAAGGAGGAGAAAGGGAGGGTAACTGGCCCACATCCCACATCCCAATGTTTACAAAGACATGCTTCAGTGACCTGTCTGCACTGTTTGAGTACGGCATGAGTACAATTCTGTCCTTGAAACACAGATCAATTTACTATGCCAATCTGCTCTCTTTCCTGTCAAATGTTTCACTGATTCTAAATTCTGTTGATGGTTTAAAGATGTCCTGCGCTAGTTTAGTTTAAGCCTGTCTTCTGATTTAACCAAGAGGAAATGGTTAAAGTTTTCTTCTTGAGTGAATAGTTCCAGAAGGACTCTTGCTGTTATGACCGCTGCCACATAATGCCACAGTATATGCTCACTTTTCTCCAACCTTCTTTTTCAAGTTAGAATTTGTGCTATGACATGTTAACAATGCCTATAGTTGTAGATATTAATTACTCCAATGTGACCATAAGAACTGAACTAGCCACTTATGGATTTAGACAATGGCATAGCTTAGGATAACTTGATTTGACTAGTTTTATCTTAAAAAAATAAATGCTATTTTATAGGTATCCTTTTGTTTACAAATTGTTTTTTTTTCAGTAAGTACATTAATGAAATGTCTTAGTTTTGTCTCTAGTTTTCTATTATATCAGCTTTCAGAAAAATAAATCATTTGTCATAGAAGAAGGAGCCAGTAGCTAAAAAACTTGGGTCTGGTCACCAATAATGGTAACTAATTGCATGCCTTTAGGCTGGTGCTTACTCTCTGAGCTATGACACTTTGGAGCTGGACTAATTCATCTCTAGGGTATTTCAGCTTTTAAATTCTAAGATTATAAAATGTTATTCTCTAAAAATGTGGGCTGTTTCTAGGTGTTTCTGTTTCTGTTTCTAAAAAGCAGACAGAAGCATAATGTATTGAACAGAGTATTGAACAAGTAACTTGACAAGTGTGATTTTCAGACCAACTCTGTTCCCAACTGTTGGCAGGATGGCAAATGAGTAAATGTTTAAAGTGTTCAAAATGTTCATTTTTATCTATAAAGTATAGATAATACCAATTTTGGACCATTGTTGCTAGAGTTGAAATAAGATGCTTTAGAAATACACACATACACACATACACACACACACACACACACACACACACACACACACACACACACCATGAAACAAAGCCTTCTAGAACTAGAAACTATTGATTACTTAGTGAATAAAAGAATTTTAATGTATCTTAAAAGCCTCACATTCAATTTTATTATGTTTATCTTTTTCTACCTATGGAAAATTATAAAGCACATCTGCAAGTACACATTGTTCTCCAAAGGTTACATTTTTTTTGTTTATTTTAATGTAAAGTAGCTTTTGCCTCTATATTTTTGATTTCCTAAAGATAGAATATTTTTTCCACTATCTTTTTGTATGTTCTGGCCTAAAAATTTTAGTTCCTGTTAACTAAATATGTCTTCTTACCCACCTCTAAATTGCTCTCATTGTTACTCCTTCTATCTCTAATGCCCTCTTTTCCTTAGTCTAATCCACTAGTTTCCACATTGTAGAATTATATTCAGTTTGGAATTGACACTTTTTCCATGATGCCATGAATCACTATCATTTCATTGTGATATATGCCTCTTTGGACACCAGTAACTTTTCAGGAGTACATTTCTTCATAACATAGCAATCCTACTTTTTGTGTACGTATTAGATTTCTTAAATTATACCTAATACTTTAAAAAGGTAGGGGCATACTATCATACTCCTCTGAACTATGCTTTTTTAAACATTTTATTTTGAAACTATTTAAGAATTTCAGTAAAGTTACAAAAATGGAACAGATAGCTCCCATTTATCATTCACTGATTTCCTCCTAGTGTTCACATTTTACATATTCACAGAATAATTATCGAAACTAAGATATTGGATTGGTATTGTATTATTAACTAATCTACACAGTTTATTCAAATTTTACACACACATCCCCCCCCCCCGCCTTTTATCATAAATGCATGTTTTGTGCTCCTGGGCCCAATCCAGGATACTGCATTGCATTTAGTCATTATGTCTCTATGTTTAATTATTTGCATCAATATAAAATCATGAATATTTATTTTATTCTATGAATTATTGTATAATTCCATTTTTGTTTTTATGATTAGCCATTGGGAAATCTTTCATGTTGGTTCCTATGACTTTGGACATGCCCCACTTTTGTTATGTTTTGTTTTGTTTTGTTTTAGTTCTTCCCTATTTTCTGAAATCACAAAATGTTGCAGGCTCATCTTATATGTTCCCTGACACAGAACTGGATCACTCATTTCTCTAAGGAGCCATAATTCTTATTATAAGATTATTATTTAGAGTGCTAAGTGTGCTCATTGCCACTGGGATATCATTGCTTCTATGCCCTCTCAGTGAACAGAGCTATAAAATACATGTATGTTACTAACATGTACACACACACTGAGACACATGCAGATATTTGCATCCAATTGTATGTATGCATGTGTATATTTAAATACATATATTTAGAAGTCACAAGCTCTTAATTACATCTGTGATTCCAGTTCAGCACCATCAGAGAGTTTATTTTAGCCTTCCACCTTTCTTTATTTGTAACTTTTATCTGTGATAGCAAGGAATCTGGCTCACATCATTTACAATATATTTTATTTGCTCAGTCCTAGCATATGCATAAAGCATTTTAGAATTGTTGTCCTTTAGCCCTATGAGAATTAAATTCACTAACTAGAATACAGTATTTATAGTTTTTTTCATCTTTAGACTTATAGTAGAATACTGTTTTTTAAATTACTAGATACTATTATAATTTAATTAATATCAGTGGTTTTGAGGAAACTGAAATATTTTCTTATGATTTGGAGCAGTTATGTCATTTTATATCTTCTCCCTGTATGTCTTCCTTATGGCCTTTTTCTTATTCATTTGAGGAGAGCTTTTTATATATTAGAGAACTTAGTTCTTTGAGGCACGAGTGACAAATACTTCCACTATGATGTTTATAATTTGATTTTGATTATGGTGGGCTTTATACTTCTTTTTATTTTTTATACCATTGACTTTCTCAGTTATATACATATATAACTAATTTATATCTGGATTTAGGCTGTACTTAGAAAAACCTCTTCACTACAATATGTATATATATTTATGTATCTATGAATATATATGTGTATATTTCATGATTTTGTCTAAGAGTTTAATGTTTTTGGATTTTTTATATTTCAAGTTTAGATTCATTTCAAATTTATATTACATGTCATGAAATATATCGTCTTTAATTTTTTCAAGTTTCTGGTCCATTTCCCCAAACTATTTTACATGTTGATTTTAAATAAATATAATTTTGAATTCATTTCTCATATATTACATTCTCAAGTATATTTAGGTGACTTTTGGGATTTCTTATTTACTCCTCAGTCTGTATCTTTATGCATTAGTATTGCACCAAATCAGTTACTCTTTATGTTATATGCAAAAACTTATGTGTATAATTTCTAAAGAAAAGTCTGACAAAGTTCATACAGCTTTTTGACACTTCTACCTTTCAGAATTTCATAGGTTTTTTTTTTTCTCTACATTAGATTTCGAGCTATTGAGTCAGGAACTGAGACTTAAAATGTTTATATTTGACAAAACGCATAGCTCAGTACCTAAAATATTCTAAGTAAATCATTGAATGTTGCTGACTTAAATTAGAATTACTTACTTCAAAATTGCAGCACCACAAAACTGATCTTTGAAATTTTCTGTCTAGATAACACAACTGACAGGCAAGAAAGGAATGAAGGCATGAAATAACAGAATCCCACAAAACTGAGGTGAATTTGATGATGAGAGGGCAGTTACAACATTTCTGGAGAAATAAGTTAGTTGAATTAATTCAGTGCTTTGAAACTCATACAATTCTTTTTTAGTAAACTAACCAGAAACATTTGCATCCTATTACATTGTCAGAAGCAAGAGATATACATAGTTTTTCCTGAACATGCAACCATTTCCACTTGTACTGATAACAGGACTCCCAATTATCTTCAAGAATCCCCTTTCCTATTTTCAGATCCCATGGTTCTTTTGGACCTGATTGAACAGATTGAACCTTAGCTCTGGAGTTGGGCATAAATCCAGGCTTTGTTACCAAATTCCAACCTGTATCCACAGTAGGTGATTAGTCATTACTTGACTCAAGTCAAGTACTTCTGCTGAAACTAGAGAAGAGAGAAATATCTTTCTCTCTCATACATAGACCATGATAATGTAGGAGTGCAGTACTGAGGGCCCATCATATTGTAATAGGTTTCTAAAAATGAAAGCAAAGCACAAAGAAGAATAAATCAGCCTAGTGGGAAAGATTATTTCTCCAGATATCATTATTTAAGCTCCTGGATCCATCTGTGAGTTAAGTTTTCATTTAGGTGTGCCAATAATGTCATTTAAAAAACAGAGATTCAGGTTAGTATGACTGGAATATTTTGTTAATTACCACTGAACATCTTAATAAATATACACCATTCCTAGGAATATATTTGAAATGCTTCTCAAGCTATTTTTTCATGCAGACTTGTGTGTTTGTGTGTGTGACTGTGTTTGTGTATGTGTTCTTTACAAAATAGAGTGTACTTTTTCCTAAATCCTTAATAGAGTGCTCTGAACCCCCTGACCGTGTAACTTGCTTTTGATGGAGTCATATTAAATACTTGCCCTTATCACTTATTTCTAGGAGTATGTATAGGTTTTCCTTTTCTTTCAGAGGTTTGCATGAAACCTTTCTTATCTGCAACAGGGATTTGAAGAAACATAATGCTGATAATTCATACCATAAAAATCAGCCCTGTGAAACTTATCCTTTTTTGGAATCAATTCTCCAGTTGGGCACAGAGAATAATCCTAAAATATGTAGGGTTTTTTTTTAAGTCCCTAGTAAACATATATAGCAACAGCATTTGTGAAACCATTCCTGCTAACATTGGTCCTTTAGTAGATATTTTATGCATGGCAACATGAGGAAGGTCTAGAGTAATGAAAAAAAAAAAAAGATATCAAGGTGACACTGTACCAGAGATGCTGGTAAAAGAACAGTATTTGGTGTTCTTAGCACATAATAGCAGTTTAGAATGGTACCTTATGACTTATGATAGTATAAGCTTTACATGTGCTGGTGGTCAGAGATTTTTTCAAATTTGTGTTACTCTTTACTACTGAACACTAATTATACCAGACTCCACTCCCACAATGTTCAGGAGACACGTAGTTTGCAGGCTGCATTTAACAAAATGTCAAAGCAGAGACATGAGGTGCTTACTGATTTCCAAAAATTCATACAAGGTATGAAATTGGGAATATATGTTAAAACATCACACTTGTTCTTTCTGAATCATAAAATATTACTTTTCAGTAACTCGGCCTTGATACCCTTGCTCTAAGCAAACTGTCAGTCCCTGTGACAAAGGCACAGAAAACAAGTGCCATGTATTTTGAGCCAAGTTAAAGCAGCCATTTAAAGAAAAAAGGAAATGAAAAATAATAAGCAATGGTGATTTACTTTTCTCCATTATCTTTTGTTTTAAATTTTATTTCCCTTTGGTCTCAGGTAGTTTGTTTGCACTAAGAAATAATTCTACTCTAGCTCATTAAATGGTAGGGTGCACCCGCCAGCTATCATTGTGACAGAGTAGATCCATACACCACATCAACTTTACTCTGACAAACGCAGCGTCAACTCATTATTGTATTTGTGATCTGCTCGGCCAAAGAAGCAGTGATTATGTGGTTCTGTGTTGTAAACTCTGGGTCTGGAGTTCTCTCTTGTCCAGCAAGAGAACAGACACAGGATTAAAATGTGAGAGAGGCTAATGTCCAGGAGGAGAAAAGAGCCCCTAGTAAGGGTCCTTGTTCTGTTTTTATTAGGATCAGAAGGCTTACAGGGGTGATGGACATGCAGAAAGAGACAACGAAACCTTGAACGTTAACTCATGGGTGTGAGGGAAAGGGGGTTTTGAAGATATGCGGTATTAGGGTATTAGCGGTTTGGGTCAATATAAAACAAAGTCCTGACGCAGGGCAGATGGTTGTTTATGGCAGGCAGGAGGCACCACATCTGTTTACCTAAAGTTGCTTAGTGGACAAGAAAGACAGAGCTTTCTACCTCAGGGTCAACAAGGCACCTTTCTTTTGGTAATCAGGTCTGCTCCAGGCAAATTCATTCTGCTTCTGTCTATAGCCCTGTTTACCTGTTACCTGTTTTGGTCCTTCCTTCCTGTAAAAGCAGCTTTCTGCTCTTGTACTAAGTCAGGGGGCATTTCTGTCCTGAATACCTAATCTTGTTTACCTAATTTTGGATGCTTTCATCCTGGGGTTTTCTGTTCCTATATGTCTTATTAACACCTGGGTGCAAGCTCAGGGAATTCCTAAGCTTATTCCCCACAGTTCTGTTTGTGAAGAGTATGTGTTGATGTGCTTTAGGTGTTGGTATATGCCATTGTCCCTTGCAAACTTCCATAAAAACCTAATATTACAAGTTAAAGGTCCCTAAAAGGCAATATTTTCACAGAATGTCCTATATACTACTGCATTAAGTTTTACTCTTTAATATATTATATTGCCCTAGTGGAGATTTAAAAGAATAAAAGTATTGTGAGAAAATTGCGACATTATCATTATCAGGATATCAGTTTTTTTCTTTTAATTTCTTATGCTATTCAGGGTGGGAGTACTATAATAAGGCATGTGGGAGCAAGTTGGAATTACATGGGGGAAAAAAAAAAGAAGAAGAGTGCCCATCCGTCTGAAGCATTAGAGCATCCTGTCCAATAGAAATTTTTGCCTCATCCATATCATTGTGGTCCTGAGAAATTGTCTCTTCAAAAAGGTGTGGCCACAAGAATAAGAGGCCCTCCTTGTTCGTTACATACTTTCCTGTCTCACTTTCTCAGCTCACTGCATTTTAAGTTGCCACTCAAATCCAAAAGGAAGAAGTTCATATATTCCATCTGTGTTAACAAAAAAGATCTTGACTAAACTATTAGACGATCTACTCTTTATAACTAATATCTTTAATAAGGTCTTTTCATTCTGCTGGAATAGAGACTAATACTGACTCTGCAGATTCGTCACTATATATACTAGGAATGCAAGGGATATAAGAAAAAGAGATATATTTTCCCCTGAGGAGATTCTTTCTCCAGTCTACTACTAGCAAGCAAAGGAGAGAATTAGTCATGATCACTTGGGGAGCTCCAAACAAAAGAAAACAAATAAACACCAAAGCAACTATAATGTGTTTTAGGGATGTATATAGTAATTTAGAGGTAATAAGAAAAGTTTCTCTTTATCCAAGACACAATGTGAAAAGCTGTTAAAAGATTATGTTTATCTTAGGTAATTATAGAAGAAAATGGGTACATGTTATTGCAGAGAAAGAGATTTTGACTCAGAAAGCATTGCCTGAAGATTTTTAGCAGGATTGCTCAATATAAAGAGTAAGTCTCCTGATAGAAATTTTCAGATGCTAGATGTATCAGCCTTCAAAGAGGAAAGCTACATGGATTCTTATATAAAATAAGTGGTTTTCTCCAATAATAGAAATGAAAATTTCTGATGTTTACTGAGTAGTTACCATGTGCAGAAACATTATTTAGTAATTTTTCCTAAGCTGTCCCATTTAAGCCTCACAACTCCTTTTGGTTGAAAGGAATGTACTGAAAGAGAAGAGAAGAAATAAAGAATGGGCAGAGAGATTTTGGGATCTGTACTTCACCACAAACCCTGACCAGTCCTGTGTAAACTCTGAAGCTGAGATGGCCCTTTAGAATTCTCCTGACTTGAGGCAATGAGGCTGGTGTTTATACTTCCATGTGTATCAGTCACTAGAAGGTTGTCTCAAGAATGAAGCATAAGTTTTGTAAGGCGGGGCGGGGGGTGGAGGGGAGTTTCTTAAGCAAGGGCAGCTCCCGAAGGAGCTTGACAACTGGCACCTGGGGGAATATATCTTCAGTCCTGACGGGGACATCAGGTCTTGGGCTCCCAGAATCCATGTCCATCAGTACAATAGCTTAATATTCTAGCAAAGTATTACTAGTCACATCCTTTCCACCGGCCATCCTAAAGTCTATTTCTTTGGGAAATAGTTAAAGGGAATCTGTTCAAATCAACACTATTTGTCATGTGTTAGAGTGACATTCTTTAGAGTGACATTTCAGGCTGTATATCATGATAGGCTGAGGAGACTTGGTTAAATTTCATCATTTAACCAACACCCCATTACTCATTCATTTAATAAGTAGCTATCAACTCTAAGTTCCAGGTGTTTTTCTAGGCATTGGAGATTTAAAAAAAAAAAAAAAAGGCATGCCATGTATGTTGATAGATATTTGTTAAGTGATGAGTGACAGGATAGGGAAGTAAATAACACTTTTACTTCTTTCATACTCACTATGAATCAGGACAGTTCTAAATTCTTTGCATATATTAATGCTTTAACCTCTTGCAACATTGCTATGAAACAGGCATGACTAAAACTTAAGAAATTGGCACAAGGAGGTTATGCAACTTCCCATACCTCCCAGATACTGGTTTTTGCAGCTAGCATCCAAACTTTCAGTGTCTGCCTCCAAAGTTGCTCTGATCCACATCCACTAATCATGACCATGATGCTTCACAGTACACCACGTGAAGGCTTTTAGAAGATGTGGGAGGGGCTAGATTCCTTAATCTAGTGATGAAGAACAAGTGATTTATCAAGAACTTTTAACTGATTATTAAAATAAGAGTGCAGAATTTTGTTTGGTTTTGACAGAATCTAAATATTTTATGCAGTTTAACCCATTTACATTAATCCCTAAGGATACTTGGGTATGTTGCTTCTGAGAATTTTCTGATGGCCTTATCTGACACATATCATCTTCTGGTGCTGAGATCTGGGACACAGCACGCACCCAGTCCTGAGGTCACCTTTAACATGGTATTGGGTTAAGCATAACAAATTCTTCCTAATTCATGGAGAAATGCCTAGGACTTCCTCAGTTTTAGCCCTGAAGATCTGCATCCTAGGAACATCTTCAAACCTGAGCAAACTGAAATGGTTTTGTACTTTATGCTGTATCCTTATGCTTGTTGCTAATATCATTGCTCTATCATATCAGTATCTATGATATTGCTAATATCATCATGGGGAAAATATTTAAGAAAGCCCAGTTATTTGCAAGCAGAAATATAGAGAGAAGGGATACATTGAAAACTATCCATTTGGTCTTCTTTCAGAAAGACTGTTGAGAAGGGGGAGGAAGGGTAAGGGATCTCTAGGCCTTGTTCTCTAGGCTTTGTGCACTTCCTGCAGGAGTGCTGTCTGAAGCCAAGCTGAATGTGCCATTTGCTACCAGGAATTTTCGGAATGTCCCATTGTACTTTCCTGTTGCCCTACACTTTCTCATCCTTCAATATTCTAAGTTACAATATTTTTTTAAAAGACAACAAAGATTTTTTTTACATTTATCATTTCTACCTAATTACTAGCAATATTTAGGATTATGCCTGCCCTTAAATCTGATCAGAAGATTTCATTTTTTTTTTTAATTTTTTCAACGTTTATTTATTTTTGGGACAGAGAGAGACAGAGCATGAACGGGGGAGGGGCAGAGAGAGAGGGAGACACAGAATCAGAAACAGGCTCCAGGCTCTGAGCCATCAGCCCAGAGCCTGACGCGGGGCTCGAACTCATGGACCGCGAGATCGTGACCTGGCTGAAGTCGGACGCTTAGCCGACTGCACCACCCAGGCGCCCCAAGATCAGAAGCTTTCATAAAAGTAGTTCAAATCATGGGGTTTTATGAGCCCTGTTTCACTTTAGTATGCTGTTTTCAAAATAAAGCAAAAAAAAACACCTATTTTTTATTTAAGCTGTGTGATATCAGAAATGATATTATGATTTTAACACCTTAGTATTAGGAAAAAATAAACTATTTATTAGGTAAAAATCATGTCAACAAAATAGGAATTCTGGTTAAAGAATGTTGAAAGGAATGTTTTAAAGCAAAAGTCAATAAAAGCATACAAAAACATGAAAGATGACTAATGAGAAAATCAAGCCCTTTACACGGTGATGAATGCCATAAAAATGTGAAAACTCGCACTATATTACCAGATGAAAAACAATATGAAACATGAAAAAAAACTAATTAGGGAAAAAAATAACACAACAACAAAGACAACTTGAAAATACCTGATGAGATAATTACATTTAATAGTCAAAGAATACCAAAGGTTGAAGTATATATACTTGTTTTATCAGTGATCTAAAGTGATATCAGGGACTCAGATACCAGAACTAGTGCACCAGCTAAGTATTCACTGGAATGACTTTAAGTTATGTTCTTTAAAAGAGTGACATAATCTCTGTGGTCCTGATAACCTCTCATGAACTGTTACCCATGGTTATATGTGTTAGCTGTTGATTTAGAAAAGGATAAATGAATTCAATATATGCATTTAGCATTATATTTCCTGGATCTTTCATTATATTTACAAGACCAATTACAGTTGGACGCAAGGATTATGGAAAAGTTGAATGCCTTCTTTACACTAAAACATTGAAGAGAAACACTGCTTTTCCTTTTTTTTGTAGGTTGTTGTCTTTATTGATTTTTGTCCCGCATATAGACAGGAAGTTCTATCCTGGAACTTCTCTCTCTGACTACTTCTGAAAAGGCACAGACTTGGTCATGTACATACTATTCCAAACTGTCAGGGATGACTGTGATAGTACTCACAAGTTTGGATTCCTAGGAATCACCTGTGGGTCAGAGAAGCCTATTTTATGTTCGGTCAGAGGTTGTGTTCAAGTTCCTCTTGCAAGTGAGGTTTCTGCCCCACTGATTTGCAAACAATCTATCGAGGCTGTGGTCTGATTTCTTATTGCTGCCTGTTGTAAAATACAGAGGGTAAGGAGATAAATTGAGGGAAAAACTTCTAAGCAAAAAAGAACCAGGACTTGATGATTTGGGAAATCCTCAGGCTATCTACATTGTAAAACCTATCAAAATTAATTTACTGCCAAGAGAGGATTCTCTGGAGAGAGAACAAAGTTGTGGCTAGCAATCATTTTGTAATGCTTCAGAAGGATTAAAAAGACAGTGTATTCATCACACAGAAAACTTTGTGAGATTAGATGTGTGACATGTAGTTCCCCTTAGCCATCTCAGAAGAAGCTAGAAATAGATATGGGATTATCAGGAAAGATCTATGGAAGAACCTTTTGTCTAACATAATGAATCCATGTGACATACATGGGATATGCACAAGGTATTTGCGAGTTTTGGACGAGCAGAAATACCGTCAATTTGTACTAAGAGGAACTAAGGGGGACACTGAAGATTGTGAGACTCCCAAAATTCTACAGGCATGAAGTAAGATAATAAGATTACTAAGCTGCAAGAGCATGCTATCCTTCATGAAAAGAATGGATGATTCCAAGAACAAAGCAATAAGCACAGTGGGTGTAACCTTAAAGCACAGAGTATTATTCCCAGGCCTTGAAGCCTAATGTTTTCCCAGCTGGATTTTGAAATTGCTGGGACAGGTAACTCCTTTTTTGTTTATTTGTTTGTTTATTTTCTGGCTTTTTGACTGGGAATCTCTAGAATTGTATTTCTGTGTTGAATGAGACTTTATACCTGTCCTGCATGAAAGTCCTCCTCCCTTGGCCCACATCATGAGGGCTCTCCTATTACTTTGATGCCAGCTTTTGTCATGATCACATCTCAAGGTCTGAGGAGAAATTTTACAAATGGACATAAATTATTTTAATGTATTTTTTATCACTTAGGGGTTCATATACTCTTGCACTGGCCCATGTTCAATATTTAGCAAATTATTTAAATATTAGCAGAACTCTTTTTTTCTTGATTGTCGGCTTATTGCATCCACCCCGGGTAAGTAAGTACTGTGTCCTATCTCTCTTAAGAAGACCCTGTCTTTCTGTAGACTTTTGGTTATTTTGTTACCCTGAGTTCAAGAAGTTTTGGTTTGTACACCATCCAGCTTTTTATGTAGCTGTTGTACAGTTGGGAAACAATGATCTTTCCAGTATTATATATTTTAAGTAAAAGCTTAAAATTACGTTTCCCTTGTCTGGAAGACTCTCAGTTTTGGTGTAGAGACGTATTTGATTCTTACAGAATGCTTACCATTATGTAGCTAAACTTAAAGCAAACTATATATATCATTCTGGGAAACCACTGTCTTAGTTCAGATAAACACAAAGCAATATAAAGTGGTATAATATTAAAGTGAGATGCTCGGTTCTGCAACATAGAGACTGAGTCTAAGCTGAGAGCAAAATGGTTCGTTATACTAGAAATCTACTCTGACTCACTCTGCCTCAGACTGAATTGGTAAAAATGTGCTTCTTTCTCCTTTGAGAAAGCCTCAATCTGTGTAAATTTGTTTGCCTGCCTTCTCATTCATCTTTAAACAGAGAGAGAGACAGAGAGACAGAGAGAGATGAGACAGAATGAGAGAGAATATGAATCTGACATCTAGAGACAGAGACAGAGAATTTTTTTTTCTGGCAACAGAGAATTTAACCCAAAGTGAGGCACCAAAGCCTTGACCTTGGGTAGCCTACATGCTGAAGGTATACTTTATAGTATAGTGGCTCAGACTAGACAGAATGAGTTGGCTGATTTGATGAACTCCCCTTAGCTTCGCAGAGTTGACAAGGAGATTTTTTCAGGACACTTGGGTTATATTTTCATCAATATCTTATTATGAAGACATGTCTTACTATAACTTCCATAAGTGAAGAGACCGTCTACATTCATTCTTTTCCACTTTTATAGCTTCACATTCTGTACACATACTGCATGTATTCATTAAATGTTACAGGTTCATTAGACCTGTGCAAAAGTACCATCCCTACTCAAACATGAGTGTCGTTCTTCATATACTGATATTATTAGTTTATGTGTAAGGTTGATTGCCAAAGTTGAATGCTTATGAATTGATATTAGTTGTGGCAATGTTTTCTTCATTTCCTTTTATATTTTTAAATTGTAGTCATTGAACATTGTACATATTTTGAATTTCTAATGGGTAGAAACTGAATTAATACGCTTTAACTCATTTATTTTCCAGTTCTATCTAGAACTGTTGTGCAAATTTGCAATTCATCCAGCCAGTATTGTTCAGATAGGGATGCAAACCCCGAGGTTTGCATCTGAAGCATTTCCTTTGACAGTGTGAAGCATAGATGACGAAGTTATTTTCCCTTGTCCAGTGCCTGATAGCTTTTTGTTATAAAATTTGCAGGGCATGTCACTGATGCTATTAGCTTGTGGAATTTATTAATGACTAAAGTTCGGTAAACTCTATTAAAGAATATTCCTGATGGATTTGATAACAAGTCAAATTTGAGCATTTTTGAGATGCCTCAGATTTTACTTTTTTAAGAGAAGAACTTTTTAATCTAGTGATACCTTCATTATCCTACTAGGAAAAGAAATGAGTATAGACAATTCCATATTGTTAATGTTTTAAGTGGAAAGAAAATAAAATAATGGCAAAAGTTGTTAGGAAAAAAATAGAAACCTGTGTAGCTTCTACTTCCTAAGTTTCTTCAACTTTTTTCCCATATCCTTCTCAGGGCTGAAAATGGTCTTTATCTATCTAAATGGGTAAGCCTGGCCCTTCTTCCTTTTATATGCCTATTGAATCTCACCTACCACAGGAAAGGTAGGCTGTTTATATCTGTGTGTTTTATTCTCATTGTTTGTTTGCTTTATTTAATAGTCTCTTTCAGCTCCTTGTGGTTTATAACACAGATCCTGTTCTTGTCAACAAAATATTAATTAATCTGATTTTTCATCTCAGTAGAAACATGGAGGTATAACAGGGCTGGTATGCAGAAACAAAATTGTGGTTAATGGAATTCTAATTAAGTTACCAAAGTCATCTTTTTTTATTTTTATTTATTTTTAATTTTTTTTTCAACGTTTATTTATTTTTGGGACAGAGAGAGACAGAGCATGAATGGGGGAGGGGCAGAGAGAGAGGGAGACACATAATCGGAAACAGGCTCCAGGCTCTGAGCCATCAGCCCAGAGCCTGTCGCGGGGCTCGAACTCACGGACCGTGAGATCGTGACCTGGCTGAAGTCGGACGCTTAACCGACTGAGCCACCCAGGCGCCCCTAAAGTCATCTTTAATATAATAGCAGTTATTGTCTAAAATATTCTGCAACTGAGAGTATTAATGTATAATCCTTGTATAAATTACAATCCTATTCTGCCAAAATAGTAGAATACTTAAAATGACAGATTCTAGATACAAAATGCCTGGGCTTTAAAACTGTCTATACTACTTACTAGTTGAGTAGACTCGGATTTTTTAAAAATTTATCTTTATTTTTGCGAGTTTGAGTGGTGTAGGGGCAGAGAGAGAGGGGGACAGAGGATCCGAAGTGGGCTCTGACAGTACCAGGCCTGATGTGGGGCTCGAACTCACAAATCATGAGATCATGACCTGAGCCGAAGTCAGATGCTCAACTGACTGAGCCACCCAGGCACCCCAAGTAGACTCAGATTGGAAAACACCGTCTCCTCATCTGTAAAAGGGGGATATTACTAGTACCTTCCTCTGAAGGTTCTTGTGTGAATGAAATGAGGCAATATATGTAAATGTAGAACATAACTCATATTGGATATTTCTATTATTTTTATGCATTTAAAACAATGACATAGTTCACTCAAACTTCTACTCCTTTGCACCTAGGAGAGTGAAATAAAAAGGGGAACACAGCTTCAGATCCTCTCCATATAATCCACAAGTAGAGCAAAAGTCTGCTATTATAGTTTGGGTTGTGAGTTTGGCATTTTCAATTCAGTATCTGAATTTCCAGCTACTGGGTATGCAAGTAGGCGTCTTTTAGCCATGTTGGTCAGTTTAGCTATTTAAGGTGAGGTGTCCACTGTTCAATATATTTCTGCTATGAGTTTGGTAGAATGATCATGAAAGTTTATCTTGCTCAAATAACCCAGAAATTATCTACCTGTGTGGTAGACATCTCACGGTTTAGCATCTAAGAGGCAGACTAATGGGGTATTTATTTCCTTTGAAGATCAATAAGAATTTACTTTATTTCCTCTCCTGATGGCTCTTCTAACTTTCCCTTTACCTTCTTGTGGATGGAATTACACATTGCCATAGAGATACAATAAAAAATCCTGGCAAATTCAGACTCAGACAAGCACATCTAATTTACCTTTCAATTTGGCTGGTGTTTCTGTCTCTACTATAGTGCTCAATTTGGTTTCCACCTAGCACAAGGTGTTTTAACTGTCAGCCATACAAATTAGTGTCAGGAAGGGCCAATTAGGTCATCAAGTCAATCTTTTCACCAGAGTAGGATAGATTGCTGATGTTACTTTTCTTCTTCTATTTTCCCCCTGGCTAGAATTGAACATGTTTCTTGTTATTTCTTGAGGGCAAGGAAGATAAAAATCAATAATAAAAGTAGTTGTGGGTTTAGGAGAACTTGTATCTTAAATGGGGAGGAGGGATTTTACTTAAGCATTTGCTGAGCACTTTTCATTCCACGGGATGATAAATGACCTCTACTCCATTTTTCTTTTACTAGCAAAAAACAAATCGACATTTTATCACCATGCAAAGTCAGACCTAGAATTCTATCATTGGCATGTATATTTCCCCAGGGAGATAAATCTTCCACAGAATCCTCCTGATCTAATGACAAATCCTTTTAGATTTATCTTTTGTTTAATAAGAGTAAGACTATTGGAGTATTGGATTTCCATATTTGGCTATGGAAGAGAGAGAGATTGAGAAAGGGTGTGTATCTATAAGTATACATATAAATGTACATGTAGAGTGTGTGTGGTGTCCATGTGTGTGTTATGAAAAATATTAATTAGATTAACATAACACATGGTGATGGATTTTTTCCCCCAGAAGCATTAACACTGGAGTGATGCTTAGAAATAGTTTAACCAAACTTTCTCATTTTACATACAGGCTAAGTTTTATTTGCTCATAGTTACCAAGATAGATTGAACATGATTCAGGACTAGACCAGACTTTCTGATTTCTAGTTGTGTTTCTTCTCCTAAACTACTCTTGCTTAAGATTATTTTTTCATTTTTTATAAAAAAGAGTGAGAATTAAAAATGTTCTAGCCTGGAGCCTAAACTTGAAGGCTTGAGACCAGAACAGAGGCAAGTTTTTGTGCCGTTAGCTCAGATATGCAGATATGCAGTCTCCTCTTCTACAGGGAATATTCTTCAAGTCAGAGATAGAAGGGACTGACATTTGTTATTTAAATGCTGACTCTTGTGTTGTCTAACTTGCAGTCAGACATCAGGCATTTTCATAAAGAAATGGAGGGAAACTGGAAGTAAGGTCACAGTTTAAAGCTAGGTAATTTCTTGATATAACATTGTATCTTTCTAAGATCCTGTTGATTAAAATATTAATAAATTAAATTTTAGTCTAAATTAATTGCAGTGGTAAATAATACACAAATGAATGAAAATAATATATTGTAATAATATAGCAAAATGTGTTGTGGGCTTTGATTCATCTAACCCTATTTGTTAAAATTCCTCAGGAGTCATGAGTAGTACTGTTGAGTCTCTTCTCATATTCTGATTTCTGTAATAACTAAGCAAGTAAGAAAAGATTAAAGTGAAAAATAAACATGTAGCTCTAATGACAATATTGTCTCAAGATTTATCAAAGTTATGATTCATCTTAGTCTTTATAATTACTTTTTCTTGTATGTGCTATGTCCCAGGAATGATCTCCCAACAAGATGTTTGTATCTGATTCTGATTAGGAATAAACTTTTTGAATACAGAGGATAAACCATGGACACATATTAATATCACAGCGTGGTACCAACAATAACAATGATTGCAATATGAGCACTTTGCACTTATTGAGAATATGCATCGTGCCTTTCTTTGTTTTTTAAATGAAGATACCAAGATTTAGAGAAGTAACTTAGTTGAGGTCGCACGCTTTGTAAATGATAGAGCTAGCTCTAAACCCAGGTGAGTCTGACATCAGAATCTACACCATCAAATCTCACACTCCAGTGTGTGTGTGTGTGTGTGTGTGTGTGTGTGTGTGTGTGTGTGTATACAGATATGTACCTGTGTGGTGTCTGCATGGACATTGCATGTCAGTTAAGAGAAAGCAGATAATGTGAAGGAGAGGATGATGAGGTAATCAGATAACAATAGCAACGTATCTCTGATCAGAGTTTTACTTTTGTTTTTTGTTTTTTTCCTTTTGTTTTGTTGTTACTGAATAAAAGAGTTACAGACTGTGTATTTAGCTGATCAGTTGAGCAGACTGATTTATATTAATAATACTATACTGTTACTGCCATTTAAAATAATAGTTTTCTACTTGCTAAGTGGCTTGATTCTTTTTTTGCTTAAACTTATGTTTGGTTGAGTTAAAAAATATAAAGGGAAATAGATGTCTAAAATAACTTAATATAAAATGTTAAGTACATAACTACCATATGTAAAGCATTATGTCTACATTTCTGTAATTTTTGGCCTTCAGGGACTGCATTTTCACCATCTTTGGCAAAGCTATCTGACAAAATAAGAAATAAAATACTAAAGTAACCTCATTCTGAAAAAGTAAAATGGAAATAGAACAGATGTCATTTTGTAAATGGAGAATAAAAAGGTCTGTGTTTGTCACCATATGAAAAGTTTAAAATAATTTCACCTCATGAAGAGTTAGACTTCAAGTGATTATAGAATTACTGATGGGTGGGAGTAGCACAATTAAATTTATTAAAGTTCTGTTGGTGTCACTTATAGATACAGTGAATTATATATTATTTATTCGCTAAGATAATGCATTATGCAATTAGAGCTATTTTCTATTTTATATAATTTAAATTCTGTATTAAACTGCATTTAAGTAAAAATTCAAACAATTTAATATGCATCTATCACAACTGAGGATGGCAGGTGTCTGGGGCATAATATAGGAGGCTTGATTTATTTCCAGCTTCTTGCTTGATAAAAAAGATTCAGAATTAATTATCAATCCAGCCTAAAGAGAACTTATTAAAATTGTATGTTTTCAGATAAATTTATTCTTTAAAAAATGCTTCTTTTACTCATACCCCACCCCCACCCACACCAGTGACTCCATTTCCTGCTATATGTATAGCATTGATGAGACTTTAATAAATAAGGAAGTATTTGAGTTTCCTAATTCTTAGCTATGAAATTTTAAAGATTGTCAAAATATGAGAATAAACCTGTAACACACAGTTGGATTTGGGGGAGGGGATTATTTGTTAGCAGCATTCCTCCCTCCTAATCATGTACAAATTTCCTTTCTCTTCTATACAGTATGGTAAGACTCTTAACTATGTGCACTGTTCTGCCCATAGCAAGGTTTGAGCTCTTGATTCAACCAAGGTCAGTTAGAATCAGAAACTTGAGCATGCCACAAAAGGATATAAACACACTCAATTCCATTTCATTCTAGAAGAGGCTGTCAGACTTCATGCCTCCTACTATAAGACTAATGCCATTGCCATCCAGAATTTCTTGTCCAATTAAAATTGGATATTTAAGGATCCAGGATCTCCTACCTTAAATATCCAATTCTGCATTCTTAAAAACCATTGTGCATTCTACCAAAATCCTTTTTAAATACTTATTTTGTTGTAGATAATTTATAGCCAGCTTCTGTGATTTGCAACTAAAAACACACCAATATTACAAGATTCTAGCACATATCTGTATTGTTTTAACTCAAAAGTACTAAACTTTAGAAGGCAATGTTTTATCCATGGTTTGTCAATATATGACTTTGAGTTGTCAAAATCTGCTCCCCGGATACATATGTGTCCGAGAAACCCACCATATTCAGCCTAAATTTGGTATATAGCATTGTACTGTATGATTCCTTATGAAAAATGTTTTCGTTTTGGGCCAGGGTCTTATCCTCTGTCATTTACCTGAAAAAAAATAGGAGAATATATTATAAGAATGAATTTAATGTTGTCTGAAAAATCATTACCAAGATCTAGAAGTTCAGGGAAGGTTATAATGCAATAAGTTCCTTAAAATAGATACGTTGGAAAAAAATAGGTAAATTGGTCGCAAATTGTGCTCTTAGGAGAATGTAACTTTTTGTTGCTAATATTGACATTTAAAATAGTTTTATCGTCTGAATTATTCAAATGATATTTAATAAATATCAAATAACTGTTAACGATTATGCATGGTAGTGACATAATTTTATCTTTTAAATAGATACAACAACATACATGCATTTATAAATTAAGAGTATTTGTTGGAAAAATAAGTGTACAAATTTATGTGAGCATTTGTCTTTGAATTTTACATAGCCAAAGACACAAGTTGAAATATCTAGAATTCCCGAGTT
This sequence comes from Leopardus geoffroyi, assembly GCF_018350155.1. Taxonomy (NCBI): domain Eukaryota; kingdom Metazoa; phylum Chordata; class Mammalia; order Carnivora; family Felidae; genus Leopardus; species Leopardus geoffroyi. Next base: position 50,831,064 of record NC_059333.1, on the reverse strand, counting down.
TTCCCATTTTATGTGGTGATCTTAATATTTTGGTTTATTTTGTTATTTCTAATTCATGCTGTTCCATTAATTTCAAACAAAATAATAGTTTTATACATAGCTTCTTATAGGCAGTGTCTCCAGAAAGATAGAGAAAATACTAAATTAATCTGTGTAACTATGTATGTTTATGTAGAGTGCTGGCTAATGGAGATCAGCACGCATAGTCCAGCATCTTGCCTGGGTGAAGGTACCAGAAACCACTTCTTGTTTTGGTCCCTAAGAAGTATAACACTGAATGCAAAACAAATCAAAGCAACAAAATGTGCACATTAAATTTTTTTTTAGATGGTAATGATGTTTTTCTTTCATTTTTTTTTTTTTTACTGTGGATCATACATCTTTGAACGTTCCTCCTCTTATAGATGACATCTGAAAATGGTACCTGTTTAATCCATCATAGCATTACGAAGGTTGATTTTAGAGGAAAATTGCTACATGGATCATATTGTTATTATTGTTTTTTTGTCTGACACTTTATGTACAGTCCTGAGCTGTCACTTCATAATTCTAAAAAAATATGAGAGCTATTACCAGAAGAGGTGGTTTGTCACCAGGTATAAAACATAATTGTTGTTGGTTGTTTTGTTTTGCTTTTAACTAAGCAGTAGAACTGAAATGACTCCATATCTGACAATTTTGCGTGATGATGGATGGTTAGAGATTGTAACTTACCATATAGTGGAAAGAGTAACGGGCGGCAATACAACACAGAGCAAAATCAAATGCCTTTTATTTCTTCCAAAATAACATTTATTTTTCTAATTAACAGGAATTTTACGTATATAATTGGGTCAAAATTACACTGCAGTTGAGATGCTTCCATAGTCAAGGGCAGATACACAATATACCATTTATCAAACTTGCTAGACTCAGAAGCAGGGTATTGAGAAGAAAGAAAAACATTTATGACATCCACAATTTTCCATCCTGCAGTGCAGTAATTTCTACCTCTCTCTCATGATTGTGGATTCCAAAAAGCAGAGATTTGGTAAAATACATTTTGATACTTTCTCCATCAAATGGCCACGCCAGAGCACAAACTTAGATATTTTCATTTACATAATAAGTAAATGAGAATCATAACTTTAATAAAGATAATAATAAAATGATTAATGATGATTTGGATCTTATGAAAACTTTAAATTTATTAGCTCATTTAATCTAAAAAATCTTATGAGGTAGGCACTATTATTATTCCTCCTGTGCAAGCAAACATTTACTAAAGTAACACATCTAGTAAGTGATAGAAAGGGGATTTAAATACAGGCATTCTGATTCCATAGACTAAACTCTTAACCATTGCTTATTTACATTTTTCTTCTTCAATAGAAATTAGGTTATGACTGTATTTGATGACTGTTTTAGTTTTCTGTTGTTGCTCTATCACACAAACACAAATATAGTGGCTTAAAGTGACCCCAATTCATTGTGCTACAGTTCTGGAACTCAGAAGCTCTAAAATCAAGGTGTTAACCAGGCTGCACTGCTTCTGAAGCTTCTAGGGGAGGATCCATTTCCTTGCTTTTTTTAGCTTTTAGAGGCCGCTCAAATTCCTTGGTTTGTGACCCCACCCCTACCCCCCACAGTGAGAAACTGAATTATTCCAATCTCTGCTTTTTCTTTTTGAGATAACATTGTGTAAGTTTAAGGTTTATAATACGTTGATTTGATACATTTACATATTACCAGTACCACTATAGCATTAGCAGCAATCCCCATCCTGGGTATATATCTAGAAGAATTGAAATCAAGATCTTGATGTCTACACACCTGTGTCCATTGCAGGGTTATTCACAATATTTCATATATATTTACAATGTTTTTTACATATATAAGTGTATTATATGGTCCCATACACACAGACACACACATACCAATTATGGAATATTATTCAACAATAAGAAATAAAGAAATCTTGCCATTTGCAACAACATGGATGGACCTTGGGGGCATTATGCTAAGTGAGATGAGTCAGACATAGAAAGATAAATATTGTATGATATCACTTACATATGGAATCTGTAAAAGCTCTTAAAAAAGCACAAATCTCCTCTTCTAACCCTGACTTTCCTACGTCTTTCTTATATGGACCTTGTGATTACATTGGCCTACCTGGATGGATAATCAAGCACAATCTCTCCATCTCAAGATTTTAAATTAATCTGTAACATTCACAGATTCTGGAAAGTAGAGCATAGGAATCCTTTTGTCCTTTGGGGAGGTCATTTTTCAGCCTAAAACAATGATCAATAAGTATGTAAAAATTTTAGTAATAGCAGTCGTGGTCTTACTATATCAGTGAAAGTAGAGACAGGATTATGCTTATGTTATCAGAATTAGACTTTCAGGATTTTATAAAAACATTTGAATTCTGTAGCATTTAATTCTTGTTTTCTCCCTGCTACTTAACAAATTAAATGATTTGAACTTAAAAGAGTGATTGGCACTTTTTCAGAGGTTTAAAAACAGGATTGGGACAAAGCCAGTTGCAAATAACCGTGAACAGATATGATTAACAAACCTTAAGTCTAATGCCTGATTCTTTTATTGTTTGGATCTTATATCACTTGTTCAGGCTACTAGTATGACTACTAGTATGACAAAACCTAGAAAATAGGTGAAAAAAGACTGAATGTCAAATGTGGATGCTACTCAAGGACTTTTCTTAAGACCCCAAAGGAAACCTATGGCTGTAATGTTAATACTTGACATCGATTCTCTCTCTCTCTCTCTCTCTCACACACACACACACACACACACACACACACTTTTTTATTTATGCAAAATGTTTTCATACACATTGCTTCTTTCCAACTTCATAATAAGTCTGTGGATTCAGTTAGGCAACTAGTATGGTCATGGCCATAAAATTGTTCACCAATATAAGTTCTTATAAGTAAATGGTAGATCTTAGACTATAAAACTCATTTAATGATTTCTAGTCAATTCTTAATCAAAGATTCTGTGTGATGTTTTAAAATATAACTTATTTAGTTCCAAATTCTTTAGTTTTACCTTGGTGTTTTGTAAACATTAATAAACTGTGAATGGCTTATACATAAATAATTTATTTATAAAATGAAATACGTGCATGTTTTAAAAAGCCATCACTGCTTAAGCAATCATAAAATTTAATACAGAGGAAAAGCATGCAGTTATCAATAGCATACACACACATCATATGCTATTGTGCATACAGCATAATGCATATACATGTATATGCATGTATACACACACACAAATTTTATGTATTTATTTAAAATAATGAGGTTCAGAGGCAGAAGCATATTTTTGAAAGAAGTACTGACTTCTGACAGAATTGCAAAGAAACCTAAATGCATTCTATCCTCTCTCCTATTTTCATCCTACCTTGGATTTCTTAGGTTTCTTTTTTGATATAGACTACCTTATTCTCCCAGTAGTTCAACCTTCCCCCCAAATTAACCCATGCTTTTGCTTCAATTCTTTTATAAAAGTTTTATTACTCAGACAATAAATTATCGTGTGTCAAGCAGTACAGCAAGCCCTGAAGCCTGGAGTTAGGAAGATCAATGAAGTGGTGCCTGCCCTTCAAGAATTTATTAGTCACTAGGTATGATCATACATGTACACATAGATGATTACAATAAGAGACAAATTGCAAGTATAATATTGGTAGAAATGTGTAACTGTGTTCTGTCTTAAGCATCACAACATTTGTTCTCTTGATGCTTTACTCTGTGCTATTTATGGGGAAAGATTTTTGATGAAAGCTTTTAGTAAAGGGTTAACATTATTTTAATCAAACTTATTGATATTGACTTACACTTAACAGAAGGCTTAGTAGAAGAAGATGTATAAAGATGGCTTTATTTGATCTGAAGAAGTAAATCTTACAAAATGTAGTTTCAGGTTTTGTGGTAGATTTATAGTAGGCCTGTCTTTTGGAGAGGAATTATTTCAGTACTCTTCACATCACATGATAATGTTGCATGCTCATAGAATCACTGAGCTCTGTTTATAACTTTTTTAAAACAATGGTTCTGTAGATAAGCCCCTGATTCAATGAGTTTAGAGCAGTGGTGCTAAAACATCACTGTGCATAGGAAGCATCTGGAATGCTTATCAATAAATACAGAGATACTTGTCAGTTAACTTTTTTCAAAGAAGCTCAGGAATATGCCAGTGATGCTAGCATGTGCTTCAAAGAGCTAATTTTAAGGAAAATTGTATTGAATAGTTACAGAAAATAAATACATACAAATTCTCAATTGCCCTAGCATTGTATATACATAAATCTCCCAGCAGTCTGTAAAACATTTGGCAGATTTGCCCATCTGTTTAGTCCCTTAAACTCCTTTTTATTTCAAAGCTAAGAATGAGAGCCTCAGGAACAGCCATATATTATTTGGCCCAATTTTAAATTCTGATCCCCTTATCGATACAAAATGACCCATAGACTCTAATGATAGATTCCTAATTTCCAGGAATTCAACCTTAACAGTCACATCGATACATACAGTTCTACATAGAAGGTCTAGTTAATACCCAAACAAGCACATTTTCCATCAGGAAGTTCACCTCAGTCCAGCATAATTCCTGTCTTCTGGTTGATTATTGATGGACTGGCAATCTTTTTTTTTTCTTTTTTTTAATTGGCAGAGCCACTTGGATTGGATTCTCCAGGCCACCATCAGGTTTTTCAGTGAATGAGATGCCATAGTCTTCATATTACATATTATTTTGCCTGGTTTCATTCATTCGTTCTTTGTCAGTTAATGTTTTTCATTCTTTGTATACATTTCACATGTGCCAGCTTTCTATTGATAGAAAGTATATTTTAACCTCAGGGGGTTAACCTCATTTGCAAAGAGGACAAAAATTTCTTCACTATTATTTCCAAAAAACAAACCAATAAAACAAGTACTCTGTTAGGAGAAACAAGTGATACAGAGAGAGATGGTTAAATAGCCCCTATTTTCCAATACTATTTCCATTTTACTTTTCATTTCATGTGCATTTTAGGGAAACTAAATTCCCCTATTTTGTATTAATTGTCACTTACAAAAGGAACTTTTGTTATTAGAAGAACATTTGAAGATAAAAATTTTGCTCCTAATATTTTACTAATGAGGCTAATATTTTATGTTTGATTTTAAGAAGTAGACAAATACAGTTAATATTACATGATCCTTCAATAGATAATCTGAAATAAAATTTAAAAATGACATAGAAAAGAAAAAAAACAATTAGTGTACAAACACAAAACTTGAGAAATTGTACCATTTTAAAAAACTTCTTTAGTGCAGGGAAAGAATCCAATCTAATTATCCTAAGACTATTATAATTAGAAACAGAAGACTTGGTTTCTAATACAGACCAAGTTATGAAACCCTGACATGGTTCAGGTTCTTTTTTGTAAATAGACCTCATAAGGTTCACTGACCAAGCTATGAAGTTGTGGTGAGGATCACATCAAGTCGATAACTGTTTCATGAAGTTGATAAGAATAAGTGTCACTTTCAGGGATTGTGGAAGCTTTTACTGCTCAGATGCCTCCCGTGGAGATTCTGATTTAGAAGGGCAGTAGTGTGACTCCGGTATTTAAATGTTAACATAAGGTCCAGGTGAGTTTTGCCATTAGGACAGTTTGGACAATAGCAACAAGATTATTTGAAAATTTTTCCTGGAAAGAAATAAGCAGTAAGGGGTTAAGGGCAGAATTAAGATTTAGCCAGCATTCATTAGCCTGACATTAGCAATTACAATATTGAAATAGTTCTGATAGGTTTGCAAATAATCACTTCTGGCAGAACTGAAGAGTTAGTGGGTGTCATGGCAGGTAGCCTGCAGGACTCTGCTCTAGGCTTTAGCTACAGCCTTTTCTAGATTGGCTGGTTCCTATACCGTATTGGTTGCTAAACTTTATTATTATTTTTTTTTAAATTTTTTTTTCAACGTTTATTTATTTTTGGGACAGAGAGAGACAGAGCATGAACGGGGGAGGGGCAGAGAGAGAGGGAGACACAGAATCGGAAACAGGCTCCAGGCTCCCAGCCATCAGCCCAGAGCCTGACGCGGGGCTCGAACTCACGGACCGCGAGATCGTAACCTGGCTGAAGTCGGAAGCTTAACCGACTGCGCCACCCAGGCGCCCCTATTATTATTTTTTTAATACTATCAGTCCTGGGACAAGGCATGTGTTTAGTAAATCCACAAAGAGATTGTCTAATGTCTTTGAAGTAAATTGTGTATGGTTGCTGGAGAGTCTAAATCAAGCTGGGAAACAAATGAGCAGCACAAAGACAGAGTGCTTACATTATTTAAGAGGTTTTTGTTTGCTAGGAGCTAGGCATTTTCCTCCAATTTCAGAATATATTTCATGGGAGAATTAGTAATTATTATCATCCTGAGTAAATTCAGTCAGAGATAACAAATAGGAAAGAGTTGAAGAAACAGTAGGTAAGAGAATGTAGAACCTGGAAAATAGATGACTTGGATGCTGGCAGCTGGCAGCTAAATAGTAGACCATCAGATCAGCAAAGAGGGATGGGGCGGAAGAGAGAGAGATTGATTGATTCAGATAAACCTCTTCATAGAAATACAGAAATACACATAGCACCAAAGAAGCATGAAGATTGAAATGTATAGAATATGACAGATAGGCTGCAAAGATAAAACGTATTTTTGAGAATTTGTAGCCAAATCAACAGAGCCTTCAAAGAATTGTTGAATAAATTAAAAGCTTTTGAAACTGTGCCACAATATTACTTCATAAATATGTACAATATGCACAATCACTTGTCTCAGGATTTCAAAAGTTTAGAGATCTTAGAATATGGATCTAAACACATGTATACACAGGGAAAATAGGGGGTACAATGAACAAGCAGTAGAAAAGTTATGATTGAAGACTTTCACTGGAAATGCTGAGTGATCTTGAATCCTAGGAAAATGAGAGAAGTCATGGGATTGGAAGAGGTGTGGGTAAGAGAAACTATTGACGACAAAACACATGGTCTTGACACTATATGATAGGAAACTTAGGACAGGGAGACAGGGTCTGACATCTGAGAATACCGCTTATATGTTGGTAAGCTGGGAGCCCACACAGAGGGTATAGGGAGAATAATAGATATAGGAGCTCTTGTCTGCAGGAGGCTTTAATGGCTTTTATAGGTTTCCTCCACCATGATCTGTGGATACACTGACTGGTTAAGATGCCAAGAACAAGTGGAAATGGAACATTAATTCTCTCTTACTTACACTCTAGTGAGGAGACCACAATTGTTAAAGCTCACCTCATAATTGAATGTGTCAATAAATAGTTAGGAAGTTTAACTTAACTGCTTGATAAATCTGCCCTTAGGTTTACATGTAATGTGATTAAGTGGTTTCCAAATTATTCCCCTTTGCTTGACTTTGTAAATTAAACAAAATAGGTAATAAATGAATTAAAAATGCTTCAATTCAGGGACCACACAGCCACCTAACTACTGGGACTAATGCCCAGGTGGGTCCACTTCAACTAATTTACCTATATTCCCATAAATAAACCTAAACACAAATGATTGTCAAAATATAAAGATATTAACAGTAAAATTCTGTTTTGTGGTCTCCCTGACTTTGAATTGTGCTATTCATGTACAAGTATCTTCTATTTGTGTGTGTGTGTGTGTGTGTGCGCGTGCACGTGTGACTCAGTAACTGAACACATTTAACCACTTAGCTCTCCATTTTAAGTTATATTGGAACTACTGATAAAATCTGTGTTTATTTAGAAACCTGTCTGATGAAAGTAACATGCATTATTGTGTTTAAATTCAACCACAACAATACAAAGAGAATTTCTTGCAGTTGAGTTCACATGATGTCCACTAGTCTAATTTTCTGTTTGTTTCATAGTTTGTCAAATAATTTGGAGGTGTCATATATTCTAATTGAAACCATTATCTTTTTTCACATCTACTAACTCACAGAAAATTGCTTCAGTTCCTAATTTTTTGTAAATATTGACATGACTCTGAAAATCTCTTTTTTTTCCAGAATAAAATATCTCCAAATCTACCCATGTCTGGCAATGCCACTTTACTATCTGTTTGCTTGACTATACTCCAATGTATTTCCTCAAGTATTTTATTATTTCTCTCTCCTCTGTTATTAATAAATGTTCTCACTAGAGATTTTGTCTTTCTACTAACATTGTATCGTTTCACATGTTAAAGTTTTATTTTCCAATCTAATTATAGGGAGACAATTCTCCAGGGATCTCTCCCATTTCTTCGTTTCTTGCAAGCTGAAACATTGATTGACTTTGTTTTGGACTACCTTTTCAAGGATGTTTGTATAGAAAATAGCTTTTTGGAAGAAAGAGATAGTGTCTCCCTCTGGAGCAAAGAGAAAGTTTCTTTACTGTGCAGTGTAATAACAGTACTACTGTCTCTTTCATGGCAAAGGTCAAATAAGCTAATGGACTGTTATATATAGGTTCTCTACACTCTGGCTCCTTTTCATATATTTAAACCCATTCCATGTGCAGACATCTCACCTGGCACCTCACCTGGCTGTCTGTGAGAATTGTGGCTCAGCACACTCATGCACATGATACTGCTGCTGCTGTGAGTAATAATACTTTTGTCTCTGATCCAGGAGTCTGTGTCTTCTGCCAGCATCCATGAAACTGTGAAAAGTTAGGTTATTAGTCTGAAAACAGAGTAAAATTTCAAACCTTTCACAGTTCTTGACACAAACATACCTTCAAGGCATCATCTCATATCATTATCTTTTTCACCACCCCAGTCATCAGAGAATAAATAACCCACGTGCACTGCTTCCATTTCCTCATGAACCACACACTCTTTGACACAATGAAGTCTAAATTCTTCTCTCATACAATTACTAAAATTTCTTTCTTCAATCATACAGAATTATCTTTTATCATTGAATCTCTTTTATTATTACTGAATACCACCTAACTTCCTTTTATTTTTCTAAGCCATTTGTTATCTTAATTCCCCCCCTGAAACTCTTCAACTGTGGTTCCCTATAGACTTCTATCAGTTCCTTCTCAGTCACTATCAGAGACTCTCCTTCACTAACATCTCACAAGAGGTTGTACTTTATGTGTTGTAGAATAAGACCATAAAACTGTTTTGAGCAAAACAGCTTCATTAGCAGCTTAAACAATTTCATCTAAAAGCTATGTCTCTAAGTTTGCCTTTACCAAAGCCTCTTTTTACATCTCTGGTCACTTCTGTTTTCTTTATTTAAGTTTACTTATTTATTCTGAGAGAGAGACGGCATGCATACACACACATGAGTGAAAGAGGGGCAGAGAGAGAGGGAGAGAAAATTCCAAGCAGGCTCCATGCTGACACAGCGCAGAGTGTGACACAGGGTTTGAATTCATGAACCATAAGATCATGACCTGAGTTGAAATCAAGAGTTGCACGCTTAACTGACTGAACTACCCAGGCACCCCACATCTGTGATCACTTCTATCTGAACATCCTTGTCCAAACCCTCAAATTTAGCATATACAAAGTGAAACATCTGCAAAGGATGTTGTTATCCGCCTAAGTTTCCTAATCTTAATATTGAGAAAAATCTTTTTTTCTCCATATATGTACTTGTCTTGCTGATACTTTTTTCTAGTTTTGTCAGTTTTATTTTTCCAGTTTTATTGATGAATAATAGATGCACATCACTATATATGCTTAAGGTGTACACTATGAAGGTTCAATTTATACATCTTAGGAAATGATTACCACAACAAGTTCCACTCACAACTGTCTTTTCTTACAGTTACAATAAAAAGAAAAAAAGAAAGAAGAAACGAAAAAAGGAAAAAAAAAACCCTTGTGATAAGAACTCTTAGATTTACTCTCTTGGCAACTTTTCTGTATTTTATACAGCAGTGTTAGCTGTAGTGACCATGTTGTACATTGGTCCTTCATTAATTTTGCATGTACTTGTTTTGTTTATATTCTTTATTTCATTATCCTAATTCAGGGCATATTAATCTCATTCTTGGTATATTACATGTATTTCCTAACTGAAGATTCATTTTCCTCTATTTGATGTATTATTAAACCAATGATAATTTATTTTCCCAAAATACAACTCCAGTTTTCTCAAGTTCCAGCTAAAAACAAACAGAAAAAAATTGCAAAAAGAAAATTGATTATTATCTAGTTTCAGGCACATTACTAGAACTCAGAAAGCACAGATGAATATAACATATTGCCTGTAGTCAAGTACTAAGGAAAAATAAATATTCAACAGGAAACATTACAGGGATGTGTCATAAAAACATAATGTCCAATGATAAATATCATTTCCCATATACTTTTTCATGCTGTTCTACTGGTACTTACTACCATATTTTTTTTCTCCCCACTTACATGTTTTATTTTTTTTAACTTCAGTGCTTGCCTCTATTCTTATTTCTGTATGAGTTTTTGCTCCATGACTAGAACTCTATTAATCTCTGTAGCAATTAATATTAGTACCATTCAATTTAAACTCAGCATGAGCTATTTTATTGTATTATTAGTTTTTTTTTTCCTGTGGCTTTGGTTCTAATATGTTTATAAGATTTTAAGTATCTTTAGACAAATATGTTACTTACGACTAATATTCAACTCCTAGTAACAAATTAAGAATCTATTTTTCTTGTTAAACAAGAAAAGTAGAAATAAGGAGTTCCTAGAGTAATCAGTTCAAGATTATAAAGGCAGAGATTACTGTGATTTTCTCATCCCTTCAGCTATGATCTCAAAATGGCTACTTCAACTATAGCAAAGATCCTTTCCTTTTTGATTAACTAAAGGAAGAAGGGTGGTGACAAAATTGGGAAAAGAAAAAGATGGAGAGCAGAAGAATTTAGAAAATATAAATTTAAAAACTACAGAGATATAAACAAATCTCATGGGCCCAAAATATATCAGGTAGCTACCTTCAGCTGCAAGGGAATCAAAAAAATATATATTGTAGCCTGGACATATTGCTACTCATTCTAAAATCGCAGTTCTGTTAATAAGGAAAAGAGAGAAATGGGCATCTGGAATGTCATTAATAGGATGTGTCTCAGTAAAAGACTCTTTCTGTCACCAGATACTGTTATCCATTTGTTGATATTCAATGTAAGTCACTAGAAGTATTTCCTGTATTTTCTACCCTTTGCTGATCTGCTTCAGTAGATATGCCTGTAGTTCACAAAAATGATAGATCTTTATGACAAATTAATCTTCAACAATTGAGAGAAAGAGAAAGAAATCTGTACTTATAAACAGACTACTGTTAAACTCTAACTTCTTTAGAGAGGAAGTGACATTATGTTCACACACACAAAATTACAAAAATACAGAAAGCTGACAACTTTGGTTTTAAAACTCCAGCTATAACTAAAGCATAACAGCACACAATTTGTCATGTCTTAGAAAAATTTCACTGATGGTTACAGCAGTTCTGGAGATAGACTAGTCAGAAAGACATAAATGATTTCAGAGGTACAATTGTGATGTTCTTTGATCCAAGGCCCTTTCTCCATTCAGAAAGACACATTTTTTTTTTTCTCCAACTGATTTGAAAAATGTGAGCTCATAGTTGCAAGCAAACAGGATTAGCTACAACAGTGCTTACCAGGGGACATGAAACTCCTTAGATAAACAAAGACACAAACATTAGAAGACAATGAAATGTGCAAACGCATAGAGAATTTCAGTAAAATAATATCAGGAATGACCAACCTATTCAGCAGTTTAACAGAAGACTGGGCAAGTCTTGGTACAAGTCAATGGAAATTATCAAACCACGTCAACAAGAAGAAATAATTAAATATACAAAGTGAACAGAAGTTCTGAGACTTGAAGTACAATATGATGTTCTAACAAAAGTGCAGCTGAAATCCTAGGGGAAAAAAGGAGAGAATTTTCCAAAGCTGATGAAAGATATCAACCCACAGATTGAGGTAGTTGAGGAGCCTTCCATTATAATAGATGAAGGAAACAATATTGAGGAATGTCAGAGTCAAACTACTAAAACATATGTAGTGATAAAAAGAAAAAGAAACAAAATATTGAAAACAACCAGAAAAAAGTAGCATTATATTTAGAACAGTAAGAATGATGGATTACTGCTTATGAAAAGCAATAGGAGCCAGATGACAATAAAATTACAATTTTAAGGTACTAAAGACTTTTGTAAAGTACATAAGAAATGTTTTAAGCTGTCACATTAAAATTATCATTCAAAAACAAAGGCATAATAAAGACACTTGCAGACAAAAGGTAAGAAAATTTGTCTTGAATCATAAAAAATATTAAAAGAACTTGAAGATGCTATCTCTTAAAGGGTTTAAAGCTAAAATACTAGTTAAGTATTGTAAGGTTTATAAGTTACAGAGGCAAACTGTATGGTAACAACATAAAAATTAAGAGACACAAATGGAATTGTGCTTTTATAGCCTATGTTATTAATGAGGTATTATAAAATTTATTTAAAATAGACTAAGATATAAATAAATAAATAAATAAATAAATAAATAAATAAATAAAATACACTGACATACATACTGCAATCTCTAGAAAAACCACTAAAAAGTCAATAAAAACCAGCTAAAAAGTCAATAGAGAGAATAAAATGGAATACTAATATTCAATGTAAAAGAATTCAAGAAATCTTAAAACTATGTTGAATGAAAAATCAGACATAAATGAGTATATCCTTTATGATTTCATCCATATAAAACCCAAGAACAGTCATACTCAATCTAAACTGGCAGATAATCAGACTATACAAACAGTAGTTGCCTGGGAGGTAAGATGTATGTGTGTAGGGGGGGATGGGGATCGGTTTGTAATCAGAAAGGACAAGATATAACCTTTTGGGGGAATGAAAATAATCCATTAATCCATTAATCCAATAATCCATATCTTAATTTGCATGGTGATTATACAAGTATGAAATTGTCAAAAGTCATCAAATTAAAAACTTAATATCTGTGATTTCATTATACATAAAATTTATCTCACAAATCTAAATAAAAAACAATATAATTCCTTCTTCTTCTATTAGAGACTGTATTAGTTTCCCATTGCTATTATAACAAATATAGTGACTTAGAATTTTTCTCTTACTCTTCTGAATGTATTAAACCTAAAATGCTCCACAGGTTGTGTTTCTTTTGGAGACTCTAGGGGAGAACACGTTTATTTGCCTTTCCCAGCTTCTGAGGCTCTATTTATTTATTTATTTAAATGTTTATTTTAGTTTTGAGAGAGAGACAGAGCATGAGTGGGGAAGGGGCAGAGAAAAGGAGACACAATCTGAAGCAGCTCTAGGCTCTGAGCTGTCAGCACAGAGCCCAACATGGGGCTCGAACTCATGAACTGTGAGATCATGACGTGAGCTGAAGTCAGATGCTTAACCAACTGAGCCACCAGGCACCCCAAGAGGCCCTCTTTATTTTTGGCTCATGGCCCCTTTCCCCAACTTCAAAGCCATCACTCCAATGTCTGTTTTCATCTTCACATTTCCTTTTATGACTGTTTTCCTCTTGCCACCCTCTTATAAGGGCCATGAGAATTAATACATTGGGCCTCCCCTAACAATCCAGGATAATCTCTCCATCTCAAAGTCTAGTTTAATCAATTCTGCAAAATCCCTTTTTTTCCCTGCAAGGCTACATATTCACAGATTCCAGTGATTAAGATGGTGACATTTTTGAGGTAAGGGTAGAGTTGGAGGAGGGAAGGGGGATGTGTGGCATCATTCTGTCTCCCACAGAAGCCAAATGTTCAGACTAATTAAACAGAGATTCCAAGGTCACTGACATCAACTGGGAAATGAAAACAGCTGTGCGTAAATCAGAACCATAACCAGGCTGGTCCAAATATTTGGAAAAGGAACTACCAGCAAAAATAAAATCTCAATCTTTGTATGAGATTCTCCCAAAGATGCTGAGAGAGGTATGCCTGGGTGCAAATTTCTCATAAAATGCAATTTATGAAAAGCCGTATAGTAATCTGCACTGCTATACTATGCTATAATATAGTCACTATGTTGTGAAAGTAGCATAGTCAATATTGTGCAAGCAATGCAGTCATATTTAAAGGGTAATTCCTGGGGCGCCTGGGTGGCGCAGTCGGTTGAGCGTCCGACTTCAGCCAGGTCACGATCTCGCGGTCTGTGAGTTCGAGCCCCGCGTCGGGCTCTGGGCTGATGGCTCAGAGCCTGGAGCCTGTTTCCGATTCTGTGTTTCCCTCTCTCTCTGCCCCTCCCCCGTTCATGCTCTGTCTCTCTCTGTCCCAAAAATAAATAAACGTTGGAAAAAAAAATTTAAAGGGTAATTCCTCCTATGCATATCAGTGGAATTATAGCTGTGTACATTCTTGGTAGCATGCCCTGCATCAAGTTTGTGCTCAATAAGTATTTGACAATGGTCTCAACAGAAAGAATAACCATATTATGTTGATGCCAATGAAAAGGATTCTTAGTGATCAGCAGAAGACATGATGCTGTCCTAAGCACCTACTTTACTACTAGAGGCCTACCAGGTTGGAAAAAATGGAAAATTAGTAACACTTAGTCAAGTGCCCAGGTATTTTGCAAAAGCCAATGTTTAAGTTACTGTGTGCCTGAATTTATTATTTTAAAAACAGTGTGGTCCTTAATGGAAACCAACACTTTCTACCTACTTTTCTTGCTCCCAAATCTATTTTTGACTATGGGTACTGATTCCAGAGAGAGTAAAGCCCAATTAATTATTAACTTCCAATGACTTTACAAGCCTCTTCTTAAAGTTTATACTTTGCAAATTCCATTCTATTAACACTTGGAGTCTGTTAAAACAAGCAGAAAGCTTTCATGGTCACCATTTCAATTAAGCTAACCTGACCAATTTAGGACTTACATATTAGCTCCACAAATTAAGCTTTCTATTCCTATGGGTCTTTTTACCGAGCTTATTTATTCAGCTTAGGTTCGTGAGAAGAGTTGTCTGTCAGCTAGCTCTTCTTTAAACCCATACATCTCCTGAAGAATTTTATCTCAGAAGCCTTGATATACATAATTAGTTATTTTCTTTTCAGAAACACAAAGCATCTAGTCATTTATTTTTTACTTTTAATAAAATGTATCACTGCCCTAGTTTTTGCAGTGACAGATCTTTAAATCAGCTGTTAACTGTATACATCTATGTGCACCTTAGAATTGGTGACATAAATATCCCCAAATTACTAGAGAACAGCTGCTTTAAAGAATATGTTTTTCCTTCTCTGTTTCTCTCTTCTTGGCTAACCCAGGGTAATGACCACAACAACTGTATCTTATATCATTAAACAGGTCACTAGTGCATTTAAATTGAGGACAATATTGGACTTAAGGGGTCACTTCTCTAACAGTCAGTGAAAAAGTAGTTTCTTTTGTTGTTTCAGGCTCATTTTGATGGAGAAACCAATTATATTTGCCAGGATTTACATGGAAAATAATAGGAAGCTTAGAGTTTTTTCTCTTACTCTTGGAGAATATTTAGATCATTTTCCACTAAGAGGTAGTTTGCAGTTTAAAGTAGAGTTTTGCAAACAATCCTGAGAGCTTCTTCTGCATAAAAAGTGGCTTTCTTAGATTATACATGCAACTTTATGAAAATTTGTCAGTCTTTAAGAAGAATTAAAGAACTACAATATGGAATATGATTTTAAAAGCTCATTTAGATCAAGGGGCACCTGGGTGGTTCAGTGGTTAAATGTTCAACTTTGGCTCAGGTGATGATCTCACGATTCATGGGTTCGAGCCCCTCATCATGCTCTGTGCTGACTGTTCAGAGCCTGGAGCCTGCTTCAGATTCTGTGTCTTCCTTTCTCTCTGCCCCTCCCCCACTTGCACTCCGTCTTTCTCTCTCTTTCTAAAAAATATACAAAATATTTAAAAAAAATTTTTAAATAAAAATAAAAGCTCACTTAGATCATGGTCTCTCATCTTATGGCTTCAACTTTTATTGCTTCTAGATCAAGTCAGATAGGAAGAAATTCTGTCTCCTATTTCAGAGATCTTCAGCAGACATTCTGGATTCTACTGGGATAGCCCAGTCTGATGTCTATAGCTTTCACACTCTTCCCAAAGAACTGATTTCTTCTGTTTTCTCCACAATGGACTTAGAGAACAATATATCAACGTAACACTGTAATGAATCTCCACAACTCAAAGAGTGAAATTAGACCTTTATTTGTGCCGCTGAAACTAAATAGCATCTTGTTTTTTGGCTTCTTCAAACTAGATCTTCTTTTAGAAACTTAATCCAAATAATGGCTCTCTTCTTTTTTTTTTTTTTAATTATTTTCTAGTTTATTTAGAGAGAAAAAGAGCGCACACCACGCGCGCACACGCACACAAGTGGGGGTGGGGTAGAGAGCAGGATAGAATCCCAAGCCGACTCCATGCCATCAGCACAGAGCCCGATGAGGGACCTGAACTCACAAACTAAGATCATGACCTGAGCCTAGTTCAAGAGTCAGAGGCTTAACTGATGAGCCACTCAGGCCCCCCAGAATAATGGCCTTCTTTAGGTTTTCCACAATCTTCTTGAATTTACTCATTTTATAATTTGCATATGCTACTTCACCCCCACCCCAGCTCAGCATGTCTGAAACTCAAATCAACACCTCTTCTTCCAAATTACCTCCTCCTACTGAATTTTCAATTAGCTTGTATTGTGCTGTTATCCTTTGTACACATAAGATCAGTGTTTTAGGGATATGGACACTGTTTTCTTTCTGGTCCCATTCGATAGTCCAATCAGTGTCTATTCTTATTAATTAAACCTTTAAATGTGACTTTACTTAGCATCCTCTATTCTCTCAGTCTTCATTTTTATGATCCTTATTGCTTTGCCAGGTGGTGGTGGTAGGGAAGGAGAGAATACTACCATAGTCTCTTAACAAATATGCATTTTTTGTCTTTTTTTCCTTTATTGTTCATTAACCTCCATAAGATTAATTTTAATAGAGTATAGCTGTGAACATATGTAGGGAATACCTATAGAATTTATCCTTGGGCCCTTTTGAACATATTGCTTATGTTTGGGGATTTTTCTATCTCTCAGTAGCAGTCTCCCTACGTTTGAAAATTGTTTTCCCATTATTCTGTGCAGTTAGGGCACAGGCCTGTGAATCAGAATCCACCAATCACACTCACTGGTGGGAAATTTTGACTCATAAGTAAGAAGAGTAGGGCTCAGACACCAAGCATATTTCAGTTAAGAAAGTAGTGGAGACATTTGGCCCTGGAGGCATCAGTGACCAGGAGGGACCTTTCCTGAAGCAGAACTGACACATAGGCATGAAAAGCAGTGGTAGCAATTAGGTTGATTTCTTGGTCCAGAAAAGGTAACCATGCTAAAACTTTGGTGGTAGTTGCTTCCCCACAGACCTCTTCTACACCATGATTCTTGTTTGTTCTGGGAGGCCAACCCAGAGGCAGGTTCATCATTTAGCCCCTAAACAATTTTCTGAGATACACAATATCTCTTTATAATCACTTTTTCAGGAAAATGAAACAGGGATTTCTTGCAATCTGTAAGTACAAATAAAGAGAGTAATAATACATGTAATTCCTTGCTTCAGAATCTTTTATATATCCATATATTTCTTTTTTTAAAGTTTATTTATTTTTGAAAGAGAGAGAGACAGAGACAGAGAATCCAAAGCGGGCAATGTGCTGATAGCAGACAGCCGGATACGGGGTTCCAACTCACAAACGATGAGATCATGACCTGAGCTGAAGTCAGACACTTAACTGGCTGAGCCACCCAGGCATCCCTCTCTGTATATATTTCTAAACAAAGTTCAAACTGCTAATATTTCCCAAATTCTGACCTCAAGATCCTATTTAGGCTAATTGATCTCTCTGTTCCTCCGTAGCAATCACACATGCCAACCAAACTGTTCTATTCATGGTTCTTTGAAATTACTCTCACCTATTTTTGAATCTTTGTTTGCCATTCTTCCTACATTCATTTCCTCAAAAATCCTGGCATGTCTCTTTGAAAGACTAACTGAAATTCCACATTTTCTGAGAAGGTGTATCTGCAAAATGCAAGTAGAAGGCTTATTTAGTATCTTCTTGGTAATGCTAACTTCTCACTGTATATTTTTGTATCAATGCTCCAACTGCTTTATAATCTGAAAGTACTGGGAGATTAATTAGTCTATTCATTCTAACAGACTACTTCCCAATAGAACACAGCCATGTGCTCTGTAACTGTTTCCCACAAGATAAATTAAGTAACACCTCACTCCTGGGGAGGTCCCATTGCAGGATTCTCTTGTGGAATATATTTGCACAACACACATTTGCTCAGCCCTCTGAAAAGGAGTTGCCCAAACAATAAATTATTACTTGAGTTAGATACTACTCAGTAATGCTAATTATGACCAGAAAATCGTCAGAATAACATAGAATTTGGTTTATAATTACTCTGAATCCCTTACCAATCAATTTATATTTGTTATGATTCAACATTATCATCTCAACCAATCTCAGTGGCTTAACATAGCAAATGTTTATTTCTCAATCATGGTATTCATTGCAGGTAGCCAGAGTTTTCCTCCATCTAGTGAACAGATCTATAACTCCATTTTTTGTGATTTTTTTAAACACTTGGTCACCAAGGCAGGGATATACAGAAATGGAAGAGACATAGCAACATTAAACTGCTTTGGGCCCAAAGTGGCATATACCATTTATATGCACAGTCCATTGGCCATGGCCAAACAGATGGTTCTAACATCTTAAGAGGTAAGAAATGTTCAGGAACACATGGAATTCTGATGGGCACTATTTCCTTCTGCCATGTTATCTGAAATTAATCTGCTAAAATTTAAATCTATTTATAATTTGAGTAACACTGCAAACTAATTTTCCATTAAATCCAGGAAAGATTAGTTTTCTTCCCTTTTCTATCTCCTTACTTCTCCCATGAACATGCTTCTTTTTGTTTTATTTCACATTTTACTCTTACTTGCTATGAATTATCTGCCTCCCATTCATGGTTTATTTAAATCTGAAATATACTTAATCCCCAAGTCAATTTCCTTATATTTGGGAGGCACCCCAGATACTTTGGAACTCATTATAGAGTCCCTTTTCCAAAAGCAAAATTATCTTCCCAGTACACATAAATACTATGTACATGACGTTCTGTTAGTCCTAAAAGATAAAAATATGGTCCTAAGCAATATCACATAAATGGCCAAATCAAAAGAGAAATGGACAAAGGAGTCAGACTTAAAGAGATCAAATTATTAATAGTTGTAAAGCTGATACTAGGAGGAGACTAGGTCTCCTTCTGCTAACAGAAGCAGTCTGATACTCCCTTACACTCTCTGACACTCCTCGCCCCCTTTACTCAACATTCCTGCTCAGGATCAGGCAGAGTTGAACAAATACAGATATTTCTTCCATTTAGGGACAGGTTAGTTATTGTAAAGGAGAGAAGAGGTAGACTAACTTGAGAGCAGCCTGCTCCAAGAGAGAGAAAAGTATAAAGGAATTGAGCCCTACAGGTTCATTTCTTCTCTCTATATACCAGTGAATCAGGTAAATCACTTTTCCTCTCACGGTGAAGAGTCAGTAAAGAGCTGTGAAAAAAATAAAAGAAGGGCACCTTCAAAACCTTTTACCTGGAGGGAGATTGAGGGGGAGAGAAGACTTTTCCTCCCCTCTAGAGAAACGTGAGGGTGAGGAGTGAATATTTCTTCTGTCAATAGAAGGCATCACAAGAGGGCAGAACTGCAGTTGCTCTGTGAAGAAAATTTGGAGGAATGTACATTGCCCATTCATTAGTATAGAAGCGGGAAATAAAGTCTGTGCTTAAGCAGCAAGACTTCGTTGGTATATTTTCTCTGGGATGGTAGGTTCTTTGTCTTATTTATTCTATATATATCCTTAGCACCAAGAATTGTAAGTTGCATCTACTGAGCACTCAGTCAATAGATTTTGAATGAAAGGGGGAAGCAGCCAATTTGTTTGGTTTTTCAATGTGGGACTTAAGAATTAGAATTTTATAGAGATGTGTGCAAATTTTCAAGTAAGGTCTGACATGAACACAACACCATTCTAAGAAGATTAATCAGGCAATGCTTTATACGATGAATTGCATTACCGAGAGTCTTGAGGGAGGGAGTTCAATTAGCAGATAATTGCAATAGCCTTAGGATGATCTGATGGTAACTTTGATTAAAGTGGAAGAGGGTGTAGAAGAGGGTGGGTCTGGGAGAGAGTAAAGGACAGTTTATGTAAAACCCCAAAGAGGAAAACTGGCAGGACTTGATAAATGACTAGAAAAGAGAGTGTGTGGGGGGAAAAGGACAAAAAGACAGATCAACTGACTCATAGGACCCTTGGAGGAATAAATATAAATGTATGACATAAGTATTGTTCTTTTAGTGGAATTACACTATTCACAGAGGAAAAACTCATGGAAAACAAATGAAGATGTCAGACATAGATTCTGGGGGTAACAGGTGCAGAGATAGTAGCTAGAAGTATAGTAACAAATGCAGGCCAAACACATTTTGCAACTGAGAGATCAAGAAAGCAAAATAAATCATTGGAGACACTTCATTTACTAGGGGGGATGGACTCAGATTTTTGTATTGTTTTGAGTCTTATGATCTTTTATGAAAACATGTATCAACAAATATGTGTCAATTTTATTTTTGAAATTTATTTAAATCATTCAAATTCTTATATAAATGTGAATATAAAAAATTATATTAATAAATACATGACCCCTTAATAACATAACCATCATATGTATATTTTTTAAGTCAAGGATAACAACAACTAAGCAAGTATGAATATGTATATAGAATATATAATTTGCAAAAATTTAAAGAAAAATAATGCAGTAAAGGGGTGTTAAATTCAAGCTAGGTAGAATACACAGAGATGAGATATAATGACATCAGCAAGGAGATAGAGTTTTTAAAAAAACGGAAAAAAAGATGGAATGCTTGATAAAATTCACTTCCTTGCTCAAAAATCATAAAGGAACATAAAGAAACATATTATTCTCATTATTTAATTCTGTATATAATGATGCATAAAGATTCATTTTCTGATGCAATTTGATAGCACTCAATGTATCTAAAACTGGAAACTTCATAATGACAAGATCATGTTTTGTTTTCAGTTTAGAAACACAAGCCTTTGAATACAATCTGAGTATTTTCGTTTTCTTTTTTTTTTTTTTTTTTTACTTTAAAAACTGAATAAAGAGGTTATTACAGCTCAGTCTGCAACTTCAAAATGCATGACTTGGCCTTTAGGTTCATTCATACAATCCTATAATGATGGTTTTCTAAGGGAAAAACTGAACTTACAGAAGTTTTAGTATTTTGCACTATTAAATCTTTTTTTGGTGGAAAGCAATTTCTTGAGGTTAATACTTTTCAAAAATAATTAAAAATTACATTTATTGGAAGAATGACCTGGGCCTTTAGTTTCATCTTGTTTTATAATTATATATTGATGGAAATATAATAAATAATGCTAGCCAGTAATCACTTACCTATACAGTCTAGCCATTATTTTCTTTTGTTAACCAACAATATCTTAAAATCTGTAGAAATATGAATAGATGCTCTTCCATTTTTTATTACTAAAAATTATCATCCACATTGAAAATACAATAGTCCTAGAAATCAATGGGCACTTAGCCATATCATGGGAAGATATATGCAAAATAATAATAATAACAACAACAATAACAACAACAATGAACTTGACAGTTTTTTGGTAATTTTTTTAATGTTTATTTATTTTTGAGAGAGAGAGAGACACACAGAATGTGAGTGGGGGAATGGCAGAGAGAGAGGGAGACACAGAATCTGAAGCAGGCTCCAGGCTCCGAGCTGTCAGCACAGAGCCCGAAGTGGGGCTTAAACCCACAAACCTGAACCTTGAGATCATGACCTGAGCCTAAGTCGGACGCTTAACTGACTGAGCCACCCAGGCGCCCTGACAGTTTTTTAATAAAAATAATAGAGACAATATAGGAAAACTGTTGCAACATTAATTAGTAATTTATTTGGGTACACTTTTAAAGCTTTTCTTTCGACTAAGCAAATTAATTTGGTCTACGAGCCTGCATTTCTTCTCTAGCAGAAGTCATTTCATGTATTAAACAAGATAGCAAAGAAAAAGGTTTTTCTACTCATTAAGGAGAATTTTCTGTCAGGACCATCTCAGTTGTTCTGAAAATGACAAGGGAGGGTGCTTTCCCATGAGGCTAACTGCAGTTTCCTATATGCTGTGATATCTGACATTAGACATGGCCACCAGGAAAGGAGATACTCAGCATGTTTAGAATCATGCCGTTCTAAACAGTATTGGCTTGTTGCACACACCATACACACATGTAAATAGGCCAAGGGCGTTTTGACAGCTGCTTTCCAAAGCTGGAGAGCAGGAGTTCTTGCTTCAGGCAGTAGCCAACAGATCCCAACTACATCTGGGTTTCAGCCTATTTTTAGTGAAGAGTTGGTTTTGGGAACAGAGTGAGTTGCAAGATGCATTCCTCTCTTCTGTGATCCAAAGGACACACATGCATACTATCTCCGTGTGTAAAGTTTGAGAAATAGAATAAATTTTGTAATTTTAAAATTAAACTGAGGCAAATGCAAATGTTTTCAAATTTAAATAGTACGACTAGGTTTCTCTTTTTTTTCTATTTTTTTAATATTTATTTATTTTTGAGAGAGGGAGAGACAGAGCACGAGCAGGGGAGGGGCAGAGAGAGGAGACACAGATTCCAAAGCAACCTTCAGGATCTGAGCTGTCATCACGGAGCCTAATGTGGGACTTGAACCCACAAACTGTGAAATCATGACCT
Organism: Leopardus geoffroyi; assembly: GCF_018350155.1. NCBI lineage: Eukaryota > Metazoa > Chordata > Mammalia > Carnivora > Felidae > Leopardus > Leopardus geoffroyi. The sequence goes on along the minus strand of NC_059333.1, from coordinate 50,808,146 downwards.
GAGCCAAAGTCGGATGCTTAAACAACTAAGCCATTCAGGTGCCCCTGGATTTCTAATCATTTGTACTAGGCAGTACTACCTTTTCATTATTGTTATTTTAATTATTTTGTGGTTACATATATACAAAATATTGGTGGTGGGGGAGGGGAAAATGGGCAATGGGCATTGAGGAGGGCACTTGTTGGGATGAGCCTTTGGTGTTGTATATAAGTGATGAATCATGATAATCTACTCCCAAAGCCAAGAGCATACTGTATACACTACATATTAACTTGACAATAAATTATATTAACAACAACAACAAACTAACAACACATGCACTGACTAAAAACAAAACCTTGAACAGAACTATATCAGTTATAATCGCTGCTTTTGGATTGGCTTCCAGATTGTTTCAGGATACCCCAGGGCTGATCCTAGAAAAACTGTGAAAGACATCCTTTCTTGAGATGTTCTCCACCAGTGCTCAGAGTACAGGTGGGACTCTAAACCTTTACAACTCACAACTCTTCCCTTTTCCTTATATCTTTTCTGAAGGCCTTATTGTCTGTACATGATGATATAAAGTAGATCACTAATTTTACTTCATGGGACTACTAAATTTCAAGAAACCCAGATGAGAAACATCAACATCATCTTTAACTTCTCCCATTCCCGTGTCCCCAGATCATTATCCCTGCACTGTAATCTACCAGTGAGGTGCATCAGTATCTTCCACATCATTTGTTATTCCTGTTTCCCATTTCTAATGTTACCACACTCTGTTGGGCTGACATTACTTCTCACTTGGATGACTGCCATTACTTCCTAACCAGTTACGCAAGTACGATTTTTCTACACTTAGCTCCCAGAGCTCTTTCTCCAAAACACTGCTGTGATGCTAGGTTACGTTATTCCTTGCTTTAAACATTTTCTTATTGCCTAGCAAATTAAAAATACTCACAGAGAAGATAAAAAATTTCCCTCTCCTCCTGCAACTAACATGAGACAGTTTTATAAAAATAAGAGTCATAATAAACATATTTGAAATGTGCTATTATTTTTTGCCAGGAGAGTTAAAGGACACTGTTTGATAGAAAAGGTGATATTTGATCTTGGCCTTCATGAATGAACAGGAGTTGAGCAAGGGAAATTGGAAAATAAGGAGAGCAGAAAAATATTACAGACTTGGAGAAATACTGTGAACAAAGGCTATATTGTTTCAAAGTATAGTAGGTATTTGGAGAACAATATTTACAGTGGTGTTCTTAGAGTGTTTTTCAAAATATGTTTCAGGGAATATCAGTCTTGCAAGAGATCCCATGAGAGAAAATGGGAGGCTGATGAGATCCATGGCTAATTTAGTCTGAAATTTAGCACCTTATGTTTGTCTGTCTGTTTTTTGAAACTAATAGTGAGTTAACATATGAAAACCTCTGGGGGTTCTTTAATTTTCCTTAAAATTTATTCAGAGCTTTGCAGATATTTTACCATGGAATCATGCCTCCCCTTTTAAAACAAGACCACTTTTAATGTTGCTTTGAACTAATGTTATGTAAAAACTGCCTTGGGAAATTGGACCAGACAAACAAATAATTCCTGAGGTTCTTGCACTAAGAAAACTATCTCAGCGTCATAAAAAAAATGATTCTAAATAACAAAGACAACTTTTACACAGCCTAAAACACTTGGTAAGAGTGTATATATAATTTAGCCTGATATTGACTGTTCTATATTAAGGACAAAGACTTTCTATAGACTCTTATTTTAATTTTTGTAGATGAAATTTAACAACATGAATTACAAACTATGACATTTTCTTTTCCAGCATAAAAGGGGATGGGTCTGGAGAAAGACATAGGCAGAGGTAGGAGGTATTATTGCTCACTACAACTGACATTAACTGACATTATACATTAACTCTGTTGGTAAATTTTAAATTAAAAAGAGAATTATCAGCATCTTTATTGCAGATAGCAGAAAGTGGTTCATGACTGCATTGTGTCAGTTGCCCAGTTGGGTGCCATTTTGTACAGAGAAGTCAGAATTAAGTAATGGTATATTTTCCTGCATTCACACTGGTTAAAAGGATGTACGTGAACTTTATCCCCTTTGACCACTTAGTTACCATCAAATAATTTTTTTTTTATTATCCTAAATTCCTTTCCATTACCAGAGACAGATACCACTTTGGAAAATTTTACTTGATTTACACATGTAGATACAATTTATGTTCTACTATAACTTATCTAACACTGTTAACAGTTCTTTAGCTGAGAAACATGGGTAATCATAACCACTCCTATGGAGTTTGGTGTACAATAAATAATGTATGGAAAGTGTCTGTCATGGCCCCTGTAACTTAATCACTCGATATCTATAAATTATGGTGCTGATCATAATCATGACATTGATAATGCTACTAAAGTCCTATCAAATGAACAGCCCTTGTAAGTATTTATATTTCTAATTGTTTGACTTGTGAATAAATAAGGTGGGTAAATAAAGGTCTCACAGGAAAGGCACTTGATCTGGTTAATGCGCTTAATTTTAATATGTAGCAATTATACATATCAGAAATGTGAGGAAGCATTTTCAACATAATTCTCTCAATTATAGGTGTGACTTATTTAGTAGTATCATTTGGTGTCATTTAACTTGTCTGGGTTATAGATCCTAAGTATATCTTGAGTCAAAATCCTTGCATTATGTGTACATCTTCCTTGGATTTTGCTAGACATATACCATCCAGAAAAGGTAGAGGAATACATAAGACAGAAACAAAGACAAGATGAAGATGAGAAATTGGCAAGGACAAACAAATACCTGCCTCTACATTCGTGAGCAACAGAAGTTGATTTTCTTTTCTTCTCTCTAATTCAGATCTTTACAGTCCTTGGTGATTTATAAAGATTTAGGTCAGGGACAAAGAAAAAGCCCTTATCTTTGAGATATATTTCCTCACTGCCAATATCCTTCTTGCAATGTTCTTGCAAGACACACCCAATTATTTGGCAAAGCCTTCCATTATCCATTTACTTTGAAATGTCGACGTGTTAAGTTCCTCCTAGAGCATGGTAAAGAAAACCCATAGAAATGATGATGGAGGCAGGCACACTACTGTGTGTGGAAGACGTGTTTCCTGGCCAAGGAAGAAAATCTGTACAAAATACACTTTAAATGAATATGAGATATGTAAGCAATATTCTTGCTTAATTCAGAGAAGACAGACCTGAACTCAGTGTTGATTTTCTGGAAAATTAGAGTGTATACGTATCAGGCTGGGGGTCGTAGCTGTCCTTTACATTATGAGTCTCCTAGCTTTCATGGCCATTCAATCCTTTGTTTGTATTCCTAAGCCGTTTTTACCCTAGATAAAAAAATTTAAGAATAGAGTACCATACCCAGGATGTTCCTAGAAGCATTTTTCTCTCGCAGAAAAAACTACCCTTTGTCTTTAGTTTGAAACTTGAAAAAGTAAAATCCTTGAGATGTGGATGATGCATCCTGTTTTGTGAAGGATGGAAGTAGCACAGGATAAAGATAATTTTAGGGGCGCCTGGGTGGCGCAGTCGGTTGAGCGTCCTACCTCAGCCAGGTCACGATCTCGCGGTCAGTGAGTTCGAGCCCCGCGTCGGGCTCTGGGCTGATGGCTCAGAGCCTGGAGCCTGTTTCCGATTCTGTGTCTCCCTCTCTCTCTGCCCCTCCCCCGTTCATGCTCTATCTTTCTCTGTCTCAAAAATAAATAAATGTTGAAAAAAAAATTTAAAAAAAGATAATTTTAAAAGACAATCAAAAATTAATAGAAGAGTCTCTTGATGTGTAGGACCATGTTAGTCATCCCTAGGACTAGTTGTTCTATCCCTCCTAGAAGTTTGGTTAAGTTGAACACATAACTGTCCCCTTTATGTTTAAGTTAAATTGTCACATAAAACATTTTGAATAATAGAATGATGGTAAAATGAGTAGCAATTTTATGGTACATACTGGAACTTCTAGAGATTTTTTTTTTTAGTTTATAATCATGGCTTGATATCTTTATTTACTATAATATCATCATATTTAGGAGGACAACTTATTTCCCTTACTAAAAGGAAGAGTCCTTCTGTTGTCATTTGATTCATCTAGAATATTAAATTTTAATCTCCTTCAATTTATTTTCTCCTGTCTGAGTTTTCTTCATTGGTACTATTAAATATGTTGTTCAAATAACAATAAATTATTTATTGGAAAAACAGTTAAAATACACTGAATAGTTTTATGATATGGTACCTATAAAATATTTTCTCCTTGAATGTAATATTATACATATTCAAATAAATAGCACACATAATATTTCTCAAACAAGTATTTTAGCTCTGAGATAGTACACGTGATTCTCCAGTTGCCATGCTAACTAGTTTTTATTTTACAAAAGCACAGATGTATGAAACAAGAAAAAATAGACAAGAAAAGGCAATTTTTCCAGAAATGGCACATTTTGTTTAATCCAAACATTGAATTTCTCTTCTTTGCAACTGATAACTTTTGAATCTTTATTACAAATAAAGCATAAAAAGAGATTTTAAACTTCAGATTTTTCAATATATTTTTAAATAAAAATCTAAGTCTGGATGATGTACTAAATGACCTTGGCTGATGTGAGAAGGTCAGTCTCTGCATTATCAGGTTTCATTTTAGGCACTAATGATTTACAAAATGCTTCTCAAATCTAGTGTTTAGAAAATTCCTGGCCATCCTGAAATGAGAGATATATTTTGACTTTATCTATATTGCCTAAAAATATTGTCTTGTTTAGTTGTCTTTAATAAGCTGCCACCAACATGCTCTAATCATCAGGAAGCATTGTACTTCTGTCTCTCACTCTTGTTACATTCCCCTATGCCTGCAGAATAATATTAAAAACAAAGTATTAAAGTTAAATTAAAATTAAAATTAAAAAGTATTTAAATATAGAAAAATTATAATCAAATTATGAGGTCAATTCTACAGAAGCATTGCCTTTTGCTTCAAAAGCCAAGCCTCAGATCTGACTTGACTTTGCTTCAGAATATGTACTTTTTATTCCTATAAGATATTTCTAATCCAAATGAAAACAAGTGTTGAGTTATGTCTAATCTCTTGGTTGTACAACTGCATGTGGAGTATTTTTGAGCAAATACAATTTTATTCATTCTCAATCATTATTTGATATCTCTTTCTTAAGTCCCTGGAAATTAAGAGTCCTCTGAATGCTCAATAGCAAAACATCCCATGGGAGTCAATGACAAAATACTTCTTTTTAAATGGATCCTAAGTTAAAGGTAGTTGAAAGGCATTATCCTAACAGTCTGTCCAACTGCTGACAGGGACAATTTTGCTCTTCAGAAAATATCTAGTGGGTCTTTCTATGTAAAATTCCATGCCACTGACCAAGTTTCTGGAAAGGTAGTAGAATACATTATTATCTCTTTTCCCAGTTGTGACCCCTAAATGTTCTCATCTTCAGATTTCACCTGATGCCCCTTCCTTCCAGGGAAGCCAGTGTCTAGTCTACACCCAAAGCCCCTAAGTGTGTGGGGATAGAGAACTTTGAAATGTTTAATTTGAGAATGTGATTAAAAAATAAAATAATCAGTGAATGTCTTCACTCACATCTTGAAATTAAATAGTCTGTAATGAAATCACATCTGAATGAATTAGTATCTGCTTTATATTTAAGGGGAAAAGATGAAAACCGTTGTGGGGAATAGAACCTGATCTACACACTGAGTCACAATAGCATTTCAGCATGTTAATTCTGTATCTCCTGCATTTGCTTTTTAAAATCTGACTCTTCACCTGCTAGGAACATGGACAAAATTACAAGCATTCCTTGTAATTCAAAAGGTGGTTCATGGACCAGAAGCATCAACATCACCTGGGAGCTTTTCAGAAATGCATAATCTTAGGTCCTATTCCAAACTTGCACATTCCGAATTTACACTCTAGCAAATCTGCATTTTACCAAAGTACTCGGGTGATTTTTATGCACATTAAAGTATGCAAATCATTGCCCTAGAGGAGATGTAGATATTTATCACTTGTCACCCTTTTCTGCTTAGATCCCCAAAATGATCACAAACAAAACATCCAACAGCTCAAAAATTCACCTCCATGTATTTATTCCACATAAGCCAATGTGACTTGGAATGAAAAATGTGAACAAGCACATTCAACTCCTATATGGGCACAGAGCCTAATGCTTTCACCAACATTTCCTAATCTAATCTTTATTATCAGTCTTTAGGAGGTAATATGGCCTACCCTGTTGTTATTAGTATTGTTATTGTCATTGTTGTTGCTGTTAGTATTTAACTTTACAAAATCCTAAGGAAACAGAGGCTTTAAAAAGTCGATTAAGACCAAATAACTTTCCCAGTATTATATAATTAGTAAACACTTTTTATTAAGTGTTATTAAATTTTATTAATTTATTAAGATAATTGAATAGCTTCCTAACTGATCTCACTGAGTACAATCTAATCCTTCATACTGCTACCAAAGTGAAAACTCCATATGCATTCTACCAGTTATCTACTTAAAATCCCGTGATAGGTTCCAAATATGATTTAGGAAAAACCCTTCCTGACTTTTCCTTGCACACCTTTCTTTCTATATGGATTACTACCAGAATTTTAGACTTTTTCCAAACTAAATTATTTCTTGCTCTCATAACTTGTTTAAATATGCTCTTCCTGTTACTAAAACATTCTCCTTCCTTTTATTCATACACTCAACTTCTTTTCTTTTTTTAAAACCTGTTTCATCACATTCTCTAAGAAGCCTTCCCAGACATCTCAATCTAATATTAATGCATCCTGCATCTGACTTTATCAGCCATTATCTCACACCATTAGGATTATTTGATTCCTATCAGCCTTACCTTTCGAACTCCAAGCTTTTGAGAACAAGAAACATATTTTATTTCTTTTTTTCTCACCAGTTTTTAACACAGAACTTGGCCTACATCAAGGCCTTAATGAATGTTTACTGAATGAATTAAGGTAATGCAAAAATTTATTAGAACTGGATGGATCTGAAAGATCAATATTTAAATCAAGTAATAATATTTCTAAAACATTCAATTTGGTCCTATACTTTGGTCTTGTGACTTCTCATCACCTTCCTGCTATCTATGGGTGTGATAATCACTGTCAGAAGAAGATTCAAAAGTAATGGTGGACCCTCCTCTTGATCATAGCTGGAATAGTGGTACTAGGTGATTCCAGTGAATGAACCACTGTTTGGTTTCCGTACATGTAAAATAACAACAACTAGGTTTCATTGAATGTTGATATGTGATAAGCACATTGTTGGTACTCTATAGTTATCTAGTTAATCCTAATTTTAAAAACTTCTGAGGTTCATATTATCAACCCATTTTATGGGTTAATAAATTGAAATTTACAGTAGTTATCATGTTGCCCAAGATCACACAGACTGAAAATAGCAGAACCCAAGGCTCAAACACAGCTTTCTCTGATTCAGATGTGACTTTGACAATACAGAAGCTCTCCACTCTTCTGCATTACCCCTTAAACCCAAAGTAAGCCCTAGGAGGATCAACAAGCTTCCTCTAGGAATGTATTCCTAGAAACATGCTGTAGAGAGGAGTTGGGTCTCTTCTGCAGGCTTTCTCAGTCGATAATCCAAACTGACTCTGATTGACGTGGCTGTTGGGGGAGAGAATTATGCTTTATATCACAAATGGAAAGATCTTCTTTATATGATCTTCACTGACTCCTTCAATTGGAAGGAGTCTCTAGTTCATATGTTCAGTTCTATTTAAACTCTGTTCAGGTTCTACTTAAGTGTTTTGGTACCCAATCTCTAAATTTTCACTGATAGCACAGCACTTCCCATTTGGGCTACTTTTCAGACAACCTGGAACCTATCCTTGACTTTTAGAACTGAGGTCTTTGGAAGTTCAGGGAATGCTACCTCACACTCCCAGCTTTTCAACCGGAGGTCATTTTTGCTCTTTCTAGCAAGTAGAGTGCCATGTTCATGAAGAGTGTGACTGGTATGCTGTCATACTGGCAGTTCACTATGACACTGAAGTTAGCCTCAACCAGTAGTCCATGGGGCACGAATTTTTTTAATAAGTTAAATCTAACTGTACTGCTAATGTATTGAAGACTTATAAAATGTTGAAGCCCTTTAATTATTGTAACATATTCTGTTACTTAATATTCCCTTAGATTTCACATGTTAAGTTTTAGTCTACAATGAATTTTAGAGCCAAGCTGAAAACTCTGAAAATAGAATTTTAATGGAAATGCTAAGATATTCTCAACTATAGCTGCATAAAAGCTGCCGGTTTTTTTTAAACCATTTCCATCACGGCTTAAAACATATGGCAGGTCTTTTTTGGAAGTTTTCTGATGGTATGTAGAATTTGTAGTTACAAATATTCTACCATTTAAATAAGCTCACTCAACTTCACCTTTCTGAATTAGCAGAACTTAACTATTCATTGTCAACTGATTCATGAATATAGAACCAAGCTTCATTTGGAACATATGGCCTAAAGATAATAAATTTAAATGCCTGATGTAAAGTAAATTAGAACTGGGATTGTAATGCTGATAGCTTTTTCTACAAGACTCTTATAACATCTGTCCAGAAACTTTAATTTTTTTCAGATGTTTTTCACACATGCTGCTTCAAATCTCTATGTGTGTATTGTAACTTTCCTTCAAGAGAATAATTAGAAAAGTTGGTTATTATTTAAAAATAAAATAGCATATATGTGACACAATAAAAGTGTATAATCTTATCACTTTTAGGAGAACCTTAAATTTTACCAATAGACCAAACAAAAAACAACATTAGGAGGAAAAATGAAATTGTGGGTAGAGGTTTGAGGAGATAAATGACTCTAAATAGATTTGTATATCAAAAGCAATCACGATATCACATGTAACACCCTTTCTGTCTAAGCTTTCCATGCATGATAGGAACTAGAATTTGGAAAGTGGATTTGTCATTATCTCCTGCCAGTATGGTTATTTCTACCAATGAGAGGTACTCTTAAGATATTTGGGAAATGGAAGAAAAGTAGAAGTAACTATTCTTCAGCCAATAGCTATGAGCTGGCATATGGCTTTGGCAGATGTCACTTGTAAATGTTTGCCAGCCACTTCCATGTGCCCTCCTGAGAGTCATCCACTTTGTTGCTGTAGGCCACTGAGAACGTAAATGGCAATTTTCTACAATTTCTACACTCTCCAGTTTTGTGAAATCTACCAGGAGCTTTCTGATCTTCACTGTCCTGGCTCTTCCAACAATTAGGCAAACCTCTGATTTCCAGGGTTAAATCCATTCCTATTTGAAATACCTGTATAGTTTCTATATTCATGACTCAGCTAACTGGTACATCTAGTATAAAAACTTGTGATTTGCTTGAAGAAATCTAACTATAGTTTTGTCGTTTGTGAATATTAGCATATATATACAAATGTAACCAGCTAAGAGGGCTGTAAGGGACATTTCTAAAGAATTTGAGAGGAAGCTCTTATTTCTGTGTAATTTCTACCTATTTTTATCTGTGGTCACTGTTAGTTATCAGGTTGTCAACAGTTGGATAGAAAAGCTGGTTACAGAGCGGAGGAGAGCAAGAACAAGCTGGAATCCACCAGGCACCTCTGAGTCCTTCTGTCATCTATATGCACTCAAAAAGACAGGTGGATGGGAATGCTGTTAGCTCACTTTCACTTCTCTAATCTTGTTGCTCCTGGGCCAGCTCTAACTAGGAACCCAATGGGAAAAGCGATCTTAGGGAATGGAGGTCCCTATTTAACCAAGTGGCCTATAGAAAAATATGGTATGCATGAGTAGGAGTGAACCAGATGAGGATTTCAGGAATAGGGGAAACAGAAGCTAGAGGAGGAGAGATCAGTATGCTGTATTCAAAATCTTAATTATTTAATATGAAATAAACTCTTGATCATATGCAACTTTTGATCAAAACTATTTCCTGATTTTGCTTTTGTGAGAAGTAGATTAAGAATTAAAAGTGGTTGGGGAGCCTGGGGGGCTCAGTTTAAGTGTCCAACTTCGGCTCAGGTCATGATCTCACAGTCCTCAGGTTCAAGCCCCACGTCCAGCTCTTTGCTGACAGCTCAGAGCCTGAAGCCTGTTTCAGATTCTGTGTCTCCCTCTTTCTCTGCCCCTCTCCCGCTCATGCTCACTCTTTCTCTCTCTCTGAAAAATAAATAAACATTAAAAAAATTTTAAAGAGAATAAAAAGTGGTATATAAGCACCTCACATAAAATCTAAAAATGAAAAAGAAAAAGAAAATCTAGAACAAAAAAAGCAAAAGTAAAAAGAAACAAATCAGTATCACAAAGATAATAGAGGAAAATCTAGACTTGTTGCTTTTTGTTATTGTTTTGTTTTGTTTTTAATGATCACAACATATTAAGTAAAGGAACAACCTGAAAGATAAGAAATGATAACAGAGCTGGTAATTCATATCTGAACTAGGCATATTTCATGAAAGTTTAAATTTAGAGATTCCTGGATTAATTCTCAGAATCTCTGACAGACACCCATTCACCTTCATCTGGACAATTTTGTTGTTGTTTGGGGCCATAAAAAAATTCACAGATTCATGTCCTGGTATAGGATTCTTACGCATGGTGGAGTAAATTCTTATGTTACATAAGAATAGTCTGACTCTTCAGAAAGTCCCATAGATAAAAGGGAATGATAAGTATTTATTTGATACTAAGACCAATTGATAAATGATCAAGTTTTTTCTTTTTAATTATTTTTTTCACCTTTCCCTCTCTCTCCTTTCTTTTTCTCTCTTGTTCAAATACCATTTAGCTACTATGGACCTATAATGACTTAGGCAATTTTTAATTAAAATATTTGATTACTTATTATTTATGAGGAGGTGAGACTGTAAATGCATCACTTTTGTACTTAAATATTAAGTAAGTGAAAGCAACCAGCCCTTGAAAGCAAGAAAGCAAGAAAACAAGCAAGAAAGAGGTAACTCTCCTATAAAATAGGGCTTTTGTTCAGGCTGGAAAATACTGTACTGTTTAGACTTTATCCAATCTTGATGAAAACATTAATGAGACACACCTCAATACCATGTTTTGTCTCATTTAATCAATGAAATTGAACCAAAAGAAAATCAATAAAACATCATGGAAAAGTAGTAACTATATAATTTTAAGGTTAAATTGTTCACACAACAGTAGCAGGATCAGATCTCCTTTTTATTTTTCTCTTTTTTCAGGAAATATAAAAATGAAGTAATTACAATTTATAGATCTCATAAATATTTCCCAAATGAGAGGTGGATTATTATGAGAAAGAGCAAGAAAATACCATTTGCTCATATTTATTTTTTGATGAAGTGAAATTATCCCTTTTTCATCCGCTTTTGTTCCACAGATCTGCATGTAACTACTATGAGTAGATACTCTCAGACCAACTTTTTCCAGTAATATGCTGAAAGCTAGAAGGATCTAATACATTCAATGAACTATTTTCTATTTAATAATAGTGAGAAGAGAAGCTCTCCATGTAATTCCTCAGGCTCTTTGTGTTTAATTGATCTCTATTCTTCGCGTATATTATGCTTCTAATGAAAAGACATACAACAAAGGGAACACTGAACAGATACCAAAATATTTTTAAACTAGAATGAATGGAATAGTTACACACACAACAGTTCACAACCTCCCAGTAAACTGTGAGTCAGAAACTCCTTCTCTTTCATTTAAATCTGTGGAGTGTCTTTCAATATGGGTTTGTGGTGATCTCAATCTCTGCTCAAATATTTTCAAGAATATTTAATAACATAATCCAATAAGATCATAGTAGATTCTAAGAATAAATCATGTTTTCAATAAATGTACACTATTAAAATGGTATTGCTATATTTAAGTTCACTTCAGAAGAATGCTTTCAATATTATTTTATGTAGATAATGTACATAATTATCACCAGACATAATGTCTATTGTGAACTTCAGTCAAGTCACACCTGCCTAACCATTTTGATTTAATATAAGACATATATATTGAGTGCCTACTATGTGCCATGTACTTTTTTACATGCTTGAAATAAATCTGGATGAAACAAACAAACAAAATCTCTGCCTTGTAATCTCGCTTTCTAAATATATTTTCATCTGGATTTTTTTCAGCTCAAATTCAATGTAATTAATATCAAATCAGTCATCTTCAGTAAAGGTGTTACTGTTCTTGCCTGTCATATTTTTGCAAACACTGTAAACATCTGAACTGAATCGCTAATCTTTTTTACACCTTCTTTTGCAATTAGTTTCCAATTTTGTCAATTCATCATTGGTAATTATTTTCACATTCATCTTATTAAGTGGTGTTCCTTTTTCCTCTTGTCCATTCCTTTGTTATGTCATTCATTAATTTATTGGATGAACACGTACTAAAATTTTTATCCTGTGTTAGCTATCATGCCTGAACTATCAAAATAGTTTCCTCATGGACTCCCTTATCTCTGCAACCTTATCTAATCTGTTGGACACATTATCACAAGATAGGTTTTTTTTTCTTTTAATACTAGTTTCATCAATGTCAATTTTATTTGTATCAATTACCAATAACACCCATGTGCCAGCAGGATAAAGTTTATAGTTGTTTAATGATAGCAACATCTTGACATTTTCTTGTCTTCATGTCTGTTTTAACTTTCTTACCTTCTTTACTTACAGGAACCTTTATTCCAGTAGGATGGCCTCCTTAACCAGTCCTCACATATGCCTTTCTGTTTTTTTCCTTTGTATATTTTTCTAACGTAAAAATACTTTTCCTACTTTTCTTAAAACCAAGCTTAAACTCTACATCTTCCCTGAAGTCTTTTCTAACCACTTCAACAGTCTGAATTTTCCTCTTATTACATTTCAATATCACTTAGAACCTTTAGTTTTATACTTAATCTTACACTGCTTAAGATTCTGATCTGTCAGCTTGCCTCCCAGTGTGATGCACAACTAATAGATGCTCTAGATTACTATTAACTTATACTGTACCTTATTCCTAAATGAGATTGATTGACGAAGAATATACATCAGATGATAATAAAAATGAATAAAAATAATTAGATGAGAAATTTGACACTCATGCAAATACATATTGAATAAAGGAGAGAGATAAAAGTGTATATTTGGACAAGAGTGTGTCAATCAATTGCCATAAATTTGTCTGTGAAATCCAAGTAGCCAAGAGAAAGCGAGTTTCATGATTAGTTACATGATTCCTAGTCTATAAATGTAATAACTGAAATGCTCATAATGTAGTATGTGTGTGGTGAATAATACCCTCAATCATGTAAAATACAGAAATTAGTTACTTAGAGGATTTTTTTTTCCACAATAGTTTTTCAAACTAAGATAATGAGACCTGGTTAAAACATATCTCAGTAGGGATGCCTAGATGGCTCAGTCAGTTAAGCGTCCGACTTCGGCTCAGGTCATGATCTTGAGGTTCACGAGTTTGAGCCCCGCTCAGGCTCAGTGCTGACAGCCCAGAGCCCGGAGAGAGCTTTGGATTCTGCGTCTCCCTGTTTCTCTGCTCTTCCCCTGCTCATACTCTGTCTCTCTCTCAAAAATAAATAAACAGTAAAATGAATTTAAAAAAAAATACGTATCTCGGTAAATAATAGTATAATATTTGACTTAGATTACACTGAATCTCTTTCACATATGCAGGTCTTACATAGCATGTGTAGTCCTAATAAGAACTTTGGACCCTCTATAGGAGATAATGGGATATATATTACTCATAATTCTGTAATTTAAGGGATTTTCAATAGCAATTTGATTGAGGTCAATTTACATCCTACTTGCTGTCAGTAGAATATAACCATATATAAAATGTAACAGTACTTTATCTAAAAAAAGGAATTCTTAAGTGGAGAGGAAATTGTGTGAATAAAATCCCATTGTGCAATGACTACATTTTAAAATCGAGATAAATAGAAATATACTTTGAATTACATTTAAAACTTTATTAAAGTTTATAATTTTTGAAATAATGTTTCAAAAATTATTGCTTAGATTCTTCATGGGTCCCATCTCTGTTTACCTGGTCATGATATGGGTCTTTTTTGTACTATAAAAGAGTGCTTGAGTGCCAATAACAACAATACTTTAGATCTAAAAGACAGAGTAAACACTTGAGCATACAAACCTGAGAATGCGAAAAAAAAAAAATGAGATGAGAAATTAAAGTACAATGTATGTTGTTTTGTTTGTAAAGTTGAGAAATACAGTGGCTATAAGACTTCCAGAGTTTAGATGGATAAAAGAAAGAAGAAGAAGAGGAGGAGGTAGAGGAGGGAGGAGGAGGAAAAACAACAAAACAAAACTAATAGCAATTATTCTTCTCCAGCTGCAGGGTTGAGAGGAAGATGTGATTTAAAAAAGTTGGCCTGTAGGGAAATTAGAAAAGAAATAAAATAGGAAGCAAACTTTAAAAGAAAAAAATGTCAAAAATAGAAAGCTTACAGAAATGCAGGAGATAAAAGATTTAATAAAAAGTATACCTGTTAAAAGAAAACATTTGGAATGTGTTTTTAAAATATATAAGATTGTAAGAGACTTGCCAAAAACAAATTGTCTTAAGGAGGCTGAATGTAAATACTGTTCAAAGATACAATAAATACAAAAGGTAAGATAAAATCCTGGGTCAAGATATTAAATCATACAAATTTGAATTCATTATAAAAAGCATCAAATTAGACAAAGTAACTTTTTAATTGTCAAAAGAACAATACAATAAAAATATGTAAATACAACGAATTTTATGCAACAAGGAAGCAACAAAATACATAAGAAAACCTAAGGAAAATGTCAGGACAAACTAAAAACAAAATTATAATGAAATGTTAGCAAACCACTGACATTTTTGACATCAAAGAGAAAATTAGACAATCTTAATGATACACGCATAAAGCAGAGTCAGGGATGGGATGCTTATTTAAGATGGAAAAGGTGTTTGTTCTACCCATTAGGCAATTTAAAAAATAAATAACATTAACCTATTTTTTTTCTAAGCTAATTCAGAATGTCCCTCTGTCAAAAGAGGACTGCGGACAGGGCTGTGTCAAAATCACCTCATCAAAATGGTGTATGCCTAGAGATGTCTGAGGTGAGCCTGATATTTTGCCATAGTATTTACAGGTAATCTCTATGTTTTTCACTTGTATTTGTGTCCATTTTTTTTCTTTATTCCTGAAATTTAATATTTTTATCACCATGTCTGGTATGAGATTATTTAATAATGTTTTGTCAATAATAATTTTATTTTGATTGTCCTTCATTTTAATGAAGTATTCTTTCATATCTTCAAATACATTCTCTGATTTACTTGTTAGTTCATTTCTGCAATTACATCTGTTACGAATTTGATGGATTAGCCTCATCTATCCTCCATGCACATTATCTTATTTTTCATTAATTTGTTTCTTCTACAGTGCCTTCAATTCCAGCAGTTTCCCACTTGTTTTTCTACATTATTTGTTGTAAGTTTTGCTGCTAGCAGTGTTGATGTATTTGTCTTTTAAGTGAATTCTGAAACTCTTCCAATTCCCCTTTTATCTATTTTATAGAATTCATTAAAAATTTCCTTGAGAATTCAAAGTTATACAAATACATCTTCTTTTCCTAGGGTGTCTTCTTCAAAATTGCATTTTCTATCATTTGCATATTATAAATATTTGCATAGTGATACACACACATATGTGTATTTTTTTCTCCTGTTAACATTTGTAATTTTCACCAAAAATTATTGTTTAATAGAATCTTCATGGTTCCCCTCCTGCTTACCTGGGTGTGATATGAGTCTTCTTGGTCCTATAAAGGAGTACTTGAATGCCAATAATTTCTCTAGACCTGTTCAGCCACTCAATTGCTTGCAGCAAGCATTAAAGGACTGGGTTTGGGGGTAGCAACATATGGGAAAATTTGTCTCTTTATGTACTTTTTTCTCTACCTTAAAATATCTATATTATGAGATACCTTTGATAAAATTGATTATATTTCTCAGCTGTAGAGAAGTAGCTATCTTTTAGATTTATGTTTGTTCATCGCTTTAGGGTGTGTCAACCTCTAATGGGAGGCTGAGTTTGGAAAGGCTTCATAATTTGTCGGATTTGCGTTTGGTTTCCCACACTGACGTAGAAATATAATATATAAGAAATATAGAGATACAAGGTTGCAACCTGGCACCAATTTTGTAAATAAGAATGAATTAAATTTGGAAAGCAATCCATTAAAACCAATTAGCATTAATCACAAAAATGCAACATTGTAAAACAATGGCAAAAGGCTGGATTTTGCAATAGATGTATCTATAATAAAATAAAACAGTTAAAAACATGGAGTCAAGGTGTATTGATGATACTGGGACTCAGGGAAGAGTAAAGAAATCCATTTTTAGGAGACCAGGCTTATCAGTTCATAGTAAAAATTGAGGGGGAACAGGTGTCCCGGTCTAGCAGAGGGGTACTAACCAAGTGCCCACGGGAATAAAAGTTCTTCACTAGATTTAAGGCCTTCCAGCTTTTCCTTTTCAGGCTAAAATTTAACATGTTCCTGCCCTCTACAAGTCATAGCAGACTGAAACAATCAAAGTGCTAATGCTGTTTACCTCAAGTATTATCCATAGCTATTTGTTCAATAACTATTGATCATGGATTGTTCAATATATATATATATATATATAATATATATATATATATTATATATATATATACTGGCAATAATTCTGTCATCTGCACAACGTCAATTATTTTGATCTGAAGTGGCTTAGTCATAACTTTTCATGGTCATAGGGGAGATTTTCTTTTGTTTGAAGATATTCCTATTATCAATTTTTAAGGTAGTTAATTACAACTGTCATTTTTTTATTATATGTGACAAAATATTGTCCCTGCATGTATGTTGAATAATGTATGAGTGTATCAGTGGATGGCAATATAGTTGTCTTTTCCTACTTACAATATAAGAGTATCCAATTAAACAATAGAAACATAATTATATAGAAACAATAAAAAGTTAATTCTAATTCATCTATGTAAAATCTTGTTGAGGAAAACCAAACCCATATCCTGTCTTATGGAGTTAATAAATTTTGCACTATATTATATGCTATATATGCTGATTCTAGCTTGCTTACTCTCTAACCTGTGAGTGGATGACAAATGGATATTGAGCCAGGAAGCCTGCAAAGTAGGATTTTTTCCCATAGATAGGAAAATGGACACATGGAGAGAGCAGTGCAGATATAAAACATAAACCTCAAGGACTGTAAGATGGGCAAATAGTAGTAATGCATATTTTTAATTCATTCCTGAATGCAATTATCAAAGCTGACTCCAGAAGAGAAAACCTAAACAAACCAATAACAATGGAAGGGATTGGGAAGTTATTAAGAAGGAAGGAAGGAAGGAAGGAAGGAAGGAAGGAAGGAAGGAAGGAAGGAAGGAAAGAAGGAAGGAAGGAAGGAAGGAAGGAAGGAAGGAAGGAAGGAAGACCAGGGAACAGTTTTTATTGTTTTTTTTTATTATTATCCACGATCCATGATGGTGCTAAAGAGCCTTCCAATATTAGTCACACAGATTCCAGAGGGCTGATAAGGCTCACTGGGTCAGTATTAGAAGAGTTTGTATTCTACCGAGTCCTATATGGGTACTTCCAGGTGGCTCCTCAGGTGGGGAGAAAAGTGACCCCTTTTATTATTTCCCTTAGGGAAGACTTATGGGACAGCAATGCCATCTGTTCATTAATCTTTTCAACTAAGGGCAAGTTTATCTTCTCTACCAGAATTTTAGAAGGCAAGTCAGCCTGATCTCCAAACAAGGAGACTTTGCACAGAGATGCTATAGACTGTACATTTTCTATTTTCTCGGCAAAGTTTATCTTTCAGAAGAGGGTCACAGAGTTCTTAATGGAACATCCTAAGAAAAACAGTCATTTTTAAAGTCATCTGCTTCTCAAAAGGAAGCAAAAAAATATATAATGCAGTTGTATAAGAGGGCTTTGGGGTTTTCCTGAAGGTCTTCCAAACACTGACCCTAGCCTCCTTCTCAGTCCCTATTGCCCATTTCTCCATTCCCTGTTTATATTATGCTCCTGTGGGAAATATGCTCACTATTCCTCCAAATGTAAAAGCATTTTACATGGCTTTCTCTGTGTCTTGACCTTGGGCTAGCAATTGCTGCCTCCTTATCCATCTGGTTAAACTTCTAAACCCACCTCAAAAGTCGTATCTTCTGGGAAGACTGCTCTGTCATTCTTCAAGACGGTTAGTTAAGCAGACCCTCCTCTGTGGTATCATTGTGACTTGTATCTATTTCTATATTATACTTTTCAGTGCATTATACTTATTTGCCTCTCTTATAGTGCCCAAAGAATCTCTGTAGTACTCACCTCTGTTATCTCCAACACCTAGCAAAATGCAGAATAAATTACAGGTAGTCAATAATTTAATTGAATTTAATTAAATATCTTAGCACCTACTGGGCTATATAGGTAGGCAAAATAGAAAAAAAATTCCCTAACAGAGGTCAACGATAATTTTTTGATTTGTTATTATTTTTACTATATCATACGCTAATCTGAATGAAGCTAATATAGTAGTGCTTGTTTTTTATTAAACAAGCATTATAAAAGAAAAGAATGGGGGGCACCTGGGTGGCTCAGTCAGTTAAGCATCTGACATCGGCTCAGGTCTTGATCTTGTGGCTTGTGAGTTCAAGCTCTGCATCGGGCTCTGTGCTGACAGCTCAGATCCTGGAGCCTGCTTCGGATTCTGTGACTCCCTCTCTCTCTGCCCCTCCCCCATTCACACTCTGTCACTCTCTGTCTCTCAAAAAATAAATAAACGTTAAAAAATTTAAAAGAAAAAAAATGTAAGATGACCATTTGTTGAGCCTACTGTGATTATGGTACTTACCATATTCCATAGTATGACATAGTTGACATGCTGATAATTCAATTTTCACTGTAATCTTACAAAGACAAAGAATGGGGTTTAATTTATAAATGTAGAAACTGAGAAGTAGAGAGATATTTTTGTTCATAGTCACTTTGGAATTTTGTCTAATCTGTCACTTATTTGCCTTTTATCATCCCTGTTGTGTTCATGTAATAATTTTGAAAACAAAAATGTGTAGAGTTTGGGACAAGTTTAACTTGGAATATGTATTTTTTAAAAAGGAAAAATGCTGTGATTATGAATTTTAAAATCCCATCATCATTCCCCTTTTGCTGAACCTTTAATTTTTATTCAGAATTTTCCACTAAAAACATTGTTATAGCAACTCTAATCATTCTTTGTATACATCTTATGAAAATAAGCATATCTTTGGACTACATTCCTAAAAGAAGAATTTTCATTTTCTGTGTGCTCTAAAGTTTTCATAGTTCTGTATTATATATCTGTGGCTACTATAGATTATATCTAGTATTCCTCAAGGAATGACTCTTTTTTTTATATATATATTTTGAATATGCATTGTACTTTGCCTTAAAATGATTACATTTCTCTTCAACAACTTTTATCCTAAATATATAGGAAAATGTATGGGTAGGGGAAAAATTAAGGAGCTATGTTTTACTCCAAAAACTGTATTAACTATATATAGTTGTTTTTTGTCATAGTCTGTTGATCTGGCCTACCTTTGTTCTGTTTTTATTGTTTTTTGTTTTGTTTTGTTTTCACTGAAATCTTTAAATGCGACAGTTGCTGTTGAGGAACAAATTTCAGTTTAAGAAAACAAACAAACAAACAAAACGAAGAGAAGAACAAAACACAGCAAACACTTTTCACCTACCTAATGAGTTGCGTAACCATAGTAGATGGTTATGGTTATGATCGATAAGTAGAGTGATAGATCAGTGAATGGAAGAAAGAAGCAGGAAGAAAGCTTTTCATATCCTTCCACTCAACAGATACTTTCTGTTGTCCTTCTGCTGTGTTAGAAGGAGTCACAGGCCATGTGCTGGATGGAAGGTGGGTTAAATCCCAGGGGAGGAAGAGTCTGGGAACCTCCTAGGGCTTGACTGGTGATATTTTTACTGTTAGAAACTTCCTGGTTCTTGAGGAAGTGGAGACTCTCTGAAGCTGTCTTTATCAACCACATCTTTTGAAAAATAATATTAAGTTTCAGCAGTTAAGTTTTAAAACGCTCGACTTCTTCTCTGTTTGAACTTCTCGCCCCCTCCCCATCATATCTTTTAAAACAAATTTCCTGTCAAGTTACAGTTTACTTGATATTCGCTTTTAACAAGTATATTGGCCTGTGACTAATCCAGAGATAATTATAGTGCCAATCCTATTGACAAAATCGAAATACTGAAATGGAAAAGTGTACATTTCCACTTTTTCCCCAATAATATTAACCTGTCATTTCAGCGCTGTATCAAAAATTCCTTGGCTTCTTTCCTTAAATCAAATTTGCCCAAAGCCCTGAGAAATCACATTTTCATAAGCAACTTAGTCAGGCTACATCCATAAGCCCCAGGAGTGAGATTACTACATTGCCCCCATCAAAAACTTCACTTATGTGATATTAAGAACTTTGAAAACTGACTTATATTTCCCTACTAAACTCATCCTCAGGATTTAGGAGGATTCTTAATTAGCTTCTTATGCTCTAGTTAACGTGCTAACCAGTTGAGTTTCCATTTCAAAGGCAACATGACAGAAATGTGCATGTTTCTCATTTAAGAACTACCATATTCATATCTGCGCGATAATTTTGTATGAAAATTCAGCATCATGGAAAGTATAGCAACTGTGAGAGCTATAAACATGAAGAAGAATTTGCAAAAGAGGAAAAAAAAAACATTCACGAGGCAATTTGCACCTTGTTACCTAATTTGAATTTTAATAGGCAGATTCCTACAATAGTCATATGCTGGAAGGAAACATTGATTGAAAAGAGCCCAAGAAGATATTACCAGATAATTACCATACAATTTAAAATGCACATTCCATTGTTCACACACAGTGCTTTTTTTTTTGAAATCAGTACATCATAGAACGTTCAGAGGTTAGAGCAGAAATGTAATATCAAATGCAAAGTAAAATTATAAATCTCTGGATAATGAACTTTTTCTTTTCCATTATATAGCAAAAAGGCTAGGGAAATAGCCCTCAATGATCAAGGCAAATTCTGTGCCACTAAATATTACATCGAATGCAAAAATACAAATGTTTTATATAAAGTCATACCTCATGGAGCTGTGCACTCCTCATGAAAAAACACTGAGAGTCAGAGAAATACTGAAGGCAGTGAAGGAGAGAAGCCACTGAGCGCCACACAGTGAAAGTGCTTTAAAGCTTGTGATTGACAAGGGCATTAACAAATACCCTAAAGTCAATGTAAGGCCATTTGAAAATCTTTTAAATGCTCCTGCCAATTGGTAGGCCTATAACCAGCAACAAGTCTTCTGAATAGACAGGAAGAATACTGTTGTCTAAACCAACCTAAAAGGAAAGTAAAAATAAATTTCCTTGGTTTCCTGTGGTGAGTCCTGCCTAATGTATCAAGAGAAATGTGGAGCTACCTGCCATGTTATCATGAACAATGCGTACACAACATGCACACACCCTCCATGTATTACTTTTAATCAGAATGGAATCCTAGATGCCTAAACCTGGATCTTCAAAGAAGCTGTGGATAAAAAACAACTTTCCTTTTACCAGAAAGGCCTTAGCAGATAAATCATATGAGAATTTTGATTAAAAACACCTGTTGAAAGCAGAATGGCTTTGTAACTGTTATTTTAGGAAGCCAGCAGCCGATAGCACATAGGAGAATATTTTAGTCTTAGCTTCAACATTTATCTCTTAATACCTCTTCATATTAAAAGTGTATGCTATATATATATTTGTGTACATAGATAATTGTATTTGCTTTGTATTGTTCATAATGCTTTTCTATTTGTGGGCTTCCAGAGGCTTAATCCGAATTGACTCCATAAACCGAGAAGTGAAGAGGCAGTTTATGCCATAGACAGGAAGCCCCTCTGACCCACACTGCAGGGGAAAGAGATGCAAAGTTAGCCTGAAGCCACAGATTTGTCATCTTTTCAAACCTCCATTGCCTCCTTTTCTTGTGTCCTACTTCCCCATATCCCTCTTTCTTTGGCACAAACAAACAAACAAAAAGAAATTTTACTTACACATATGGAACTGCTTCTGTTGATTTAAACAATTGAAGGGCTTCCAATCCTTTTCAGAACCATAGTGCAATATATAAATACATTCTACCCACTTCTGCCAGCTGCTAATTGAAAAGTATGCACATAAAAAGTACTTGCCGATTCATTAAAATTTTACTCGGAAATTGGAACTTCTAAATAGTTGACCACATCATATCCAGTGAATTGGTGATTCCAGACCAAATTTACTAGGAGATGTTCAGATTACCGAATTCACCTGGATCTACCCAATGATTGCCTCAACTCTCTCAGAAAAATATATAAATCCAATATTTGGAATGACTTGTCATTTTACAGTAAGATTTAAGTATTATAATTAATGTACTAATTTAAATAGTTCCATACAGTAATAGGAAAAAAAAAAAAACAAAAAAAATCAGATTAAAGATAATCTTTCCTTCATAAACTCAACAAAAAATATTTTTATTATTGAACAACAAAAAGTAGATTGCCCAAATCATGCACATGTTTAGTTATGTATGGGAGAAAAAGGAAAAAAAATAAAGAATACAAGTATCAAATAACCTAAAGGAATTTGTAGAATGTTTAGGATCAGTGTTAAATTTATTTTTTCTCTATTTTCTGCAGATTTCATATAGTTTTTGTGGTGCTTGGCCAATAAATAGTATTCATTGTACTTATAAAGTCAAATTATCTTGGCAGCTACATGTAAGGGGGGAAAGAAAAATATATACTTCAAAAACATGCTTTGAATGAAAAGACAAATTGGAACACATGTGTGCAGCAGTTTGTATTGTTGTTGATGTTTTCATTCCTGTGTTTTGTGAAAGTTGTATTTTTGAGGGTTTTTTTTCTGCTTTTGCTCAGCTTTGCTAAGAGGTTATCAAACATAAATAAGTGCTGTCATGTTTTCTACAGGCTTTATTTGGTTTTCTTTTTCTCAACCATTTTACCTGTGAGTACATAACATTCTTACACTGGCTGAGTCACATGAAATCAGTGTTTGCTCAGAGTTCCACACCACGCAAGAGTAGCCGCTGGTGACCTGCTTCTCTCTGAGTAGCGTAAAGGATGTTATGTACCGTCCTCTGTGCATGTTTGTGAAAGCTTCTGAAACCCAAGTGCTTATATTTTCTACTCTGGTTAGATTGTTGTGTCAGGCTTGTAAAAGATGTGTCTTCAAAGATATGCTTTTTAAAAGGAGAGTGCATAGTTACCAAGGGTATGTTTGAACAGAAACAGTAGCTTTGGCATATCCAGTTCAGTTCTGTTCCAGAATAAAGGTTAAAGCTGAAGTGAAAGGATGTGTAACTCTTCAAGTTTATTGTTTTACTATATTAAATATGGACTCATCTTTAGGCAGTACCCTCTCCTTCTGTAAGATGGGTTAATATCAGGCTGTTTTACCTGTTTCTCTATTCTCCTTACAGAAACATTTAGTTATAATCATATTTTCACCTACTTAACAAACATTTGTTGATGGATTAGTATGTGCAGGACACTCTGCTTCATACCAGAAAATAAAAAAATAGAGAGTAAAAAATATCAATAATCAGTGTCGTAATCTTTTCCCAAAAGACTAATGTAAAAGCCAAGATTTGGCAAAGGATTTTCATAAAGAATCAGGTTTTGTTTAAATAGAATATTATTTCTACAGATAAGAATCATGTGGGAAGAGAAAGAAATGGTATCTGTCAGTCATGGTAGGGAAGTCTTCCTGAAAGCGATAGCCTTTGTTTCTAGGCCTTTGTTTTGTAAAGTTTGCAGAGCTGTTAAGTACACAGGGTGTACTTTTCTCTTTATTTATGCCCAAAAGTTTTCCCATGAATCACCAGATAGGTAGTTATGATGGCTAATGTATGTGTCAACTTGACTTTGCTACAGGTGCCCTCATACTTGGTCAAACATTACTCTGGGAGTTTCTGTGCTGGTGTTTTGGGATGAGGTTAGCATTTAAATTGGCAGACTGAGTAAAGATTGCTTTCCCTAGTGTGAATGTGGATCATCTGATCAGTTGAAGGCCTGCATAAAACAAAAACGTTGACTCCTTCTCTGTCCGGGCCCTGGATAAGAGAGGATCTTTCCTGCATGTCTGACTTCAGACTGGGACAAGGGCTCTTTACTACTTTTAGACTCTGAGTAAAATATCAGCTATTTCTGGGTCATGAGTCTGCAGCCTTTGGACTGGAACCACAACATCAGTTCTCCTGGTTGTCAGGTTTCTTTCCAGACTCAGACTGGAGCTATACCATCAACTTTACTGTATCTCCAGTTTACTGAGTCACTATGCAGATCTCAGGATGTAGCAGCTTTGTAATCATGTGACCTAATTCCTTATAGTAAATATCTTTATATATGTATATATCCCATTGGTCCTGTTTTATCTGGAGAGCCCTAATATAGTAGCTGAGCAATTTTACTTCATCAGTATCACTCACACCCAAAGACATTGCATAGGCCAATTGACCCTTGACATAAGTGAGGAAGGTAGTTATAGCTGGATGCTAAATTCTTGCCATTCCAAATCTCTGATTTGACTATCTAGGACTGTGTCCTTTTTTCAAGGATCTATGTGGAAAAAGATAAGATTCTGTTCATATATTTTTGACACTCTTCTTTGTGTTAAAGTTTCTTAGCTTCAGAATGAGTCTATATAATACATTTTTTTCATGCATTTATTTAACAATGTTCTGAACCTCGTATGTTCTGGGCATCCCTCTATGTCGTCAGAATACAGAGCTAAATAAAACCAGTGCAGCTGTTGCTAGGGACAATATGTTTACTGAGAAAAGATAATGAAAGACTTACTGTGATTGATCAACAATTGAAAGCTAAAATGAAAGCTAGAGAGCCCCTTTAATATCAAGAACTGTGAGGAATCTGAGGTTTTACCCTACTTGTAAGATAATAAATCATCTGCCATAGTTCATGGAAGTTTATGCGAGCTATGAGGCACCTGGGTCAAAAACAAAACATGCTGTCAACAATAGAATGAATGAGATGTGATGATGGAAGCAAGGTTGGAGTGATGTGCTAGGAGAAGGACTCAACCTTCCGTTTTTGACTTTGAAAATGGAGGAAGGAAGCCAAGTAGTGTAGGCTGCCTCCAGAGGCTGGAAAAGATGAGGAAACTGATGGAGTGGCATTCAGGAAGGTGTAAGGGGAATACTACTCTATTTTCCCACAAGAGTCAGAGCCTCACTCTGGCAGGAACTTCCTGTTGAGGTAGGCCTGAGGTGAGCTACAAGGATGGAGAAGGAGTAGCATAAAATGAGAAAGCAACCCTTAATATGCGACAGTACTAAAGAGTCTTAGAAGTAACAAACGTGCCAGTTAGCAACTTTGTCATGAATTCAGAGGTTTCTCAAAATCTGCGGTTGGTGCATCTTCAACTAATCATCATTTGTCTACATTGTAACAATGACTGAAGTTTACTTAAGAACTTCAGTGTCAAGGGGCACCTGGTGGCTCAGTTGTTTAAGCATTCAACTCTTGGTTTTAGCTCAGGTCATGATCTCATGGCTCGTGAGTTTGATCTCTGAATCACGCTCTGCACTAACAGCATGGAGCCTGCTTAGGATTTCTCTTTTTTTCTCTCTCTCTGCCCCTCCCCTGCTTGTGCTCTCTCTCTCTCTCTCTCTCTCTCTCTCTCTCTCTCTCTCTCTCAAAAACAAACAAACAAACAAACGAAAAACCTTCAGTGTCAAGCATATGACAATTTAAGGAGACCCTTTGCAGTAATAATATGCCTGCATTAAAAAATATATATAATATTTCCAGTCAGTGAGGTATAGATATTACTTTAAAGACATATGAAGCATATTTAAACAAAGGTTTAAGTCATCTCAAAGTTACATACTCTAACATGATCCATAAGTAAAACCATCTAGCCATGGTGATTTCTTTCAATTCCTTTAATAGACATGGGCCTACTTAGATTATCTATATCTGTGTGTGAGTTTTGATAATCTTAATCTTTCCAAAAATTGGTCCATTTCATCTAAGTTATTAACTATTTGGGCAAAAAGTTGCTCATATAATTCCTTTACTATCCATTTAAAGTTTATGAAATCATTAGTGACAACTTTTCTTTCATTTCTTTTTTTTTAACGTTTATTTATTTTTGAGACAGAGAGAGACAGAGGACAAATAGGGGAGGGACATAAAGAGAGGAAGACACAGAATCCAAAGCAAACTCCAGTCTCTGAGCTGTCAGCACAGAGCCCAACATGGGGCTCAAACTCGTGGACCACAAGATCATAACCTGAGCTGAAACTGGACACTCAACTGACTGAGCCACCCACGCACCCCTCTTTCATTTCTAATATTGATAATTTGTATCTTTGCTTTCTTAGTTAACGTAGCTAAAGTTTATCAGTTGTACTTTTCTTTTCAAGGAACTAACTTTTGACTTCATTGATTTTTTTCCTATTTCCTTGTTTTTACTTTTATTTATTTTGCTATGATTTTATTATTTCTTCTGCTTTCTTTGAATTTATATTGTTCTCCTTTCTCTAGTTTTCTAAGATAGACACTTAGATTATTGACTTTTAGATCTTCCTTTTTTAATATATGAATTTAATACTATAATTTTATCTCTAAGCACTGTTTTCACTAAATTCCACAAATTTTGATGTTTCATTATTTTTATTGTAGATATTTAAAATTCTCCCTTGAAACTTTATTTTATTTATTTATTTAAAAAAATTTTTTTTTGATGTTTAGTTATTTTTTGAAGGAGAGAGAGGCAGAGCATGAGTGGGGGAAGTGCACAGAGAGAGGGAGACACAGAATCTGAAGCAGGCTTCAGGCCCTGAGAGCTGTAGCCCGACGTGGGACTCAAACCCACGAACCATGAGATCATGACCTGAGCTGAGGTCAGGTGCTCAACCAACTGAGCCACCCAGGCATCCTGAAACTTCTTTTTTAATCCATTACTTATAAATGTGTTGTTTAATCTCCAAATATTTTGGAATTTCTAACTTTCTGGTATAGATGTGTAATTTGTGATCTGGAAAATATTTGTATGATTTCTCTTCTTTGAAATTTGTTCAAATGTGTTTTATGGTCCAAAATTTGTCTGTGTTGATGAATCCTTCATGTAAACTTGAGAAAGTATTCTGTTTTTAGGTGGAGTATTTTATAAATGTCAATTAGATTTTATTGATTAATAATTCTCTTCCTTACTATACTACTTAGCTATATCCTTACTCATTTTCTACATTATCAGTACACTAATTACTAAAGAAACATATTGAATTGCCCAAATATTATACTAGGTTTGTCTGTTTCTCCTTGTAGTCCTATCAATTTTTTCCCAGTATATTTTGAGCTCTTTTGTTATATATATGCATACATGTTAATAATTACACATTCTTGGAGAATTGATTCCTATATTATTATGTGATGCCCCTCTTTTAGTGCAGGTACCTTATAATAGTATTCCCAATTCTTTCCTCCTATTCCTTATGATATTGCTGTCATTAACTTCACTTGTCCATATGCTATAATCACTCAGTTACCCATTACACTGATAATGTTATTTGTTTAAACAAAGAGTCAGTGTTGAGATCAATTAGGACAAAGAAAAATATAATTCATTTTACCTTCATTTATTCCTTCTCTGATAATTCCTGTTTATCCAGGTTTCTGACCTATGTAATTTTCTTCCTTTCTGAATAACAGCTTCAAACATTTCTTCTAAGAATCCTCTATCTCTCCTTCCTTCTTCCCCTCCCTCCCCGTCTCTTTTTCTTTATGTGAGAAAGTCTTTATTTCACCTTCATTTTGAAGGATAATTTTTCTCAATGAAGAATTCTAGGTTGGTGTTTTGTTTTGTTTTGTTTTAAAAGTTTATTTATTTATTTTGAGAAAGAGAGAAAGAGGGAGAGACAAAGAGACAGAGAGTGGGGAAGGGGCAGAGAAAAGGAAAGAGAGAATCCCAGGCAGGCTCCATGCTATCAGTGCAGAGCCTGATGCAGGGCTCAATCTCATGAACAATGAGATCGTGACCTGAGCCAAGATCAGGAGTTGGATCCTTAACCAACTGAGCCATCCAGGCACCCCCTTATTGTTTTTAATTAAATGCTTTAAATATTTCTTTTCTTGCTTACATGATTTTTGATGAGAAGTAAGTTTTAGTTATTATTTTCATTCCTTTATGTGCAAGGTATTTTTATTTTTGTCCTTCTGCAAAATGTTTTATTTTTTTCTTGTTTTTTTTTTTTTTTTTGCTTTACTGTTCTTTGAATATGATATGCCTAGATGTGTGTGTGTATATGTATGTATGTATAGACATATACATACATATGTATATGTGTGTATATATTTATGTATATGTATATACATATATATGTGTATATATATGTGTATATATGTGTGTGTATATATATACATATATATGTATTTTTAGGAATATGTATATATGTACATATATATATATATATATATATGTAGATAGATAAATAGATAGATCCTTTCCTAAAATGTGTCACTCTTTGCTTATATTACCCATCTGTTCTTGGATGTTGTCTATTTTTTCATGAGGCCCTTAACATATCAACCAAAATTATTTTAAATTCCTGTCCATTATACATATATAATATATGCACATTTGTAAGATTTTATTTAAATTTCAGTTAGTCAACATATAGTATAATATTACTTTCAGGAATAAAGCCCAGTGATTCATTACCTACATACAATACCCAGTGCTCATCACAAGTACCCTCCTTAATACTCATCAACCCTTCAACCCATCTCCCCCCACCTCCCCTCTGGCAACCTTCAGTTTGTTCTCTATATGTAACAGTTGTTTGGGGTGCTTGGGTAGCTCAATTGGTTAAACGTCTGACTTTGGCTTGGGTCACCATCTCCCGGTTTGTGGGTTCAAGCCCCGTGGAGGGCTCTGTGCTGATGGCTCAGAGCCTTGAGCCTGCTTCAGATTCTGTGTTTCCCACTCTCTCTTCCCCTTACCTACTTGTGCTCTCTCTCTCTCTCTCTCTCTCAAAAATAAATAAACATAAAACAAATTTAAAAAGGAAAAGAGTCTTTTATCATTTGCCTCTCTTTTTCCCCCATGTTCATCTGTTTCATTTCTTAGATTCTACATATGAGCGAAATCATATGGTATTCGTCTTTCTCGGATTGACTTATTTTGCTTGGTATAATACACTCTAGCTCCATCCACATTGTTGTAAATGACAAGATTTCACTCTTTTTTTATGGCTGAGCAATATTCCACTGTGTGTGTGTGTGTGTGTGTACACATCCGTCAGTCAATGGACATTTGGGCTCTTTCCATAGTTTGGCTATTGTTGGTATACTGCTATAAATATCAGGGTGTATGCATGTATCCCTTCAAGTCAGCAATTTTGTATCCTTGGGTAAATACCTAGTAGTGCAGTTTGCTGGATCATAGAGTAGTTCTATTTTTCACTCTTTGAGGAAACTCTGTATCGTTTTCAGAGTAACTGCACCAGTTTGCATCTCCACCAACAGTGTAAGAGGGTTCCCCTTTCTCAGCATCCTTGTGAATACCAGTTGTTTCTTGTGCTGATTTTAGCCATTATGACAGGTGTGAGGAGATATCTCATTGCAATTTTGACTTGTATTTCATTTCCCTGATGGTGAGTAATGTTCAGCATCTTTTCATGGGTCTGTTAGCCATCAGTATGTCTTCTTTGGAAAAATGTCTATTCACGTCTTCTGCCCATTTCTTTACTATGCTGCTTTTTGGTGTTGAGTTTGCTAAATCCTTCATAAATGTTAGATACTAACCCTTTATCAGATATGTCATTTGCAAATGTGTTCTCCCATTCTGAAGGTTGCCTTTTAGTTTTATTGATTGTTTCCTTCATTGTGCAGAAGCTTTTTATCTTGATGAAGTGCCAATAGTTCATTTTTGCTTTGGTTTCCCTTGCCTCTGGAGATGTGTCTGGTAAGAAGTTGCGATGACCGATCCTAGGTTTCTATTTTTTTAATATTTATCAGTGTTGGTGTTTCCTAAGTTTTTTTGGATTCCTGTCCATTAATTCTAAAATCACTGTCATAAGTTATGTTAATTTTTGTTTGCCTAGGTCTTCCTTCCTTTTTCCTTTTATTCCATCTTCATTCCTTTTATTCCTTCTTCCTTCCTTTTTGTTCTTTATTTCTTCCTTCTATTGTTTTTACAATTATGTTTCAAAAGCTTTGATTCTCTAAAATTAGCCAGGTTTATCAATACAGAAATGTAATTTGAAATTAAATATTTTAGCAATGTAGGCATAGACATAGAGTGGACATTAGATATGGATAACAAAATAATTATTTTTGTATTACATTATATTATTTTCTAGGCTGTTTAAATAAGTCATATCACATATGTGAAAACAAAGAAAAAAATATTAAGTTGTTGGGCAACAGGATGGCATAAAATAAATATTAAACTTTGAAATGCTGAAAGAGTTGAGTATACTATTTCCAGTGTGAGGGCAAAAGAGAAACAAACTCCAGTAAGCTATTTTTATTAAGTAATAGTATTGTGGACAAAGTAAATGTAAAATAAGAAAAACCAATGAGATATTCTGAAAATATACTAAATGTAAGAATTCAGATAAATATGTAGCCAAGGCTAGCTTAAACTTGACAGCGATGATAAAATCTAGTAAAAAAAAAAAAAAGATAAAACAAATAGAGTATCATAGAATAACACTAAAAAGTCCTGGGTCCCAATTTCCAAAATATGACGGTTCAACCCCTACACCACCAAGCAGTGCTCTAATTCCAGCTGAGTGTCCTACAATTCAACTCAGTTCTGACACTATCTACCTGAAGACAGCATCAGATCTCACAAGGACTTAATTCTATAAGAGTACCTGGCTTCAGATGACATTTACGAGTCTAGGGTATCACTGTACTTTTGACCAACTGGCTCTAGGTCAGAGTTTCCAACAAGCCCCTCCTCACATTTGATTAAATCACTTGAGTGGCTCACAGAATTCAGGAAACCAGTTTACTCACTAGATTACCAACTTATTATGAAAGGAGATAACTCAGGAATATCCAGATGGAAGAGATGCATAGGACAGATATGAGGAAAGGGATTGAAGTTGCCATGTCCTTTCTGAGTGTGTCACTCTTTGCAAATCGTCATATGTTCATAACCCAGATGTTCTCCAAACCCTATTGTTTTGGGTGTATGTGGAGGCTTTATAACATAGACACGATTGATTAAATAATTGGGCATTGGTGATTGATTCAACTTCAAGCTCTTCTACCCTCTCTAGAAATCAGGGCATAGGACTGAAAGTGCCAGATCTCTATTCATATTTGGTTCCTCTGGCAACCAGCCCCATCCTTTCCAAAAGTCGACTCATTAGGTAAACCCAGTTTTGGTGGAAAAGGGCTTTCTATGAATAACAAGACACCCATGTCACCTTTATGGTTCTGAAGCATTTTCAGAAACTGAGAACAAAAGATCAAATATTAAGGCAAAAGATGATCCCACTGCTCTTATTACTTGGGAAATTCCAATAGTTTTGGGAGCTGTGAGCCAGGACCTGTAAATGCAGACTGAATATACACGAGATATATATTCATCTAAATGACCAAATGTGTATTTCTTATAAATCACAATATTACAACCACACAGAAATAAAATAAAACCAATTTTTCTATAGGGCCAAATCTACACGGTTTGGTGGTTTTAACTCTGGCAATGATTCATGCAAATGTAACCTCTCTACTTGGTGCTGGAAACACTCAGCCTAAGCACTTGTTTCCTGGAGTTGTTTCAAATTCTTTTCTTACTCTCCCTGGAAGATCAGTAGAACAACTGTGTAACCTCCACATCTGTTGAGCATTTAACTCCACAGTCACGGATTTCTATTTTCTTTCCGGCTGTGTGCCCTATGAATCTGGGTTGAACTGGAGAAAGAAATAACAGAACAAGATACAATGAAATACAAATAGCTGGATATGTAACTTCTTAGCACTATCAAATTTAAAAACAGTCATGAAGCTATATTTTTGCCTTTACAAATGTTTATTTTCCCTTCTCCAATAAAGGTTCTGTGTTCATTATCAGAATTGTAATGTCCCTCTTTCTATTGTTTTCTCCTCTATTGATTCCAGGGACAGAGCCGTGTTTTGTCATGGTACCAAAGAAAGACCATCATCCATTTGTTTTAAATAGAGTGCTGCTTCAAAGTATAAAATATTTATCTTATAGCAAGAGAGGAGATGCAGAACAAGACTGATTAAAATAGAAGCTTTTTTTTTTAATTGAGTAACCTAGCACCCTTGCTAGGAGTTTAAGAAGTTAAAGAGGCTAAGAACATTCTATTTTTGTTAAAGAATATATTGTTGTAGACATTTGAGAAACAAAATAGTATAACCTAATTCCTGTAACATCTCAAGTTATAACAAATGGTTACTATTCTCCTGGCTGCTCCATTGTTCATGTTGATGTTTTCTTCTCATTGTGATAACAACCACGAACTACTTAGGGTGCACTGAGCCACAGTAAGTGCACACAGAGTTGAAGTATTAAGGTATTAAGAAATACATAACTACGTTTTAAATAAGAACTCCAAATAAAATTTCTACCAGTCCAATGAATCTTTGTACCTAGTTTCTGTTTTCTAAGTCTTATCTATCATCTGGTAAGCAGACCTCCCAAACTTTTCCATCTATGCTAACATGTTGTATTAACTCTGGTCACTAGAGTGGAAGCATGAGCCATTTCAGATAAATTCTATCCTAGTGGTGTTTCTATCATACTGTCATTGACTTGAGAGACTCAGAGGGGTATAAGAATTCTCAATTTTAACTTTCAAAAGCCTTTTAAAAATCATCTTTTTAAAGAGGTATGCTGAAACGATGCTTTAAAGACAATAAAGAGCTAGAGAATTTCATTAAATAGAATACAGGAATGTATCACTGGATTCTTGCTGTCCTTTCCTATTAATGTAAATACAATTACATATAAAATTATTATAATATTATTTCAATTTCATGGTTTTCTATAAGAGGCAATAAAACAGATATTAGAATATAGAAACATATATGTCAAGATTCAAAATGAAAATACTTGTTGAGATCTTTGAAATCTCACCACCTTGATGTTATTCTGAGTTTCTTTCATGCTTAAATACTATAGCACTATTGTAAGAGAGGGTGAGGAAAGTATGATAGATCTTCTTGGTATATAACCTAAGGACAGCAGTATATCATATTAATGTCATGCTTTATATAAAAATGGACTGATCTGTTTTTATTAAAAATGATATTTGTGTATAATTCCATATAAAAAATTTGATAAATGTAAATTCTTCTGGTTTTTATGTAATATCACCAAATTCCTCCTACTTCATAATAAAAATCAGAAGCTTATGACTTACATGAACTTAGCAATAACTAGAAACCAGAGGATTTACATTTCTTCACTCTTCACAAAGAATATATTTGCAGCTTCAATCCAACCAAGATATAAAAATTTCTTAATTGTAGAGATCCATATGAACACAGGATAGAGAACTCTCAATATTAAGTCATGTTCCTCAAATTATTGAGCATGTCCAATTGCATCAAAGTCAGTTTGAGATTCTATTAGATCAGAATTTTATGAGTGGACCTATGAACATGTATTTTGACAACATTGAAGAGAAACATTGAAGAGTCAGTGAAGTTGTAAACATTGTTGTTTCTAGTTTGAAATTCAAATTACACAACCATCGTTTCACAGAGCTTATCGAAAGGAGCCTAAATGTCATCAACTGATGAATGGATAAATTGTGGTTTATATACACAATTGTACTACAATTATATACTCATTGTACTACGTGGCAATGAGAAATAATGAAATATGGCCCTTTGTAGCAATGTGGATGGAACTGGAGAGTGTTATGCTAAGTGAAATAAGCCATACAGAGAAAGACAGATACCATATGTTTTCACTCTTATGTGGATCCTGAGAAACTTAACAGAAACCCATGGGGGAGGGGAAGGAAAAAAAAAAAAAAAGAGGTTAGAGTGGGAGAGAGCCAAAGCATAAGAGACTCTTAAAAACTGAAAGCAAACTGAGGGTTGATGGGGGGTGGGAGGGAGGGGAGGGTGGGTGATGGGTATTGAGGAGGGCACCTTTTGGGATGAGCACTGGGTGTCCTATGGAAACCAATTTGACAATAAATTTCATGTATTGAAAAAAAAAAAAAAAAGAAGCCAAACTCAATAGTTATTAGTAGTTGAAAGTTGTACCTAAAATTTGAAGCAATTGTATGAGACTGGGCAAATTCTGTAGTTACTAATTAATACTAAAATAACAACAAAAAGATATAGTAATATAGACGATTTTCACAAACCTAACTAGTGCACACAAATGAGAATCAATCTTAAAAAATAAGTAAAGAGGAAAAGACTAGACTAGAGTAGATACTATCACTTACATGTATTAGGAAGTTGTTAATGTAATACATTTTACTTCCTCCTTTGTTTTGCCTGTCACCACAAAAGCCCTGATTTATAACCCATTTATTCTTGATTTTATGAGTCTTGATAGATGACAGATTGCATTACCTCTTTTAGGTGCTGAAGATACCAGATATTTTTTAAGCTCTCTTGCAGCTAGGAATCAGGTGGTGAGGTTCCTCCAACCAGATAGACCAATCCTCGATAATGAATTGGAAGCTAATAAAAATAGCAGCAGGAATTAAGTTAATCCTTTTTCTTGATTTTTTAGTTACAGAAAACTTAATTTCCTGCAGCACCAGGGAGAGCCAAGGTGATGGTTGATGATGACTGGGCAGGTCGGAGCATTACAGTGCCTTATCATGGTTGGTATTCCTGCTACACTGGTTCTACAGCTTGTTTGGCCTTGGCTTCTGGTCCTGGAGCCTCTGATCATGGTTGGAAGATCTCTCAGTGATTCTGGGAGCCAACCAGTGTCCATTCAATAAATTTATTCTGCTGTAAGAAATCAGAACTCTTCTAGCTGCTAGGATTCCTGCCAGATGGATTACTTTGAGAAATTTTATGTAAATATTTTATTTATATGAAATTTTGAAATATGAATATTATACATTATTAAGTTACTGCTTATGTTAATGTTTGTTAAATATATATTACTTATAAATTGTTCTTATTTAGTAGTGCAGTGTTAAGTAATTTTTACTGTACAAAATGCTGACTACACTATTACTCATTATAATTGCCTTCACATTAATTTGTTTTAATCTTATAAGTATCTTGATCCTCAATTTAGAGAAAATAAAAAAAACAAATAAATAGAAAATTTAAGTGATTTATCCGAGGTCACAAAGTCAGGAAATGACAATATGACCAATTTCTTCTGTCTATAATCCTGACATTTTCAACCTCTACTATGTTGTTTTAAAATGAGTTTTAAGGAAGAGGAAAACAAATATCTCTATAAAGGGACCTCTAATTTTTGACCATGGAAAAGAGTAAGATTAGGCAATGTAGTTTCTTGAAATTATATATCCACATATCTACATATTTATCTATAGCTTCGAAGTCTTAACAGATTCTCAATAGCCTGCATCTGCATATTTTCTTTGACATCACCTTGACTACCTGTGCCCAACCTTCCCTTGGAGAAAGCTTAGAGAAATCAGCTCCACTCATGCTTAAAAAAAAAACAAAAAATTAAAATCCACATTGCTGTCTTACTTGAATTTCAATAAAATTCTGAGGGAGGAAGAGAGAATGAGAAAAAAAAGTATTCCGTTTACCTTAGGTCAGTTTCTAATTTTCCTCCATTGTGTCATGATGATAGAGTTTTAGGGGTTGATATGTGAAAGAATAAGCAAACATCAACTGCCACATGATTTTCCTTCAGCATGCGGCCTGAGGCAGCACTAAGAGCTGTGAGGCTGTGAATAGGAAGCAATGTTTCTTAAGGGCAAACAGCCACCACTCTTTTCTAATTGTTTCTTTCCTTTCCTGAGTACACCTCCTTAGACTCCCCTGCTTGTACCAGTCCACAGCAGTTTTACTCTCACTACCAACGGTGGAGTCTGCGTTGCTATCACATTAACAATAATTTACTTCATTTGGTTTCTGACTCTCAAATTAACAGCATTTAATGCTTCTAGTGTTTGCTAGACTCTCAACAACCAATGTCATGGATCTGTATCTGGTACAGGGCCCTAAAGCTTCTATTTTCTGTCACTCATGGAAATTTACTGGAATACTGCAAAGGAACAATTGCTGATTTCCAACTCATAAAACCACCAGATAACTGAAGCTGCTGCCACATTTCGCTTGTTCAGATATTCCAGGGTGTCAACTTATACTCATCATGTTACAGCTGCTGTCTGTCCCCACCTCACTCCCAACTGCTTGAGCCAACACACACACACGCACACACACACACCTGTGCTATTCCATCTTCTAAATATTCTCTCATGTATATTAGTATATTAGTTAAAAATATAAAAATCTGGGGCGCCTGGGTGGCGCAGTCGGTTAAGCGTCCGACTTCAGCCAGGTCACGATCTCGCGGTCCGTGAGTTCGAGCCCCGCGTCGGGCTCTGGGCTGATGGCTCAGAGCCTGGAGCCTGTTTCCGATTCTGTGTCTCCCTCTCTCTCTGCCCCTCTCCCGTTCATGCTCTGTCTCTCTCTGTCCCAAAAATAAATAAACGTTGAAAAAATATATATATAAAAATCTACTTGGCTATATATTATTCAGAAGAGACTGACCTCAGGCTAAGATGGAACTTTTGAATTTCGTCAAAATGTTTCAGCCTATAACATCACCAACCATGAAGCTTTCAGCTAGAACCCATAGCTTTTTATCACACTCTGGGCACAAGACCAAAAGGACCCTCTTGAGACCCAACAGCTATAAACCACCTTTACCTGACATACTTCAGCTCTCAGAGGTTCTCCTGGCAGCTTCTACTTTGACATCTAATCCCACTTCTGTGAGAATTTGTCAGAGGCACTGGAAGATCTTCACGGGCAACTGTTAAAAAAAAGAAAAGAAATTAACAGAGAGAGGGGTCATAATTCTACCTATTTCACTTCTTGTTCTCTCAGCCTAAAGGAGAAAAAAGACAAAACCATCTTTAACCTTTATAATTCATTTAGAGTATCTAGCTGGCTGACAAGGAGAGATAGAGTGTTCTGAGAAGTGGAAATGTACCTAGAGCTTAAAGTTTTAGCAACCGTGACATAATAGCATAAGGTTCTTAGAAGAGTGGGAGTGTTCAGGGAAATTGCAGATTACAACAATTTATTAAAATGTCTGGTAGAAAGTCATATTCTCTTTAATTGCATGAGATCTAGTTAAGACTCTAAAGGAGAAGAAGCATTTTCTCTCTTCTAGCCTCATCCCATCACTACTTTTTAACTTTATAGATTAGAATTACAAATCCTTATTGGTCAAATGCCAGGATAATTTAAGGCACCATAACTATGGGGCTATGGGGCCTGTGCTCCCTAAGGACTTAATGATCACAGCCCAAGAAGATAAATCAAAGCTTGGGGAGGGATAGGTCTGTTCCATTTCTTTACAGAAATTTTTCTTTCTTTAGCCTTTCCCTTTTTGATTCCTTTAAATCTTAAATGCTGGCATTGAGGCAAGCTTGAGGGTAATACTTGTTTTCTAGTCTAGAAACCTTGCTTGCAGTGATTGGAGCTTTATAAAGAGTTGATAGCAGAAGAGCATGTGAGTGTGTTCTTCTTCATGAACTTTCTTTGTGTTCATGATACTAGCCAATATGCCCAAGGAAGAAATCTCAAATCTGTCTGCTCTAGGCACTGGGATTAGCTTTCCTTTTCCTCTTTCACAAATTTGCTCCAGATGGGAAATAAGAATTGGATTCAGGTTTGGATTTTTATTTAGGACAAGCAAAGCAGGTCTATTTTGCATCTTGGCCTTCATGCCTATGTTGTGTAGGGAGAAAGATCTCAATCCCTTCTGCTTAATTTACTTGCATCTTATATTAAAGGATGGAGTTGCACCTAATAATAAAGTACTAATTTGCCCTGATTTATTCCTCGGGGATATTGAAGGGAGAAATCGTCAGTCAAGGAAAGGATTTACAAATTCCTATATGTCATGATATTCCTGAATGCATGAATTGCAACCCTTTTCATAGGCACCAACTCTGTTAGTGGTATTTTACAGAGATATCAGCTAAAGGAAACAATTTTACTCATTCCAACTTCATAACAAACCTCCATGTGTAGCTCCTTCAAATTATGTTCTAGCTGTAGAGAGCCTCTGCATCCCAGATAATGCCATTTGTAGGGGACAAAACAATTTACCCTCTATTCTTCTAGGTTCTTGACTGAGACACCCGCCATCCCCGAAGAAAATCTAACAGAAATTTAATAACATGAATAACTCCTATATACATGGGAGATACCTAGGAAAACTGAGTAACTCCTCAAAATGGCCCAAGCCATTTTGTGTTTTAAATACCATCATCAACTAAATACAAAAGATGATGTTGAGGGGAGGGAAGCCAATTATGGAAGATTAAGCAAAACACAGTAAATAAGGGTATGGCTGTTATGCAGATTTAAGTCACTGTCTTCTCCATTGGTAAGAGTTTCTAGAGATTTGGCCACCCTCCACTTCTTGATATAGAGAGGGAGACATCCTTACAAATGGAGATTTCCTTTATAAATAGAATCTTCTCTTTCAAAAGATTAACTTCTACTTGGTTGGAGCTCTTCCTATACCTTCTGTTTCTTAAAAATGAACAGCTCAAAATAATCCTTATGCCAAAGGAGCATATTTTGGGGTAGTATATTCTGCTCTTCTTCACCTTCTTTGGGTTGTCTACAACCAGTCACTGAGCAAGGTGGGTGCAGAAAAATCCAGACAATTCTACCTGACATGGGGCACTCTGACTGGCAGTAGTCACTCTAGAGCCACCTGCATGTTGGTTGAAGCTTTGTCAGTTCTTCATCACAGTTCATGTTTCTCCTCATGAGGAGAGGGTCCTGGGTCCTCTCCTTTCCTTTTAAAGGTTTTTATTTCTGGGGCACCTGGATGGCTCAGTCAGTTAAGCTTCTGACTCTTGGTTTTGGCTCAGGTCATGATTTCATGGTTTCATGGGTTCAACCCTGCATCAGGCTCTGTGCTGACAGTGCAGAGACTGCTTGGGATTCTCTCTCTCCCTATCTGCCCCTCTCCCACTCATGTTGTCTCTGTCTCTCTCAAAAATAAATAAATAAACTTTAAAAAATTAAACAATAAAGGTATTTATCTGTAATAAACATCTTGAACCCTAAACTCTGTGTCAGCCTCCATTTTGAAAAAGTCAACCTATGACGTAAAAATATGCATAAAAATGAAATATTGCATATGTATATGAATGTGCATGTGCGCACATGTGTGTATGTGGCTTTTACTTGAAAACAGAGTGGCTCCTGGGTGGGTCAGTCATTTAAGCATACAACTTCAGCTCAGGTCATGATCTCACAGTTCATGGGTTTGAGCCCCACATCGGGCTCTGTGCTGACAGCTCAGAGCCTGGAGCATGCTTTGAATTCTGTGTCTCCTTCTCTGGTTCTGCCCCTTCCCCTTTTGTGCTCTCTCTCTGTCTCTCTCTGTCTCTCTCTCTCAAAAATAAATAAACTTAAAAAAAAAAAGAAAGCAGAAAAAACTGACTTCTTGCCCTCTCTCTTCTTGATCGGGATCCTAGTTTAGGAATTGTAAGACATAAACAATAAACCCATGAAGCATTTCTGTTTCCTCAAGTATTAAAAACCTTTTCTCTGCGTGGTTTCAAAGGAATTTTAGCCACTTAAAGATTCTGTCATATGCTAATGTTGAATCTATGTTTGAATTAGCCACTACAGCCAATAATCAGAGCAACAAAAAATTTAAGAACCACCATATTCAATACACATTGAATACAAATTTAGTTTTGTTTTGTGTGTGTGTGTGTGTGTGTGCGTGTGTGTGTGTGTAATTAGTCCTGTTATGAGAAGGCTTACTATCCTGAAGCCACTTGGGGAACGGGAGAATAGTTAAAGAGGATGAATTTATGATCATGTGATTAGTAAGAATTGGGACAAGAAAACTAGCATGCTTAGTCCCTGTCTACTTATTAAACTACCTATTCTACTGGATCTGGTTTAAGAATTGGTAAATAAAAAAAAAACAAAAGTGCTGCTGACAATAGCTATTTATAGCTATTCTTAAATGGGGGTCAACGAGGGGATTGGGACACACACACGCACACACACATACACACACACACAAACAGAGCAGGGGAGGGGGAGAGGAAGAAAGAGAAAGAAGATGGATGTTGAGACTTTGAGAGTTGATTATATGTCTGCAAGGGTCAGCAGGACCTTAACTGATAGATCACAACTACACATTCCTATGACAGCTATGTCAGTGTTCATTTATGAACATTTATAAACAACTGTAGAATCTGTGGTTATATTTCATCTACATTGACCATATAATTATCACAAAAATTAGCTAAAGCCTTAAAAATTTGATCCTGTTCTTTGTTTTGATACCTTACCATCTCTTGCCTTGAAGCCTAGAGTCTTCTCTCTCTTCCACGTGATGTCTCAATACATGAACAGTTAGGATTATGTGACCCTATGGCTCTACACATAACTGAGGATATCAGTACCAATTCACTAATATCTAATTAACTGGCATTAGAACTTCCTTTGATGATTAGTTAAATATGTACAATAAGTAGCACAGTCCATATTAGACCCTCAATAATTGGCAGCTATTGATATTATATTATACTTATCTTTTTCCTGATTTTTTTCCTCTCTTCCTCTCTCCCTTCCCTTTATCTCCCCTTTTCCTTCTTCCCTTCTTCTTTCCTCTTATATCTTTTCTCCCAACCCTCTCTGTTTCATCCACTTTCTGTAAGCAAATATTTCCCAGTCTTGGCTTATAACTTGTTCTCCAGTTCTGCAATCAGATTCTCATTGAATATCTCTAAAAGCTGAAATTCTGAAATTGACTCTCTGATGGTTATACGGAATATAATACGGAAACAAGGGCTGAGGTGCTGGACAGATCTGATCAATTCTGTTCTCCTTCCCCTTTTTATTTAAATTAAGATTTTCCCTGAGCAGAGGAGAGGGGAAGGCAGAGGAGGAGACATAGCTCTCCTCAAAGGAAGAAAAGTAGATAAAAATAAAGCAATATCTCCTAAAATTATAGTAACTGTTAGAATGATAGTGTGCAGTTTGCAATAAAATTTTCATGTGCCTTAGTGCCTTTCTTACCTCAATGTTAATGATGAGGAAACTGGTACTCAGAGAGACTGAGTTCCTTCTGTAAGAGATTCCCTATATTCACTGAATCAGGAAAGAACTTAGGTCTTCAGATGGAGTGTGATGTGGTGTTCATTCAGTTTGACACCAAGATAGAGCTGTGTGAAGACATAAAACATAATATCACTTAAAGACGCTACTGTTTCTGCCAACTATAAATCAGGGTCTGGTGTTAGGGCTTGAGGTAAAAGACAAAGAAAAGTTAAATGGATTCTGTAAAACACTCTGCTTACCACAATTCATTGTGCCGGTCCAGTACTGCACTTTGATGCACGGGAGGTCTGACCATGGCGTCTTCCTCTAGAGCAAAGAGAGCATGAGACTTTTTGGTCTTGTCAGTGGAAGTCTTGAAGAGTACTTCTCCCAAATACTGCCTTGTGTCGGGCAGATAAATTAAATCTGCTTGTCTCACCTAAAACCAGATTCTAAGTTACTTTATGAGAGTCAATCTGCTGTTTAATGCCCCATGCTTGGCTTCAAACTGTGCTTTATTTGTGGTTCTGGGGCACACTGGCAATGATGCACTGGACGCTTTATTTGATCTCTCTAAACCTCA
The DNA here is from genome assembly GCF_018350155.1 of Leopardus geoffroyi. Classification (NCBI taxonomy): domain Eukaryota; kingdom Metazoa; phylum Chordata; class Mammalia; order Carnivora; family Felidae; genus Leopardus; species Leopardus geoffroyi. The sequence goes on along the minus strand of NC_059333.1, from coordinate 50,766,122 downwards.
ATTTCCTTATGTGTAAATGAGAGAATAAGATGCATAATTCTTTTGATAATTAATTGAGATGTCACATATGCAAGCAATCGATTCAGTGACTAAACACAGTGTCTCATCATCAACATCAGGTTATTACTACATTTGGGGGTTAAACTGATATGGGTTCAAATCCCTTTCCCATCAGTTACCCACTGTATGAAAATAAGCAGATTATTTACCTTTCCTGAACCACATATTCCCTGTGTATTGGGTATATTACTTCACTATGGGTTTGGAATGAAGATTAAATAGGTCATGTTTGTCTAGTTCATGGATAACAGAATGCCTGAAAGATGACTAGAGATCAACAAAAGCTCTTTTCTTGCCCTTTGCCTGAATGCCTAATGATATGAAATTCTTAGCAAAATGTATTTTTCTTCAAGCTGTTCATCAGCCATATAAGGGAGAAAAACAATGCTTTCAATCTGTGACACTGCTACTCCCCTACCTTGCTTAACAACTTTTGTAGGCATTTCATTGGTTTATGCTTATCTATTCCTATCCACATTCTATTTTGCATATTTATCTTTTAAATAAAATTTTAAACTCACAAATTACAGGAAAGCAAAACATATTTTTATGTACCTGTTGAATAAGAAGAAAAATCCCTTCTAACTTTCTATGTTCTTTGGCCAGTCTATTAATAATCACATTAACATAAAACAGATTAGCAGGAGAAAAAAAATAGTATGTGGGGCTCCATCAGAATATGAAACCCAAGAACAAGCTAGACAATTCAGGCTTTTTTGCTATTTTGAGCTGAGGAATGGATAGAGACCTAGGGCCTCAAAAACAGGAGGGTGATTCATAAGACAAAAAAAGAAGAGAAAATGGTAGTTAGATGTTCATCCTTCCATACAGATAGATAGTTCATTCAGATAAAAAAGATTATCTCTTAGTTAACAGCTCTTGTTCTGGGCCAGGCCCTTATCTAAATGATGTTAGGTAGTCTAGGAAGAGGTGAAATTTTTTCTTCAGTTTCCTTGGTCTTAATTGCTCTCAGCTCAAAATAGTTCACATGTCTAAGTGGCACATTTTGGGGAAATTTGTTCTGAGCTTCATCTTATGCAACTCAAAGATGAAAGATACATTAACATTTTCTTATTTTTTTCAAATGTCTATTTTCTCTTTTTAGGCAATTAAACATTAAAGATATAGCTGAAGTTTTATTCCCCATCTGTTTGTGATTCTTTCGTTGGAAGAATAATGACAGGTAACTATTAATGACATTCATGTCTTTATACTTTGTTACATATATCTGTATTCATAAAATATACTACCGTCTGGTATGATCCTCAGGTTGGATAAAACTCATCTGATAAACAACTACATTTGTGTGGCTAGACTTTAATTGCCAATTTGATATTTTTAATATTTAGAAGTTGATTTTATTTAAAATTTCAAAAAATATTTTGAGATACATTTGTCTAATAAATGTTTGCTTAACTTTTTACTACTATGGACACAAAGGTTTTTATATGATTTTTTGTTACTTACCTATATTTTCTTCCTTTCTTAGTCAAAATTATGGACTATTTTTTTGTAGATTATGGTCTTGACAATTCTTTGATTAACTTTTTTTTAAATTTTTTAATGTTTATTTATTTTTGAGAGAGAGAAACATGAGCATGAGCAGGGGAGGGGCAGAGAGAGAGAGGGAGACACATAATCTGAAGCAGGTTCCAGGCTCTCAGCTGTAAATACAAAGCCCAACACAGGGCTTGAACTCACAAACTGCGAGATCATGACCTGAGCTGCAGGCAGACGCTTAACACACTTAGCCACCCAGGTGCCCTGTGTTTGATTATTTTGTTTCTATTTTGTAAGTTCCAACTTTCATTTTTCTTAAATCAATCATTTTTTTGAATTTGTGATTTTACTGTTTTTTGATTATGTAAGCAAAATGCTTATGTCATACTTTATATTTTTTAATATATAAATGTGCACTGATGGTATAATGTTCCTCAAAGTTGAGCTTTGTTTGATCTTCTCTGTGATAATGTGTAAAGCTTTCGCTTTCCTTTAACTATTATTGGTTACTTTATTTCAATTACAATTTCCATTACCAGTTGGTTATTTAGAAATATGTTTTGATATTTCCAAATGAAAAGAGTTTAGATATAATTTTTTGCTGTCACATTGGGATCACAGAGTGTCACCTCTGTGATATTGTCATTTTTAATCTCCCATTGTGTCTTAGTACATTAGCAATTTTTTTTAATGTTCTGTGTGTGCTTGAAAAAAATATACAGATATACCTCATTTTATTGTCCTTTGCTTTACTGTGTTTCATAGATACTGTATTTTTTTATCAATAGAGGATTTGTAGCAACCCTGTGCCAAGCAACTCTATAGGCACCATTTTTCCAACAGTATTTACTCACTCTATGATTCTGTGCCACATTTTGGTAATTCTCAGAGTATTTTAAACTTTTAAATTATTATATTTGTTATGATAATCTGTGACCAGTGATCTCTGATGTTTCCTTTTTTTAATATAATTTATTGTCAAATTGGCTAACATACAGGGTATACAGTGTGCTCTTGGTTTTGGGGGTAGATTTCTGTGATTCATCACTTACATACAACATCCGGTGCTCATCCCAAGTGCCCTCCTTAATTCCCATCACCCATTTTCCACTCTACCCCCTCACCCCCATCAACCCTCAGTTTGTTCTCTTTATTTAAGAGTCTTTTACAGTTTGCCTCCTTCCCTCTCTGTTTATAACCATTTTTTCCCCTTCCCTTCCCCCATGGTCTTCTGTTAAGTTTCTCAAGTTCTACATATGAGTGAAACATATGATATCTGTCTTTCTCTGACTGACTTATTTCACTTAGCATAATACCCTCCAGTTCCATCCACATTACTGCAAATGGCATGATTTCATTCTTTCTGGTTGCCAAGTAATATTCGATTGTATATATAAACCACATCTTTTTTATCCATTCATCCATTGATGGACATTTAGGCTCTTTCCATAATTTGGCTATTGTTGATAGTGCTGCTATAAACATCAGGGTGCATGTGATCCTTTGAATCAGTATTTTTGTATTCTTTGGGTAAATACCTAGTAGTGTTATTGCTGGGTCATAAGGTAGTTCTATTTTTAATTTTTTGAGGAACCTCCACACTGTTTTCTAGAGCAGCTGCACCAGTTTGCATTCCTACCATTAGTTCAAGAGGGTTCCCATTTCTCCACATCTGCACCAGCATCTGTTGTTGCCCAAGTTGTTAATTTTAGCCACACTAAACACTGTGAGGTGGTACCTCACTGTGGTTTTGATTTGTATTTCCCTGATGATGAGTGACGTTGAGCATCTTTTCATGTGTCTTTTCATGTGTCATGTTGGCCATCTGGATGTCTTCTTTGGAAAAGTGTCTATATCTTCTGCCCATTTCTTCACTGGGTTATTTGTGTTTCAGGTGCTGAGTTTGGTAACTTCTTTTTTTTATTTTGTATTTAAAAAAAATTTTTACATTTATTTATTTTTGAGAAACAGTGAGAAAAAGTGTGAGCGGGGGAGGGGAAGAGAGAGAAGGAGACATAGAATCTGAAGCAGGCTTCAGGCTCTGAGCAAGCGGTCAGCACAGAACCTGATGTGGGGCTCGAACCCACAAAATGTGAGATCATGACCTGAGCCTAAGTCAGACACTCAACCGACTAAGCCACCCAGGCACCCCAAGTTTGGTAACTTCTTTACAGATTTTGGACACTAACCTTTTATCTGTTATGTCATTTGCAAATATCTTTTCCCATTCCATCAGTTGGCTTTTAGTTTTGTTGATTGTTTCCTTTGTAGTGCAGAAGCTTTTAATCTTGATGAGGTGCCAATAGTTAATTTTTGCTTTTAATTTCCTTGCCTTTGGAGACATGTAGAGCAAGACATTGCTATGGCTGAGGTCAAAGAGGTTGTTGCCTGTTTTCTCCTCTAAGGTTTCATTTTTTTTTTTTTTTCAACGTTTATTTATTTTTGGGACAGAGAGAGACAGAGCATGAACGGGGGAGGGGCAGAGAGAGAGGGAGACACAGAATCGGAAACAGGCTCCAGGCTCTGAGCCATCAGCCCAGAGCCTGACGCGGGGCTCGAACTCCCGGACCGCGAGATCGTGACCTGGCTGAAGTCGGACGCTTAACCGACTGCGCCACCCAGGCGCCCCTCTCCTCTAAGGTTTCGATGGTTTCCTGTCTCACATTTAGGTCTTTCAACCATTTTGAGCTTATTTTTGTGAACAGGGTGAGAAAGTTGTCCAGTTTTATTATTCTGCATGTTGCAGTCCAGTTCTCATAGCACCATTTGCTAAAGAGACTGTCTTTTTTTCCATTGGATAGTCTTTCCTGCTTTGTCAAAGATTAGTTGGCCATATATTTGTGAGTCCCATTCTGTGTTCTCTATTCTATTTCATTGGTCTATGTGTCTGTTTTTGTGCCAATACCATACTGTTTTGATGATTACAGCTCTGTAGTAGAGGCTAAAGTCTGGGATTGTGATGCCTCCCACTTTGGTTTTCTTCTTCATTATTATGTTGGCTATTCAGGGTCTTTTGTGGTTCAATATAAATTTTAGGATTGTTTGTTCTAGCTTTGAGAAGAATGCCAGTGCAATTTTGATTGGGATTGCATTGAATGTGTAGATAGCTTTGGGTAGTATTGACATTTTAACTATATTTATTCTTCTAATACTTGAGCATGGAATGTTTTTCCTTTTCTTTGTGTCTTCTTCAATTTCCTTCATTAGTTTCCTATAGTTGTCAGCATACAGATCTTTTACATCTTTGGTTACGTTTATTCCTAGGTATTTTATGGTTCTTGGTGCAATTGTAAATGGGATTGACTTCTTTATTTCTCTTTCTTTTGCTTCATTATTGTTATATAGAAATGAAACTGGTTTTTGTATACTGATTTTGTATCCTGAGACTTTGCTGAATTCATTATCAGTTCTAGCAGCTTTTTGGTGGTGTCTTCTGGGTTTTCCATGTAGAGTATTATGTCGTCTGTGAAAAGTGAAAGTTTGGCTTCTTTGCCAATTTTGATGCCTTTGATTTCATTTTGTTGTCTGATTCCAGATGCTAGGACTTCCAACATTATGTTAAATGACAGTGGTGAGAGTAGACATCCCTGTCATGTTCCTGATCTCAGGGAGAAAGCTCTCAGTTTTTCCCCATTGAGGATAATATTAGCTGTGGGCTTTTCATATATGGCTTTTATATGTTTAGGTATGTTCTTTCTGTCCCGACTTTCTTGAGGGTTAAGAAAGAATGCTGTATTTTGTCAAATTATTTTTCTGCATCTATTGACAGGATCATATGGTTCTTATCCTTTCTTTTATTAATGTGATGTATCACATTGATTGATTTGCAAATATTGAACCAGGCCTGCAGCCTAGGAATGAATCCCGCATGATCATCATGAATAATTAGTTTTATATGCTGTTGAATTCTATTGGCTAGTATTTTCTTGAGAATTTTGCATCCATATTCATCAGGGATATTGGCCTGTAATTTTCCTTTTTGTAGGGTCTCTGTATGGTTTGCAACCAAGGTAATGCTGGCTTCATAGAATGAGTCGAAAGATTTCCTTCCATTTCTATTTTTTTGGACCAGCTTGAGAAGGATGGGGATTAACTCTGCTTTAAATGTCTGGTAGAATTCCCCTGGGAAGTCATCTGGCCCAGAACTCTTATTTGTTGGGAGATTTTTGATAAATGACTTCAATTTCTTCACTAGTTATGGGTCTGTTCAAATTTTCTATTTATTCCCGTTTGACTTTTGGTAGTGTGTGGGTGTCTAGGAATTTGTCCATTTCTTCCAGGTTGTCCAGTTGGCATATAATTTTTCATAGTATTTTCTGAAAATTGTTTGTATTTCTGAGGGGTTGGTTGTGATAAATCTAATTTCATTCATGATTTTTTCTATTTAGATCCTCTCTCTTTTCTTTTTGAGAAGTCTGGCTAGGGGTTTATTAATTTTGTTTATTTTTTCAAAAAAACAGCTCTTAGTTTCATTGATGTATTCTGTTTTTTTTTGGGGGGGGATTCCTTATTGTTTATTTCTGCTCTAATCTTTATTATTTCTCTTCTTCTGCTGGGCTTGGGGTTTCTTTGCTATTCTGCTTCTAGTTCCTTTAGGTGTGCTGTTAGATTTTGTATTTGATTTTTCTTGTTTCTTGAGATAGGCCTGGATTGCAATGTATTTTCCTCTTAGGACTCTCTTTGCTGCATCCCAAAAGGGACATGGTTTCTTTTTCATTTGTTTGCATATATTTTTTAATTTCTTCTTTAATTGCCTGGTTGACCCATTCATTCTTTAGTAGGATGTTCTTTACCCTCCATGCATTTGGAGGTTTTCCAAACTTTTTCCTGTGGTTGATTTCAAGTTTCATAGCATTGTGACCTGAAAATGTGCATGGTATGATCTCAATTCTTTTATATTTATTGAGGGCTGTTTTGTGACTCTGTATGTGATCTATCTTGGAAAATGTTCCATGTACACTCGAGAATAATGTGTATTCTGCTGCTTTTGTATGAAAAGTTCTGAATATATCAGTCCAGTCCATTTGGCCCAGTGTATCATTCAGGGTCATTTTTTCTTTATTGATTTTCTGTCTAGATAATCTGTCCATTGTTGTAAGTGGAGTATTAAAGTCCCCTGTAATTATCACAATCTTATCAATAAGATTGCTTATGTTTGTGATTGTTTTATATATTTGGATGCTTCCATTTTCAGTGCATAAACATTTACAATTGTTAGCTCTTCTTGATGGATAGACCCTGTAATTGTGATATGATATTATGATGTCCTTCTTCATCTCTTGTTACAGCCTTTAGAGTAAAATCTAGTTTTTCTGATATAAGTGTGACTACGCCAGCTTTCTTTTGACTTCCCCATCCCCTCACTTTCAGTCTGCAGGTATCCTGAGATCTAAAATGGGTCTCTTGTACACAGCAAATAGAGAGGTCTTGGTTTTTTTGTTTTTGTCTTGTTTTTTGTTTTTTGTTTTTTTAATTCATTCTGATACCCTGTGTCTTTTGATTGAAGCATTTAGTCCATTTACATTCAGTGTTATTATTGAAAGATATGGACTTGGTGGCATTGTGTTATCTATGGGTTTCATGCTTATCTGTCATGTGTTATCTATGGGTTTCATGTCGCTGGTCCTTTGTAGTCTTTGCAACATTCTACTCATAGAGTCCTCCTTAGGATTTCTTGTAGGGCTGGTTTAGTGGTGATGAATTCCTTCAGTTATTATTTTTCTGGGAAAACCTTTATCTCTCCTTCTATTCTGAATGACAGCCTTGGTGGATAAAGGATTCTTGGCTGCATATTTTTCCTATTCAGCACATTGAATATTTTCTCCCACTCCCTTCTGGCCTGCCAAGTTTCAGTAGATAGGTCTGCTACTACCTTTATGTGTCAACCCTTGTAGGTCAAAGCCCATTTGTCCCTAGATGCTTTCAGAATTCTCTCTTTATCTTTGTATTTTACCAGTTTCACTATATGTCACACAGAAGATTGATTCCTGTTATGTCTGAAGGGAGTTCTCTGTTCCTCCTGGATTCCAATGTCTGTTTCCCTCCCTAGATTGGGGAAGTTCTCAGCTATGATTTGTTCAAGTACCCCTTCTGCCCCTTTCTCTCTTTCTTTCTCTCTTCTTCTGGAACTCCTATGATATGGATCAGTTAGTTCTCTAGTTCTCTCCTCATGGTCTAGAATTTTTTTTATCTCTCTTTTTCTCAGCTTTATCTTTTTCCATAATTTTATCTTGTATTTCACTTATTCTGTCCTCTGCCACTTCGATCCTCCCTGTCACCGCATCTAGTTTATTTTGCACCTCATTTGCATCATTTTTTAATTTGTCATGACTATTTTATAGTTCCTTGATCTCTGCGGCAATAGATTCTCTGCTGTCTTCTACGCTTTCTTCAAAACCAGCAATTAATCTTATGACTATTGTTCTAAATTCTTGATCAGATATATTGTTTATATCTGTTCGGAGCAATTCTAGAGCTGTCACTTCTTTCTGGAATTTCTTTTAATAATTCTTCTGTTTCATCATTTTGGCTAGTTTTCTGTCCCTTATGTGTTTTAAGAGCTTGTTATGTGCCTTGCACCTGTGAGCACTACTATATTAAAGAGGGGTCATACACTTTCCATGGCCTGGCCCTTCAGGAGGTGTATTTTGGAGTGTGTTACATGTTCTCTGTTGTTGTGACTCTGGTTGCTTTATCTCCCTACTTTTAATGAGGTTTTGGACCTTCCACCAGGTGTGCTTTGATTTGTTCATTGAAGCAGCTCTGGAAAACAAAAATTAAAACAAGAAAAAAAAACAATGAGAGGGAAGTGGTGGTGGTGGTGGAACAGGACTTATCTCATACAAAGAGAGAAATGACAGGGGTGGAGAAAAAGGAAAGAAAAGAAAATTGACCAGACAGAGAATCTATATGGCTTAATCCAGAGAGAGAGAGAAGAAAATAAAGGAGATATACAACAGGTACAAAGAGAATAGATTAAATATGTCTGCTTAAACAAGCCAACAACCAGAATAACCAGACTAGAGAAGGGAAGAAACAAGAAGGAGAAAAGGAAGAATATATATATAAAGAATTGTTGAAGAATTACATCAGAAAATGAAAACCACTGGGTGCCTTGGAATGGGTGGCAGTGCTGGTCTGGAGGAGGGGCTGTCTGGTTGGTCAGGGTCACTCTCCATAGATAGGCAGGTACCAGGCATGGAGGGGCGTGGTTTAATGTAGGCAAGTCCCGCAAGTCCCGTCTCCACTGTGGGCCCACTGTCCTTTCACTAAGGCCCCACCTTGTTGGCGATGGGGAGAAAAATGGTGACATCCCAAGTCTCTCCTCCCCAGACAGGGTGTCCCAAACCATTCTCTTCAGACAGTCCTCATAGTGCTGCGTGGGCGCAAGTGGACCGTTTTTTGTTTGTCTGTTTGTTTTCCCACTCCACAGTGTCCTGCTACTCCCCGGGGCTTCTCTGGGATTCAAACCCAGATATCCTAAAGGGTCCTGCTCCATGTGCCCTGATTCCAGGGAAGTGCCACTCTGCTCCACTGAAGGTTCTCCTTACAGTGCCATGCAGGCAGGAACGAGGCAGTTTGTCCCACTCTGTTGACTCCCTCGCCTCCCTGGGGCTTGGCTGGGATTTAAACCCCCACTGTCTTAAAGGGTCCTGCTCTGTGCGCCCTGGTTCCAGGGAAGTGCTGCTGTGCTCCACCAGTAAATGGCCTCTGGCTGGTGGGCACAGGGTGGGTCCTTTGTCCTTTGAACAGCTATGTACCTTCTTTCCACAGCACTCAAGGGAAGGGATTGCTTTCTCCCACTGTGGACTGCTCCTCTGAACTAGTTACCAAGCATGGGGCTGGCGCCCCTCCTCCCCAGGTGCGAGAACAGGGCAGCCGACCCCAGTCTGGAGAAAGCCCCATGGTTAGTAATTGCATCTTTCTCTGTTTTTGTCTTTGTTTTTGTTTTTGTTTTTTTAATGTTCCCTGGTTCGTTTTTCTCTTGTCCAAATATAGTCATACACTTCCTCAGCCTCTCTCTCTTCCCTTTGTCTCTCCGCAAAAGGGGATCCCTTCCCTCCATACCTACGCTGACCATTTTATGTCTCCCAGTTTGCAATCACACACCTATGGCCTACCAGGTTGTCCCCGTGGACCTCTGGAGATGTCTCTGTCATTCTGAAACCTGGACTCCTGGAATTTAAAGTCCTCTAGCCTCTAGACTGCTGTGTTTGAGGGATGAGGGAACTTCAAGTCCCCCTACTTCTCAGCCATGTTAGATCTCCTCTCTCTGATGTTTCTGTTGTAATTGTTTTCAGGTGCCATAAACTACACCCAAATAATGCTGCAAACTTAATCACTAAAATTTCTGTGTGTCTGACTGCTCCACTGACTGGCTGTTCTCCTATTTCTCTCCCTGACCTCAGGCCTCTCTATTCCCTGAGACACAATAATACCAAAGTTAGGCCAAATGGCCTCTAAGTGTTCAACTAAAAGGAAGGAGTTGTACATCTCTCACTTTAAATTAAAAGTTAGAATTAATTAATCTTAGTAAGGAAGGCATGTTAAAAGCTGAGATCAGCCAAAATGTAGGTGTCTTATAGCAAACAGCCAACTTGGAAAAGCAAAGGAAAAGTTATTGAAGGAAATCAGAAGTGTTACTTCAGTGAACAAATGAATGTCCAGGAAGCAAAACAACCTTATTGCTGATATGGAGAAAATTTGAGTGGTCTGGATAAAGGATCGAATCAGCCACAACATCCCCTTAAGCCAAAGCCTAATCCAGAGCAAGGCCCTAACACTCTTCAACTCTATGGAGTCTGAGAGAGGTGAAAAAGCTACAGAAGAAAAGTTTGAAAGTAGCAGAGGTTGGTCAGAAAAGAGAGGCTTATATGGGAAAAAAAAATGCCATCTAGGAATTTTAGAGCTGGAGAGCAGAAGTCAGTGCCTGGCTTCAAAGATACTCTTATGAAGGGCTAATACAGCTGGTGACTTTAAGTTGAAGCCAATGCTCATTTACCATTCTGAAAACTCTAGGGCCTAAGAATTATGCTAAAGCTACTATGCCTGTGCTCTAGAAATGGAAAAACAAAGCCTGGATGACAACACATCCCTTTACAACATGATTTACTGAATATTTTAAGCCCATTGTTGGAACCTACTGCTAAAAACAAAAATAATCTATTTCAAAATATTTCCACTCAATGACAATGTACCTGGTTACCCAAGAGCTCTGATGGATATGCACAATGACATGTATGTATTGTTTTCATGCCTAACACAACATTCAATCTGTAGCTCATGGATCAAGGAGTAACTTTCAAGTCTTATGATTTAACAAAGACATTTTGTAAGGCTGTGGCTTCAATAGATAGTGATTCCTCTGATAGATCTGGGCAAAATAAACTGAAAATATTTTGGAAAGGGTCTACCATTCTAGATGCCATTAAAAGCACTTGTGATTCATGGAAAGAGGCCAAATATCAACATTAACAGGAGTCTGGAGGAAGGTGATTCTAATCCTCATGGAGGACTCTGAGGGGCTCAAGACTTCCATGGAGGAAATAACTCCACTGTGGTGGAAATAGCAAAAGAACTAGAATTCGAAGTGGAGCCTGAAGATTGTGACTGAATTGCTATAATCTCATGATAAAATTTTCATGTATGAGAAGTTACTTCTTATGGATAAACAAAGGAAATGGTTTCTTGAGATGGAAAGTATTTTTGGTAAAGATACTGTGAATATTGTTGAAATGATAACAAAAGATTTCTAAATCTTATTAGTTGATAAAGGAGTGGCAGGGTTTGAGACGATTGACTCCAATTTTGTAAGAAGTTCTACTGTGGGTAAAATGCTATCAACAGCATGTCCTGCTACAGAGAAACTATTTGTGAAGAGAAAAGCTAGAGTCCATTCCCACGATCTGCCATGTTGGGTTCTGTAGGTTGTGTGGCCTCTACCTTGGCCTCCAGGGCCCTGTGGGGACTTGGCCCCTCCGCATTGCTATGCCAAGCCTAGGTCTTACTGCAGGCCACCCTGGCAGCACTCCAGCTTGCCAGAGACTATGCTGCCTAAACATCTCCTTCCCTGAAGGCAGGAACTGCCACTGGGGATATGCTGATGGTCATCAGTGCAGTGGTAGGTTTTCAGTTTGCTGAGAGACTACCACCCATCCTAAATGTACTGGAAGTGAAAGGCAGAGAGACAGGGTTGGTTTTGGAGGTGGTTCAGCATTTGGGTGAGAGCACTGTAAGGACTATTGCCATGGAGGGTACAGAAGGCTTAGTTAGAGGCCAGAAAGTCCTGTATTGTGGTGCACCAGTCAAAATTCCTGTTGTTTTTGAGACCTTGGGCAGAATCATGAATGTCATTGGAGAAATCATTGATGAGGGAGGCCCCATCACGTTTGCACCTATTCATGCCAAGACTCCTGAGTTCATGGAGATGAGTTTTGAACAGGAAATTCTGGTTACTGCTATCAGGGTTGTGGATCTGCTGGATCCCTATGCCAAAGGAGGAAAAACGGGGTTCTTTATTGGTGCTGGAGTTTGCCAGACAGTACTGATCATGGAGTTAATCGACAATGTCGTCAAAGCCCATGGTGGTTACTCTGCGTTTGTCACAAATACTCTGGTATTTGTGAGAGGACCTATGAAGGCAATGACAAACTATGAGTGATTGAGTCTGGTGTTATCGCCTTAAAAGATGCTACCCCCAGGGTAGCGCTGGTGTATGGTCAAATGAATAAACCACCTAGTGCTTATTACAAGGTAACTCTGGATGGACTGACTGTTGTTGAATACTCAGAGACCAAGAGGGTCAAGATGTACTGCTATTTATAGGTAACATCTTTCACTTCACCCAGGCTGGGTCTGAGGTGTCTGCTTTATTGGGCAGAATTCCTCCTGCTGTGGGCTGTCAGCCTACCCTGGCTACTGATATGGGTACCATGGAGGAAAGAATCACCACCACCAAGAAGGGATCTATTACCTCTGTACCTGCTGATGATTTTACTGACCCTTCCCCCTGCCCATTTGGATGCTACCACTGTATTGTCCCATGCTATTGTTGAGTTGGGTGTCTATCCAGCTGTGGATCCTTTGGATTCCACCTCTGGAATCCTGGATCCCAACATTGTTGGAAATGAGTATTATGATGTTGCCTGTGGGGTACCAAAGATCTTATAGGGCTAAAAATCCCTCTAGGACATCATTGCCACCCTGGGTATGGATGAACTTTCTGAGGAAGACAAGTTGATTATATCCCATGCACAGAGAAATACAGCCTTTCTTGTGTCAGCCATTCCAGATTGCTGAGGTTTTCATAGATCACATGGGGAAGGTGATACCTATGAAGGAGAGTATGAAGGAGACCATCAAAGGATTCTAACAGATTTTAGCAGGTGAATATGACCATCTCCCAGAACAGCCCTTCTATATGGTAGGTCATGTTGAAGAAGCTATGGAAAAATCTGATAAGCTAACTGAAGAGCATTCATGAGGGGATCTTTTTGGCAAACTAAGCACTCGTTTTTCATGCTATCCCTCTCCTTGCCCCTAATCCAAAAATCTCAGTTTACGCTAGAGACCACATGAGAGCCTTTCCTGAAGACATTGTATTATGTCTGAAGAGTATTTAAGGTTTCTAATAAAATGTACACCCTTCAAAAAAAGGGAGTTAATTCATGCTGCAAACTTTACTGTTGTCTTATTTTCAGAAATCGCCACAGCCACCGTAGCCAACATCAAGGCAAGATACTTCACCAGAAAAAAGATTGTGACTCACTAAAAGCTCAGATGATATACATATATATGTATATTATATGTGTATGTATATCATATGTATATGTATATATCTTTTTTTATTTTTAAAAAACTTTTTAAATTTTTATTTATTTTTGAGAGAGACAGAGTGCGAGTGGGGGAAGGGTAGAGAGAGAGGGAGGCACAGAATCTGAAGCAGGCTCCAGGCTCTGAGCTGTCAGCACAGAGCCCGACATAGGGCTCGAACCCATGAACCGTGAGATCATGACCTGAGCCGAAGTCGGTCGCTCAACCGACGGAGCCACCCAGGCACCCCTGTATATATCTTTTTAGACATAGTAGTATTGTACACTTAATAGACTACAGCATAGTGTAAACATAACTTTTATATGCATTGAGGAACCAAAAATAATATGATTTGCTTTATTGTGGTATTTACTTTATTGTGATCTTCACTTTATTATAATCATCTGTAACCAAACCTGCAATATCTATGAGGTATGCCTGTAGAATATTTTATAAGCTAGAGACTATGTAGATCCCATATAATAATTTCCCACTTTTAATTATTTTTTAAACTGTGTGTATAATAGCTTTTATAAATCAGTAAAACTATTTATTGTGAGGATATTGAATTTTATTGAAATAGCACTAATTTTTAACTGTAAAATAGTTTCTTAATATAGTGTTTATACAAGTTGCATACTAATTGTGAAATCATTGTAACTGTGTAAAGATATAAAGAAGAATGTAAAGGCCAATTGAAATCCCAATACTTTGAGAAAACAGCCATAAGCATTTTAGGGCTGTATTGCAATGCCTCTCTCTTTGCACACACACATGTTCTTTTGACAATGAGATAATCCTTTCCATTATGCTTTGCCTGGTGGACACTTGTTCAGGGCCAGACACTTGGAAATGTAGTCTCCATCCATGCTATTTCACTCACTTTATTTGTCCCTGGGAAAGTCTCTTACTTCTAACATCTGTAATGTTGAGTAAATATTTATTTAATGCAGATCTGTTTTGAAATACCCACAAGTCTTCTGTTTAAAGTAACAAAAACAGATTTACATATTAGCCTGAAGGTTTAAGCAGGGTTGTCTCTGGAAGCACAAGTGGCAGGAAGTTCTGACACTGGGAACATTCCTTCGAAAATGCCCTGCCCCTGGGTATATAACTTGAAATTCATGAACTATCAACAGGAGCTTATCTTCATTTGCCCCATGGGAGGAAAATGAAGGGAAAGTAATGGAAGGGTAATGAGCAAAGCAGAGCTGCAGTAATAGAAAAAGTAAAAACAAATTGTACTACATTTTCTTTCCCACTGCCTAATTAAGGTACGTGTTTGTGTATATCTGTAAGTATGACCATTCTACATTCTCTCATTTAAAATAAAAAAAAAATAAAGACTGATATAAAAACCTATAATAATTATGGTAATAATAGTAACTACATTTGCATTTGTAAACTGCTTTACATATTTTAAATTGTGTTGTCTTATTTAATCCACACATGAGCCATTTGAGTGGCAGGGGATATATTATTCATTTAAGGAATTAGGAATCTGAGACAAAAAAAAAGTTTTGTGACTTGTTCAAGGTTACAAAGCTGCTTTATGACAGACCTAGAACTAAAACTATCATATCAAGTTAGCTAATATGTAGCTCATGGTTCTTTCATGCTAAGGAACATAACCATTTCCTTTAAATCTGCAAGGAAAGCAACATGGTATGCACTAAAATATATTTAAATACAGGGCCATTCCAGGTTTCTCTGATGTACCCAAAATTTTAAGTTATAAACTGAATAGGTGTTGCATTTTAAATATTTTACAAACAGCTTATATAAACATTATATGCTTTGCAAACATAGCTTTTGAGTGACGAGAAGAACTTTAGATAGGTCAGTATAATTAGGTTCTTTTAAAACTAAGAAACAATGGGGCACCTGGGTGGCTCAGTTAGTTAAGCATCCAACTCTTGACTTCGGCTCAGGTCGTGATCTCACAGTTCGTGGGCTAGACCAGTGTGAATCTCTGCACTGACAGTACAGAATCTGCGTGTTACTCTCTCTCTCCCTCTCCCTCTGCCCTTGCCCCACTCGTGCAAATGCTCCCTCTCTCTCACTCTCTCTCTCTCTAAAAATAAATAAATAAACTTTAAAAAGTAAGAAAATTTTAGACAGTTTAACTTATCCATAGTCATAGAGTTTTGGGGATACAGGGCAATGTGCAATATGCAGGGCCATTTAGATTGTAAAATGAAGTGTGTGTGTGTGTGTGTGTGTGTGTGTGTGTGTATAACTTGATGAGTTATATAATATTAAGAAACTCAGTGATTTATCTAGTGATGCCTATTTGATAATTATTTTAATTATTGAATTACATAGTCATGAAGGTTTTATACTGAAACTTTTTTGTTAAAGTAATAATATATTGACAAAAATGCAATGATTACGTGAGTGCAACTTCCCCAACAGATAACATTGAGTAAATATAACCACATTGGGAATAAAAGTTGAACCATTATCATAACTCCAGAAACCCCTTCCTATTCCTCTGACATCACTAAGCACCCCATATTCTGAATTCTAGTAATACAGATGAATTTCATCTCTTTTTGAACTTTATATATATGAAACATACAATATGCACTTTTGGATTCTCAATTTTTTGTTCAGCACTGTGTTTATGAAATTAATTCATTTAGTTGCATGGAATTATATGTGATTGAACCACAATTATTTAAATCCATTTGACTATTGATAAACATTTGGGTTGTTTCTAATGTTGGTAATTGTCAATAATGCTAGTACAAAACTTTTCGTATAAGGCTTTTGATGAACAACATGACACATTTCTGTTGAATTTAACGCTAAGAAAGAAAGGTCTTGATCGTTGGCCTTCCTTTAGATCATCTTTAGTGAATGCTGATATATAGATATCCAAAGCATTGTCTGAAAGAATTCATTGATCTAAATCTCTGAAAAATATATTCGTTACTGCATTGAATCAGTAGACAAATTTGGAAAAAAAATATTTATTTAAAATATTGAGTCTCTAGGGGTACCTGGTTGGCTCAGTCAGTTGAGCGTCCGACTTCTGCTCAGGTAGTGATCTCACCGTTCGTGACTTCAAGCCCCGCGTCAGGCTCTATGCTGACAGCTCAGACCCTGGAGCCTGCTTCAGATTCTGTGTCTCCCGTTCTCTCTGCCCCTCCCCTACTTGCGCTCTGTCTGTCTCTCTCTCTCTCTCTCTCTCTCAAAAATAAACATTAAAAAAAGTTTTTTAATAAAATATTGAGTCTCCAATCCACAAACGTGGCATATACCTTCATTTATTGGAGTTTTTGTACATTTTCTGTATGGTGTTTTATAGTTTTCACTGTAGATAATTTATGAAAGTTTTATATGATATTTTAAGCATTAAATATAATGGATAACTAACATAATTTTAGAATGTAAGTTTCTATTTGTTGCTTGAATATGGTGAATACAACCAGTTATTAGGTAAACCTTTTATTTAGAGATAAGTTTAGATCAATTCCATTTGTAAGAAATAATACAAAGATATCTAATGTGCTTTTTACCCAGTTTCCCTCAAGGAAACCTTGCAAAACTATAGTACAGTATCACAACCAAAATATTGACATTTTTACAGTCAAGACACATAAGAGTTATGGCACACAAAGATCCCTCCCTACAGCCAAATCTACCTCTCTTCTTCTTCCCATCTTTTACTCCTGGCAACAAATAATCTGTTCTACACTAATATCATTTTTATTTTTAAAATGTCATATAAATGGAATCAGGCAGTGTATTATCTTCCGTTATTTGACATTTGATTTAGCATAATTTCTTGCAGGTTCATCCAGGTCATTGCATCTATCAATAATTTGTTGTTATAATTATTATTTTTTATTGTTACTTGACCAGCATTACATGGTATGGATGTTCTGTAATTGTTTAGCCTTTCCACTGAAAGACATCTGAGTTATTTCCCATTTAGGGTTATTACAAAAACCAAAAAACTGCTATTGAACATTCGTATACAGCTTTTCATGTGATTGTAAATTTTCATTTTGTTGAGATAAATTTTCAAGAGTGCAATTGCTGGGTCATATGATATGTGTATATTTAGTTTTATAAAACTTGCCAAATCTCTTCTGCAGGATGGCTGTATCATTTTACATTTCCACCAGCAATGTATGAGTAATCCAGTTTCTCTGCATCCTTATAAGCATTTGATTTGTCACTATTTTATTTTATTTTATTTTATTTTTAATTTTTAAAAATATTTATTTATTTTTCAGAGAGAGAGAGACACACACACAGAGCATGAGTTGGGGGAGGGGCAGAGAGAGAGAAGGAGAATCTGAATCTGAATCTGAATCTGAATCTGAATCTGAATCTGAATCTGAATCTGAAGTAGGCTCCAAGCTGTGAGCTGCCAACAAGAGCCTGCAACGGGCTCAAACTCACAAATTGTAAGATCATGACCTGAGCCAAAGTCGGCACTTAACCCACTGAGCCACCCAGGTGCCCCTATTTTGGCCGGTCTAATAGTTGTCTAGTAATATGTCATTGTGATTTATTTTGCATTTCCCAAGTAGATAATCATGTTTAACAACTTTTTGTGTGCTTGTTTGCTATTTGTCTATCCTCTTCAGTGAAAGTTCCATTTATGTCTTTTGCCCATATTGTAATTGGATTGTTTGTTTTTTCACTTTGGAGTTCTGAGAGTTCTCTATGTAATCAAGTTACTAGCCCTTTATCAGATATGTTTTTTACATATATTATCATCCAGTCTATATCTTTTTTATTATTATTCTATAAAGAGTCTTTTACTTAGCATAATTTTATTTTTTTAATTTTTTATGAGGTTCAGTTTATTACTTTTTTTAACAGAACAAGGTTTTAGTGTCAGATATAAGCATTCTTTGCCTTAACCCCATATTCCAAAGATTTACTCCTACTTTTTTTTCTGAAAATTTTATAGTTTTATAACAGAGTCAATATTCCCTTTTCAGTTAATGTGTAAGATGTGAATTTTAGATCAAATTTGTTTATTTGTTCATTCATTCATTCATTCATTCATTCATTCTATATTTCTGCCTGCCAATACTGCTTGCTCCAGCACTGTTTGTTAAAAAGCCTATCTTTTCTCCACTGATTTGCTTTTACACCTTTGTCAAAATTGGTTGGGCACCTCTGGGCTCTCTATAGTTCCATTCATCTATATGTCTAGTTTTCCACTACTAATACATTGTCTTGATCAATATAGTTATATTATAGCACTAAATATAAGAGTAATTTATCCTCAATTTTCTAAAAAAAAAATTATTCTAGCGCCTAGAGCTTATTCCTTTCCATATAAATTTTACAGTTAGCCAGTCTATGTGTACTAAAAACATTTCTGCAGTTTTCATATGAATAGTATAAAATCTGTAGACCAATTTCAGGGATAGATATCTTTATTATGTTAAGTCTTCTCACCCATGAACACATTATGCCTCACCACTTTTTTAGGGCTTCTCTGACTTCATCAGCATTTTCAATTTTTTGGCACACAAGTCTTGTACATGTTAAGTGTGCACCTAAGTATTTCATTTCATTTAATTTCATTATTTTATTTTATTTTATTTTATTTTATTTTATTTTATTTTATTTTATCTTGAGTGATTGCACATCACATTATAATTTAAATTTCTTTCCCCAGGTGCATTTTCAATATATAAAAGTATAATCTTGTCTCCTGTGAAGTTGCTAGACTAATTTACTTGTTGTAGGAGATTTTTGTTGTTTGTTCATTTTAAATATTCCTTCAGATTTTCTATGTAAAAATAATGTCATCTGCAAATAGGGAGACTTTTATGTATTCCTTTACAATATGAATGCCTTTTATTTCTTTTACTTCTCTTATGCAATGGCTAGAATCTCATATATTATACTGAAAAAGAGTGGTGACAGGGGACATTTTGGCCTTTTTCCTGATCTTAGAGAGAAAACATTCAGTCTTACTCCTTACGTTTAATGCCAGCAGTATGTTTTTTGTACATGATCTTTATCGATATCAAGCTGAGGAAGTTCACTGTATTCATCCTTTCCTGAGTTTATAATAAGTGGGTCTTGGATTCTGACAAATACTTGTTATGTATCAGTTATTATATTTATATGATTTTTCCTTGTACACCTGTTGATATGGTGGATTATATTAATTGTGAATGATGACCAATCTCATGTACTTGGATTAAATCTCCTATGGCCATGTTGTATAATTCTTTCTATAAATAGTGGGATTTGATTTGTTTAATATTTATTTTATTTTTTTCCATCTAAATCAGTGGTTTTCTTTTTCTTTCTTCACTTTTTGATTTTTGTTTTTTGTTTTTTTTCTGGTACTGTCTGTTTAGTTTAGAACCAGAGAAATATTACTCTCATAAAATAGTAAGTATTCCCTCCTCCTCTGTTCTGAAAGAGAATTTGTAAAAATTGATATTAATTCATCTTTAGATGTCTGGTAGAATTTTCCACTGAAATCTTGTATCTGGAGATTTCTTTTGAAGAGCTTTTGAATTATTCAATTTTAATATTTAATTTCTTAATATTATAGGAGAACTATTCAGATGATTTATTCCATCTTGGTTGAGTTTTCATAGTTTGTAGTTTTCTAAGAATTGGTCCAAATTCTAAGTTTTCAAATGTATGAGAATAAATTTGTTATTGTATTTTTTTATTTTTAAAAGCTGCAGGGTATATAGTGATATTCCCTGTTTCATTCCTGGTGTTGGTATTTGTGTCTTCTTTTGGATTATAGTTGACAGAATTACTAGAGCTTTTATAAATTTTCTTACCTTTTTTTGATAGAATCAGCTCTTTTTTTTTATTGGGTTTTTAGTTATTTGCCTATTTTTAATATCATTAATTTCTGTTATTTTTTATTTCTTCTATTCTCCCATCTCTGGGTTTATTCTCCTCTTATTTGTCTGTTTTCCTACAGTAAGAACTTTAAGTCATTGATTTAGGAATTTTCCAGTGTGTTTATTGCTATAAATATTCCTCTCTGCACTGTTTTAGCTGCATCCCATTATGTTTGATATGTTGTGTTTTCATTTTCATTTTCATTTAGTTCTCTGTAGTTTTGAAATTTCCTTTTGAGATCACATCATTGATGCATGCATTACTTAGAGGTATATTGTATAATTTTCAAGTGTTTTGAGATTTCTGTTGCTTTTTATTATTGATTTCCAGTTTGACTCCATTCCATTCATATTACATATTTGGCATCACACCAATTTTTAAAAATTTATTGAGATTGGTTTTATGACCCAGAATATGGTATGTAATTACATATGTTCCACAGATGCTTGAAAAGAATGTGTATTCTGCTATTGGGTGGAATATTCGATATGTGTTGATTGAGATCTCTTGGTTGATGGTGCTGATTTCTATATCTCTGCTGATTTGCTGTCTGTAATCAGGTGCTGATAGGTGGACATTGAAATATCCAACTATAATTTTTCATTTTCTCTTTATGCTTTATCAGTTTTTGCTTCATGTATTTTGAGGGTTTGCTATTTTGTACTTATGCATCTAAAATTGTTATTCCTGGTAGACCCATCCTTTTATCTTATATAATGGTCCTCTTTATCTCTCTTAATTTTCTGTCCTTTAAAGTCTACCCTTTCTATTAATAAGGTTACTCCTGCTTATTTTTCATTAAGGTTTGCATGTTACATATTGTTTTGGTATTTTTACCTTCAAACTAACTAGTTTAATTTGAAATGAGTTTTTAAAATTTTTTTAAATGTTTATTTATTACTGAGAGACAGAGAGAGACAGGGCATGAGCATGGGAGGGGCAGAAAAAGGAGGAGACACAGAATCTAAAGCAGGCTCCAGGCTCTAAGCTGTCAGCACAGAGCCCAATGCAGGGCTCGAACTCATCAACTGTGAGATCATGACCTGAGCTGAAGTCACATGCTTAACCAACTGAGCCACCCAGGTGCCCCTGAAATGAGTTTTGAAGTGAGTTTCTTGTAGACAGAATATTGTTGAATAATATTTTCTTATCTACTCTGCCAGTCTCCTTAAATTGGTGTATTTAGAGGGGCGCCTGGGTGGCTTAGTCAGTTAAGCACCTGACTCTGGCTCAGGTAATGATCTCACAGTTTGAGGGTTTGAACCCTTCATCAGACTCTGCACTGACAGTGTGGACCTTGCTTCAAGTTCTCTCTCTCTCTCTCTCTCTCTCTCTCTCTCTCTCCCTCCCTCCCTCCCCCTACCCCACTTGCATGCTCTTTCTCTCTCTTTCTCAAAAATAAATAAATAAACTTTAAAAAATGGTGTATTTAGACCACTTAGATATAGTTATTACTATGTTGGTGCTTAAATCTGCCATTATTTTTTTCTGTTTCTCATTTTTCATCCTCTCCCTCATTTTTCTGTTTAGATTTTCTTAATTTCCTCTGGGTTACTTGAACAATATTTAGCATTTTATTTTTTTATACTACAGTATATATGCATAACTTACTATAGTCTACTGTTATTGAAATATTACTTCAAGTGAAGTGTAAAAAGCTCATTTCCTTTTAAGTAACTTATGTTAATTTGGTTATTATGTTTTTCAGTTTTATAATTCTCATTTATTTCTTTTTTTATAACTTCTATTTCTTTGCTGAGATTTTCCTTCTTTAATGGAAAAAAAAAGTTGTCTCAAGATAATTTGTAATTACTTGTTAGAGCTGTTTTATGATGGATACTTTTTCCTGATAATTGCAATATCTGATTCAATTTGGTATTGGCATTTGCTCATTGTCTCTTCTCATTCATGGTGTGATTTTCCTGGTTCTTACTGTGAGAAATGATTTTCACTTGTATCCTGGAATTTTTATGTAATTCTATAGACTCTGAATCTTATTTAATTCTCTATTTTAGGCAGGGATTTTTCTGCTGTATTATTAGTGCTGGATGAATGTGTATGTTCACTTTCCCACTGGACTCCACCAGCACCCATGAGGGGAGAAAAGGAAGGCTTACTCACACCTGTCTCCTGCTGCAATTGGGGGCATAAGCTCAGCTCCCCACTGTGCTCTACTGACACCAAGAGAGGAAAAGGGTGAAAAAAGATTGCTTACTATTCCACCTTCCACCACATCCTCTGCTTCATTTTGCTGAGTGAAGAGGTGTCATAGACTCTGGGTCTAAAATTCTCTCTTGTCCAGCAAGAGAGTGGATGCAGGATTAAAATGAGAGAGAAGCTAATATCCAGGAGGAGACAAGAGCCCTAAGTGAGGGTCCTTGCTCCATTTTTATTAGGATCAGAAGGCTTAGAAGCATGATGGAGTGATGGGCGTGTGCAAAGAGACAATGAAACCTTGAACATTAACTCATGGGTGTGGGGAAAGGGAGTTTTGAAGATATGTGGTGTTAGGGGTTTGGGTCAATACAAAACAAAGTCCTGGTACTGGGTAGAAGGTTGTTTACAGCAGACACCCCTGCCTAGGGGACAAGAAAAACAGAGCATTCTATCTCAGGGTCAACAAGGCACCTTTCTTTTGCTGATTAGCTCAGCTCTGGGCAACTTCTCCCTGCTGGAGTGTATAGCCCTGTTTACCTGTTACCTAATTTGGTCCTTCTGTTCTGTGAAAGCAGCTTTCTGCTATTGTACTAAGTTGGGGGCATTTCTGCACTGAATACCTCATCTTGTTTACCTCATTTTTGATGCTTTCATCCTGAGCCTTTTCTACTCCTATATCTTTGTCCTATACTAGGGACCTTTGCCCTGTTTACCTAATCTTGTTTGCCCAAACTTGGGTGTGTTCATCCTGTGGCTTTCTAATTCTTTATGCATTTTTAACCCATCAGTACAAGCTCAGGGAATTCCTAAGCTTATTCCCCACAAAGGGGGAGGTTCTGTTCACCACTGGAACCTCCCCCACTAACACTACCCCTATGGGCAAATTGGAGCACTCCTGCTTTTGCCAGACAGGGAATGGAGCCAAAATACCTAAGAAGGAATAAATTTTCTTGGGGCTTCCCCCCACACTACTCCGTGTTGTCTGTTTCAGGTTAGAGGCTTCTATGATGGCCTATCTGGGATTATGGGAGGCCACAAGGGAGCAGAGAACTCACATCTGTATTGTCTCTAGAGTCTCAAGATCCTTAGCCTGTTTGCTTTCTTCTTTGGGCCTCTTTAGAGCCTTTCTAAGTTTGTTGTGTTGTGTTCAGGTTTTGTTTTTGTGTTTTGGTTTTTTTTTTTCTAAGTGATGTGAAGAAGGAGCTAAGGGAATAAGTTTGCTTCAATTTGGCGGGAGGGAATATCTGCAATTGATTTTTGTATATTGGCTTTGTATACAATGGCCTTGGTAAATTCACTTATTTATTCTAATAGTTTATATATTGTTTTGGATTTCCTATGTATTCCACTATTGAATCCGTAAATAATGCATTTTATTTCTTCCTTCTAATCCATATTCTTTCATTTCTTTCCCTTAACTTTTTGGTCTCCAGTGTAATAAAAATGATGAAAAGTGGTAATAATGATTGTCTTTGTTTGTTCTCAATCTGAGGATATGTGACAATATTTCACCATTAAATATGATGTGTGCTGTAATTTTTGTTCAGTCTCATTTTGTGGTAGCTGCAATTCTTTTCCATTACTAATTGGTTAGTCTTTCTATCAAGTAATGCTATTTTTCATATCCTTTCTGTGCTAATGTAGTGAAATATATTGATCTTTTGGGCTTTTATCCCCTCTTTTGTTCATTAAAGTATTATTACATACAATAAAATTTACCAATGTGTGTAAAGAATGTTGAATTTTGGTAGCTCGATTACCACCACTACAATCAAAAAACAGTTCCTAGACCATGAAAAGTTTTCTTTTCTACCTTTGAAATGACTCTCCTTTCCCAAGACCCAGCCCCAAGGAAAAACTGATCTGCTCTAGTTTAGGATAGTTTTACCTTTTTTTTAAATTTAGTTTTTTAACGTTTATTTTTTTTGAGAGGGAGAGAGACAGAGCACGAGCAGGGAAGGGGCAGAGAGAGAGAGGGAGACACAGAAGCAGGCTTCTGAAGCAGGCTTCAGGCTCTGAGCTGTCAGCACAGAGCCCCACGCAGGGCTTAAAATCATGAACTGTGAGATCATGACCTAAGGTGAAGTTGGATGCTTAACCAACGCACCCAGACACCCCAGGTCTATGAATATTCTAATATGAATATTAGTGTACACAGTTTTGAGTGGACACAAGTTTTCATTTTTTTTTTAAATGTAGAAGTGGAATGGTTGTGTCATAAGATAATTGTATGCCATTTTCAAAGTGGTTGTCCCATTTGAATCTTCATCAGCAAGGTATAAGATATGTGGTGGTTACACATTCTGTCAATCTTTTTTACTTTTATGGTGTGTGTGTGTGTGTGTGTGTGTGTGTGTGTGTGTGCAGGTCTCATAGTTTCCATTTGTATTTCTATGATGACCAGTAATGATGAGAATTTCTTTTTGACTTATTAAACATTCATATAAGTTCTTTTTTGGGATATCTGTTTAAATATCTTGCCAACATTTTTATTGTGTTATATGATTTCTTATTATAAAAGTCCTTTTCTTTTTGACTTATTAAACATTCATATAAGTTCTTTTTTGGGATATCTGTTTAAATATCTTGCCAACATTTTTATTGTGTTATATGATTTCTTATTATAAAAGTCCTTTATTCTGGCTACAAGATCTTTGATGGACATTTGTTTTACAAAATCATTCTGCTATTCTTGCCATTTTCTTATATTAATTGTTTTGAAAGAATTAAGTAACAGGTTTACAAAAGAATTGAGAGGAAGGTGCAGAGAATTTCGTATACCCCCTGGCCCCACACATGCATACTCTGCCCCTTTATCAATGTTGTTCATCACAGTAGTGTATTTTATTATTAAGGATTTACCCATACTGACAAATCATAATCACCCAAAGGCCATAGTTTACCCTAATGTTCACTCTTGGGGTCGTATATTCTATCCATCTGGATAAATGTATAATGACATATATTTATATTTAATATATAATACAGAGTATTTCTAACTGCCCTAAAAATATTTTGTGCTTTACCTAGTCATACCCCTTGTTCCTTCCACCATTCATGGCAATCACTGACCTTCTTATTGCCTCCTTAGTTTTGCCTTTTCCAGAATGTCATTTAATGGGAACCATAGTATGCAGCCTTCTCACAGTGGCTTCTTTCACTTGGTAATATGCACTTTAAGTTCCTCCATGTCTATTCATGGCTTGATGGCTCATTTCTTTTAGCACTAAATAATGTTCTATTATCTTGGTGTACCATAGTTTATCCATTCACTACTGAAGAGCATCTTAGTTACTTCCAAGTTTTGGCAATTATGAATAAAGCTATCACAAACATCTGTGCAGATTTTGAGTGCACATATCTCTTTAGCTCCTTTGGGTGAATAACAAGGGAATTAAATTGCTGGATTTTCTGGTAAAATCATATTTATTTTGTAAAAAACCACCTACCTGTCTTTCAAAGTGGCTGTGCCATTTTGCATTCCCACCAGCCATGTATGAGGGTTCCTTCGCTCTACATCTTTGACAGTATTTTGTATTGTCAGTCTTTCAGATTTTGGTCATTCTAATAGGTGTGTGGTGGTAGCTCACTGTTGTTTTAATTTGCCTTTTCTTGATGAGTTAAGATGTGGAGCATCTTCTCATATGCTTATCTCCCATCTGTGTATCTTCTTTAGTGAGTTATCAAAGATTTTTGTTGATTTTTAAGATCAGACTGTTTTCTTATTGTTGAGTTTTAAGAATTGTTTGTATGTTTTAGGTAACAGTCCTTTCTAACATGTGAAATATTTTATCTTACTGCATGGCTTCTCTTCTAATTTTCTTGATGCTGTCTTTTGCAGAGCAGGAGTTATTTCAGTATTAATGAAGTTCAGCTTATCAATTATTTCTTTCACTAAGTTTTTTGTAATGTTTATTTATTTTTGTGAGAGAGAAGCAGAGAGAGAGAGACACAGAATCTGAAGTAGGCTCCGGGCTCTGAGATGTCAGCCCAGAACCCGACATGGGGTTTGAACTCATGAACTATGAGATCATGACCCAAGCTGAAGTCGGACGCTTAGCTGACTAAGCCACCCAGGCACCCCTCAATTATCTTTCATGGATTTGTCTTTGGTGTTGTATATAAAAAGTCATTGCCATATCCGAAGTCATCTAGGTTTTCTCTTTAATTATCTTCTAGTATATTTTTGCATTTTGCATTGAGATCTATGGTCCATTTTGAGTTAATTTTTGTGAAGAGTATAAGTACTCTGTCTAGATTCTTATTTTACATTTGTTGAAAAGACTAACTTTTGTCCATTTTAGTGCTTTGCAGCTCTGTAAAAAATTAATTGACTATACTTGTGGGGGTCTATTGCTGGGCTCTATTCTGTTCCATTTATCTTCCCCCCCCCCCAATACTACACCCCCTATTACTGTAGATTTATAGTAAGTCTTAAGCTGGGAAGCATCAAATCTCCAAGAACTTTGTTCTCCACCTTCAGTAGTGGGTTGACTATTCTGGGTCTTTTGCCACTTCTTAGAAGCTTTAGGATCAGTTTGTCAACATCTGTAAAATAACTTTCTGGGATTTTGATTGGGATTGCATAGATCAAAGTGGGAAGAACTGACATTTTGAAAATATTGAGTCTTTCCATGAACATGGAATATCTCTTCATTTATTTAGTTCTTTGATTTAATTTATCAAAGTTTTGTAGTTCTCTTCATATAGATTTTGTATAGTTTTCATTAGATTTGTACAAAAATGTTTCATTTTGTGGGCTACTAATGTAAATGGTACTATGTGTTAAATTTCAAATTCCTTTTGTTCATTGATGGCATATAGTACAGCAATAAACTTCGTATTTAACCTTGTATCCTATACCTTGCCATAATCACTTACTTGTTCCTAGAATATTTGTTGATTCCTTTGGATTTACTAGATTGACAATCATATTATCTGTGAACAAAGTTTTGTGCCTTTCTTCCCAATCTGTATATCCTTATTTCCTTTTCTTGCTTTATTGGATTAAAAAAGACTTCTGGTACAATGTTGAAAAGAATGATGAAAGGGGAAATTTTTTTTACTTTACCTGATCTTAATGGAAAAGCTTTAAGTTTCCCACCATTAAGTGTGATGTTAGCAAGAGCGCCCGGGTGGCTCAGTCAGTTGGGCATCCGACTTCAGCCCAGGTCATGATCTCGTGGTCTGTGAGTTTGAGCCCCGCGTTGGGCTCTGTGCTGACAGCTCAGAACCTGGAGCCCGCTTCGGATTCTGTGTCTCCCTTTCTCTCTGCCCCTCCCCCAATCATGCTCTGTCTCTCTTTGTCTCAAAAATAAATTAACATTAAAAAAATTTTTTAAAAAAAGTGTGATGTTAGCAGTAGGTATTTTGTATCAAGTTGACCTAGTTTTCTGAGAGTTTTTAATCCTGATTTGATTCAGAGTTTATTAAATGCTTTTTATATATCTGTTAATATGATCATGTGATTTTTCTTTGTTAATCTATTGATATGATGAATTACAGTAATTGATTTTGAAAGTTTAACCAGCCTTGCTTACCTGGGATAAATCCC
The DNA here is from genome assembly GCF_018350155.1 of Leopardus geoffroyi. Taxonomy (NCBI): domain Eukaryota; kingdom Metazoa; phylum Chordata; class Mammalia; order Carnivora; family Felidae; genus Leopardus; species Leopardus geoffroyi. The sequence goes on along the minus strand of NC_059333.1, from coordinate 50,738,185 downwards.
ACTTGATTGCATTTAATTATGCCTAAACAAAAGAACAGACAATAAAAGGCAATGGGGTATTCTGTGAACAAAAAAAAATTAATAAATAAAATTGGAGTTTCTATAATTTTCTCTTATTCTCCATCATGGGCTTGTCAAAATTCCAATAATACAAAATAGAAGATACGATAGCAGATGTGTGTTAACGAAGTTAAATCTGGGTACCTGGCAAAATCATATTTGCTGAGTTTTTTGTTTTTTTGGTTTTTTGTTTTTTTACCTTAAGGGTTTATTTACTTATTTTGAGAAAGAGAGAGAGAGAGAGAGAGAGAGAGAGAGAGAGAGAGAGAGAGGATTCTGAGCAGTCTCTGAGCTGTCAGTGTAGAGCCCCACCTGAAGCTGCATCTCACAGTGAGATCATGACCTGAGCGGAAATCAAACTGAGAGTTGGATGCTTCACAGACTAAGTCATCCAGGCACCCCTTGCAGTGTTTTGTTTTATCAACTTCGCACAATTTCTCCTGTCTAATGTTGAGAACTTATTTTTTCCAGAATCCTCTTTTCCAGATCAGATTAAGCTGATTGGAGGAATTTATACATGTTTTGGAAGGAATAAGGTAAGCAGAGTCCATTTTTCTTAGAAGATTCTCTGTGAAGGTCATAATTGATGACATACAATGAAATGCTTCCTAATGAGCCCCAGCTTGTTCTCTTTCTCTTCTTGATGCATGCCTCACTTAACTTTCTGGTTACAGGCCTGGCTGGCCAACAGCAGCACCAAATTTACCACCAGGTGTTTGCCTAAGGCCTTAAGAAGTTGTCATTCCTATGGTAACACTGGTTGCCTCAGAGGCAGCAATTTCCAGTCAATAGATTCCATTAGATGGTAGTTTCCATGCTTCTATAAGCTCCCCTTTTGTGGCATACCACTTCAGTGTTTACTTCTGAATGGTTTCTTTGGTTTCCCTTCAAGGTATATTTTATCTACCTATACTAGAACTTTGCATGACTTCATCAATGACTATTTTTCTGGTTCAGTAATCCCCACTTCTAGACATTCATTGTCCCATCTTGTCCCACATTCAAGTAAATTCTAATTCTTATTTGAAATATTTTCTTCTGCAATACTTACAATGGCTCTGTTTTCCCAATTAAACTTTGATCCTTGAAGGTAGGTGAGTAGCATAATATTAAAAATATACTATGTTTTATGAAAAAATATACTATATGCTATCAATATTATTAGCCAGATGGATACTAAAATATAAGCATATGCTAATAATAAGGAAAATGAGTCATTTAACATGTCTCTTTTCTAAGGGGTTACAGAGCATTTTAGATAGGTTAATGTTAGCTCAACATGTTTATGAATTGTTACAGGAGATGTTTATTTTTATATTCAGATTAATATCAGTGTTGGTATTTCCGATTAATGGTGGGGTTGTTGATGGTCTATAGTCCTGGCAGTCATTCAGAGCCTCAGGTTGGCATAGGCTTTTACACCTTCACTTCATGAATCCCAGTTTGCTCTCAACATTGACACAAAGCTTGAATATTAAAGAAGTGAAGAATATGGGGCTCCTGGGTGGCTCGGTTGGTTAAGCGTCCGCTTTGGCTCAGGTTATGATCTCACAATTCGTGAGTTCAAGCACCATGTCGGGCTCTGTGCTGATAGCTTAGAGCCTGGAGTCTGTTTCAGATTCTGTGTCTTCCTCCCTCTCTCTCTGCCCCTCCCCTTCTTGCACTCTCTCAAAAATAAACAAGCATTAAAAAAATTAATAAAGAAGGTAAAGGATAGAAGTAGCAGGCAAACTTCTTAACTGGATTAGCCTAGAAATGATACTCAACACTTTCAGTCCCATGTCATTGGAAACAACTATAACTGCACATACTTTCAGTGGTCTGGGCTTGGAAATACAATTCTTAAAGGCAGCATGTTCCCAGAAGGAACTGTAGTCTATGAGAGAAGATGTAAATAATTGGTTACAGCTAGCCATCTGTGTTGAATATGGCTGTCAAATACCCATGGACAGTTCTTCTTCCCTCTAGAACATAATTCCACCCACACACAGAGGGGATAACCCAAAGTTCTACCTACTTACTGTTGTCAGTTAAGTGTTCATATTTTCTGTGTGAGTGTTCTGCATCACATCTGGAAGAGATTGTTTTTGTTCTTGTAATCTACATAAATGAAAACAAGTTTCCAGTACTTCTCTCTTCATATACAGTGGTGTAATAGGGACAAGACAAGCACAATAAAAATTTCCACTTTAAAAAATGATGTATAGGAGACAAAAGTTGTCCTTGATTCATAGTGATAATGGAATTCTACAAAGAAAATCTTAGAGGGGAGAAGTTTCTTGAAAAGTCCTTGATTCTGTTCTCCTCTTCTAGACCCTTGGGAATATCACCTGGTTTGTCTGTTTCCTCCATGACTACATATAAAGTAGATGCTTTTAAACTGTGTAGCTTTTGAAGCCTGCTTTCTTCTTTTTAAAGTCTGTAGGCCGGGGTGGTGGGGTGGCTCAGTTGGTTAAGCATCTGACTCTTGATTTTGGCTCAGGTGATGATCTCATGTTTCGTGAGTTCGAGGCCCACATAGGGCTCTGCTCTATCAGCACGCTTCCTACCTGCTTGGGATTCTCTCTCTCTCCCTCTCTCACTGTTGCTCCCCTGCTTGTGCTCTCTCCCTCTCTCAAAATAAATAAATAAACTTAAAAAAAATAAATAAAAAATAAAGTGCGTAGGCCAGAGTACTGTTTTAAGGCTCAATTATTCAAGTAATTGTTAGGACTGGTATCCAATATTTTTGGCAATGTCATTCCTTCAGAATTATTTACTTCCTTGTAGGAAGGTTCTGTGCCATAAACACACCCCAAATTATTTCTGTGGCATACTTCTTAAATCTGCTTTATTTCTTGGTTTCCTTGGTATGATGTCTTCCTCTCAGAACTTACAGTAGTGTCACAGCTGTCCCTGGAAACACCGTTTTGCCATTATCCCTGATTCTCAGCAGTATTGACTTCTAAATAAGAGGATTAAGTAGCCCATGACCACAGCCTAGTTGCAGGAAAGACAAGATAATAGGGCATTTTCAGCTTCAGTTGTGCAGATAGTTTTTGCTTTCCACCAAAATCCCCAAGATAGGGGATTACCTAAAGAAAAGGTGTCCGTATGCTAAGAAGCCTCAAAATGAAACATTCTCCTACTTTTGTATATGGCATGATCTGAAATATATATATAACAATTAATCACAACCACTGTTTCCATTATTATCGAGGTATCCATTTAATGTGAGCAATTCTTTCTCTTCAGCCATTCCACATACACTTGAATATTTATCCCAGCTTAGACTCAATTTATAGAGGCACAAACTATACCACATATAAATGAGGGAAAAACTGGGCTGAATTAACACAAAGGCAGCACTTTTATGTAGTTTAGTGTATCCTATTTTCCATGGGAAGTATTCTGTCCCACCGATATTTTAATGTGTTCCTTCAGAAGTGGTGTTCCCCTATCTCCTGGCCCCTCTGGAAAGTAAAATAATAAAAATTTTAAATCTTGGATACTTCTCAAGTTTTCATGTGTCTTAGCTGTTTTTCTAAAGCCAGGTAATATACATTTAAAAATAAAAATTTGACATCTAGTAACAAATTCTGTATTTGTAATTACAAAGCTAAATATAAACCAATTAAATCTTCCTTGGTCATCTTCTCTTTGATTTAATCATCCCAAGGGTGACTTTATGAACTTTTACAGAATATTAGTCTTGTTATAATTGTAACCTGTATAATTTGACCACTAAACTCATCTACTGAAATGTTTGTTGTTTTCTAAAGAGGCATATAACTTTTTATTTCACTGAATGCTTCTTTTGTCTAATTGTGCCCATGACAATTGTTATTGAATATTTGATAACATGCATTTTATTCCCATGTATTTCTTCTTTCCTTTTCTAAATGAATTGTCCTCAGGCACCATAAGCATAAAAGTGTCAGTGACATATTTTGTTTATAGCACATAAAATAAAACAGTGTTTTGAAAAATATTTGTTTAATTTCTTTCATACTGATATGTCACCGATTTAACTTTTAAATTTAGTGTAAAATGAAATGCTTCAAAAAACCAAATCAAAACAAAACAATACACTCCTGTAGAATGAAATTATGCACATTACCAAAGTATTCTCTCCTTAATAAAAAGCTTCAACAAATTCATTTTTTTATAAGCAGCATTTCAGGTATACCTTTCTATCCCAACAGAGTGACAAGATCTGGACTACACAGCTACAAACACTGGCCTTGATCATCAGTAACAAGCAACCCCTGGGGGAAAAACTTATCCGAGAAAGCAGACAGATTTTAATTGTTTCAGCGGAAGTAGCATCCTCAATCTTTAACTGCCTAAAGAACATTCTAGTACTTACAAAATTTCCTGACTAGAGGAGCTCTGAGATGTCCTCTGGACTCTGATTTTAAGGGCAGGTTTGCCTGTGACCCCATTGAGGAAATAAATAAAATGGGGGGTGGGGGGAAACAAAGAAATATATGCAGAAGTCATTTGCTAAATTTCAGAACACTCATATGTACTTGGAAGGCTTCAGACATTTAAACTGGAAACATCAAGACACAAAGTAACTACATTTGTAGATTGTCTTATTTTTAATATAAACAGGTACTTCTTAGGTATCTCCATGTGAACACCCTGCTCCCTGCAGAAACCACCTCACCGTTACAAACCCTATTCCTTCCTCCCTACCTCTAAAAAGGTTTAATAAGTAATATGAGAGGTGTGATCTTGATGCTGGTGAGCCTACAAAGCAACAACATGAATTTCTAAGAAAACCTTACAGAAATGTTTAAATTTTTTGTTTAGCATTTATTTATTATTGAGAGAGAGAGAGAGAGAGAGAGAGAGAGCAAGTGAGCGTAAGCATGGGAGGGGCAGAGAGAGGGGGAGACACAGAATCCGAAGCAGGCTCCAGGCTCTGAGCAAGCTGTCAGCACAGAGCCTGACGCGGGGCTCGAACTCATGAACTGCGAGATCATGACCTGAGCTGAAGTCGGACACTCAACCAACTGAGCCACCCAGGTGCCCCCTTGCAGAAACGTTTTAGACTGAAAGGCTGAATGAGGGGTCCCTCTATTCCTTTTTATTGAGGTATAATTGACATATAACATTATATTAGTTTTAGGTGTACAACATAATTATTGGATATTTGTACATATTGTGAAATGGTCCCCATAGTAAGTCTAGTTAACATCCCTCACCATACATAGTTACAATTTTTTTTCTGCTGATGAGAACTTTTAAGATCTACTCTCTTAGCAACTTTCAAACATGCAAGAGTATTATTAACTATGGTTGTAATGCTATACATTACATTTCCCTGACTTACCTTATAGATGGAAATATGTACCTTTTGACCCCCTTCACTCATTTTGCTCTCTCTATTTATAGTGTAGTAATTGGCAAGACTTCATTCTTTTGTATGGCTGAATAGTAGTCCTGTGTGTGTGTGTGTGTGTGTGTGTGTGTGTGTGTGTGATATCCATTCAGACATCAGTGAACACTTAAATTGTTTCCATATCTTGGCTATTGTAAATAATGCTACAATGAACATAGGGATGCATATATCTTTTAGAGTTAGTGTTTTCATTTTTTTCAGGTAAACACATAGAACTAGAATTACTAGATAGCTTTCTTTGTGTTTGTTCATTTTTTGGTATGTCTTTTTTATTAATTTTATTTTATTTTTTAATTTCAGTCCAAATTAGTGTATAGTGCAACAATGATTTCAGGAGTAGATTCCTTAATGCCCTTACCCACTTAACCCATCACCCCCTCCTACGCCCCCTCAAGTAAACCTCTCGTTGTTCTCCATATTTATGAGCCTCTTATGTTTTGTCCCCCTCCCTGTTTTTATATTCTTTTTTTTTGCCTTCCCTTATGTTCATCTGTTTTGTCTCTTAAAGTCCTCATATGAGTGAATTCATATGATATTTGTCTTTCTCTGACTGACTAATTTCACTTATCATAATACCCTCCAGTTCCATCCACGTAGTTGCAAATGGCAAGATATCATTCTTTTTGATTGCCAAGTAATACTCCATTGTGTATATATATAGCACATCTTCTTTATCCATTCATCCATCGATGGACATTTGAGCTCTTTCCATACTTTGTCTATTGTTGATAGTGCTGCTATAAACATGGGGGTGCATGTGTCCCTTTGAAACAGCACACCTGTATCCCTTGGATAAATACCTAGTAGTGCAGTTGCTGGGTCATAGGATAGTTCTATTTTTAGTTTTTTGAGGAACCTCCATACTGTTTTCCAGAGTGGCTGCACCAGCTTGCATTGCCACCAACAGTGCAAAAGAGATCTTCTTTCTCCACATCCTGGCCAACATCTGTTGTTGCCTGAGTTGTTAATGTTAGCCATTCTGACAGGTGTAAGGTGGTATCTCATTGTGGTTTTGATTTGTATTTCCCTGATGATGAGTGATGTTGAGCATTTTTTCATGGGTCGGTTGGCCATGTGTATGTCTTCTTTGGAGAAGTGTCTATTCATGTTTTTTTGCCCATTTCTTCACTGGATTATTTGTTTTTTGGGTGAGTCTGATAAGTTCTTTATAGATTTTGGATACTAACCCTTTACCTGATATGTCGTTTTCAAATATCTTCTCCCATTCTATCGGTTGCCTTTTAGTTTTGATGTCTTGGTATTTCTATTTTTATTTTTTTGAGGAACCTCTGTACCATTTTCAATAGTGGCTGCACCAATTTACATTCTCACCAACAAGGACATAAACATTCTCTTTTCTCTACATCTTCGCAAACACATGTTATTTCTTGTCTTTTTTATAATAGCCATTTTAATAGGTATGAGGTAATATCCCATTGTGGTTTTGATTTGCATTTCCCTGATGATTAGTGATGTTGAACATCTTTTCATGTACCTATTAGCCATTTGTATGTCTTCTTTGGAAAATATCTAATCAGATCCTCCATGTATTTTTTAATCGAATTGTTTATTTTTTTGCTCTTGAGTTTTGTGAGTCCTTTACATATTTTGGATATTAACTCCTATCAGATGTATGATTGGAAAATAGCTTCTCTTAATCAGTAAATTCCTTTTTCATTCTACTGATGACTTCCTTTGCTGGAACTAAAACTAACAGCTTTTTAGTTTGGTATAGACTAGTTTTTTGTTTTGTTTGTCTTTGTTGTCTTTGCTTTTGGTGTCATCTCTAAAAAATCATCACCAAGACCTATGTCAAGGAGTACCACCTGTTTTCTTCAGGGGTTTTGTGATTTTAGTTCTTACATTCAAGTCTTCAATCCATTTTGAGTTAATTTTTGTGTATGATATAAGGTAATGGTCCATTTTCATTCCTTTACATGTAGCTATCCAGGTTCCCCACCACTATTTACTGAAGAAACTGTACATTCCCCAATTCAGAGTTACCTATGTTCTTGAGGAGAACAACACCAATATAGCTTTCTTGCTTGAGCATTTAAGATAGGGCTAATGTAACTGAGGGAAATAAATTTTAATATTTATTTTAAATTATTTTAAATTTAAACCAAAAACACCTTATGTGAGTAAGGTGGACAATGGAATATTGGACAATGGAATTTTAAGACTCCAAGAGTAACAGAAATTCTTAGCCAAAATATATCAACACATATAATTAAGGAAAACATACAATTAAGATAAATGACCAGAGGCTAAAAAGAGGAGAGTTCTGAAAGCCTTCCCTAACCAACGTTTAGTGTTGATCAGGTTAATGGTCTGATAGTGAGGCTCAGTTGATAGGCTTTCAGAAGCTTCCTGAATAAACTATTAGGAATAGGTTGAGAGAGGTTTGGAGGAATTTAAAGGAACACAGTAAGTTCATAAAATGTGGCTAAATACAAGATCAGTGTTAGGGAAAAAAATGTATGTTTTAAAGAAGGTGAGTGTGTTGGGAAATGAAAGCAGGCCTTAGCCAGTTGGTGAATTAATTCTGGCACAAGTATAGAGAAGAGGGACTCTTATATTTACTGAAGAACCTGCTCGTGGTTCCTATGGGTTTTCTGAGGCTTCCTATTGATCCACTTCAGGGTCGAAGCTGAATCTGACTTAAAACCATGTTCTTCCTTTCGCCTATAATATCCTACCCACATGTAGACTATAAAAACAGAGGAAGTTGATCTTGAAGAGAAAGAGCAAGCCTCAGCTGGATTTTATTCCCTGGCCTAAGCCATTTCTGAGGCCTACCTTTGGTTCTGTGAGAAATATATCTTTTTAATAGTTTTTTTTTTTTTAATTTAAGCTGTCCATATGAGTTTATGATACTGGTAGAAAAATATATAATTAATGAAATAAGTTATTTTTCTATTAATTCTTTCTGTTTTAATGTTCTTCCTGTAATTCTCCAGATGGTAGAATTCTATTTATAAGGACCTTTTCATGTTACTTCTTGTAAAGACTTCTCTAAGTCACAATACTGCTCTCCCCACACGCATATGAATCACTCTCTTATCTAATTTATAACAGCCTTTATATTCACCACTGCTGTGTTTCTCTAAAACTCTCCCAGTCCACAGATTTATTGATCATTTACTATGAGCCAGATATTGAGCTAGGTATTGAAGGGGTACAAATATGTATATAATGTGGGATACAAACTAGTAGAGATTTGTACTTGGTGTTGTGAAACTTTAGAGGAGGGAGTCACTGATTTTGTCTAGGGAAATCAAAAAGTTCCCCAGCAAAATGTGATGTTTGAGCTAACTAAATAAAGAATCGGAGGCACTCAAGCAGATGAGATAATATAGATAGGAACAGGTCACTCAGAGAAAATGGGAATTGAAAAGAAATAAAGGAATCAAAATACTCCATAGACCATTAGGGAATTTGGTAATATGGGCCTGTGTACAATGTGGAGGGGGGAGGAATAGAGAAAGGTTAGCCACATAGGTTAGACAAGTAGGTTGAGGCCACCTGTGAAAATCCTCAAATACTCTTGTCACATTCTCATTTGTTAATCAAATATGTCCCTCAACAAGATTGTATTTTTATATCTTCTAATTTCTTCAGGTTTTTAAAGCTTATAATTGAGTTTTTCCTCAAGGGGCAAGAGTGTTGCGAAGAAATAACAGGAAGAAAACAATAGAAGAGATAGCCAGTTTGGCAAGAAATCTATGAAGGATTTTTTTGTAGTTATTATAAACCTATATGATTTGAGGATCCACTTCAAAATTTTCTGTCTAGTGTTTAAAAAGAGTTTATTATTTCTTTGGGTGAAACACTGATCATTTTTTGAAGTCAAACTTAAAATTTCAAGTATCTGTGAAGTTAGATTAGAAATATATAATGTGAATTAATCTATTTAGATTGGATGATAACATTAGTCACCAGGACAAAGTGTAGTAGGAAGCATTAAAAGATAAATAAAAGGTATTCAGGATAGGAGACAATTTTTTGTACATGAGTTTCCACTAAAAGCTTGGATAAGAGAACATAAGCTTCTGGGAATGGATGAGTCTGGATCCAGAGGAGCATTAATATTTCATGAGTTTTTAACAATCACCTTCTGGGGAATTGAAAAGAGGTATGGAGGCAAGGATAGAAAAAAATGAGAAAATAGTTTATTCAGAAAAAAAAATGCTATTGCAAAGGAGCTCAAAGTTTAACAGTAAGAACATTTAAATAAAAGTAACCTTTTATAGGATTTCAGTTCATTTCTAATATCTTCTAAGGTAGAGCATAATTGCTATATACAGACATAAACATATGTATAGATATATACATGATATATATATGTATATATACATAGGTATGTGTGTCTATAAAAACAATCCAAGAATAGTCTCATTGCTTATGATTTTATATTTAATTCTATCAGAACTGACAATACTAAAAATTATGTTGGAGGAAACATGTATGATTGCCTAATTCAATTCTACTTTTCCCTTCCTAACAGAGCCCCATTTGTGCTTAATATTCCCCTCAGGTAAGATGATATTAATTCAAAATTAAAACCAGTCATGAAATCCTATTTCTCCTGATTGGGATTGTTTTAGAGATACGAATGTGAAATTTTCTGAGAATGGGTTCTAGGCTTTTGTGAAAGAGACACTAGAGGTGGAAATTCATGGATTTTGTTGTTGTTTTAGATACTGTCGTTTTTAGATATTGTACAAGAAACTGTTTATTCAGCAGGCCTGTGTTGGTGAAATCCCAAACATTTCCAAGAAGGTCTGTTCTCAGGACTGGCCCATAGCCAGCTTCTAGTTGCTGAGCTCTGAGCCCTTGGCATGTTCTGCCTGATAGAATTTCTTTGTAAGCCTGAGGCAGTGGGCCATGTTGTACTAGTGTGGGCAGATAGTAGATGCTAGCAATGTGTTTGTACGTTTTGCTGGGAGGAGTCTGGAGTCTGTGTAGCTGATGTCGGTCGTGCAGATGCTGCATGGCCTATGTGACCTGATCTTCAGTAAAAATCTAGACACAAAGCCTCAGGTGAGCTTCTCCCACTGACATCACTCAGAGTATGGTGTTAAATATCCTTACTGGGGGAATTAAACACATTCATGCAACACCACCCCCCTCCCCGAGAAGGAACACCTGGATGTTTATACCTGGTTTCTGTCAGACCTTCCCACATGCCTGTTTCTCTTTGCTATAAATACTCTTTAACTATAAATACTTATCGTTTAAACTATAACCACGAGGATAATAGCTTTTGAGTTCTGTGAATCCTTCTAATGAATCATTGAGCCTAAGGGTTGTCTTAGAGATCCCTGGCACAGATAGGATACCTGATGCTGGCTCTTGAGGCCACTGGGTAAATCAGCTTTGGAATAAAACCCAATGCTTCGACAAATACAGTTTTACAGTTTTTTGTTTCCTCAGGAAATTTGTGTTTTCCTAATCCTATATCATGTGGGTTCAGGGAATAAACACACTTTATTATCATTGACATAAAGTCAAACACTTTTTTTCTTTTTTAATTTTTTTTTCAACGTTTATTTATTTTTTTTGGGACAGAGAGAGACAGAGCATGAACGGGGGAGGGGCAGAGAGAGAGGGAGACACAGAATCGGAAACAGGCTCCAGGCTCTGAGCCATCAGCCCAGAGCCCGACGCGGGGCTCGAACTCACGGACCATGAGATCGTGACCTGGCTGAAGTCGGACGCTTAACCGACTGCGCCACCCAGGCGCCCCAAACACTTTTTTTCAGAAGAACAAACAAGTTGTTGTTAAGGTATATTTAATATACAAAAAGTTGCACGTATTTAATATATACATGTTGATGAGTTTGGACTACATACATACACCCATGATACAATCACCACAAAAAAGGTAATTAATCTATCATCTTTGAAAGATTTCTTGTGTCCCCTTGTTGTTGTTTTTTCTAACAGTAATAACATTTAATATGAGTTCTGTCCTTTTACAAAAATTTTTAAGTGTGTGCAGTGAATCTCTAGAACCTATTAATTTTGTTTAACTATGCCTTTATACCCGTTGAACCACATTTACCCTTTTCCTCCTCCCCATATCCCTTTGGCAATCACCATTCAATTCTCTGCTTCTGTGAATTTGACTATTAGGAGGAATCATACAGTATTTGCCCTTTAGTGACTGACTTATTTCACTTAGCATAATCTCTTCCAGGTTTATCCATGTTGCTGCAAATGGTAGGATTTTCTTCTTTTTTAAGGCTGATTAATCACTGTGTTTTTCCAAAAATTTCTACTTCATATGTTAGTAGACAAATACCCTTAGATGAGGATAAAGAGAGACTCAGAATATAATCAATTCTTACACATGCATATTTGTGCATAATGAGTTTTAACAGAGTCTCATGCTATCCTCTTGGTGAGTTTTCAACCTTCAATAGTCCCCATATAAATACTGGCATAGGAAAGTATTTTTATCATTTTTATGAAATTATTTTAATCATTTGATATGCTTTTTTCATACCTAATTTGATTGAACATCAATGAATAATACAACGCTAAGACACATGCTCAAATCACCCAACTAAAGGAGGAGAATCAGTTTATAAGTCTAGGTCCATCTCAGTACAAATCCATACCATTTGTTTTATATCATAGTTTGTCTTCATTGCCACTCCATTTCTATGCCAGTGTTTCCCTTTCCTTCCTACACATTCAATTATTTAGTCATTAATGCATTCATAATATAATATATATATTGGATGCCTATAAGGGCTCAGGGATCAAACTAAGCACTGGGAAAGCAATGATGGGGAAAAAACCAGACACTTCCTACTCTGATGAGATGTCAAACAATTATCATGCCATATAAATGTATAATTTTAAAACCAAATAAGCATTATTGATGAGAGGAAATGATGTTATGACATCATATATCAAAGATACACTGACTAGACTATCACTGAAGGAATTTTTGAGAAAAATAGTACATTAGATGAAATGACAGATACTATGAATTAACGAGGCCAGGGCATAGGACCGTGCCCTTCAATACACTAGCCACCAGCCATATGCACCTACTGAGTAGTAGAAATCCTAGAATAAATTGAGATACACAGTAAGTATAAAATACACTCTGGATTTCAAAGATTGAGTACAAAAAGGAGAATGTAAATTATACAGGAGAAAAGTCAAGTGAGATGACCCCTCTAAGATGAGCAGCCACAACCAACAACATCCACTCCACTGGTTTCTCCATGGAAAAGACAAAAGCTTTTAAAAATGTTTTCCTGGAAACCTTGAGTGCTGATTTTATGCTCACTTTATAAAGAAGAGATATGGGGCGCCTGGGTGGCGCAGTCGGTTAAGCGTCTGACTTCAGCCAGGTCACGATCTCGCGGTCAGTGAGTTCGAGCCCCGCATCGGCTCTCGGCCGATGGCTCAGAGCCTGGAGCCTGTTTCCGATTCTGTGTTTCCCTCTCTCTCTGCCCCTCCCCCGTTCATGCTCTGTCTCTCTCTGTCCCAAAAAAATAAATAAACGTTGAAAAAAAAATTAAAAAAAAAAAAGAAGAGATATGATTAAGAACCATAAACAAGGAAGTTATTAGGATCTAGTAGACATGTTTATGTGAATCGAAGGGAATTTACGTCACATTGGAAGAGTTTGAATAGTAAACAAAAGGCAAAAAAAAAAAAAGGTAGGTGGAAAGTATAAACAATTTTTAAGCAGTGTGAGAGATAGAAAAGAGAGATCCTTGAAGAAGAGGGAGAAGACTTAAAGGAGGTATTTTTGTATGTTTGTTTTTAAGTAAGACAATCATATTTATTTTTTAAATTTATTTTATTTTTGTTTACTTTTTTTAAGTAAAAAAACTAGTACAAAATTTTATTTCATACCATAACACAATATGCCAATGAATTCTGTAAAAAACAATATAGGTCTAAGAATAAATTAAATATTTATGTATAATACATAGCAACGGTTGCTTTAAGAAAGCATACTCATATGTTGGGGCACCTGGGTGGCTCAATTGGTTGAGCATCCGACTTCGGCTCAGGTCATGATCTCACGGTTCATGAGTTTGAGCCCCCTTGTTGGAGCCTGGAGCCTGCTTCGGATTCTATGTCTCCTTCTCTCTGCCCCTCCCCTGCTGACATTCTCTCTCTCTCTCTCTCTCTCTCTCTCTCTCTCTCTCAAAAATAAATAAATAGTAAAAAAAAAAAAAAAAAGCGTACTCATAAACATCAAAAAAAATTTTTTTAAAGGGGCGCCTGCGTGACTCAGTTGGTTTTGGGTGTCTGACTTCGGTTCAGGTCATCATCTCACAGTGTAAGTTCGAGCTCCATATTGGGTTCTGGGCTGACAGCTCAGAGCCTAAAACCTGCTTGGGATTCTGTGTCTCCCTCTCTCTCTCTGCTCCTCCCCTGCTCATGCTCTGTCTCTGTCTCTGTCTCTGCCTCTGTCTCTCTCTCAAAAATAAATAAGCATTTAAAAAAATTAAAAAAAAAAAGAAAGCATACTCAAACTTGGTATTTTATACCAATTATGAAAAATAGTTATAAGAAGAATATGTAGAGAATTATATTTATTCTATGGATGTTGATCCTTTATTTTAACATCTTCCTTGTTTGGCAAGTATTTTTTTTTTGTAACATAATTACTTCTTTTTTAACATATATTTTTTATTGGAGCATAGTTGACACACAATGTTACAATAGTTTCAGGTTTAAAGCTTAATGATTTGACAAGTTTATACCTTATGCCATGTTCACCACAAGTATAGCTACCATCTGTCACACTTCATTGCTATTATAATATCATGGACTATAATTCTTTACCCTCTGCTTTTTATTCCTATGACTTACTCATTCTGTAGCTGGAGGCCTTATCTCCCTCTTTCCTTTATCCATTTTTCCCAATGCTCCACCTCCCTCCCATCTGGTAACCCTCAGTCTGTTCTCTGTATTTATAGTCCTGATTCTGTTTTCTGTTTTTTTATTCATTTCTAAATTTTTTTTAAAAAAAAAATTATTTTAGAGAGAGAGCATGTGTGAGAGCAGAAAAGGGGCAGAGAGAGAGAAAGATAGAAAGAGAATCTTAACCAGGTTCCACCTATAGCACAGAGCCTGATGCAGGGCTCAATCCCATAGCCCTGGGATCATGACCTGAGCCAAAATCAAGAGTCAGATGCTCAACCAACTGAGCCACCCAGGGGCCCCTGTTTATTTACTTTTTATTTTTTTATTTTTTTAGATTCAATTCATGAGTGGAATCATGATATTTGTCTTTCTCAGGTAACTTATTTCACTTAATATACCTTCTAGGGCCATTCATATTGTCTCCAAATGGCAAGGTTTCCTCCTTTTTATAGCTGTGTAATAGTCCACTATGTATGTATGTATATATATGTGTGTATATATATATATATATATATATATATATTTGTCCATTTGTGTATTGATGGACTCTTAGATTGCTTTCCTCTCTCGGCTACTACAAATAATGCTGTAATAAACATAGGGATGCATATATCTCTTAGACTTTGTGTTTTTATTTTCCCTGGGTAAATAGTGGAATTATTGAATCATAAAATATTCTTTTTTTAGTTTTTTGAGAACTATCCATACTGTTTTCCACAGTGGCTGTACCAATTTACATTCCCACCAACAATGTATGAGAGTTCCTTTTTCTCCACATCCTCATCAACAATTGTTGTTTATTATCTTCTTGATTTTAGCCATTCTGAAAGGTATGAGGTGATATCTCATTGTAGTTTTGATTTACATTTCCCTGATAGTTAGTGATGTTGAACTTTTTTTCATGTGTCTGTTGCCCATCTGTGTGTCTTCCTTGGGAAATATCTCTTCAGGCCCTCTTTCATGTTTTAATTAGATTATATTTTTGGTGTTGAGTTGTATAAGTTCTTTATATATTTTGAATATTAACCCCTGCAAGATATATCATTTGCAAATATCTGCTCTCATTTAGTAGGTTGTCTTTTTGTTGTCTTGATGGTTTATTTTGCTGTGCAAAAGCTTTTTATTTTTTATGTATTCCTAATAATTTATTTTTGTTTTAGGAGACATATCTAGAAAAATGTTTCTATGGCTAATGCCAGAGAAATTACTGCCTGTATTCTCTCCTAGGACTGTTAACAGTTTTATGGTTTTAGGTCTTATGTTTAGGTCTTTAATCCAGTTTGAGTTGTTTTTATGTATGGTGTTAGAAAGTAATCTAGTTTTATTCTTTAAATATAGCTGTCCAGTTTCCCCAGCATCATTTATTCAAAAGAATATCTTTTCCCCATTGTATATTCTTGCCTCCTTTGTCATAGATTAATTGAGCATATAATATAGGTTTATTTCTGGGGTCTCTATTCTGTTCCATTGATCCATGTGTCCGTTTTTATGCCAGTGACATACTATTTTGATTACTACAGCTTTGTAGTACATGTTGAAATCCAGAATTGTGATACCACCAGCTTTGTTCTTTGTTCTCAAGACTGCTTTGGGTATTTTGGGTCTTCTGTGGTTCCACACACGTTTTAGGATTATTTGTTCTAGTTTTGTGAAAAATGCTGTTAGTATTTTGATGGGAATTACATTGAATCTGTACATTGCTTTGGGTAATATGGACATTTTGACAATCTTAATTCTTCAAATCCATAAGCATGGAATATCTTTCCATTTGTTTGTGCTCTCTTCAATTACTTTCATCGGTGTTTTACAATTTTTAGAGTACAAATATTTCACTTCTTTGGTTAAGTTTATTCATAGGTATTTCATTCTTTTTGGAGTATTGTAAATGGTGTTGTTGTTGGTTTTTATTTTTCTCTTTCTGAAACTTCATTGTTAGCATATAGAAACACTAGCAATTTATGGGTATTAATTATCCTACCATTTTACTGAATTCATTTATTACTTCTAATAGTTTTTTTTGTGGAGTCTTTAAGATTTTCCATGTGTGGTATCGTGCCATCTGCAAATAGTAACAGTTTAATTTCTTCTTTTCCAATATGGATGTCTCTTACTCTTTCTTCCCTGATTGCTGTGGCAAGGACTTCCAGTACTATGTTGAATAAAAGTGGTGAGAGTGGACATCCTTGTCTTGTTATTGACTTTAGAGGGAAAACTCTCAGTTTTTCACCTTTGAGGAAGATGTTAGTTGTGGGTTTTTTTTAATCAATGGCCTTATTATGTTGAGGTATGTTCCCTCTAACCCCAGTTTGTTTATCATGAATGGATATTGAACTTTGTCATATACTTTTTCTGCACTTACCTAGATGATGATATGATTTTTATCCTTAGTTTGTTGATGTGGTATATGACGTTGATTGATTTGCATCCTGGGAATAAATACCATGCAATAGTGGTGAATAATCTTTTTAAAGTATTGTCATATGCAGTTTGCTAATATTTTGTTGAGGATTTTGCATCTATGTTCATCAGGGATATTGGCCTGTAGTTTTCTTTTTTTTGTGATGTTTTTTGTCTTTGCCTGGTTTAGGTGTCAGGATAATGCTGGCTTCATAGAATATATTTGGAAGCTTTATCTATTTCATTTATTTGTCCTGTGATCTTTATTATTTCCTTTCTTCTACTCACCTAGCACTTTGTTTTTTCTTCCTTTTCCAGGTCTAGTTCCTTAACGCTGAAAGTTAGATTGTTTACTTGCATTTTTTTCTTGTTTCTTGAGATAGGCCTGTATTACTATATACCTCCCTCTCAGAACTGCTTTCAGTGTGTCCCAGAGATTTTGGACTATTGTGTTTTCATTTTCATTTGTCTCCATGTATTTTTTTAATTTCTTTCTTGATGGCTTCATTGACCCATTGGTTGTTTAGTCTCAATGTGTTTGTGTTTTTTCATTTTTTTCCTTATGATTTATTTCTAGTTTTATATCATTGTGGCTGGAAAAGATGTATAGTATGATTTCAATATTCTTAAATTTACTGAGGCTTGTTTTATGGCCTAATATATAATCTATTCTGGAGAATGTTCCATGTGCACTTGAAAGGAATGTATTTTCTGTTTTTTTTTGGGTGGAATGTTCTGTGTATATCTGTTATGTCCATCTGGTCCAATGTGTCATTCAAAGACAAAGTTTTCTTAATTGATTATCTATCTGGAGGATATATCCATTGATGTGAGTGGAGAGTTAAAGTCCTCTAATACTATTATATTACCATCAGTTACTCTCTTTATGTCCATTAATGTTTGCTTTATTATTTAGGTGTTCCAGTGTTGAGTTTATAGATATTTGCAGATGTTGTATTTTCTTGTTGGATGGATCTCTTTATTGTTATTTGTCGTTATATAATGTTCTACATTGTCTCTTGTTAGTCTTTGTTTTAAAGTCTGTTTTGTCTAAGTATTGCTACCCCACCTTTTTTATTTTTTTCACTTTCATTTGCATGGTGAATGTTTTTGCATCCTTTTACTTTCAGCCTTTATGCATCTTTATGTCTGAGGTGAGTCTTTTCTAAGCAGCATATAGATGAGTATTGTTATTTATTTATTTTTAACCCATTCCACAATTCTATGTTTTTTGATTGGAGCATTTAGGCTATTTACACTTAAAGTAATTATCAAATGGTTGTACTTACTGACACTTTTAAAATTTGGTTTTGGTTGTTTTGTAGTTCTTCTTTTTTCCTTTCTTCTCCTTTTGCTCTTTTTTCTCTGTGATCAGTGTATATCTATAATGTTTTCTTTGGCTTTCTCTCTGGCTTTTTTGTGTATATATCATAGGTTTTAGGTTGCGGTTGCCAGGAAGTTCATATATAACATTTTAAGTAAATAGCAGTCCATATTACTTTGGTGGACATTTCATTATAAACACATTCTTAGAAGAAGAAAAAGAAGAAGAAAGAAGATGAAGATGAAGATGAAGAAAAGAAAGAAGGAAAGAAAGAAGGGAAGAAAGAAAGAAATATTTCCTTTTCTTTCATCCTTTTTCTTCTTTTTCCTCCCTTCTCCACATTATATGTATATGTTGTCCTATTTTACATCTTTTAATTCATATTTTTCTTATGTCTACTTATAACCATTTCTTTTCTACCTAAAGAAGTCCCTTTACCATTTATTGTGAGGCTGGTTTAGCGGTGATAAATTCCTTTATCTTTTGTCTTGGAAACTCTATCTCTTCATCTCTTCTTCAAATCTGAATGATAACCTTGCCTGGGAGAGTATTCCTGGTTGTAGGCTTTTTCCTTTCAGTACTTTGAATACATCATACCACTCCCTCTGGCTTGCAAATTCCTGCTAAAAAACCAGTTGTTGATAGCTTTATAGGTTTTCCTTGTAGGTAACTTTTGTTTCTCTCTTGCTGCTTTTAAGATTCTCTTTTTTATCATTAACTTCTGACATTTTAATTATTATGTGCCATGGTAAGAGCCTCCTGAGTACATCTTGTTTGGAACTGTCAGTGTTTCTTGAACTTGGATATATATTTCTCTCCCTAGGTTAGGGAATTTTTCAGCTATTATATCTTCAAATAAGTTTTCTACACCTTCCTCTCTCTCCACTTTTTCTGGGACCACTATATGTGAATGTTTCTTTGCTTGATGTTGTCCAAGAGATCTCTTAACCTATCCTCAGTTTTTAAAATTCTTTTCTCTTTTAGCTGTTCAACTTGTGTGCTTTTCATTACCCTGTCTTCCTAATCACTGGTATATTCTTCTGCATCCTCTGATTTACTGTTGATTTTCTCTAGTGTATTTTTTATTTCAGTTACTGTGTTTTTTTAACTCTGATTGGCTCTTTTCAATATTTTCTATCCCTTTATTGAAGGTCTCATGAGTTATTTCTTTTTTTTTTTTTTTTTTTTTTCCTCTAGCCTGGTGATCTTTATGATCATTACTTTAAATACTTTATCAGACATATTGCTTATCTCTGTTTCATTTACTTCTTTTTCTGAATTTTTTTTCTCATTCTTTCTTTTGGAGCATACTCCTGTCTCCCCATTTTGCTTGACTTTCTGTGTTTGTTTCTATGGATTAGGTAAAAGAGCTACTTCTAAAGTTGAAGGAGTGGTCTTGTGAATAATGTCCCCTATGCAGACTGTGTGCTTGATGACTTGTTGGTTGGCTGGAGCTGTGGCTGTATATGCTAGCTACTCTTTTAAACCATGGCTTTTTACAGAAAGAATAAAGAAGTAATTAATAATAATAAAAGGAAAACGAAGAAGAAGAAAAAAAGAGAACAAGAAAGAAAAGAACAGAGCCAAAAAGAAAAAAAAAACCCACAAATATTAAAAAGTAAAAGAAAACAACAACAACAACAACAGTAACACAACAAAGCACAAAACCAAGGCTTGTTTTCTGTGCCCTGGCACCACAGGGTGACTGGTGTGGGCTAGTAGACTCAAGCTTATTATGACGATTGGACTTACCCATTATAGTGTCCAGACCCTGCTCTGGTCTAGGCTTTTAAGGTGTAGGAACAGAAAGTGTTCTCTCCAATCCCTGTGACCTGGAGAGCTTTCCTGCAGTTCCTTTGCCTCTTGCCAGAGTTCTGGTGTTGTCTCTTTTATATGCGAGTTGCTCTTTTAAACTGCAGCTTTTTTCTGTGCCCAGGGACAGAAGGATCTGTTCAGGGTCCTTGAGTACAATCCCTCCCCACAGCCATTTGCAGCATTGAGGTGAGGGTTTCCTTTTGTTACTGTGTGTCTGCCTCTCTTGATGTTCTCTTGCTGTTCTATCTTTGGTTGTTCAATAGCTATTCAGGAGCTATTCAACGTATCTTTAGGGGGAAATGTTATATAAATAGATATAAATTGGTGTGTTCCATGGAGGAGGTGAGTTCAGGGTCTCTCTATGTCCCTATCTTGTACCAGAACGCCCAAGACCATCATATTTAAATATGAGCCATGAGAGAAAATTTGAATATGCATATAAATATTAAAAAGGAATAACTGGTTGCATAAGGGTAGTTTCCAGAGGAGCAGTTTTTTTTTTTTTTTATTTTTCAGAGTATGGTGCAGGCATCAGCTTCCTTGGCAAATTACTTAGTATTCTATGTTGATCTCCACTTAATCACATCATATTGTATCTTTAGGATATATATTGTCTTCTGACTGCCAGCTAGGCAATGTAAAAAATGTCATTCTATTGGGGTAATATAGTTCGACCTCCTAAGGCATTCAAGTTAGCACACCCCTAAAGCCCAAAAGAATGACATTCAATTGGGTGCCTGGGTGGCTCAGCTGGTTGAGCACTGACTTCAGCTCAGGTCATGATCTCACAGTTTGTGGGTTCAAGCCCCACATTGGGGTCTGTGTTGATGGCTCAGAGCCTGGAGCCTGCTTCAGATTCTGTGTCTCCTCTCTTTCTGCCCCTCCCCCACTAGTGCTCTGTCTCTCAAAAATAAACATTGGGAAAAAAAAGAATGACATGCAGGTAAAGAAGGCGTACTGGTAGAAGACATTGGGGTGATACCCCGGAAACTTTACCTTCGTGTATTCTGCTCTGTGCTTTCCAGCATATGACTGATCCTAGATTTAGTATTTTGAAGACCTGAACACAGATACAATTAATTTTTCTAAAGTTCTCTTTCAGAGACTTCCTTCCTTCCTGTTTGCTATGAGTTCCTTATTAGCTTAGAGCCAATCACAGGAAGGCTGTCAGAATTTTTTACATTAGAATTTTTTACAAGTACCTTTGATTGCAATGTTCACTTTACCCACTATATTCTGTAATTATTATTTAATCATTAATTCAATCCTATAACAAACACCTCTTCCAACCCTAGAGTGCTTTTTACATAATTAATACCTAGAGGGATTAATTTCTCCACTATTAAGATTTAAGGTTTATTGTAAAAATCATTACAAGTCCTTCTAAGACATTATATAATAGTTAGGAAAATAAAAGAAGGGTAATTACCTGTTTAATGCCAAAAGAAAATAAGCTTTCTGAATCCAAAATGAAGTTTGACTTTTAACACCTAAATGTAGTTATCCTTTTGAGGGAATGAACCATATAATCTTTTGTATATCATTGGTTGGGCTTTGTATTTTAACATTCCAATGGAGAATGGATTCTTTTAAGAGCTGAGACATTCATTTGAATTGGTTCAAAGCCACGTGTAATGAATGGGCCAGATTTTCTTTTCATCACATTTGCAAGGATCCATGCAAGAGGGTACTTACTTGTTTTATATTTGGGGATCAAATGGTGTTCAATAATATTGAGGATATTAGTTCAGTGAACTAATTGATTTTAACTTTTAAGTAGCCTTTCCTTTTTCTCTACTCTCAATTAGAGAACTTTCATGAGAACATACCTGAGACTACCATGATTTAGGCCTTATTCATAAAATCAGTGCTGTCCATGAGAAGCCAGCCATGGAGGCATGATACACATTCTGCATTCTCAGAAATAACCTGAAGTCTCTTCAGACTAAGAGCGTTAATTTAGTAGTTCATTAGTAAATAAAAGGATTTCATGATACCTGTTTCTAGTACCGATTCCTATGAAAAGCAAGAACATAGAGTTTTTAATTTTTGTTTGAAAATATTGGAAAATTGGTCAACATGCCACCTCCTCACAATGGACTGAGTCTGGGTAACAGATGCTCTGCTCTAGAGAGGGTGTGCATTTTCCACATCCCCTCATTTCTTACTATTCCTCTGACACTGAATTCTAATGTGAACTTCGTTTTCTGCTGACCCATTTCATTGACATATCATAATTGTCTGATTCCTGTAAGTATCTTGATTGTCAATCCCTAATCCAAAGTAAGATTCTCTAAACATTTTGTGTGAAAACAGCTGTTTGATTATTTGAATTGAGCTTTGACCTTACTTGAGTGAGTGTGGGATGGGAGTTACACAGGACTCACACAGGATGTTCAGGTGTGGCACTAGGTTCTGTCAACATCCATGAATTAAATATAGACCAGTTCTGAAACCCAGTTGCGCACGTCATTTCAATCTACCCAGTGTGGGAAATAAACAACCATCACCATTTGGATAAATTAAGTCATGAAGTAAATCTGTAAAATTGAGATTGTGGTGATTTTATGTGCAAACACACAACATATAGGTATTATTTGCTAAAAGAGGTGGTTTGTGTAATGTGGTGCTTTTGAGGATGTTAGAACATTTTTGTCACAAATCTTTATCTTGCCATTGGAGTAGAAATACTCAGTATGACTATGACTTGGCTGTGTTGTCTGCTGTATGCAAACTTTTCCGAGAAAATCTTTTGGGTCCTATTCTAGCCATTGTATATGTGGGTGGTATTTGAGTGGACTTCTCTAACAATTACTCTCACTGCTCCTGATGCATTAATAGCCTCTTAGTATAAAGAGGAAATTTTATAAAACATTTTCTCTAGAAAACTTGCATGCATATTTCATACTCATTTGCATTACTTTTTCTTAAATTAATAAAGGTAAACACACATCTTAACTTTATAAAGGCATAAACAAATCCAACCTCAAAACTATGACTATTAAGATATTAAGATATTCAGAAAATAACAATCTTAATAATAATTAGAGATGTTACTGAGCATACAAATAACCAAAAATATTACTCAGATTATGGAGAACATAATCACTAAAATGCTTGCTAGCCCGGTAATGGCCACATATCCAAGATAATCATAAGAAATGCCAAAGATCAGGCTAATGGGAAAGGGTAGTGAGGAAAACTGAAGCATGAAATTTCAATATTTTGAAATATGCCCACAACTTGATAAACTAACCAATGGCACATCAGCTGCACTAAAATTTTCCCAGGCAGAAGCACTTTGGGAGATAATTCTTAATGGCTCTCCTGCCTTTCTGCACTGTTATGAGCAGGAGCACTTGCTTTTGTTTTGGACTATCTTTTCAAGGATGCTTGTATTGGAAATGGCCTTAGAAGATAGAGATAGTGTCTCCCTGGAGGGAACAAAGATTGAGCATGTTTGTTCACAGCCTAACATAAGAGATTTGAGTTAACTAAACTCAGAGTCCCTCAACCATGTTGCAAACCTACTGTGTGAACAACATCTATCTGGGATGTTTTATGTCGTCCTGGTGAGACTAGGGGGACACAAGAACAACTGATGTGCAAGTTAAGTTTATGCTGCTCACTATCTCAAGATAATAAAGTCCTTCCTCTGATCCAGGACTCTCCTACCTTCAGTTATCATCCGTAATAATGTGCCAGAGTAAATTGTTAGCACCCAATAGGGTAAAATCTCATATTCTTCCCACTTCTTAATGCATCAAGCCCTAAGCCTACATTCTTATGTAAGTAACTGAATCCAATTTTCCAATCTTTTCAACTTCTGAGTTTTGAATAGAAGTTGATTTTTACAGTTACCTGAGCATATGTTCTGGAATCATTTATCCAATTTTTTCAATCTTTGTTTCCTCATAATGAATTCATATCATGCCCCAGTTCATTGATTGAAAAGTAGAAATGAAACTTACAAACGTTAAATCTACAGGGAACCCCACTCATGACAAACCACTCTGAATCTCTCTGCTTCTGACCTCTACTTGTAGTACAAAATTAGTTAAGTGTGTAGGCATTACCTAAAATAAGAATATTGGGTGTTGCATCCTGCTAAGTCAACTAATTTTCAACATATATCATGACCTACAAGGCAACACTCTCACTGAAACTTCTTTAATGCACAATAATAACTTTTTTAGTTGGCTTTTAAGCTTCCAAAGATTTGAAAGCATATATGTGATGTGGCCTTACTGTTTCTGTTAAGCAGCTCATATTAGATATTCCAAAATACTTCCAAAATTGTGCTATTAGAGCTGATCTCTTTCTATGATCACATTGGTGGAATTACAATTTTCGATGTCAAATCCACAGATTCCATGGTTTCATTTCTGCTCTTCGATTTTGATTTGGAATAGCTCAAGTTGTTATTTCTATTATATTCTCTATAATTCGCTGTTAAAATAGCAACACCCAGTAATATCCATGTGGAACAAGTTTCTCAAAATGAATGACAGTTAAAGTTTAAAATAACTGTGGTTCTCCTTTTCACATAAATACATTTTTGTTCTTTTTTAACTCACCTGACATATTCCCCTGTAAAGCTCTATTTGTAGTGAAAAAGATCCCAGGTCAATTTGTTCCTTATCAGTGAGGAGCATTGAAAAGGTTGACTGTAGATGTTATATTTATCTTTTCTTGTTAGGCTACAGGGAAAATCAGTTTGTGGCACAAAGACCCAAAACTTATTCGTGAGATTTCCCTGTTAATGCTACTAACAAAAGGATTATCATCCTTCCTATAAGACCTCTGAGAGATAACTCATGAAATACGAGATTTTGGAGAATACCCAAATCTCTGCCTATTACCTATATGATACCTGTAAGAGTCCCTTGCTTTTCTTGTTTTCTTGCATTTATTACTGATTTTAAATAAAAAAAAATAGAGCTGTAGCTTCTCTAAAGTAGTGATAAGGAGAAAAGCAAGAGTTTAGCTAAGTTACTCCATGGTATTGCTGCCTCAGCATCCATTGTCTTTGGCCCAGCGGACTGTGGGGACTTTAAACTGATACCAGTTTGCTCATGCAAGTGCTGGTACCAGATAACAGTCTGCAGAGCCACAACAAATATAAGTTCCTGATATGAATTCCCCAATGATCCTTGTGATCAGTAGCCTCCCCTTCTCCCAAGGTCTTCTCTTTGTGTACCTCTGAAATAAGACCTCTGTGGAGCTTATCAAAATTCTGCTTTTTCTACTTTGAATCAACCGTCCCAGCTATAGCCAGGGAACTCCAAAGCCCCCATCCATGGACCCCAATAAAGTCACGTACCCATGTCCTGTCTTTCTTTCTCCCTGTATTCTGTCTTGATCTCCCTGTGTGGCTTTATGCCATGTACTTCCTCCGGGACCTGGGAATAATAAACTTCTCTATTTCAATTTCTCTTGTGGTCTTTTGCTGAACACTGGCTCATTATCTGGCACCCTGTGCTCGATATAACAAATGTTAACTTAACAAAGTCAAGTCATAACACTGAGCAAGAGAGAAATTCTTGTATAATCGTCTCAATTATAACCTTTTCTAGAAATCCTTCTTTAACAGTGCTTCACTTCTAATGCCACTTCCATCTCTAGCCAATCTTATGTGGATGTCCTTTATATGTTCCTCATGGTTCCTAGGTTTCTCCCTGCAAGGATAGACCCACAGACAGTGTAACATTCTATTTTAGACAGAATTTCTTGAGAGGAGTGATGATCTTTTATTTTTACATCTCTAGTACATGGAGCTTTCTGGGCTATACAATGGGTATTAATAAATATTAACAACAACATTGTTCATAATAATAAACAATTATTTCCAGCATTTTCTGCACAATTTTCTATGGCATGAGTGACCCAGAAAGTTTTATCTCAGCAAAATCTTGGCACTCAAATTATTACTCTTGTGGGTGATCTAACTTTCACTTTCTGGCCTCAGCTCTAAAATCTGAATTCCTTCCTTATTCTCAGAAGTGTTACTTTCTAGACTTTTCTTGGAATTTTTATTTTATTAGAGAGAGAGAGAGAAAGAGAGAGAGAGAGAGAGAGAGAGAGAGAGAATTTCAAGCAGGCTCCATGCCCAGTGCAACACAGGGCTTGATCTCACAACCCTGAGATCATGACCTGATTTGAAACCAAGAGTCAGACCTTTAACCGACTGAGCCACCCAAGCACACCTGGATTTTTTTTTTTTTTTTGAGGTTTAAGGGACTTCTCTGATGTTTTTCTAAGTTATTTTAGGGATATAATCCTCAATTATACTATAACATATCAGGTTCCTGGCAAGGAATGTTGAATAAAATATTTTTTATGCTTGGGTTTGAAAGATATGATTGGGTATGTAGCAATAGATATTAAAACCTGCTTTTGTCATATTTTGTCTTTGTAGTTCTGATAAGGCCAGAAACAAAGATGATTTTGTTTAATCATCTGTTTAACTGACTATTTACTAGTGCAACTAATTATGGTTCAGTTGTGCCCTTCTCCCTCCACCAACACCTCTAATATTCAGGCAGTAAGTGTAATATATACTGTGATGCTGGGGAAATTCATGTTTCTGTACCCTGCTGCATTTCATATTATTCTACTTTTCCTTGGATTGTTTTTATTCTTGGTGGGGTAGCTAGGCTTCTGTTGACTGCTTACTAGTCTATGGTACACTATATTTTCAAAGCTCCTACAACTCTTCATCCCTCCCAGAATGTTCTAGTGAATATAATTCTGCATGGTAGTAACCAACGTCAAGTATCCAGAGAACCTGGCAACAGGCTAAAATTCCTTTTGCGTATGCCGTGGCCATATATGCAAATTAGGTCACAGGAACCACCTGGACCATTCCATAGTCCCTTAAGGTAGATATGCAAACTAAACTCTAATGGATAGTGACCCTGGGTTAATTAAATAAAACATGTAATCTATTTATATTTTGTTAGTGAATCTAGCAGCCTGAAGCTTGAATTAAATAAGAGCTTACCTAGAGAGAAACAAAAATTCAAATTACCAAATATCTTACTGTCATATTTGATCCGATAAATGTGTATAAAAAATGCATATGAACACCTATGAAGTATTTTTATTGTTGTTTCATCTTAAAATTTTAAGTATATTAGAAAAAAATACCAAAGGCATAAGTAACAGTAAAAACAATGATAATTACACAATTCTAAGACAACAGTTGTTATCTTGGCATATTATGTTCTGACTTATATTTCAATGAAGATAATTGAAAATTATGTGTACAATATTATACTTTGTTTTATTTAAACAACCTGATATCATAAATAATTCAATATCAGTTTATGAGGTTAATATAGCAAAGTGGTTAAGAAAATGAATTTTGGGAACAGATGCCTGGGTTTTTGCCCTAGCTCTGCTGCTTGCAAAACTGGGTCACCCAAGACAAGTTATTTAATTTTTTTTACACCTAAAATTTACCAAATATAAGAGAGTTAGTAGAGCATTTCTTAGAGGGTTCTTGTGAATTCTCTGTGTTAATACACATGAAACTGCTTAGATTAATACCTCACACAATTGTAAATATAAAAAAAAGTTATAATTATTTAATGTCTGGATATGATTATATTTATACATATCAACCAGTTTTTTCCCCTAGTCCCTAAAGTTCAAAACTATTTTTCAAATATTTATAAATATAAAATGTTTTGATGGTCTTTCTATAAAATATATAGCTACTTTTAAGATAATTTTCCTTGAGGATATCTGTACATGTTAAATGATTTGGCCAAAAATAGAATTTGAAGACATTTGACACATATCAATAGATTTTCTCCCCCAAGAAGATAACAGAGACATAAAAAGTCACCAGGAGTTTATGAAAATGACTTATCATCATTGAATAATATAAATATTCATTTATGTTATATATAATATATATAAAAGTATCACACTATTAATTTTGATTTGAAGTTTTTTCATTACATGAAGAATAGAGTATATATATTATGTACTTACATGTTATGAGTTGATTTGTGTTGCTCCAAAATTCATATGGTGAAGTCCTAAAACCTAGTACCTCGAAATTTGAGACTAAGGTCATTACTGATGTATTTAGGTGAGGATGAGGCCATACTGTAGTAGAGTAGGCACTTAATCCAATGCTACTGGTGTCCTTATAAAATGGGGGGGATGCAGATGCAGGAATGCATGGGGAGAACACCATGTGAAGTTGAAGGCAAAGATCAGAGTGATGAAGTAGAACCAAGGAACACCAAAGATCATAATCAAATCGCTGGACACTAGGAGTGAGGCTTGGAACAGATTTCTTCCTCATAGTCCTCAGGACTGATGGCCTCCAGAACCCTGAGACAATAATTTTCTGTTGTTCTAAGCCACCCATTTTGTGGTACTTTGTTATGGTAGCTTTAATAAGCTAATATACTTCCTTTGGGATTTCCTTATTAGTAAAGGTACTGTGTGAGTTCTTTACCCATTTATATACTTTTCATAATTTTATATTTGATGCGATCTTTTGCATAGTGATATGTGGTGTCCCTGTCTCTAATATGTTCACTGGCACCTATAATTAGGATAGTTTTGGACTAACTCTTTTTTTTTTTTTTCAGTTCTCTAGTCTTACATTAAGCTGTTGTCTTAGTAACCATACTTAAAAAAAAAAAAAAGGATTTCTTACCTGAGAGAACTGGATTTTTCCTTTATTTCTCTCTTTTATAATTTTTAATACTGGTCTGACCTATTTCTGTTTCATTAGTTTATTCTTATGGTCTTATTTTAAATCAGTAATTGTATTTCAAAATTGATTAAATCTTTAAATAAATACATGCATACACACACACACACACACACACACACACACACACAGTGGAGGAAAACCAGACACTTCCAGAGAAAGGGATAACCTAAGTATCAAAAGTAAAACAGAACTTGTTTTATTACATTCATTTTCACCCATATGTAAACTTAATTTCATGTTCATGTTATAGTTACACAGTAGTGACAACTATATATCTATTCAGTGTAATTCTAATATAGCTTTGAGAGAAAATAAAACACAGTGATTAAAATATAGAACATCTATTTATGTTTTCAGAATGCACAGAAATTTAAGTTAATTGCAAACTGATGTCATTGTTCCTTTTCTTAAGGTATTTAAACATTGCATGCCAGTTCCCTATTCCCATATCTATGCAACGGATAAGAGATTTAAAACTCATCACACTCATTGCTCTATCTATGTAGTCATTTAGTTGTCTAAAATTGTGGAGTGTTATTCCTTCTTATTAAAGACATCAGCTATTTGGCTTTGGTTAGGAGAAATGATAACAGAATTTATGATTTGTTTATAGATAAAAGTCTTATCCATTTTCATATAATTTCCTACATCTTGCAAGGGTAATCCTGCTTCCTGTTGGAAAGTTAGCTGCAAAGGATTTAAGAGTGAGTTTATTGTGATGGGTAAATGTGTAGAAAAGTTCTATGTCCTTTATGATTTCAAGCTATTAATTATATAAGATGTAAAGTTTAAAGTAAATCTTGTCTGAGAAATGTGTCTAAGTTTGGACTTCCGAGGAGATTTTTCTTAAAAATCAATTTTAAAAAATGAAGCAAATTCACTAAAAGAGCAAACATTCAAATACTTGATATATAACATTTAATTGTGTTTTCAGCAAAAGCCCAAATCAAAGATCAAGCAATTCATAGCTCAAAAAAGTGAGGATTTTATAAGAAATTTCATACAGGGACACTTATTTATTAAATATGTATTCTATTAAAAACTCTGAAAGTCAACATATCCAACATATCCATATTTCTTTTCTTGGGCATGGAGACCCAATATTTTTCTAAAGATCATAGTGTTTCAGCTTGATAAGATCTAATGAAACCCAGATTTTTCTCTCTTTTTCTAATAAAAACTATATCCATTTCATATATAGTGATCTATTACATTCAATATAAGATCTGAAAGGACAAAATGTACACCATCAAGAAGTCAATGAACCAAATTGGTTTATGTATCTGTTCCAAACCAATTTTACTGGAAAACTTCAGACTATATTGTATGGTTTTTTTTTCCTGTTTTGTGATTTCTGTCCTTTGTTTTTATTACATTTCCCATTTTGGCTTTTCTTTTTACATCCTCAAGAAGATATTTAGGTGGACTTTCATAACTTTAATAATATGTGTAAAGAAAAAGAGTTGAATTTATTTTTCTTTAGTTTTGAAAGAACTTTTTGTTTCCCCATCCATTGTATTATCATAACTAGTTAAATTCTGGAATCCCCTTAGTTTTTTTCACTGAAATATAAATAAGAGATTGGTATTACTCCAACCATGAATATATTGGTTTATGCAATAATAATCCTGGTCCTAAGTACAGGAATGTCAAATATTAAATAAAGTATTCTGGGTCCTGATTCTTTTTTTTTTTTTTTAAGACTTGTTTATTTTTGAGAGAGATAGTGCAAGTGGGGAAGGGACAGAGAGAGAGAGGGGGACAGAAAATCCAAAGTGGGTCTGTGCTGAGAGCAGTGAGCCCCATGTGGGGCTTGAACTCACGAGCCGTGAGATCATGATGTGAGCCAAGTCGGACACTCTACTGGACTGAGCCACTCACGTATCACTGGCCTGATTCTTTAATTCCCAACTCAGTATAAAGGACCAAGGGGAACACTGTGGTAGTTACTGGTGGTTTAGGTATCTACTTGTTACCTTGTCATTCTGATACTTGAAACATACTATTTTAAGAGTTAATGAGACTCTGGAGCCAAGATTTAATTAAATTAAGGAGTCTTCCTTTGTTCTGACTGGAGCTAAGGGGCAAAGTAGTAGGCTACTTTTATATTCAAAATATGTGCCCTCTTTTGGAATGAACTGGATTTTAAATGTACTTTATGATGATTTGCGTACTGAGTAAAACTTCTAATGATAGATAATCCAATGGCTCCATTTTCCAGGAAAACAGCCTGCAAACTGCATAAGAACCACTACTGTGAGGACATACCTTTCTCATCTTGGGCAGGGAGTGGTCCAAAATGCAATCTATGTTCTAGTAACAAAAAGGGGCAGTACCTCTATTTATAACAGTACACCACAGGATAAGACCCAGTGTGTTATGTTGTCATACATCACAAGGGATCAAGTTATATGGAGATGGAAAAGGGAATATCCTGGGCCTTATCCTCATGCAAAGATAGCATGACCTCACTTCTGGCTACTCTGTTATTCCTGGTTACTAGCCTCTTTCTCCTGATTTTATTCTTCTTCATTGTACTTAAGTCCTTCTAACATATGATATACATATATATATATATGTATGTATATATATATATATATATATGAAGAATATATATATGAAGAATTTATATATATATATGAAGGAGATATATATATATATATATATATATATATATATAAAAGGACTTAAGTCCTTCTTAAGTCAATATATGTCTTAAGACATATACTGAGATATATATATTTTTTAAGGTGTTTTTTAAAAAATTTTTAAATGTTTTTTTTTTTTTTTTTTTTTTTTCAAAGAGAGAGACAGAGTGTGAGCAGGGGAGGGGCATACAGAGAGGGAGACACAGAATCCAAAAGGAGCTCCAGGCTCTGAGCTGTCAGCACAGAGCCTGACATAGGGCTTGAACTCACAAGCAGTGAGATCATGGCCTGAGCCAAAGTCGGATGCTTAACCTACTTGAGCCACCCAGGTGCCCCTAGATATATATATATTTTTAAATATTATATCTAAATAATTGTATAATTACATAATTATCTGATTCAGACTAGTAGATTTCTTGCTATTTGTTTCAGTGTTGCTATCTAAATGTGTTTTAGACAACTATAAACACTCCAGAACTACTTTTGAATGATAAAGCGGAATCAAGAATAAGAAATTCATTATTTAACTTTCAGCGTACTCTTATACACTGCAACTTGCATTTGTGCTGATTAATTGGATTTACATATTATATCATTTAATTTAAATTAAAATAACCTGTACCAAGTAGACTCAATTAGATTCCTGCAAAGCAATGAAGGTTAAAGAAAGTGCTAATATTGGGAAGGTAAACAAATAAGAAAATAACAGAATTCAAATTTCTCTTACTTCAAGGGTAAAATTTTCATTAATCTTATTATAAGATAATATCAATAATAATACAATAAACTGTGATAAAATGGTAGCTCTTTAAGATTAAAACTAATTGAAACAGAATTTATATGTAGTATCTTTCACAGAATATCATATCCTATGCTGTCCTTTGAGATTTAATTGGGTAAGTAGATACACAAAGTGTAGATAAGAAGAGATAGACAAAATATGCGTATTTTCTTTTTAACTATTGTATGGGTGATTGACAAAATACTGGATTCCACTGATATATAGTTTTTGGTATAGATCATCAGTAGGACTTGTAAATATGTTTTCTGTACATAACCTTAATAATAATAATACTATTCTAATAATAACAACAACAATCTGCATTCAGTGAGCATTTGCTATGTGGAGGACAAGGTATTCAGTGTTTGTTACACATATCCCTATTGTATATGTATCTCTATTGTAAATATGAAGAAATTGAAATTAAAAGAAATGAAATAACCTGTTCTCGTTTATATACCTAGAGAATAGCAAAGCCAGAATTTAAACTCTGGAAATCCTAATTACAAAGCCCATATTTTAAACACTAAAATTTTTTTCTAAAATTAATATTAGTGAAGACTAAACCCATCCATACAAATATATATGCAAACATATTCAAGGAATGTAAGTATTCAATAAATTATTGAAGGAATGAAGAAAATAAATTATTAAAAAGGTGATTTTCTAATGGCAGACACATTCTTGTAATAGGTATGTATAAAATGAGCTGACATTATTTCACTAGTGTTTCTTATTTCTAATCAAGGTAACAAAAATGTAGCCTTCTACATTCATCACCTTGTCAACTGATAGCAAACATATTCTGTGAAATGCATTTTGGTCAAATATTATTAGATCAGTCCTAGAAAATATCTTGTTAGCCACTGCAGACATCTACATAACTATCAGAGCATATTTCCAAATTTTTGTTAAATGTGCTCCAAATTACTGCCAAGATTTCTTCTTAGAATAATTTATTAGTTTTCTGTTTCTGGTTTCAGTATACTGATAAGATGAAAATGCCCAGAAAGTCAATGAAAATTGACTAGATATCAATAACTCCTGTCAAATGCCAGATTTTAAAAGTGTGTTTTAAACTGGAGACACAGGCTCCTTATGATTTTTTTATGTCCTCAAATTGTAATTTACAAGTCATGCCTATGTACCCTTTTTCCAAACTCAATCTCTTAGAGTGCCCCATTTGTCTCTATATCAAGCAATATGGCACTATTTCACCTGAAATGCCATACCATTACGTCTCTGTGCATTTTTACATTTCTTCTCCCAGAAATATCTTGACAACCCAGTTCAAATCCCTCGTCATTGTTCTGTAAGTAAGAAATCTTACCCCTACAAACAGAATTAAAGTCTAACTGCTTTGTACTCTTTTTTTTTTTAAAAAACATTTGTTTATTTTATAGAGAGAGAGAGAGAGAGAGTGCGGGAGGGCAGAGAGAGAGAGGCAGACACAGAATCCAAAGCAGGCTCCAGCTCCCAGCTGGCAGCGAATGGCCTGATGCGGGGCTGGAACTCAGGAGCTGTGAGATCATGACCTGAGCCCAAGTCAGACCTCAACGGACTGAACCACCCAGGCGCCCCCCCGCCTTTGTACTGTCTTGAAAAGCTATACATACTTCCATCATTACATTATTATACTTTTTGCAAACAGAAGAAATGTCTGGCCACTATTGTATCCCTAGCTTCTAACATAATACTCGAATTGTACTGGACACTCAATAAATATTTATTAAGTCAAAATTCAATTTCTATACCCTTATAATTTTTTTATAATGTAAGCTTCCTTTTTCAGGACATTTATACTTTAGGAAAATCTTGTCATTACAGAGATGGACAAGCTGTTACTGATAAATGAATATCTTTTTTTACTTTATCACAGTTCAATTTTTTGTAAATGGATTTTGAAAATAATAAATACAAGCAAAACAGAAAAATAATTTTATTTTTAATATTGTTTTTCATGCCTCTGTGGGTAAAACAATAAGATCGAATCATAGTTTTCAATAATGTTTTCATTAAGAAAAATAACAATTTTACTGAGATTTATAATGACCTATAACAATGCAACTGAATTAGATTTATTATAGTTCATTGCTACACTTTTCTAACAACATTTACATTAATTTTGGAAGCAAAAATGCAATGTCAGTGGAAAGAATACTTGGATGATACATCTTTTTAACTTATATAAAAGAGTAAGTAACACAATGAAAATATCAGAAGCAGAGGCGTCTGGGTGGCTCAGCCATTTGAGCAACTGACTCTTGGTTGCAGCTCAGGTCATGATCTCAGGGTTTGCGGGTTTGAGCCCCGAGTTGGGCTCTGCACTGACAGTGCAGAACCTGCTTGGGATTTTCTCTCTCTCCCTCTCTGTCTAGCCCCCTCCCCTTGCACACTCTGTCTCTTTCTCTCTCTCAAACTAAATAAATAAACTTTTTTTTAAAACAAGAAAATATCAGAAGCAGTAGAAAATGTCAATGAATACACATAAAACTAAAAGCACTAATTGTATTTTTCCCATGTGAGTGAATGACTATAGACACACTGCTTCTCAGAAAATGCTATTAATCAGAATCCAGTTTATCCCATGAGTAATGGCTAAGGTTATCTCATACCAAATAGGATTGATTATTTTGCTAAACTTAATTCTATTTATCACTGAGTTTCATTTCTATCCAAATACTTTCCTGAACTCATAGAAAATTCAAGGATGAGTAAGGCACACTTGTTATCCCTCAACATGCTTACAATCTAAAAGCACAAGAAAAATTGAAAACAAGTCTAAGTAGGTGGTATTTCAACAATTTAAAAACAAAAGGTTTTTAAAAATCAAGTAAGGTAAGAATTATTAAAATTAGTGGAAATGTTTAGGAGGCTAAATATAATAATATTAATGATAATTATTGTGAGTTATATATATTATACAATGATATAAAATACGTAGAATAATATATTCATCATTTAGTAAACTATTAAAATTCAAACACATTTTGCATTTTATCTATAAATATTCAAATATGCAGCATAAATTCATTGGTAACTGTATTCACCTAGTTTTTATCATCATAGGTGATAAAGATTTTTTACTGTTTCAATTTCCTAAAGTATGCTATGAATTTTTAGTGTCATTAGATGCGAAAGTAGGTGGTAAAACAGACACAATTAATAAAAACAGTTACATATCTAATTTAGTGCTTAACTAGGAAATTATAAATAGTTTCTCAAAAACCATGATTTACCAGATATTATTGTTTAGGTCCAGGATAAATAACCCATCTGAGACTTTGTTTTGCTTGTGTTTTTGCTTTATCTTTATTTGTTTGCTTTGTGTTTCAGCAAGCTGATGTAACAAAAACTATGAAATAAATAGTGGTTGCGTACTGTTATGCCACAAATCCTGAAGGTAGTACACAAGTGACTAAAATATGTCCCTAATTTTCTTTAAAAGTCATTCCTAGCATAGGAGATAGCCTCAAACAACCACATTTTTTTTTTTTTAGCTTTCTGATAAAAGTTCAACAAAACAGGAATTCCAGTTACAGGCAAGGTGGTGAGCTGACATCATATGAGTAAATCCTTTGTGCGACCACCTACGGTACTGCATAAAATGTGACAACAATAAAACAAACGTAAAATACACCACTGAGCTCACCACTAAGAAGGTAATCTCCACATGCCATAAACAAAAAAGAAGCTAAAAACAAGAGTGATTTGCATTTAAGTAACTGAGTGCATGTTCTTACAGTCACTGAACCACAATAGCCCAAGATCTTGGGTTTCAATGCCTACCTGAAAGCAAAAGTCAAAGCAGACCTCCCAAGATCAATGTGCTTAGTGTAGGTGTAATTACAAAGTGTTCTCCTACACACTGAGGGAGATAGCAAGGAAGCTCTGACTACAGAAAATAGAATCCCTTGAGAATGAAAAACCTTGAGCTATGTGAGGATTGAATTTACTTTCCCCTTTTGGTTTAAGAGACTCTAAGCAATAAAGCAACATAAAATGTATTCATGAACTTTAGACATCCCCAAAGATCTAGCACACTGGAACTGAGTGAACCTCTCACATCTAGCTGGGACACAGTTCCAACTAAATGGAAAAACTCCACTAAAAATGAGGTCAAACATACATGTATGCACATACACATAGACAGTAACAATTCACAATGAATAAGATTCATTAGTAAACACAAACCAAAAGTGTCACAAGCAATTAAAATAATAAAATAGCAAAGTTAAAGACAATACAGATTAATAGTAAACTATTCTAAGAATACTTGTGGAAATGTAATAAGGGGAGTTACAATGAAATCACAATGAATTTGTGAAGTACACATAACTGAAAAGAGAGTATGTGAATTGGAACATTTGTTTGTGTGTGTGTGTGTGTATGTATAACATGTATAATTAGTGTAGTGTATATAGGCTTTATTAATGTTTATATATGAATATAATATATATAAGTATATAAAATGTTTCTATATGTATTCAAACTTCATGATGTCAGAATATACTACAGCATTAAATTGGCTTTCTGTACAATGTATTTCTCTCCTAAGGAACAACTAATTAAAATTCTTTCAACCCACACTTCTGACATAACTCATCCAATTTATAACGAAAACTAGATTAAATTAAAAATAGAACTAAGATGCGTAGAGGGGAAAGAGCCATTTACTAAATATGACTGATTAATTTTCCCCTGATTTATATGTCGTATGTTGTATATATTTTACCTATTTGGTATCAAATTTATATGTCGTATGTCGTATATATTATTTATATGTCGTATGTCGTATATATTTTACCTATTTGGTATCAAAAACTACAGTCCCTTTTAGAGCTATTTAGTACGTCAAACCCACACCTTTCTCCCTACCCTGTCAAGTGAACTGTATTATGAATTATCACATTAGAATTTCTAGGATGTTCCTGGAGGAAGTAAATTGTTTATTATTATTATTATTATTATTATTATTATTACTCTTCCAAGATCCCGTTATGCCTTTATTTATCATTCTCTGCTTACTGTTAGCAATATGGTCATTCCATATTTTAAATGGATTCTGCCACTTGAAACCATAGGAATCCAAGAGAGAATAACAGGAAATACAAAAATAAAAGTGTTTCACCCAGTTAATTGGTTTCCCTATGCATAATTAGTGTGTGTGTTCCTAACATACATAAATGAATTCACCTCTGTTTGTCTTCCCAATAGAAAGTAGGAATGAGAAAAAAATACAATAAAAAAAAGAAAGGAAAATGATTCCAATTTTATTCATAAGTCCCAGTGTTTCTAGAATGTCAAACAAACTTGAAAGACATAAATACCATATGAACAAAATACACTCCTATAATTTAACACCTGTCTCTTATGAACAGGATATGGTATTTTCATGCTGATGTGTTAACGCAATGTGTCGCTTTTTGTGCTGCTACTGTGAATATCTGTAACGGAGCTATGTACATTTTGAACTTGGCTGTAGCGTGTCTGCTCTGAGGCATCATAAGCACTTTTTTCCAATTAGACTCATTTCGCCTCGCATGCTTTCTGAAGTATGAACATCACTGCATTGTTGTTTAAATGTGAATACGATACTAAGGAAAGGAAAATCTAGGTTAACATAGGCATAATAAAGAAACCTTAGCCTTTAGCATATCTTTTTTGGAGAAACAGCAATAACATAACAAGCCTGGCGTTTTTGGTACAATACGTTTAGAAGTGGCTGCTAAAGGTAGCGAAAGAGGAGGATGGCAGCATGCTGGTAATACAGAGGGTATCAGAGCACAAAGGATTTGAGAGTATAACCTAAAATATGTAGAGAGCTGTAAAATATTGACTCCTTTGCTTCCTCTTCATGCTTGCTTCAGGTTTCTGCAGCCCCCAAAATAGAAAGATGTGTTTAGATCTAAGGGTCAGATTTCCGAGACAGATTCAGTGAGGGTAGAGAAAGTTTCAGGTGAAGTCATTTTGAACCTTTCTGGACTCCATCATCTTCTTGAGAAAGTCATAAATTCTTAAGCCTCGGTCTCATCCATGAAATGAGGATAATAATGAAAACAACTCTCAGTTTACTACGAAATTATATTTGTACAGAGTTTGGTAAAAAATGGGTTTCGGTATAAACGGTCGGTTATCTTTATGTAGCGCTTACAAAGCTCCTCCGCCTGGAGCACATTGCATCATTTATCCTTCAACAACACCATGTGGAAAGTACTGTTATCATTGCCCTTTCACAGTACAGGAAACAGAGGCACAGAGAAGTGGAAAGATTTGAGCAAACTCACACTAGTAATGAAGCAGCCAAGATCTGGCCCAAGCAGTCTGACTGCATTCCTACCAATTTTGTTATACTTCCTCTGGAGCAAATGCAGCCTTGGAATGATGATCAGCCAGCCCTTGCCACATTTCCTTCAGTATTTCCTTGCAGCCCTTGAGGGATGACGTCTACATGCACTAGTACATCAAATCCTTATTGCTTGTTTGCAGTAGCTTTTCCTCAAAGTTAAGGATAAAGTTTTTTATGTCCTGATTTGTCTATGGTTAATCTTGAATGGTAAGGGTTTGGGAATCGGAATTAGAAAACAGAGGTAGAAGTAAGTGCTGAGAGGCAGAGTGACCCAGACAACTTAGCATTAGTGTTATTCTGGTGGGTCAATGAGCTAAAGCTTTTTTGTTTGTTTGTTTTAATGTTTATTTATTTATTTATTTTGAGAGAGAGAACGAACGAGTGAGCATGAGCAGGGGAGGGGCAGAGAGAGAGGGAGAGAGACAGAATCCCAACAGGTTCCACAGTGTCAGTGCAGAGCCTGACATGGGGCTCAAACCCAAGAACCGTGAGATCATGACCTGAGTCAAAATCAAGAATCGGATGCTTAATGGACTAAGCCACCCAGGCACCCCAGTAAGCTGAATCTTTTAAAGGCAAAACCCTAGGTTAGCACTCAGATTCCTAATGTACAATGCTTATGCTGGCCTTGTGGGGGTGAAACACGGTTGTCTCATACCAGGAATGGAGGGAGAAGCACATTCCAGTTCCCATTGCCTTCTTTGCTCCCTCCTCTCTTTTCCTGAATAAAAAGCTGTGCTCCTGCTGCTTCTCACTCCTGACCTGCCTTAATTGTATAATTTCTAGACGGATGTGAGTAGGGGGGACGGGGAGGGGACGGAAACACTACCTGCTGCAGTGACCAGGGGACACTCCGTAACTTTTTTTTAAATATCTTTTATTTATTTTTAAGAGAAGGACAGAGCACAAGCAGAGGAAGCACAGAAAGAGAGGGAGGGAGAATCCCAAACAGGCCCTGTGCTGCCAGCACAGAGCCCAATACCGCTGGATCTCAGGAACCATGAAATCATAACCTGAGCCGAAACCAAGAGTGGGACACTCAACTGACAGAGCCACCCAGGTGCCCCATTTTTTAAAAATGTTTCCTAACTTTTAATAAGTAGTTATACATTGTGCTTCAATTCCTTTAATTTTGGTTTTGTCAGGCCTTTCTTTCCTTCTACTCACTTCATTAAGTTTTTAGGCAACTCTATTTCTCTTACCCTCATATTCTTGCTCCATTCTGGAACAAATTCTCCTAAAATTAAGAACACTCTTCTAAAAACAAAAAAACACAAAACAACAACAACAAAAAAAACAAAGAAAAACAAACAAACAAACAAAAAAACCCACTCTTTTTCACCCTTGGAGTATACCCTTTATTTTACCCTGGATCCGTCTGATACTTTTTTTGATGTCCTTCCTGCTTTACTCAATAGCAAATGCGTCTCATGACTGTGGACCAAATATTACACCTCCCATCTTCCAAGTTCTTACTTGTGTTTCAGCACTGATCTCTTTGATTATAACAGTTCACAAATAATCTCTTCCATATCTGAACCTTTTTATGATTATAGTCATCCCATAATTCAAAATTTAATTGTCCCCTAATGACTTGTTCTCTATGTGAGCATTAATCTCTTCAAATCCTTCATATGCCTTGCATAATAATAGAGACATCCTGAGTTTTCAATAAATATTTGTTGTTGAAACACTGGCTATAACTTACAAAATAAACTTCCTTCTCACTAAATAAAGGCAGGAGATAGAAAATAGGATTTAGTGAAATGGTGACTAGAGGAAGGAAAGGAACAATAGAATAGTTGGACCAATTGTGTCAATGACAAATTTTTTAGGACTACAAAAGAAGAGACAAAAAGTCCAAAGTAAGAGCTCTGTTAACCTAACATTAACAATCTTTTCAAATACCTATAAAATGTTACACCATTTTATTCTCTTTGCAAAAGTTTTGAGTGACTCTTGGACATATTCCTTCTTCATTCAGAGATACTTTGGTGTTTAAATCTCAACATTTACTTTGTTTTAATTTTATAAAAGAGAAGTATATATATCTGATGTCCAACACATAATAGTAACACATTTTATTCTGCTAATTTCTAACAAATTCAAAAAATTCAAAAAATAGCTGGTTCCCTAAAATACAGTTATATTAATTCAGAAAATAATCTATAAGATCATTAAGACAGAGAAGTAAAAATACATCATATCCCCTCAAAAGTATACCTTTATTTTTGTAGGTTCTGATTTTTTTCAACTAACTCAATGACCTCCGATTTGAAATCTTTGTATTACAGCGTTTTTCCCCAGCCTTTTGACATCTACAAATGTCGAAATCAATCCTTCTGAACCATCACTACCTCTTGGCTCATGAGATTTTTTGCACGTTTACACATCTGCTTTCAATATTCTAGTGTTGCACTCTATAAATATCACAGTCAAAGCCACAATGCAGCAACTGAGTTTTGGTTTTACTTATTATATGACAAATATAAATTTTTTTATTAAGACTTCTTGATTGCTTTCACTCTACCTGCATTGCTTTTGCTCTACCTGCATTTCACGTATTGCACTTGAAACAGGCTGGGTTTTTATTTTCTGAGGTCTTCACTTAGTGCTAGATTTCAGTCCCTTGCCAATCAGTTGCCATATATAATTACTAGACTTAAATTACTCTAAGGTAAAGTAAGTCTGGATCCATTAGTTTGATTGCTACATGCACGATCTAATATTGACAAATCTATACTTTCTAACACCTTTGTTTACACAGTAAAATGTAGAAGAATCACATTATCCTAAAAACAGATCTTATACAATATGCGCATACTATTATTGTTACCAGTGTTATTTAGAAAATTTTGGCCATCTCCTGGGACATGGTCCCAGTGATCATGAAGACAGAGAACTATAGATAGCTTCCCATGTCTAGCAAGGGAAAGGTTGATCACTGATGCTTTCTGGAGTCATTATTTGCATTTCATTCAGTATAATTTTGTATTCTAGATTACTCCTGAATTATCACCAAAATTAATCTCAGCATTTGGATTTCTTGATTTCCATAGACTCATCAATGAAATTTCAAAACACAATAAAATTTCAGATTTAGAGAATTTAATGTTCGGAGTTTATCTGCTCCCAGGTGACCTCTAAGGTCCATGATAGAAAGTAACTTATAATTTAGCTGAAGTATAGTTTAAATTGTTACAACTAAAAATACTAGTGAATTACCCCAGTTGACCGCTAGCATCCTCATTGCAAAATTACTTTTGTGCTCCTCCTTGCTGTGTATAAATGTTTTGAGAAAAGTCATTAATAGTAGAGATATCTCCATAAATCTTGATCATGCTACAAAATTCATTTAGACATATTTCAGGCTGTAGGCAGAATTTTAGAAAGACACATTTTGGCATTTCTGTGAGTTTAAGTAAACTAAAATGCATGTTATGAAAGTCTTAAGGTTTTCATAATCAGCTCCAGGGTACTAACTCCATTTATGGAAAGGTTCATATGTTAGACTCTCAGAAGGTATATGCTGAAATACCAATTTATCTGGAATTTTGGGTAATTAAAACATTTCCAAGATTAATGCAATTCTGAGTATGTTGATGTTTTGGCTTTACAACAAAGAATTATTAGCAATTACTATTTAAGTGGGGACAATTTTGAGTCACTTAAAAGAATTAAGTTCTGAATTTAATTGACCTGCTTTGCCTTAAAAAGAAAATAATATAAAAATTACTTTAAAAAACAACAAAAATGGGTAATGATTATAAGGAATATAAATTATAGAGTAAACACCAGAAAGTTAGGTGCATATTATAATAAAAATTAAGGCAAAATGCCTTTCCTGGCAGCAGAAGGAGCTCTTATTATTACTTGCAAGCACACAGTAGAGTGACACTCCACACAAAATTAATTATGCTTTGTGGACAACCCAACCTGCTTGCTTATTAAATCCTATTCCCTAATGCAATCTAAAAGGCATAAGCCACAAAATTAGAAGTGTTATGTACAATTGCATGTTTCATATTTCTGTAATGTGGATGATAGAAGCATGTTTTTGCAATTTGGGTTTACATTGGATTCAGCAAATAGATCACTTTAAGTGGTAGTTTCCACCTGCAATGGTATCTTTTTATTTTATTTTTTTTAACGTTTATTTATTTTTGAGACAGAGAGAGAGACAGAGCATGAATGGGGGAGGGGCAGAGAGAGAGGGAGACACAGAATCCGAAGCAGGCTCCAGGCTCTGAGCCATCAGCCCAGTCTCACAGACTGCGAGATCGTGACCTGAGCTGAAGTTGGACGCTTAACCCACTGAGCCACCCAGGCGCCCCTCCACTTGCAATGGTATCTTTACATATAAAATGAACATGTTTCAAATTGACAGACAGGTATCTCATATTTTGAAGGTATCTTTAAGTGGTACTAAATAGAATTTTATTGGTAGGAAGGAGGTGATCTTTCACCAACTTGGTCAGAATTTTTCATGTTAGAAGTTCTGATATCAGTGTGAGATCTTGTGATCTGCATCCATCTAGACACTGGACATAACCATGGTGGTGGAAAACAGTCTATGGAGAACACAATTTTTCACAGAAGCAAAAGACAAGTCAAATAGTTTGCTGCCAGCCTCTGGCTACATAACAATTAGCATTTTTTGTCACAAAAGGTTTACTCTGATTATTAATGTTGGTAATATAGTTTACTATTTCTATTACTATTAGTTTCAGTCACCTGATATGTTTATATCTACTTGACTAATTCTGTAAATCTATAGAACCGAAGAACTTAAGACTCTGCTTGTGCTCAAAGATATGGCACAAAATGGGAGAGGAAAAAAAAGGATACTTTCAGACTTGGTAAACCTTGAAATATACCTATTGTAAAAAGACTAGCACAGATTTAAACAGAATTTAAGAAACTATAATTTAAAGCTAAATTGTGTCATACCATTATTTCAATGAAATTTTAGTGAGCTCTCATTAACTTTCAGCATGGTTGGTAGACAAAAGGATTCAGTCATGAATGTTCTCTTCTCCAATGGAGATTTAGGAAAGTGGAATGAAAGATAAATACAATTTGATAGGGACAATCCAATGGATATATACAGTGTTATGGGGGCAAATGGTTAGGGATCCTAATTCACGTGTGGACATGGCTCCATAAACTTTGAAGACTAGCAGCCCTGATCTTTAGAAGACCATCACTGCAACTTGGTATAGAGCAAATCCCACTTGAATAAATTACTTTTATCTCCTCTGATTTTCCTTCTTATAAATAACTTTGCTAGGTCTTTTAGGACACAGGAACCTAAAAAGAACTTAAACCAAATCTACCACTTGGTTCCAGTTTAACAGAGTCTGAAAGGGGGAACAGAAGAGAGTTATTCAGAATCATATCTGTCTTTGACCGACTTTTGGATACTGACACCACGGCAACAAGTAGAATATTTTCAGAATGGTAGATTTTACACTGATGAACTGCACAACATGCCTTATGAAATATTGTTCAACAAATAAGACTTCAATGAGTCTTCCTCCCTCCCTCCTTCTTCTTTTCCTCACTTCCTTTCTCC
Source organism: Leopardus geoffroyi (assembly GCF_018350155.1). Classification (NCBI taxonomy): domain Eukaryota; kingdom Metazoa; phylum Chordata; class Mammalia; order Carnivora; family Felidae; genus Leopardus; species Leopardus geoffroyi. Next base: position 50,694,200 of record NC_059333.1, on the reverse strand, counting down.
TTTCCTTCCTTCCTTCCTTCCTTCCTTCCTTCCTTCCTTCTTTATTTTCTCTCCCTTCCCTCCTTTTATGCTTATATGAAATTGGCATTTGCTCACTATTACCTATGTATCAGAAATTTTACTAGTTATTGGAAATTCTCTTGTGACTACAACATGGTATCTGCCCTTATAGAAAGTCAGATTCAGCATAAATTATATCACTTTCAAAAAAAAAGTATAATATCATTTCCATTTGCTTTGCTGGGTTCTTTCCATCTTTTTTTTTAGGTTCTTTCCATCTTGCTTTTTTAGGTTCTTTCCATAGCAATTCTTTTGAAAAACCTAAGGTCTTCTCATTGAATTTGAAGGATATCCCTCCTATATCTAACATATACAAATTATTTAAAAATAATGATTTGATCCAATTATCTCAAGTAAATAGGTGTGGAGTAGTCTCCTATGGCATTTTCAAGCCAGTGAATTATTTTTACTTTGCTCTGAACAGTGGGATTTAGTCATGAATGTTCTCTATTCTCTTTAACACTGAGCTGAATTCTTAGCATCAGGTTGAAACCATCATTCTGGATTGTCCTGTATTTTTCCCAGTTTACCTCATATTTATCCATCTATGCTGGTATTTTTTTCAGTTTTCTCTCCCTCTATCCTAAGGACAATTTATCTCACCTGTTCACAAGCATATCTAGCCACCTATTAATCTATTCTAACATTAATCACACTTTTATTGGTAATTTTTCCCTTACAGGGAGGCAATAATTAATAATTCCACAAAGTTATCAACTCTGGATAATAATGTTTCTGCAGCATCCATGTAGGTTTCCAACTGAAGCAGCAATTGGAAGGCAGCTACAGAGCTCTTTGAATGAATGTACATCATCTGGTTCAGTCAAATGTACCTCTTCCTGTACTGTATTACTTTTATCATTGATGTTATTCTTACAGAACATTGCTCTTAAGAAATCAGTGAGGACAGGTGTGGTAAAATAGTAGAAGATACAAATAAAATGCTTCTTTTTCTTTTTAAAATTTTTTTTTCATGTTTATTTTGAGAGAGAGAGAGAGAGAGAGAGAGAACGAGTGGGGGAGGGCCAGAGAGAGAGGGACACACAGAATCCAAAGCAGACTCCAACCTCTGAGCTGTCGGCACAGAGCCTGACATGGGGCTCGAACTCACAAACTGCCAGATGATGACCTGAGCTGAAGTCGGATACTTAACCGACTGAGCCATGCAGCCCCACAAATAAAATATTTTTAAAAGTAGAATATTTTCCTTATCTAGAATGGAGCTTTCTTTAGATGATATGCCTCCACCCAAGAAACAATCAGTGGTACCTTGGGTGGAGGATGTCTTAATTCAAGTAAAGCTTTCCCAATTTCCTCACACCAAACTACAAACTACAAAACTAACGCTATCATCTAAAGGGATATTTGGCATAGCCAAGGAATATGGCTTCCGTATCTGAGAATTGTGAATTAGAATTCTGGCCCCACCACATTTGCTAGCTCCACAACTGCAGGCAAGTTATTTAATTGCTCTGAGACCCATTTGTCTCATCTGTAAAATGGAGGGAAATAATGCTGTTTCCTGCATAACTGAGAGAGTATAATTGATCCAAATAATGAATACAGTGCCCTTGACATAGAGTCAACAGAAGGTTAGTTCTTTCCATCATTTTAGGTTGCTGTTTTTATTCCTCTTTCCACAGCCCTTAACACAGACTAGGCAATGTAAATTGTGAAAGTATTGCTGGATTCTGGTTGTTTCCATGGTTACTGTAGAGCCTACCTGCTGTATATACACATACATTCTCACTTGTAAGGTATTTAAAACTGACATTGTTGACATTATTAATGTAATTCTATAATGCATATTTTGAGAAAGATTTTTGTCTCTGGAAAAGACAGAAAATTGTTGAGAAATAAATTTGACCAAAATCTTTCATGCATAGTTGAAGATCACTACAAATTATGTTACCTTACAAAGACATATTTGAGGTAGGGAGGCAATGTGTCTTGAAAAACACGTTAATTGCAAGTGTTTTCTAGATTGAGTGTCATAGGGGGAAAAGAAAGTGAGCAAAAGAGAAGAAAATAAATTAAATACCTCTATGATTTCATGGAGAGATAAGAAAAACAAATTTAAACACCACCTGTAGTCTTTGTGTGTCAGGATAATTTTATTTATATTATATTCCCCTGATCCTCCCTGATGCCAGGGTCATCAAATACACAATTAAAATGAGATAATAATAATAATAAACAATAATAGTTAAAACATCATAAAAAATCCATATTGAAGACGACAAACACAGGAATAAGGAAGCCGGGAGGGAAAAACACATCCTTTTTAATTCAAATCTAATAATATACCAATCTGTATTCCCAGGCATGAGTGTCTGATGACATGGGATCCATTTGGGTTAGGTAGAGATTAACACTGCAGTTGTCTTAGTCGTCCCTGTCAGAGTTAGGAAACATAGATCATAACAGGCCGGCAAGGGAAGATTCATATTGAGCATAAGATATTCAGACAGCTCTGATTTATCATCATAACTCATTACAGTTTAGCAGTGTCATTGGCTGCTGTCATTACTAAAAAAGCTTTGGTTAGCAATGTTGCTATTCCTATAAAGGCAAAAAGATGTCTCCAGCTACTTGAGCTATTAACCAGGGTGGCAGCAAATTGCTTCAATGTTGTAAAATAAGATCAATTGTTCAAAGATGTTACCTCCAGTGATTGTCCCAAAACTGAACTAGAAAAATGAATGTGTTCAGTTATAAAATCTTCAGCAATATTCTGGGTCACAGGATAAAGGGTAGACCCTGAAAGAAATGAATTGAAATGGAACAAATGGGGTTATCTAAAATGTAAACCGACAGAAATAGAGGTTTTCAACCTGTGAGAACCTTTGAGATCTATGAGGTCAGAATTTAAGGGTACATGATTTTCGTAGGAAAAAAAATATCTTTTTTTTAAGCAATCTCTAGGTAAAATTCTTCACTTCTTTTGATTATTAATATAGGCAGGAAATCATAATAGTTAGCAGTACCTGTGACTGTTACCAATAGAAACCAGAGATATTTTCCAATCCCATTGCAGTTTGTCGCATGTACCTAAATATATTGTTTGTATTCACTGTTACTAAAAAATTATGGTAAGTATTGTACCTACACTGTAATGCATTAATAAAGGGACACGTTCTACTATAGTGTGAGTTTCATTTCATAATATATTGATAATTGCATTTCAACATAATTTGTTTCCTTTGTTATCATATACAATGTATTTTAGGCACTTAAGTATATTATTTTGAGAAAGGTCCATAGTTTTCAATTGACTGCCCAAAAGTGATTAGCACACAATAGTTTAAAAACTCTTGATTCATTGGTAACAGAAATGCATTCTTCAGAGACTAACAAAGTCAAGGGCAAACAAAACTTCAGTGCAAATAAAATATCAGCACCTTTCAGACTCTAACAAAGAGAAAATTCCGTACTGACAAACAATCCCTTTTTACAACCCAAGGAAACTAAGGTTAGAATATATGGTGCCAAATAGCGTCTCTTCACACACAAATACTTCTGTAGCATGTTAGCAAAATATGCTGGAACAGTGCCTGTTTTGCAGAGTTCTCAAATTAGATGTAGATCAATCTGGTGGGGTGGAAAGATCACCTGGCATAATTGTGTTCTAACTTCTATAACAAAGTTGCTATTTGACTTTGCTAGCATCTAAACTTTGAGAACGTATTTCTTCAGTTATGTAATGAGGAGATTAGACATGTTAGCTTTTTCAGATCTAAAATTTTATTCCAGATGTCAATATTCCCTTGATTAAAATGAATTTTTTGACTCCCAGTATAAGCAATGTATTTCTGAAAGGGCTTTGTGGGTGCCTGCATGGCTCAGTCAGTTGTACATCTGAATTTTGATTTTAGCTCAGGTCATTGTTCACGTTTCAAGCCCCATATCTGGTTGCTCCATTGCTGACAGTGAGGAGCCTGCTTGGGATTCTTTCCCTCTCTCTCTGCCCCTCCTGCTCATTCTCTCTTTCTCTTTCTCTCTCTCTCAAAATAATTAAATAAACTTTTTAAAAATACTAAGAATAAATAAAATACAGGGGCTTTGCAATGGGATTTCATTATATTGATTCTTCTATGATTCAAAATGATGACTAGCTGTCTTATCACCATTGGAATCAATTGGATATTAACCATAGTCACATATTTTAAAAACCAAGTAGATTGTCTTAAAATTGCCCAGCTATTCATTAGATATTCATGCAAGTTTCTCCCCAAGAGCAGCATGTGGTTTGTATATGAAGAATTTTAATCTCTTATTCAGTTCAAATTGTCAGGGCAGTTACTTCGATCAATTAAAAGTTTCACATGCTGCTTGAAAAAAAAATGTTTCCAAATCTTTCTAAATTTATAGTAAAATGCTTTTACTCTTGAAGGGATTTTTCAGAGAGTCACTTAAAAACATACCTATCTAATCTCAGCCTTTTTCCCCCCTAGATCTTCCTGGTTGGGCAAGGGTATACACATTTTAGTCTTGAGAACCTTGATAAATTAAGAGTAACATTTAGAGCAGTGATCTTTTAATTTTTCAAGGAGACATTTATGCTCTTGAAAAGTTTTGCATATGCATGTGAAGTTTCCTTATGAAATGTTCTATGAACCTACTTTTCTTATTAACCTACTTAGCATTATATAAAGAGGTTTGAGGTTTTAGATTATTTTTCTTAACGTATTAACACAATGGATAGTCTACCCATAGAATCTAAGTTTATTGGGGTTTTTTCCCCATAAAATATTGAGAATAAAAAGAGAAAGATTAACGGGATTTTTTCTTAAGTTTTCCTTAGCTAAATCTCTTCCAGTTACTCTTATCAAATGAATTAAGCTGTGTGTGGAATGGGTATTGGGGTGATTGGGTTCATTTTATAGCATAGCAAGTGGATCACTTTACCATGAAGCATTTCCTCTTCTTTGGCCTTGGTGTCTTGGATAATGCTATTAAAATTAAAAAGCCACCCATAAGCCTAGTAATGAAATAATAAACAAGGACAAATATTTCTCACCAATGACAGGCAGTTGTTTATAAGTATGCCTTAATTCACAAATTGCTTTCACTTAATTAGTTTAATGTTTATAAAGCACTTTGAGGATAAAAGGAATAAAAGGAATCATATAAATGTTAGAAATTTTTAATAGACTTCATTCTTTCAGAGGCTGCAATCTCACCAGCTGCCAGTCTTTCTAGATGAAGACAAGAGAAATCACTCTCTAGAATATCCCCAGGGCAGCAGAAACTGACCCTTTGATATTCTGACATATGAGCTTAGTGAGAGTTTAAGAACCAACTTCTCTTTTCTTTGTGTTTACTGACTACAAGGGAGCCTCTTGGAAAGGAGGAAAGGATATTTGTAAATAGTAAAGAGGATAAATGAACTAGAGAGGAGGAGGGGGGAAGGGCACTTATTACCACTCTTTTTTCCCTTTGGAGGTAAGTCTCGGGGAGTGTCTGTTCTCTCCTTTCTCTCCACTTAAGACTGCTGGAGCCAGAACAGCAACTGTGTGCAGGAAAGCAAGGATACTTACCTTTGATGTGGTCTCATGGTAGCAGTCTTTGTATCTGAGACAGCTAATTAAACAGCAAATGAGTTAATTTGGAGTTGTGAACATTGTCACCTGAACTGCTCTTCCTTTTAGGCATTCTTTCAAAAACAAAACTGATCACTATAATATGAAATTATAGTCACTTTTTTGTTAAACTATGCCAGTGAGCAGATTCATATTAGGATCATGAGTTGATTTTCAGTAAGATCAAAATTCAGAGAATCTATCTTAGAAGACTCAAGATGTCACTATGATTTTTTTTTAATTTTTTTTTAATGTTTATTTATTTTTGAGACAGAGAGAGACAGAGCATGAACAGGGGAGGGGCAGAGAGAGAGGGAGACACAGAATCTGAAACAGGCTCCAGGCTCTGAGCTGTCAGCACACAGCCTGACGCGGGGCTCGAACTCATGGACCTCGAGATCATGACCTGAGCCAAAGTCGGACGCTTAACCGACTGAGCCACCCAGGCGCCCCTAGATGTCACTATGATTTTGAAAGTGAAATTACGGGTGCCTGGGTGGCTCAGTCAGTTAAGCCTCCGACTCTTGATTTCCCCACAGGCCATGATCTCAGGGTTCATGGGTTTCAGCCCAGAGCCCCCTCATAGGGCAGTTTGGAGCCTGCTTGAGATTTTCCCTCTCTCTCTGCCCCTCCCCTGCTCACATTCTCTCTGACTCTCTCAAAATAAATAAATAAAACTTAAAAAAAAAAAAAAAAAGTAAAATTAGTGGCTGTGTTTCAAGATTGCTTGTGTTTTAACTCTACAACAGAGGATTCATATAGAATATTAAACATTAGGGGCGCCTGGGTGGCGCAGTCGGTTAAGCGTCCGACTTCAGCCAGGTCACGATCTCGCGGTCTGTGAGTTCGAGCCCCGCGTCAGGCTCTGGGCTGATGGCTCAGAGCCTGGAGCCTGTTTCCGATTCTGTGTCTCCCTCTCTCTCTGCCCCTCCCCCGTTCATGCTCTGTCTCTCTCTGTCCCAAAAATAAATAAACGTTGAAAAAAAAAACATTAATATCATTTCATAAAAAAACTTTACTGGAGAGTGGTGAATTTTAAAATGTGTTTTTGATTTATAATCACTGCAAATAAAATTTATATATTTTGAAGTAACCAAGTACTAGGTCTCATTGTTAAAGCACTCATCTAAAGGCAATTTAAATATGTATGTTTCTTGATCTATTCATAAAAATGAAACAGGGATGGAAAAATCTTTGATGATGTCTATTATACATTTGGAGCCTTTTTATGAGCTGCTGGAAATCATCTTTTCTTTTTCTTTTTTTTTAAATAAGATGACATATGTTGTCAAAGGGAATGATTATTACTCAAATAAAATATGCTCCCAAGGTGATACCAGCACTGTAATTTACTTTTGAAAGTTTAGAGAGGGGAGGAGATCTACAGCATTCTATTTTCTAAAAGAACAAATTACAGGAAAAGCCTAAAAGATCCAGTTTATGTTCCAAAATTCAGAGAAATATTTGACTCTACAATAGCCAAATTCCTCAGAGATAAAAGTTAGTGTTTTGGAAAGAAAAGTAATGCTGAAAATTTAAAGAAAATTAGTCAAAATTTTTAATTTATTTTTAAATTTTGGTCCATCAATAGAGAACTCAGTTTCTTCAGAATGAAGCCGTGCAAGTACTTAGTTAAAAACACTTGGACTTTTAGATGAGATTAGAGAATTGGATCAGAGTAAGACAAAAACTTTAATTTAAATTTGTTTGCATGTTTAACAGTATTTAAAGGGCATCTGGGTGGCTCAGTCGGTTAAGCGTCCAACTTTGGGTCAGGTCATGATCTCATGGTTTGTGAGTTGGAGCCCCATGTCAGGGTCAGTGCTGACAGCTCAGAGCCTGGAGCCTCTTCAGATCCTGTGTCTCCGTCTCTTTCTGCCCCTCCCCCACTTGCATTCTGTCTCTCTCTCCCTCTCTCAAAAATAAATAAACATTAAAAAAATAAATAGTAATAATAATAATATACTTAAAAAGACAGAGACTTTGCTAATGCATAAAAATGCTTTTCTGTTCTTCCGATCCAAAACTGGCTAGTTTATTTAAATAGGGTTGTAAAGTGCCAAGAATGCTAAATGTTAAAAATGTGAGACCTGGAATGAGAATGGAAGGTAATAAATTGTGGCATCACAACTGACTGGTTAAGGACTAGTTATGAAAATTAGTTAACCACCTTGTACCTCAATGTCCTCAACTGTAAAACAAGATTATTATATTCTTTCTTAGGTTGATGTTAAGTTTAACAAATAATACTTTTCAGGCACTTAGTTCAAAACCTGATACATTGTGAACAGTTAACTAGCATTAATCACTAATATTTGTAGAAAAACTCATAGTGTGTGCAAAACACAAATGTGGAACCTGGAACCATACTTCACGGGATTAAACCCCAGCTCTAATCCTTATTAGCCATGTGATCTTGGACAAGTTACTAAATCTCTCTATGTGTCCACCTTCCAATCTCTAAAAAGGTATAATAGTTCTTGTTTTTTTTATTGTTGTTAAGTTTAAATGTGCCAATATATGTAATTCACTTAAAAAAATTTTTTTAATCTTTATTTTTGAGGGAGAGAGAGAGAGACAGACCGTGAGCAGGGGAGGGGTAGAGGGAGACACAGAATCTGAAGCAGGCTCCAGGATCTAGGCTGTCAACACAGAGCCCGACACGGGGCTCAAACTCACAGACGTTGAGATCATGACTTGAGTTGAAGTCGGACGCTTAACTTGAGTTGAAGTCGACTGAGCCACCCAGGTCCCCCTGTGTAAGTCATTTTTAAAAGTACTTAGCATTGGGGCGCCTGGATGACTCAGTTGGTTAAGCATCTGACTTCAACTCAAGTCATGATCTTGAGGTTTGTGAGCCCAAGCCCAGCGTTGGGCTCTGTGCTGACACCTCAGAACCTGGAGCCTGCTTCAGATTCTGTGTCTCCCTCTCTCTCTGCCCCTCCCCTGTTCACCCTCTGTCTCTTAATAATAAATAAACATTAAAAGAAAAAAAGTACCTAGTATTTGTCAAGCCATTGGTTTTCCCTAATTCAGTGAATGAATCTGAACAGTTACACACAATTGAAACCTCATATAATCTCCCATGTTATATAGATTAATACTATTTAGAGTTTCACTAGCTCATACTAGGTGCTTAACAAATGCAAAGCACTTTTTAATTTTTTAAAATTATGTTTAAGTTTATTTATTTTGAGAGAGAGTGAGAAAGAGAGAGAAAGAGAGAGGGAGGGAGCACAAGCAGGTGAGGGGCAGAGAGACAGAGGAAGAGAGAGAATTCCAAGCTGGCTTCACGCTGTCAGTGCAGAGCCCGATGTGGAGCTCAAACTCACTAAGACCATGAGATTATGACCTGAGCTGAAACCAAGAGTCAGACACTTAACCAACTGAACCACCCAGGCACTCCCAAGGTACTTTTTTGAATGAAGACACCAGGTTTGAGGAAAAATTAAGTGGTATGATCATTTATGCCCTGAGTTCAGTTCCCTTTGAGGCAACTAAGTGCAGTATTGAGTAAGCATTTGGATATAAAAGTTGGAAGCTTAGACAAGTGGTCTGAACTAACTTTAGACAAAATGGGGATGCTAGCAATAAGAAGAGCACCACTGGAATACAGATGAAAACTGAAGCAACAGTCATGGGTGACACAGTACATTAGAAAGCCTATAAAAGGAGGAAAAAATGGAACTTTTAATTAAAACTCCAAGTACAGTTTCTTTACAAAATTCCTTTGAATCCTCTAAGCAGGTACCCAGGCCAGGAAGCATTGCATTTCTATAGATTTTAATGCCATGATAAGCATTAGCTTATGAAAAGTAGGATCAGTTACAAATCTGGATGCAGTCATTGGGCCCAGAGCTTCTTCCTTTCCCCTTCACTAGCCTGACACTGAGCAAGTGGTTATGAGACCATTGGTTATGAGTCACTGTAAGTGGTTCCTGCAGCATTGGCTATGAGCTATAATATATTGGGGGCTTAGGAAAGGGAAGGACTGGTGGGGCTCATTTAGTGGGACAGAGACTTACAAAACTGAACTAGAGAACAAAGTCTAAGGATCAGGGATGGGAATTTCCACAAATCAGAAATACTTGTTTTGGGGTTCCTGAAGGACAGCCCTTTGTCAGTCCTCTGCATTCCATTCATACTCTGGATTTGATATTTGTTTAGGGTTTAAACAATGCCAATTAAACTTGCAGCAATAGCAGCCAATTCTGGTTTTTTTTTTTTTTTTTTTTTTTTTTTGCTGGCTGCCTGTGGCTGAGCTGAAAACGGGTTTTACCAGTCTGAATCCTTAGTGAAAGTCAGATGAACAATGACATCATACATTTTTCTGGTGGATTAGTAATGGATGGGGCGATTTTGAGTGTTAGCCTTCAATCTCTCCAGAGATTGAAGCCAGTATTGGGAAGTGCTCTTTCCTGACTGCCTATCAGAGAGAAGCTACTGGATCCTCAATGGCTGTGAAGGGGTTGTAATTAAGGTAAATCATCTTAGAAACCCTGGTAATCTAGAGACACTACTAAAAGTTGAAAATTTATGTTGCTTGATATATATATTTCTTTGGAACAAGCACCTTTGCGTGGAACATAAGAACTGTTCTCTTTAAATGACAATTGTTGTGACTCTTACTTTTACATAGGGATAACATAAAGAAGGAAGCTGATTTACATAATCTGAAGATAATGGAAAAGAATATCTAGAAATGCATGGATATTGAACTAATGAGTTGTCAAGTGGGTTCCAGAAAGATAGTATATGTAAGGCATCATACCTGATACAGAAAGAGGTTTTATATACGATGACTGTTGGCTGTACAAGCAAATTATCACATGCATTTCCATCCTAAAGCAGGGACACTAATAATTTCCAATTTGTTTAGTCTTATTTACACCTTTAGTTCATTCTTCTCTTTCCTTTCTAATGCCTCCCCCACCCTCATACTCTCACATAATACTTTCATTTTCATCTCCCAGTTATTCTTCCCAACTTGTTGACCACTTCTTAACCCTTGTAGTAGAACTGGAGGTCCTAAGAAAAATCTTTCCTGTTTCTTTCCACAACCCGAGGCGCTCCACTTGTATGCATCTATTTTGTTGTTGTTGTTGTTTGTTGTTTTTACAATTTCTCTATCCATTTCTGAGTAGACGTCAAAGCTGGAAACCATGACCCTCACATTCATATTATAACATTATAAGAGTATAATGAGGAGGGAGAGGCAAGACAAGGAGGAATGAGACATAATATTGAATTTGCACATTTACTTTGTGATAGACTTTTTTAGCACTGTCATTTTTATATGATAAATGTACCAGGGAGTCACAATTAGGTATGGCTTCTGAACAAAATTATTTAAATAGATTCTGATAATTCTGTATTGCCTCAGTGGAAGTTATTTTCCTTACCTCTCTCCCTTTGCCCTTTCTTTTGTCTTCCTTCTCTTTCACGCAGCTACCGTTAATCACTTTTATAGATTCCCTTGTGGTTCCTCTGTAATTACTAGGTTATATCATAAACCATATCCATATTTCCTCCTTTTACAATCACCATTTGACATTTCAATCCTAAAAAGTCTACTTGTGCATTTCCAACTTGCAACTGATAATTATTTCTACAGTCCTTACCTTGTCTATGAGGTTAAAGTCATGGTATTTACATGAAATCTTTCAGTATTTGCCAAATCTGCACCTCAGGTAGTATAGTCTTAGAATCCTATAAAATAAGTATTTCTAACTCTTGAACTGATTTGTTTTCCTGAAACTAGTCACAAATACTTAGGTTCCAACTGCAAGGCCACCTCAGTGGAGCTGGTTGCATATCCTCTGGGCTCCCATATTATAATTATCTGTGTTCAAGTCTATCTCATTTAAAACGTTGTAAAGTCCTTGAGATAAGGCACTATGCTTTATTGGTATTTTTCTCCCCAGTGTATATTGCTGTGCTGAACTCTTATTTAATTCTCATTCTCACCAAATGAGAAACACTGAATTAAATAATGAATGGGAAATTTCCAGTGGTGAGAGGAGAGATAGGAATGGAATATAACATTCTTCTACATACAAATAAAAGTTTGTTAAATGCTCAGGCAGAGCTGAAACAAACAACCATAATGAATCTTAACCGTTCTAATTGTTCCAATGTGTCTAGACTAATGCCTAAACTTTAAAAATGAAAAATAACCCTATTCAGAGAGTCCACACACTCTGTACTGAAAACTGGTATTTGCCTATTATAACAGGATGACCTAAGTGAAAGAAAACTCTTTTGATTCCATCAACGCTACAAATGAGACTTTCTTGCATGTATGATAAAGAAGCCCATTTGTTTTATCATTATTAGTTTTATTATTAAAACTAATAATTTGTGCCTACACATAAGGATGACAATAGCAAAGGAAGCAATCACTGGGAAAAATACAAACTATACATAACATAACCATCTCTACCATACATTAAGGGTAATTACAATAAATTGTTATTGCCCTTAAGGTCAAGTCTCTGTTCTAGTTTTCCAGAAGGAAAAGCAGATTTGTCAAATAGTTTTCTCTCTGCAGTGAAAGGCAATCACTAGAAATTTGGTTAGACCACTTAAATTTATTTAATAGTCAAAAATGTTGAAGTCCTTTGGAGATTTTCTAGTTAATAGAATTAACCTATAGTGTAATTAGACATGTCTGAATTAAAGTCCTTTTCCAATGATAATACCAGCAGTAGAAGTAGTCTCCAGGGATAAAGAGATTAGTATTCACATTAGTGGTAAATTTGCTATATCAGAACCACATTTATTCTTTTGGTCTTTCATCCCTGAAGGATTCTACAGTTGGGTCAATTTACAGGTTTGCTCTTTCTCATCAACTGTTTTGCCCAGTTTTCTTCTAGGGAATAGTGGCTTCCGTCATAATTTCTTCATGCGAACTTTAATGACAAAACGATCTGCCTTGTCTTTTTCCCGCTCCTCTCAGGAAATGCAGGGATGGCATAAGCCAACCCAATGCAATCTCTCCAACCAGCTTGAAAATTAGCAAGGGCGTCCTTAAGAAGTCACTCAAATCACAGTAGCCAAATTCATGCTGGAGTTTCTGAATATTACCTAAATACTTGTGCCTCCAGTTCATCTCATTTAGGCAGTCTTCCCAAATTAATTCCAAGAATATGGGTGACTCCAGGATATCCAGTGATGTTTCAATGTCACCATGTTTATGGAGAACTAATAGGTAAGGTGTACTCATTTACCTGTTTAATTTTAACACAAATGCAAATATATATACATATACTTTTCATGTCTTTTTTAAAAAGTTTATATTAACTTTTAGGTTTCCCCAAAAGAAGTTCCTTATGTCCCCACTTCTTCAAAATTCCTTTCTATATTGTGTTGCACTCTGCAGGATGAGCACCATATCAGTGGCTGATACTGAATCTCTTTTATTTGCCATTGTAGACAGCGAAACCCATACATTTTCTTCTTTGGAAGTCTTTCAAACCCACGTGCCTGCACCTGTTTGGCCTCAGAGAGCTCATGGCTTACATTCACGGCTTATTTAGTACAATAATACAGACTGTGAGTTGGAGTTTAAAATTTGAGGTTTACGTTGTGTTACAAAATAGTTGTGTTATTATCAGCTACGCTTTGAACTCCTTTGTGTCTTCCTGATCATCCAAGACATGAGTATACATGCACTCAGTGTTTGTCAACAAACACTACACATTACCTAAAGCTCTCTAGAATGGAAAATGATAGTGCTGTCTACTCTCCCTTGAAGAATCTGTGGCCAAATGAGATGTGACATCACTCTCTTCTAGACTTCTGGGTTCTAGACTTCTAGAACTTCTCTGTTCTATTTTCTGTCATATTTACATCCTATTTAAAATTATGTTATATTCTTCATCAAGTTTTAATTCCACACAGTAACTTTGTTATACATATTTTGTATCTTTGTAATGATAAATTTATTAGGTGAGCTTTACAATTTTTATTGGGAGGATCAAGTAAAATAAATCATATGAAAATTTTTTTAAACTACAATGGGCCATACAACTGCAAGGTTGCCCAATGTGTGTGGAATACATGTTGACTACATAAAGGGAATTTGCTTAGCCTATTGAAAAGTAGCTATGTGAAAATAAAGACAATTAGTATGTATTCAAATTTAGAATGTGCTAGAGGTTGTATATTATCAGATTTAATCCTCACAAGCTGATCAAGTATGTCCATTTCCTAATGAAGTAAATGAACTTGAAGAGATTAAGTAAATTCTCAAGTGTGTAGTATAGGTGTCTGTACTTTATTCACTTGCAGACCTTCTGAAGTTAATATTCATACTCTTTCTTCTGTTATGCATTACCTGCTAAGATTACTGTGTAAATAAATTTACATGGGGCATGTGAAATTTTTTAATACCAAGCGCTATGTAAAATAAGTTACTTTTTCTGAAACCAAAGAAGTCTAAACAACAATCTCCCTTCTGCCTTAGAGGGAGATGCTACCTATATTACCTATATACCTGCTAAGATTACTGTGTAAATAAATTTACATGGGGCATGTGAAATTTTTTAATACCAAACGCTATGTAAAATAAGTTACTTTTTCTGAAACCAAAGAAGTCTAAACAACAATCTCCCTTCTGCCTTAGAGGGAGATGCTACCTATATTATCCTATATACCTATATTATCTTTTTGCTATACAAAAAGACAGTCTAGGACAAAGATAATCACAAGGCAATGGGGTACTGTTCCCCAATAATACATTTTTTTCTTAAGCTACATGTCTATCTTGGGTTCCTCAAGGTATCTGTTTAGTATAGTAATTCAGAGGCTCAGACGGACAGAGATTCCATATAGATATTTGCTTTTTTTTTTTTTTTTAAGTATCATTCAGGAGGAAGAGACCAGCAAATATTGACACTCTAAACTTCTGCTCAGAAAGGACACATGTACTTCAACCTACATTTTGTTGGTAAAAGCAAGTGACTTATTCAGAAATCTTTTCAATTCTCTACCAGAGAAGTTGACAGCCAGGAATAATAGGCAATCAGCACTAATAATGTGAAGAGTTAAATTCCAAACAGAATGAATGATCATACCTAAACTATGCTAACAAGTTATTTTTGCCTGAAGTAGGTCTCAAACAGCCACAATGATCTGCCATCAGGTTCTGTGAATTGTTTGGGCAATGTTTTTAACATTGTATACATTTAAACTTGCAGGCAAAAATCTGGTATATTAGATGAAAATTTGACAATACCTCTCTAGGCACCATGTATGGGCTAATCATTTACTGGGTGCTAAGAATCAAATAGTGGTTAAGACATGATGCCTGCCTCAGATAGCTAACATTTTCTGTGAGGGACAGAAAACAAACAAACAAACAAACAAACACAGTAACTATAGGTTATGGTAAGTGCTAAGAAGAAAATAGAGTATCATGGATTGAGAAGGCTAGAGTCATCAGATAATCCCCATACAAATTTTAGTGGTTAGAGGTTCCTCAAATTGTTCTAGATGGAAAACATCAAATATTAAGTTTCTGAATTGGAATAGAGCTAGATGTGTTATAAACACTTATTAGTGACCTCAAATGTTCAAAAAAGTTGGGCAACTTATCCAGAGAAACAATTAATTAATAGGAATAAATATAAACATCCTTGCTTTTTGATACAGTCACCTATGCCCAGAGTTGGACTGATGAGACTTAACAGTAATATGAAAATGACTTTAGGATTTCAATGGACTTGGAGATCAGTATGTTTTGAAATAGCGTGTCAACTCACACCAGTCAGAGTGGCCAAAATGAACAAATCAGGAGACTATAGATGTTGGAGAGGATGTGGAGAAATGGGAACCCTCTTGCACTGTTGGTGGGAATGCAAACTGGTGCAGCCACTCTGGAAAACAGTGTGGAAGTTCCTCAAAAAATTAAAAATAGACCTACCCTATAACCCAGCAGTAGCACTGCTAGGAATTTACCCAAGGGATACAGGAGTACTGATGCATAGGGGCACTTGTACTCCAATGTTTATAGCAGCACTCTCAATAATAGCCAAATTGTGGAAAAAGCCTAAATGTCCATCAACTGATGAATGGATAAAGAAATTGTGGTTTATATACACAATGGAGTACTACGTGGCAATGAGAAAGAATGAAATATGGCCCTTTGTAGCAACGTGGATGGAACTGGAGAGTGTTGTGCTAAGTGAAATAAGCCATACAGAGAAAGACAGATACCATATGGTTTCACTCTTCTGTGGATCCTGAGAAACTTAACAGAAACCCATGGGGGAGGGGAAGGAAAAAAAAAAAAAAAAGAGGTTAGAGTGGGAGAGAGAGCCAAAGCATAAGAGACTCTTAAAAACCGAGAACAAACTGAGGGTTGATGGGGGATGGGAGGGAGTGGAGTAGGTGATGGGCATTAAAGAGGGCACCTTTTGGGATGAGCACTGGGTGTTGTATGGAAACTAATTTGGCAATAAATCTCATATAATAAAAAATTAAAAAAATACAAATACAAATACAAATAATGAATGCTAAAAAAATAAAATAAAATAAAATAAAATAAAATAAAATAAAATAGCGTGTCAAAAACGGGACTCAATAACAACATAGACATATGGTGTCCAGAGGAAAAACAAAAGGATAATTCCACTCTAAAGTTATACTTCATTCAGTTCCAGGAAGACATCTAGCTTTGTGAAAAGCTGGAATTTGTACAGAAGAGTATTAATAGACTAAAGATATATGTGGTTTCAATCAAGACCAAACCAAACCCAAGGATTATTTAGAAATGCATGAGGGCTACTTTGTGGTTGTCTCAATGAGTTATAAATGTCACTTGGAATTTAAGAAAAGGGACAAGAATGCTAAGCATCTGACATTACATGGGGGGATTCCACACAATGAGGAATTATTTCTCTCAAAATTCTAATGTGCCGCCTTTGACAAGTATCAGTTTGTATAATTGTATGTGTGTATACTTGTATGTGTGTATATGTATGTGTGTGTGTGAATATATATATATATATATATATATATTTAACTATATGTATATATTTTAATTTATGTGGAAAGACCTGAGAACATTTAATTTGGAGAAGAGAATAACTACTGTCTCATACAGAAGCCAGTCAAGTAGCAAAGTCTTCTGTGTAGCAGCAAATTGAAATGAGGTTAATAGAAAGAAGTTACTGGGAAGGAAAGAGAAAAGCATATTTTAACTTATTACAAGGAATAAATCTTTAAGGCTTCTAATCAGAAACAAAATCTGGGGAAAATGGTCATTCTAATTCATTGACTTCCCTTTGATGTAACCACTTTGTTGAGGTTCAGCTTGTCTTTCACTTGCTTAAGCGCAGACTGGAAGAATTTGACTTTGTCCATAGAAGGTCCAAAATTTCCTATTTTTTAGTATCTCTGTCTTGTATACCATGCAGGTCAGCTACATTTAAAGATCAATTCCTCAGCTTTTACACTCAAAGGCAAGCTGTCAATAGTTCTTAGCTTATAGAGAAAACCAGAAAAATCTGGTTCTAGCATTCTGATTGTATATGCAATATTTTTCTAGAACAATTTTACTTCACATATGCAGACTTGATTTCTGTGGTAGACGTTGCTATGTTTTATTTGAATTTTGAGAATTTGCAACATTGTGCTTCTTGTAATTCAGAGAGGAGATTCTTGATAAATGTATCAAGATCACTATTTAATAATTACTTGTATCAAAATATAGACTTGATTTTTATTCTACTTTTGTCCAGAGTATGATGAATGACCAACCCCATCCCATTTATGGATGTATTAGAGCATTAGATAAAATTTACATATGTAAATTAGCTTAAATACAAGGTTTTCATTTAGTTAAGCAGCTGATAATGGACAAGAATATATGAAAGGAAGAAACAATATAGAAGAAAATGTTGAGGATTTTCATTAAACCTGAGTGAGGTATGGAGGCCAATTAAGCAAAACCAGTTCAGGCAGTTGTGGGATTTATCCTAGCCAGGGAATAATTTAATATATTCTGGCCCTGGGGCCAAGAAGGATATTTTAACCGTCTGGAAAAACAGAATAATTTGGAGAGCACTGTTTTAGCATGATTTTGTGAGGGTTTTCTACAAGACTGAATGTCCATATACAAATTTTTTTCTTTTTTCGTTTTAGAAGTCTTTTTGAGGTGGTATGGAATTTGTGTGGTCTGGAAGACAACGAGGATAGGGGAATGAGCTCATTGAGACAGCAGGAACAAAAACTTGCCTGTGCATTTTTTTTCAATTTTTAAAAGATGTAATCTCCTGAAAAAGATCATCATACAATCTAAAAATTAATTTCCAAGGAAAGATTTCAAAACTGTTTTTGAGCAGTACTGTTACGGTTTGATAAAACATGTAAACTCTGAAGGCTTGTAATTTAAAGGAGAAATATCATTTGAATATATGTTTCATAATAGCTTTGCCAAACTCTTTTGCATTACTTTACATTCATTATTCATATTCCCATACTCTATTTTGAGAAAACTATCAGGTTTGCTGTTTGGAGCTGAGATTCATCAGGAGGAGTCCCAATATATAGTTATTGTTTTTTCAAAGCTAAAAACGAAAATTATCTAAAAAATATTCTTCAGTGTCATCCTGACCTCTGTTTTTCCTTCCAGATGAAGCCTCATTTAGTCACTCCACCCTGCAGAGACAAAGTTACTAATCGAATCCTTCTACTTCCTTTTTGGAGAAAAAGGTAACGGTAAACAGGAGTGGTTCCCTGCTTTTCCAAACATATGTCTTAACTACAGAGGTCATCTCACTTGGGGAGGACCACCACAGGCCATTATTACCCTTAATGGAATAAATAAATCTGATGCCCTATGTTGTCAACTTACCCTTAATCAGTAATAAAGAGAGTATTTTCAATTCCAGGTAGCTTACTTTGGTCTAATGTATAATTTGCTCAAAAATTGGTAAAGGAAAGGATATTATTTACTGGATACTCTCAAAGAGAAAACCAGTTTCTTCATTCTTCAGAATGCATCCCCCCATCCCTTCATATGCTTCCAGATCTTTTGGATGAATGAGTTCCTATTTTCTCTAAAGTCAGTAATTAATCATTTTTTAATTAATTATTATTTTTTTTTTATTTTAGAGAGACAGAGAGAGAGCATGAGCCGAGGAGAGGGGCAGAGTGTGAGAGAGACAGAGAGAAACAGAGAATCTTTTTTTTTAATTTTTTTTTTAATTTTTTTTTTTTTTTTTTTAAATTTTTGAGACAGAGAGAGACAGGCATGAGCAGGGGAGGGGCAGAGAGAGAGGGAGACACAGAATCCGAAGCAGGCTCCAGACTCCGAGCTGTCAGCACAGAGCCCGATGTGGGGCTCGAACCCACAGACTGTGAGACCATGACTCGAGCTGAAGTCAGACGTTCAACCAACTGAGCCACCCGGGCGCCCCAAAACAGAGAATCTTAAACAGGCTCCACGCTCAGTGCAAAGCCCCACACAGGGCTCCATCTCAGGACCATGAGGTCATGACCTGAGGCAAAATCAAGAGTCAGATGTGTAAGTAACTGAGCCACCCAGGTGCCCCAGGAATTAATCTTTAGAAAGTCAGGTGTTCTCTTATAATGCTATAACCCAGGGTTTTACTTGTTTATTACTATTCTTTCCTCTACAGGGTAATATGAAATACACTTCTTAAATTCCAAGATCTTCTAGAGTATGAATGTGAAGCTGAGAAGCCTGGTGAGATTTAGTTCTAAATTATTTCTGTTGTTTTATCCTAATATTTGGTTCAGTGATCTCTAGCTTTTCATTTTCAAGGGTAGACAAATGTCATCAAATGTTATACAGCCCAGCTATGCGCAGCTTAGAAAAATGCCCAACATTGCCCTGCCTCATCCTCTGTAACATTACTTCAATTTTTAAGTAACTTCTGTGTCCATAAAAGTTTTTCCAATAAGTTTTCCACCTGACTAGAAAAGGAAAAATATCATATTACTCAGTATCTACCAGAATGTTAGGATTATTCTTAGAAATTAAATAAGAACAACAACAAAAAAATCAAAGCTGCATCAAAAGCCCATGTCAAGCTAATAAGGCCTATCATTAGAAACCTACAAAATTATTTTTAAACAACAAATAATAAGCTCATTCTCACTCAAACTCATACTCTCTCTCTGTTACCCTAGGCAAACTTTTCTGAAAACATTTCAGGATAGTAGAAGTTGAAGCACGTCCACTTCAAATTTTCGGTCAATAGTAAATTTTCTAATTGGTCAAAACTCAAAGGATGAAATAATTGTGTTGTTATCATGAAAATCCTGCTTTATAGTAGACCTTCATTTGTGTGCTCCTATTCTTCATTCACTGCCTCCTACTGAGTCTCCCCCTATCATCCTCAGCCTCAGTGGAAAGGACAATATAGGACGGACAGTAGATATTATCAAAAGGGATATAAAATTATTCATAAATACAAAGGCCTGTATCATAAGTCTATTAATCACATGTAATATTTCCAACATGAAATTTGTTGACAAACCAAAGTGAAATATCATGTATGAGGCAAGACAGAGTTTACCAACAACAGAACAATTTTTTTAATTTATATTATCTTATGGAGACCCTCCTGCTGACCCATTATTGATAACTGAGAAGAAAGCTTTATGATCCATGTGATGGGTCCCTAAAAGAATGCTAGAATACAGTTTGAATTAAGCCAAAAGTGCAGTTTGTATATGTGGGAGGGAAAAAAAGATAATTTTCCCCCTGTAGCTCAACCACCAGGAAGGAATTTCAAATTTGAAAATATCTCCAACTTCTTTTTTAATTTTAACAGTAGTGAAGTAACTATATGCATATCCTCATTCCTAGAAGTATGTTTCTTCATTAAAATAGGAGTCACTTAGATGACTCTCAGTTTTCATTCTTAAAAATATCTGTTGAAAAATTCCCAGGAAAAAGACCAATTACAACATGAACAGAAGGACAATGACGGTGAATAGATTATTTCAGGTAAATGGGGGAAATGAACTAGAATCTCAGATTCTTCCATCTCTAATATCTTGGTAAAATGAGCAAAGAAACGTTTCAATGAGAGAGTAGGCATTTTCTCCTTGGTACTAAATATCACCACAAGAACTGACTTCACATTCCTGACTGAAATAACTAAAAACTACAAAATATAAAAAACAAAGGCCTTAAATATATTGATCATTGGGTACTGAAAGATCATAATCTCTGAAAAGAAACAAGCAAGATAATCTCAGTGATAGAGTATCAAAGATGAAAATTACACTGAGAAGGTAAAAGAACAGATTATACATTCTAAAAGAAAAGGTAACATAAACTTAAAGTCAGAGCTATGATAATGATCCAAATGTAGCAACAAAAGGAAACAAGAATTAAAATAAAAGCAGAAAAGAGCATCATTGTGTTATGGGATAACTTCAGGTGACTAGTGTCTGTGTAGTTTTACTCCCTGGAGGAGAAGTGTTACATGTAGCAAAACTATAAGTTATGTTACATGAAAGAAAAAATAAAAATAATAGGGAGCAACATCTTCAAATACTGAGGAGATAAAAACAACAAAACAAAACAAAACAAAACAAAACAAAATCATCAATTTAAAATTCTTTACCCAGAAAAAATATGCTTAAATACTATGCCAAAATAAAGATGTTTTCAGACAACTAAGGGCTGAAAGAATTAATCACATTATCAGAAACGTTGAAGAATTAGAATAATACCAGAAGGAAATTTCCTTTCCTATAGAAACTGTGACCACTGATACTGCTTATCACAGGGTTAAATACAAAAGACATTTATTTATTTATATTTATTTTTAAAGTTTATTTATTTATTTTGAAAGAGAAAGAGCATGCATGCAAGCACCAGCAGGAGAGGGTCAGAGAGGGAGAGGAGGAATCACCCTTTGCTATCAAGCCTGGAGCCTGATAGCTCAATCCCATGATCAAAGCCATCATAACCTGAGATGAAATCAAGAGTCAGACACCCAACTGACTGAGTCACAGTCACCTCTAAAGGATTTTTTAAAGATAGACAGTTAAATTTCTTAAAAATCTAATTACTTAAATAAGAATAATGGCAAAATATTGTGGAAGTTATAATATATACAAAAGTAAGATACATGACACCAGTAACTCTAGGTCTGGGAAGCAAGAAAGTATACTGTTTTAAGTTGCTTGTGTTAACTTCGAAGTGGTATAATATCACTCGAAGGTTGACTGGGTGAAGTAAAAATGTATATTTCGAATTTTATTGCAAGCAGTAAAATAAAACACCAAAAATGATACCTGATAATCCAACCAATGAAGTAAAATAGAATTGTAAATATTACTCAGTTAATCTCAAAGAGAACAGAAAAAGAAAGTAAAAGGGGTAGAGAACAGATGAGGCAAATGGAAAACAAACAGAAAAGGTTGCCACAAGACCAGCCATGTCAATAATCACGTTGAATATAAATTATGTCTTATCCTGAGTTTTAAAACGAACACAATTATTTTCAAACTGATAGATAATATTTCATTTATAAAAGTTACAGGAATCAAAACATCAGGTCATGAAGAAGTCTCTCCTGTAGTTGATAGAAAAAAATATATTCCAACTTGTACTTTAATATGCAATTAGTTTCAAATCTAAATATGATACAAGAGGTTTTTAAATTGTCAATGTGGTTAAACAGCCTGCTTTCCATTTTACCAGAAAAATATCAAATTTTGCCATAAATGTATTATTAAAAAGTTATTTAAACCCAGGTGTGAAGAGGTAGTTTGTAACCTCACTTAAAATAATGACATGAGCTTGGAGGAATGCAGTTTGAAGAGATTTGGAGATCAGTCATGCCATAAAAATCCTAAAGGGCTAAAATGCAGAAGAATGTGAGATATATAAGGTTGAGCCCTTTATTTGCTACGCTTTTTGTCCCTCAGGGCATTGCCATTTCATATACAGTGGCATAGAGAAGAAACAAAAAGCTGTGTAAATCGGGCTTATAGAAGATACTCTTGACTGAGAAGAAAACAACTAGATTTTGGTTCTACTAAAACAGACAGGATATAAGAAAACAAGCCTCCAAACTCTGCTGTGATTTGTAATAAGAAATATATATTTGATCTTCATCCCTGTTCCTGTCAGCAGCTCCTAAAACCCTTGTAATTTTCTAAGTGATAAGAGCAATGGGAGAATCTTTTGTTATAATATTTGCTATTTTGACCTGGGTTCTTGAAATAACTCCAGTGTGACAAAGGCAAAAGAAGTGTCTTTTGTTATTCATAACAAGCCCCTTTCAACCACACGTGCGTTTATGTTAATGAGATGATTTTTGGAAAGTTCTAGATAACCTCAGAAGGAGGTTGGTTGCCAAGGGAACTAACTAGTGTGATTACAGGGTCAGAACTTTCAGCCCCATCCCTGACCTCTGCACTAGAAGGGCTGTAGACAGGAACTGAAGGTTGAATTAATCACCAATGACCAATGATTTAATTAACCCTGCCTATGTAATGAAGTCTCCATAAAAATCCTAAACAGGGTTTGGAGGGCTTCCAGGTTGGTGAAAACATGAAAATGCTGGGAGGGTGGCATGCCAGAGAGGGCACAAGCTCTGTGTTACTTCCCACATACCTTACCCTATGCATCCCTCCATCTGGCTGTTCCTGAATTGCATCCTTTTATAATACACCGGTAATCAAATAAGTAATATTTTTCCTGACTGTGAGCTACTCTAGCAAATTATCAAACCCAAGGAGGGGATCATGGGAACCTCCGACTTACAGCCAACAGGTCAGAAGCACATATAAAAACCTCAGACTTACGACTGGTAATTGAAGTGGGGTCGTTCTTTAGGACTGAGCCCTAAGCCTGTGGTGGGGTCAGTCTGTATTAACCTCAGGTAGATAATGTCAGAATTGAATTGAATTGAGGACACCCAACTGGAGTCTACAGAGAATGGAAGAACTGCTTGGTTTGGGAAATCCTCACATGGCTTGTGTCAGAAATGAAGGATTCTGAGGGTATGCCTGGGTGACTTTGGGGATGAGCATTCAATTCCTGATTTTGGCTCAGGTCATGATCCGGGGGTGATGAGATCCAGCCATACATGGGGCTCTGCATGGAGCATGAAGCCTACTTAAGATTTTCTCTCACTCTCTCTCTCTCTCTCTTTCTCTCTCTCTCTCCCCCCACCCCCAGCTTGCACATGAACGTGTTTCTCTCTCTCTCTCTAAAAAATAAAATGAAAAAAAAGAAAAAAGGATTCTGAAAGTAAACAGAAGTTATTTGGTTTCTTTGTTTTTTTTTCTCCTTTTACAGACCAAAAGGGAAGCAAAAGAAATTAGCCAACATTCTGCCTGCAGTTTTTTCCTCAAGACCTTTGCTGATATCTAAGCTGTCAGAGATAGTAGTAGTAATAATAATGATAATAATAGACTAAAAGTAGTAATAATATTATTAATAATAGACTAATAAATAATAAATAAATAATAAATAACAATAATAATAAATTAAAAACTGACCAATAAATCTACAAAAAGTCTAAAAAATCCAAACAAAGCTTTCTTCTTACAAAAATCTGAAATCCTTCAGATTTCTTAATCCCAATCAGTATCTTACAACTTGATTGTATTTTATCTATCTACTAGAAGAAACTGATATTCCCTCTATAATTTTTCATGTATGATCTCAGGATTTCATATACAATTCTCAACATTTTATCCAACATGACTAAATAATTGAAACCAAAAGGAAAAAATAAGTCAGTAACAATAAACCCACATATGATCCTATTATTGATGTTATTGAATTACATAAAGTTTACAAATCTTAAGCATAATGATCAATGTAATTTTACAACTATATATTTCTATAACTATCACCCATATCAAAATATAGAAATTTACAGCTCATTAAAAGCATCCATTATGCCCTATCCAAGTCAATATTCACCAAAGTTAACCATAGCAGTAATGGCTATCACCAAAGCTCAGATTCTTTTGTATGTTGGAAAAAAGTACAAACAAATAAATCACAAAACATATCTTGGAAATCTTGGAAATGTTTATAAGGATCATTTGTAGCTTTAATTTTATTTATGTATTTTATTTATGTATTATGTACATAAATTTATTGCATATTAAATATGTATTTATTAAATTTATGTATTTATGTATGTATTTATGTGTTTTTTAGGTTTCAGGATTTTATTTCAGATATTACATTGATATTAATTGACATGTCTCTAAACTCTTTTATTATAGAATGGTTTTACATCTTTCTTTGTCTTTTATGACATTGATATTATTTAATGGAATTTAATTCAATTTAGATTCATATAATGTTTCTTCATAACTGTATTCAGATTATGCGTCTTTGACAGGAACATTACAGAGAATGATAGTTGTTCCTCTCAGTGTATCCTATCAGGAGGCACAGGTCATTGGCTTGTGCCTTTATTCATGATGTTAAACTGATCACTTATTTAAGATTCTGTCTGTCAGGTTCCCTCACTAAGAGGTTACTGTTTTCTCTTTCTAATTAATAGGTCATTTACAGAGATGCTTTAAAACTATATAAATATTACATTCCTCCTCAACTTTATCCTACTAGTTCCAACACCCATTAGTGATAAATGCCTGAATCAATTACTACAATGATTACAAAATTGTCTATAGAAGTAAATTGACCTAAAAGAAACCATTTTTACCTTTGCTCATTTTTTTATGAACAAGATTGAAAAATTTTTAATCTTGCGAAAATAATCATTAGGACATTCCATTGTTCCAAAAGGCATTTTGGGTTGAAAAGCAATCACAGTAAATTTTGTGGTTTGGGCATAGGGATTAATGGAGATTGCATCAAAATATGCATAAAAGGAACAAATTTATAAGATGGTGAGAGATATCTGTATATCTTGCCAGTTCTGTTTGCATGTGTTTTGTTTCCATGGGCCTGTTACACCACAGGTAGAAATAACAAGGATACCCACTGAAAGAAGTTTGGTTTTTATTATTCATAGGATGCCAGAAACTTAAATGGATTTGGGAATTATTTAAATAAGGTTGATATTTGGGAATCAGGGAAATGAATGAAATTTTTCCCAGGGAGAAATTTTTATATAAAAACAGAAGTGAGCTCAGAACAAATGCATGGGAAACACCAAATTTTAAAAAGACATAAAAGAAGGAACAGGTAGCAAAGCATGGGAAAGTGGTGTCTGGGAATGCAGCAGTGAAAATGGAAGGAACCATTTGTGCTATCAGGGAGCTGTGGGAATAAAGACAGGAGACTCACTAGGGCACCTAATCTAATCTGGGCAGGGCGAGTGGGCAGAGATTTCCAGAGAAAGATACCATCTATGCTGAGATTGAAAGGAGGAAAGGGATCTGAGGCAGGATGTTCCAATTAAAGGGAACGTCATGTAGGAAGGGATGAAGTAAATATGCGAGGGTCAAGCCACTGAGGCCAATCACAGGCTCAAGACGAATCATAGTCCTGAAAGAAAGAAGTAGGCAGAGACAAGAATCAGGAGGGACCCTGTATAGCACAATTAAAAATTTGTATTTTGCTGGGGCGCCTGGGTGGCGCAGTCGGTTAAGCGTCCGACTTCAGCCAGGTCACGATCTCGCGGTCCGGGAGTTCGAGCCCCGCGTCAGGCTCTGGGCTGATGGCTTAGAGCCTGGAGTCTGTTTCCGATTCTGTGTCTCCCTCTCTCTCTCTTTCTGCCCCTCCCCCGTTCATGCTCTGTCTCTCTCTGTCCCAAAAATAAATAAACGTTAAAAAAAACCATTAAAAAAAATTTGTATTTTGCTTATATGAAATGGGAAACTAAATAACAGGGTTTACTCTAGATGAGGAACTTTCTGGCTCAAGAAAAGACATACTGTATTTTAAGGAGAGCCAACTAAACATCACAAGAAAATAGGATTCATATCCCAGATTTCTTTGTTATTACCTGTAGGAATTTGGATAGGCTATTTTCTCTTTAAAATGGAAATAATACCTACCATTACAAGTTTTTGAGACATTTGAATAAATACCTTCTCTTGTGCCTGTACCTGAAAATGTGGTTGTAGTCCATTGTTCCCCTTTGCTTTAAAATTACCCTTTCCTCTTTATTATATAATTTATCTTCAAATTGTATAAAATATAGAAATTTTATACCATTTGTAACATGTCTCTTTGGTGCCCCACATCACTTTGCCTTACCCCAGCTCTCTTTTTAAGTTTATTTATTTACTTTGAGAGAGAGACAGAGACAGAGAGAGAGAGACAGAGAGAGAGACAGAGAGAGAGAGAGAGAGAGAGAGAGAGAGAATGCGTGGGAGAGGGGCAGAAAGAGAGAATCCCTAGCAGGCTCCACACTGTCAGCACAGACCCTGATGTGGGGCTCAAACTCATGAACTATGGGATCATAACCTGAGCTGAAATCAAAAGTTGGATGTTTACCCGACTGAGCCACCCAGGCACCCTGCCCAGCTCTTTTTAGCTGAAATTATGGTAGACAGTTAAGTCAGGCTTCTTTCAATCTACCAAAATCCTGACTCAAAGGTGCACTGCACATCTTTCTGCTCTATGTCAGGATCTTCTCTGTGACTCTCATAGCCAGTGATGGAACTAATGCCCTGGAAAGGAATCCTCAAGAATGGGGACAAACAGTAGATAAATATCCCATCCTCCCACCCTTCAGGCAAACATTGTATATGCTCCTCAGGGAGTCCCATTAGGAATCAAGCTCCCCTCTCTTTTGTCTACAGGAATGGCTTTATTCATGGATGCTTATAGTGGCTTTTTACTTTCCCTATAACCTTCATTCTGATTCCTTACTTGTGCTTTCCAAGATGAACTCCAAAGTACACTACCTACTCCCAACCCCTCTCAGGCTGATTTCAAGCCTGAAACCCAAGGTGAGATTATATCTCATTCTATGTGATAAGAACCCATGTAATTTATTCTTTAATTCTACTACTTTAAATTGATGGTTTTCTTCTCTACTCTCTTATTCTTGCCTATGAAATTTCATAACCCCAAAGCCATTTGGCCATCTAGCGCCACTATTCCTTTTAATTCACAACAACAACAACCACCACCTGATAAGTTAGATCATGTCTAAAAAGATTTTCCAAAAATTGTTAATTATGCTAAAACAAAGGTTTCCTAAAATATAATGCTTGGCACATTTTAGATTACCTTAAATATTAGTATGAGTTTGAACTCTACAAATTACCAATGGTTTAGAGCATTTGGAAATGTATTGAGCCAAAATGGCAGAACAGACACTCCAGTACACTATGGTGGTCATACACCTCTCTTCACAGCCCCCGTCCCCCACTTTTTCCCTAATGATATCATTATAACATATTTAGGTAAAGGATAAAACCCACTGCTCTAGGAAGAAGGGTAAATCTCAATAGAATAAATTATCATTTCACTAAACCTGTCATAGAAACTCATTTTCATTAGCTGTGATTGGTGTATGAGTGAGCAAATGACACCACTCTGGACAAAGAGATGTAAGAAATCTACTGGGATAAAACTGAGGCTTTCATACCTGAATAACAAAACAAAATAAAACAATACCCTTCAACTCTACCTAAGGAAAGGTCTTCAACCTTTCCCTTATTCCTGCCTTGAGTATGGCCAAGAATTTTGAAACTGAAAATTAGAAATAACTTGAATTGATGGCATCTTTGGGAAGCTGAACTAGCACAAATAATACACCCGGATTCCATATTTATGAGGGAAAAAATGTTCTTTAATTTAAGCTATTTTTATTACTTAATAGTTTAATAGATAAAGGAATTTAGTTAGTTAAAGCTGAATCCATTCCTAAGCAATATATAGAGGGAAAAGAAAGGCTAATGATAACAGTTTTCTCACAAGACTAAAATTTTGTTTTGAATATCAACGATTTTTGGAATATCTAATTCAGATGGTTCAGGGTCCTGAGGATCCAATTTAGAGATCTTCTCAGGGATGGAAGGAAGACTGAGTAAGCTGCAAAATCCATGAAATGCTCACCCTTATCCCCACTTAAACAGAGCCGCCTGGCTGATTCTAAATGTGATTTCCAGTAAGAACAATGTTCTACTTCAACAACATTTGAAGGTAACTAATGTGAATCTTATTCCTCAGAGTTATATAAATTGCTATTTAAAATATTAACCATATTGATTTTTTAATTAAAGTTTATTTTGCATTTCTCTGTCAGAAACTTCTAATTTTTCCCCCTCTGTTAGAAATTTCTATCTATTCTTAGGTTAAAAGGTTAGATGACAGCAGAAATTTCAACCTAATTGTAGATAATATTATTTATGGCATTTATGAAGCTCAGAAGCAATAAACTAGGGAGTTTTGGCAATTTTCCAGGGAAGAATTATTGAAATTTAAAAACAGATTGATACATTAAACGTAAAAATTTGTTGTTGTTTTCTTTTGTAGCTTATAGTTTTGCACATTCTATTCTTGGTAGAAAATGACTTATAAATTAAAACTAGCACCTGATAGTCAAATAAAATAGTGATGAAACTTAGAACAAAAGGTTCATCATTTTAATTCTCCTTTTACTGGTATTAAATATTAAATTATTTTTTACAAACAGCAATTTTTGTGAGATTAGGCTAATTTCAGGATTTAATGTTAAATATTACCTTTTATTCTGAACAAATCTACCTTTTGATTTTTTTAAAGTTTATTTACTTATTTTAAGAGAGAGAAAGAGAGAAGGCACATGCATAAGCATGAGCACTGGGGTGTAGGGGCAGTGAGGGAGGAGAGAGAGAATTCTAAGCAGTCTCTGCATGCTGTCAGAGAAAAGCTCAATGTGGGGCTCAAACTCATGAAACATGAGATCATGACCTGAGCCAAAATCAAGAGTGGAACTGAGTCATCCAGGTGCCCCTCGCTTTCAATTTTTTTTTTTATTTGAAAGTAATTTAAACTTAGAAAAAAAAAGTTGAAATTTATTTCCATATCTCATTGCATCTTAAGGATTTAGATAAAAATGAATACAAAATACAGTGTCGAAGTTATTTTAACTGATGTTAAAGGAATGTTCAAAAAATGAGTCCTTAGAAATCACAAAAAAAAGTAATTAGGTATTCAGACATAGGTGGTAGGCCTTTGGGAATGTCTAGCATTGTTTATATAGAGGTGATATGCATAGTCAAATACAGTGGTTTTTTTCTAATAGACTTTATTTTTTTTAAGGCCTAAATATTTTATTTATTTATTTATTTTTTAAATATATGAAATTTATTGTCAAATTGGTTTCCATACAACACCCAGTACTCATCCCAACAGGTGCCCTCCTCAATGCCCATCACCCAGCCTCCCCACCCTCCCACCCCCCCATCAACCCTCAGTTTGTTCTCAGTTTTTAAGAGTCTCTTATGCTTTGGCTCTCTCCCACTCTACCCTCTCTTTTTTCCCCTTCCCCTCCCCCATGGGTTCCTGTTAAGTTTCTCAGGATCCACATAACCCAAAATGGATAAAGGACCTGAATGTGAGACAGGAAACCATCAAAACCCTAGAGGAGAAAACAGGAAAAGACCTCTCTGACCTCAGCCATAGCGATTTCTTACTAGACTTTATTTTTTTTTTTAATTTTTTTTTTTAACGTTTATTTATTTTTGGGACAGAGAAAGACAGAGCATGAACCAGGGAGGGGCAGAGAGAGAGGGAGACACAGAATCGGAAGCAGGCTCCAGGCTCTGAGCCATCAGCCCAGAGCCCGACGGGGGGCTCGAACTCACGGACCGCGAGATCATGACCTGAGCTGAAGTCGGACGCTTAACCGACTGAGCCACCCAGGCGCCCCTAGACTTTATTTTTTTTAAGTAGTTTAAAGTTCACAACAAAACTGAGCAGAAAGTACAGACAGTTCTCATATACACACCCGGTCTCACATGTGCATAATATCCCCCCCTTAAAAGTTCCTCACCAGGGTGATACATTTGTTACAATTGATGAAGGAACATTGGCACAACATTATGATCCAAAGTCCATAGTTTACATTAGAGTTCACTTTTGGTGTTGGACCTTTTATTGTTTTGACAAATAATGATGTGTATCCTCCAGTATATTATCATACACATTATACAAACAGATAAACACAGATCGAAAGACGTGGAGGCCTGAATATTGATCCAGTAAATCTAACCGGCCAAGAAATTTAATCCGTATAACTATATTTGGAAAAATCCACATATTTTAAATATTAGTTTTCACTTATTAATTAGTTATTAATTAATAAGTTGAACTAATTCTTGTGAAGCTGTATTTAAGTTTTTGTTGAGATAAAATAACATTCCATAAAATCCTTCTTTTTTGAAATGAACAACTTATTGCTTTTTTAGTCAGTTCATAGTTTTACAACCATCACCACTAATTCTAGAACATTTTGATCACCCCAAAAAGAAACCTAGTTCCAATTGGTAGGGACCCCTACCGGGCCCTGCTAAGGTATAAGGGCACTCCCCCTAGGCTCTGGTAAAGATTAATCAGCTTTCTGTCTCTAAGATTTTTCTTTTGTGGATATTTCATATAAATGGAATCAAACAACATATGGCCTCTTATGTCTGTCCTCCGTCACTTTGCATAATGTAGTCAAAGTATATCAATTTTGTAGCATGTACCCATAACTTTATTCCCTTTTGTGGATGAAAAATATTCCATTGTTATGCATATATCACATTTTGTTTATCTATTCATCAATTGATGGGCATTTGAGTTGTTCTTCCACATTATGGCTATTATGAATATTGCTGTTGTGAACATTTATGTAAAAGTTTTTGTGTAAACATATGTCTTTAATTCTCTTGGCTATATACCTGGAAGTGGAATTGCTGGGTTATATAGGAAGGCAACGTTCATTTTAGGAACTGCCAAACTAGTCAACAAAGCAATTGCGAAGTTTTACATGCCTACCAACAAAGCATGAGGGTTTCAGTTTCTCTACCTCCTCACCAATACTTGATGTTGTTCATCTCTTTATTTTATAGTTATCACGATAAGTGTGAAGTGATATGTCATTATGATTTTGGCTTCATTTTCCTAATGACAAATGATGAAAAGCATCTTTTCATGTACTTATTGGCCATTGAATATCTCCTTGGATAAAATGTCAGTTCAAATACTTTGTCCATTTTTGATTGGGTTATGTATCTTCTTAATGTTGAGTTGCAGATTTTTTATATTTTCTTGATACAAGTCCCTCATGAGATAGATAATTCACAAGTAATTTCTCCTGTGATTTTCTGGATTTTTTCCTTTGAAACACAATTTTTTTTTTAATTTATGAAGTAAATTTATCTATTTTTTTCTTCTGCTGCATGTACCTTTAGTGCCATATACAAGAAACCATTGCCTTACCAAGGTCATTAAAATTTGCCTATATGTTTTCTTCTAAGTGTTTGTAACAATAGAACTCTTTAAGTTCTTGTTCTATGTTAATTGTTATAGGTGGTGTGATGTATTGGTCCAAACTTATTCTTAGTATTGGATATCCAATTTTCACAGCATCACCCTTTGTAAATACTGTACTTTCCTTGTTGAATTGTCCTGGCACCAGTGTGAAAATTAAATTGGCTCTAACTGTAAGCATTTCTTTCTGAATTCTCAATTCTATTCACTTGATCTATATAGATATCTTTATTCCACCATCACATTGTCTTGATTATTATAGCTTTATGGTAAGTTTTTAAAGTTAAGAAGTATTGGTCCTTGGGGTGCCTGGGTGACTCAGACGGTTGAGCATCCGACTTCAGCTCAGGTCATGGTCTCACAGCTCATGAGTTCGAGCCCTGCGTTGGGCTCTGTGTTAACAGCTCAGAGCCTGGAGCCTGCTTCTGATTCTGTGTCTCCCTCTCTCTCTGCCCCTAACCCACTCGCATTCTGCCTCTGTCTCTCTCAAAAATAAATAAACATTAAAAAAAATTTTTTAAAGAAGTATTGGTTTTCCAACTTTATTCTTTTTCAATATTGTGCTATTTTGTGTCCCTTGCACTTCCATATGAATATTAGGAGCAGCTTATTTATATTATATTTGGCAATATAAATAATGAGTCTTCTAATTCATGAGCACAGGATGACTTTACTTTTATTTGGATATTTTCTTTTCTTACAAAGACATTTTATAGTTTTCAGTGTACAAGTTGTGTACTTCTTTAAACTTATTCCTAAATAATGTACTTTTTGATGCTATTGTAAATGGAACTGTTTTCTTAATTTCATTTTTAGATTGTTTATTGCTAGTGTTTAGATATATAATGAATTTTTTATTGACCTTGTTTCTACAAATTAACTTATTTGTTTATTAGATCAAATAGCTGCCTGTGGATTTCTTAAGGTATTTTATATACAAGATTATGTCATCTGTGACTAGAAATAGTTTTGCTTCTTTATTTGAAACTGGTTTTCTTTTATTTATTTTTCTTGCCTAAGCTCTCTAGCTAGCGTCTTCAGCACAATGTTGAATAGAAGTACCAAGAACAGATCTTATTTTCTTGTTTCTGACCTAAGAAGGTAATCTTTCAGTGTCACAATTAAGTATAATGTTAGTTGTGAGTTTTTCATGGATTACTTCTATCAGATTGAAGAAGTTCTCTTCTATTACTAGTTTTTGAGTAGTTTAATCATGAAATGTTGTTAGAAAATTTCAAATGCTTTTTCTGTGTCACTTGAAATGATCATGTGATTTCTGTCTTTTAACAATTAATGTGGTGCATATATTAATTGATTTTCCAATGTTAAATCAACTTTACATTCTTGATTAAATCTTTCTTGAGCATGGTATATAATCCTTATTATAAATTACTGGATTCAGTTTGCTAGTCTTTGTTGAAGATTTCTGCATCTATATTAATAAGAGATTTTGGTCTGTACTTTCCTGTGATGATTTGATTTTGGCATACTGTTATAATGACTCATAAAATGATTTGGAAAGTGCTCTCTGTTCTTTTTTTTTAGAAGTGTTTTTAAAAGATTGGTGTTGGGGCGCCTGGGTGGCGCAGTCGGTTAAGCCTCCGACTTCAGCCAGGTCACGATCTCGCAGTCCGTGAGTTTGAGCCCCACGTCAGGCTCTGGGCTGATGGCTCAGAGCCTGGAGCCTGTTTCCGATTCTGTGTCTCCCTCTCTCTCTGCCCCTCCCCCGTTCATGCTCTGCCTCTCTCTGTCCCAAAAAAAAAATAAATGTTGAAAAAAAATTTTTTTTTAAAGATTGGTGTTAACTTCTTAAATATTTGGTAGCATTTAGCAGTGAACCCATATTTTCCTCAGTTTTCTTCAAGTTATTAATTTGATATATTTGTCTATAAGCCTATTCATATTTCCTATTTATTCTATTCCTATTCTATTCTATTCCTATTTGTCCAGTAATTTGTGTCTTTTAAGACATTTATCTATTCCATCTAAGCTATCTAATTTTTTCATGGTATTCCTATATGATGCTTTTTTATTTCTATAAAATAAGGAGTGATATCTCTTCATTTATTTTCAATTTTAGTGGTTTGACTTTCTCTTATGTTTCATTAATTAGAATAGGTAAATATTTGTCAATTTTGTTGTTCTTTTTAAAGAACCAAATTTGGTTTCATTGATTTTCCCCCTATGTTCTATTTCATAAGTTTTTGCTCAAATCTTTATGACTCTTTGTTCTACTTGCTTTGGGTTCAGATTATTCTTCCTCTTCTAGTTTCTTAATTTAGAATGTTATGTTATTGGCTTGAGCTTTTTTCCTTCTATTTATTTATTTAGAGTGAGCAGGGGAGGGGCAGAGAAAGAGGAAGAGAGAGAGAATCCCAAGCAGGCTCAACACTGTTAGCCTAGAGCCCAGTGTGGAGCTCGAACTCATAAACCATGCATGAGATCATGACCTGAGTCAAAACCAAGAGTCGGACATTTAACCTACTGAGCCACACAGGCACCCCTCCTACTTTTTTAAATAGATATTTTCACTGTTTGGCTGTATATTATGTACTTTAAAAACAGCAATTTTGGTTATTATACAAAATAAAACAATCAGTTCTTAAAGCAATTTGTTTACAGAGATTTGGTCAAATATGTCTTTTATAACTCATACCTTCCACAGAATAATTTGATATATGTGCATGTGTCTCGGAAACCATATTCTTATAGTTTTGCATGCTTCCTAAAATAAAGCTAATATGGATAATAAAAATATCAGGAACTTAGAACAAATTAGGTCAACGTTTACTTTTATTCACTGTGTAACTGTAGTCAAATCAGTTAACCATTCTGATCCAAGTATTGATACGTAGATTATTATTACGCCAACAGTTTCAGGTGCAGTGCCAGTCATGTAGGGTTTCAATGACTGACTACATCGTGTATTGTTTGTTCTCCTCTAACACTCTGGGATCAGGATCTGGTACTGTCAACAGGATTTCCAGAATTTGGAATTAGGACAATGAGAGGAATTTGGGACTTAAACATACCTTTTACCTATTTTGTAAATTTGCTTAACATCTGTTTAGTTATGATTTTCAGGATTTATTAATGATTCATTTCTGATATGGTCTTTAAATGTAAATCAAGCGCATCAATGTAAATACACTGAGCCCTACTGAAGAGGAAACTTTAAAATGGCTAAGATGGTAAGTTTTGCTATGTACATTTTACCACAATTAAAAAGAAAACACTGGTAAAAACTAGGCATTTATACCTATAAATTGACGTTAGTGCACTTTTTCATTGCATTTAGTATATAGTAGGTGTGATTTCCTTTTTATTCATTTCACTATTTTTTAACACTTCCTCGCAGTATTTTCTTCAACACAATGTTTTTTTAGGACTAAGATGTTTACTTTTCACATATTTGCTAAGTTTCAAATTGTCTGGTATTGATTTATTAATTTTTTTAATATTTATTTTTTTTTATTTTGAGAGGGAGAGAGAGAGCATGAGCAGGGAATGGGCAGAGAGAGGAGAGAGAGAATCCCAAACAGGCTCCATATGCTGTCAGCATGGAGCCCGATGTGTGGATTGATCCCATGAACTGTGAGATCAAGACCTGACCCAAAATCAAGAGTCAGTCACTTAACTGACTGAGCCATCCAGGTGCCCCTCCTGTATTGATTTATAATTTCATTCCATTGTGATCAGAGTAGATACATTTTATGGTCGCAATTCCTTTCAAGTTAGTTGAGACTTTTTAAATGGCCTAACATATGGTCTATCTTGGCAAATATTCCATGTATACTAGAGAAGAATGTGTAGTTTGCTGTTATAAATTGGAATGTTCTATAGAAGTTTGTTATATTTGCTTATCTTCAGGTCTACTCTTTTCTTATTGATCTTTTTTATTGTTGATTTGTCCTGTTTTGAAAGTGGGATATTAAGTTTCCAAGTGGTATTGTTAAATCTTCTAATTCGTTCTTCAAATTCAATAAACTTTTTAAGACTTTACTTTTGAGGAAAAATTTTAGGCTTATAAGAAAATTTAGACGGAGGTGTCCAGATTTCCCATACATCTACTCACACACATATATAACCTCCCCCATTATCAATATCACTTGCCAAAATGGTACATTTTTTACCAAGGTTGAACCTACATTGACATATGATAATCACAAAGTCCATAGTACATTTCAGTTCACTCTTGGTGTTGTATATTCTATGGCTTTGAACTAATGTATAATAACACATATTCATTATTGTAATATACAGAATATTTTTTCTGCCCTAAAAATCTTCTGTGCTCTGCCTGTTCATCTATACCTTACCTAGCTCTGACACCTACTGATCATTTTATTGACTCCATAGTTTTACTTTTTTTTCAGAATGACATGTAGTTAGAATCATGCAGTATGTAGCCTTCTCAGATCAACTTCTTTCATTTAGTAATATTAAGTTTAAGTTTCTTCCATGTTTCATTTAAGTTTCCCCCATGTCCTTTCATGGCTTGATAGTATATTTCTCTTTAGTTCTGAATAATATTTCATTGTCTGGATATACTACAGTTTATTTATCCATTCACTTATTGAAGGACATCTTGGTTGCTTCAAAGTTTTGGCAAGTATGAAGAAAACTGTGATAAACATTCCCACACACATTTTTGTGTGGACACACATTTCCAACTCCTTTGCATAAATACCAAAGAGTGCAATCACTGGATCATATGGTAATAGCATGTTTATTTTGCAAAAAATTGATAAATTGTCTTCCAGTGTGTCTGTACTATTTTGCACTTCCACCAATGAAAGAGAATTGCTATTTCTCCAAATTCTGCAGAATTTGGTGTTGTCAGTGTTCTGGATTTTGGCCATTCTAGTAGGCATACGGGGGTATTATTTTAATTTGCATTTCCCTGATGACATATGATGTGGGACATTTTTTCATATGTTTATTTGCCGTGTGTGTACCTTCTTTGCTGAGGTGATTTTTAAGGTCTTTGACTCATTTTATAATCAGGTTGTTTTCTTATAGTTTAGCTTTGAGAGTTCTTTGTACATTTTGGATAATAGTCTTTAATCAGATGAGTCTTCATAAATATTTTTTCCCAGTCTGTGTCTTGTTTTCTAATTCTTTTAAGAGTGTCCTTGTGGAGCAGAAGCTTTTAAATGAAGTCCAGCTTCAATTAACATTAATCAATTATTTCTTTCATAGATTGTGCCTTTGTTGTTGTATATAAAAAGACAGCACTATCCCCAAGGTCATCTAGATTCTCCTCATGTTTTCTTCTAGGAGTTTTATAGTTTTGCATTTTATATTTTGGTGTATAATCTATTTTGAGTCAATTTTTGTGAGAGGTGTAAGGTCTGCATCTAGATTCTTTTTTTTTTTTTTTTGCATATAAATATTCAGTTGTTCCAGCACCATTAATTAAAGAAACTAATTATTTTTGCTAATATTTTGCTGAGGAGTTTTGCAACTATGTTCATGAGAGACATTGGTCCACAGATTTCTTTCCTTATAATCCCTTTTCTTGTAATGTCTGGTTTTTGCATTAGGGTAATGCTGACCTCACAAAATGAGTTAAGTATTCTCTCTGCTTCTGTACTTGGAAAGAAATTGTAGAAAATTGACAATTTCTTCCTTAAATGTTCTGTAATTTGCCAATGAACACATCTGGGTTTGGTGCTTTCTGTTTGGGAAAGTTGTTAATTATTAGTTCAATTCATTTCATAGATATAGGCCTATTCAGATTATTTATTTCTTCTTCTACAAGTTTCGGTTTTTATTTCTTTCAAGGGATTGTTCCATTCCATCTAGGTAATCAAATTTTGGGGTACTGAATTGTTCATACTATTCCTTTTTTATCCTTTTAATTTCTATGGAATCTGTAGGGATATCACTTCTTTTATTTCTGATATCAGTAATTTGTGTTTTCTCTCTTTTTTTTCTTAATTAGCCTGGCTAGCACATCATCAATTTTATTGATCTTTTTAAATAATAACTTCTGGTTTCATTGATTTTTTCCTTATTGATTTTCTGTTTTTAATTTCATTGAATTCTCTATTTTTTTTTTTTTATTTTTTTTTTTAAATTTTTTTTTTTTTTTTTTAACGTTTTATTTATTTTTGAGACAGAGACAGAGCATGAACAGGGGAGGGGCAGAGAGAGAGGGAGACACAGAATCGGAAACAGGCTCCAGGCTCTGAGCCATCAGCCCAGAGCCCGACGCGGGGCTCGAACTCACGGACCGCGAGATCGTGACCTGGCTGAAGTCGGACGCTTAACCGACTGCGCCACCCAGGCGCCCCTGAATTCTCTATTTTTATTCTTGAATTTTTATCATTTCTTCTGCTTATTTTGGATTTAATTTTCTCTCCTTTTTAAATTTTGTCAGATGGAAATTACATGGTTAATTTTAGATCTTTCTTCCTTTTTCAATATATGCATTCAATGTTATAAATTTTTCTCCACTACATTTTCTGTATCCCACAGATTTTGATAAATTGTTTTTCATTTTCATTTAGGTCAAAATATATTTTTATTTCTTGAGATTTCTTTTTTGACTCGTGTTATTTGTATAAGTGGTTGCTTTGTTTCTAAGTACTTCGGGATTTTCCAGTTATCTTCCTGTTATTGATTTCTAGTTTAATTCCATTGTGGTTTGAGAACAGACATTGTATGATTTCTATTCTTTTAAATTTGTTAAGGTGTACTTTATGGCTCAGAATGTAGTCTGCCTTGGTGAATATTTCATGTGAGTCTGAAATAAATATGTATTCTATTGTTGTTAGATGAAGTGGTCTACAGATGTCCATTATATCTAGTTGATTAATGGTGTTGTCGAGTTCAACTATGTGCTGAGTGATTTTCTGCCTGTTGGATCTGTCCATTTCTGAGAGAGAGGTGTTGACATCTCCACATATGATAGTGGATTCTCATCTATTTCTCTTTGCAGTTCTAGCAGTCTTTGCTTCACATGATTTGACACTCCATTGTTAGTCATATATACATTAAAAATTGTTGTATCTTCTTGGAGGACTGATTATTTTATCCATATACAATGCTTTTATTTATTCCTGACAGTTTTCCTTAACTTGAAGTCTGCTTTGTCTGAAATGAATATAATTATTCCTGCTTTCTTTTGGTTAGTATTATCATGTAGATTTTTCTCTATCCATTTCCTTTTAATCTATTTCTACCTTTATATTTAAGTGGGTTTCTCATAGACAATATATAGCTGGGTCATGTTTTTGATCTGCTTTGACAATCTCTGTTTTTTGATAGGTGCATTTAGACAGTTAACACTCAAAGCGATTATTAATATATTTGAAGAATTTTTTTTTTAATGTTTACTTATTTTTGGGAGAGAGAGAGGGACACAGCAAGGGAGGGACAGAGAGAAAAAGAGACAGAGGATATGAAGTGGGCTCTGTGCCAACAAGAGAGAGCCCGATAGGGTAGGGATCAAACTCACGAACCATGAGATCATGACCTGGGATGAAGTCGGACGCTTAACCAGCTGAGCCACCCAGATGCCCCGATTATTAATATATTTGGATTAATATCTACCATCCACTACTATTTTCTATTTATTGCCCTTATTCTGTTCCTATTTTTCTACTCTTTTTTTTTTTGCTTTCTGTGGCTTTAATTAAACATTTCATATAACTGCATTTTCTCTCTTAGTATATCAGTTATACTTTTTTTTAAGTGATTGCCCTAGAGTTTATAATATCATTTACAACAAATTCAAGTCTCCTTTCAGATAACACTCTATTACTTCATGGAAAGTGTAAATACCTTATAATAATAAAGTAATCCTAATTCCCTCCTCCCATCCCTTGTATCATTGCTGTCATTCATTTCACTTATGTATATGTAAGCATATACCTAATGTATATATGATATATTCATAAGTATACATAATCGAATACATGGTTGCTATTTTTAACAAACTGTTAACTATTATATCATTTCAGAATAAGAATATGTGTTTTAGTTTACCTACATGTATTCCTTCTTCCATGTTCTTCCTTCTTTATGTAGATCCAAGTTTATGACCCATATGGTATTTTTTTTCTCTAAAGAACTTCTTTCAACTTTTCTTGCAAGGCAGATCTACTGGCAACAAATTGCTTCTGTTTGTGTTTGCCTGAGAAAGTCTTTATCACTTCTTTATTTTTTTTAATTAAGATATAATTGATATAGAACATTATATTAATTTCAAGTGTACAACATGATGATTTGATGTTTGTGTATGTTGCAAAATAATCACCACAATAAGTCCACTTAACATGCATCACCACATACCGTTAACATTTCTTTTCCTTGTGATGGGAAAGTTTAAGATTTACTCTCTTAGTAATCTTCATGTATATAACACTGTCATACTGTAATATTAAACTATAGTCACCATGTTGCACACACATTACATCACCAAGACTTATTTATTTTATAACTAGAAGTTTGTGTATTTTAAACCCTTTCATTATTTTCACCCTCCCCCCACTAACTGTCTCCCTCACATTCAAAGGGTAATTCTACAGGATACAAAAGTCTGGGTAAGTGGGGTTTTCCCCCTTAACATTTTAAACATTTCACCTCTCCTCTCACATTTCATGGTTTCTGAGAAGTTGGATGCAATTTTTATCTTTATTCCTCTATAGATAGGGTTATTTTTTTTTTCTTCTGGATTCTTTCAGGATTTTTTTCTTTATCTTTGATTTTCTGTAGTTTGAAAATGATATGCCTAAGCATAGGGCTTTTTTTTTTTTATCCTTCAGCAAATTCTCTGAGCTTCTTGAATCTGTGATGTGGTGTCTGACATTAATTTGGGGAAATTCTCATCCATTATCATTTCAAATATTTCTTCTGTCTCTTTCTTACTTTCTTCCCCTTCTGGTATTCTCATTACATATATGTAACACCTTTTTATGGTTGTCCCACAGTTCTTGGATATTCTGTTCTATGTTTTTCAGTCTTTGTTCTCTTTCCTTTTCACTTGTCAAGGATTCAATTGATGTATCTTGTAGTGTTGAGATTCTTTCCTCAGCTGTATTCAGTCTACTAACAAGCCCATCAAAGGCATTCTTCATTTCTGTTACAGTGCTTTTTATCTCTAGTCTTTTATTTTTCCTTTGGTTCTTTCTCGGGATTTCTATCTCTCTACTTACGTTACCCATCTGTGCCTGCCTGCTGTCTGTTTTAGCATATTAGCCTTAATTGTTTTAAGCTCCTGGTCTGATAATTCCAACATCCCTCCACGTCTGGTTCTGATACTTGCTCTTTCTCCCCAAACTGTGTGTTGTGTTTTGTTTCGTTTTGTTTTGTTTTGTTTTGTTTTGTTTTGTTTTGTTTTCCTTTTGGTATGCCTTGAAACTTTTCTTGATGATCAGACATGATGTACTTGGTAAAAGGAACAGCTGTAAATAAGCCTTTAATAATGTGATGGTGAAATGTGGGGAATGGGAAGCATTCTTTATTGTAACTAGGTTTCAGTCTTTTGATTTTAGGTCTCAGCCTAGGTCTCTGGACTGTGAACTTCACAAGAATTTCTCAGGTTTTTTTTTTTTTTTTTCTCACTGCTCAATTGAGAAGGGTGGCTAGAATGGGCTACAGTTGGGTATTTCTTTTCTCCCATATGGAAGAAGAATCACCTAGAATAGGGTAATGCCCTTTCCCATGTCAGTTAGGCTCTGATAATACCCAGCTGGTTAAGTTCTAGTTAACTAGTTTCCTCTGAGGTCAGGCTTTATTAAGAGGAACAGAGTACTCTGGTGTATTTCACAGTGGTTTCTCTGTCCTCTCCTTGTCAGAAGCCTGAGGGGACCTTCTCCAGTATTCACTGTGGGAAACTGGCTGGCTTCCTGAGGCAGTCTCATAGTGACATGGAGGTCCTCCTGTTAGTCAATCATTCTGGTATCTGTAACCCTCACTGTTGAGCCTCCAGCAATTCATCAGTTACAGTCTAGGATTTCCTACCCCGGCACTGATTCCCATTGTGGTTTCTGCTCCTGAGTCTCTTGCTCTGGTAAGTTTGTTTTATTTTGTTTTGTTGGGTTTTGTTGTTGTTGTTGTTGTTGTTTCCCAGTATTTGCTTGTCAGTCTCCCCACTTCTTCGGGCTGCAGATTACCCTGTGTCCTCCTCTCTTTTAAGGATCCAAGAAGAGTTGTTGATTTTTCAGCCTGTTCAGCTTTTTAGTTGTTGGGACAGGGTGGTGACTTTCAAACTCTGTACAGGCAGAAGAAACTGGACGTCCTGTGACAGTTTTTGCTTCCTGTATCGTAGGGCTACTTTGCCAGGTGCTGTATTAGTTTTCTAGGTCTGCCATAACAAAGTATCTCAAAGTGAGTGGGTAAAATGGCAGTCATCGATTGTGACACAGTTCTGGTGGCTACAAGTCTGAAATCAAGGTATGGGCTGAAACCCATTGGGGAAATTCCTTCCTTGCCTCTTCTAGCTTCTAGTGCTTTGCAATGCTTGACATTCCTTAGCTTTCAGCTGCAGCACTTCTGTCTTTGCCTTTGTCACTGCATGGCATCCCCCCCCCACCTGGTCGGTATCTCTGTGTCGTCTTATGAGGATGCCAGCCATATTCGATTACAGGCTCGCCCTCCTAGAATATGACCTCATCTCAGTTAATTACATCTGCAATGATTCTGTTTTCAAATAAGGTCACATTAAGAGAACTGAAGGTTAGGACTTCAAATATTATTTGAGGGGATACAATTCAATCCATAACAGGGGCGTGCTGGAAGAGGGGATGAACAAGTACAAAGTCAAAGTTCTTGCTGTTCTTACTGAGATTCTATGGTTTTTTTTTTAAAACAATGAATGTATCCCAGAATGCTGAAATACTTTAATTTATAGAGTTATGAAAATGTTGATTCTTGACAAATGTTGCCAATGTTCTCATTGCTTTTATGTAGAAGTTTTCAGAACACCTTACACTACCTTTCTGGCACAAACAATCTCCTAATGTTTTTAAATGTGTGACAAGGCTCCAGACTGTTTTGGCTCAAATTGTGCTCTGAAATATCTTAGCTATATGTCCTTGGGCAAGTTTGTTTTCTTTTAACTCACTATATGAATTTATTCATTTACAACAGGTAGATGATAGTATTGCATCATATAGTTGTTACAATGATAAAATATGAGGATAATACAAGGAAGCATATAAATGTGTCACAGATAGAAAGCACAAATAAATGTAATTTATCTACTGTTATTCTGTAAACACTGGTTAAGTATATGCAACACAGAGACAGAAACAAATTTATAATCTTTACTATTAGAGTTTATTTTCTATCTTTTGATATATTAGATCATCCTCCTAAAATATTAGTATCTCTTCTGGAATAAAATAGTGACTGTTTCAAATCACCACTTTTGCTGACCATATGCTTGTTAAATGTGTCATCT
Source organism: Leopardus geoffroyi (assembly GCF_018350155.1). Lineage (NCBI taxonomy): Eukaryota > Metazoa > Chordata > Mammalia > Carnivora > Felidae > Leopardus > Leopardus geoffroyi. The sequence continues at coordinate 50,650,741 of NC_059333.1, read as the reverse complement.
AGTTTTTAATGTAAATCCATATACAGATTGAATAAGGTAAGAATGAGTGGAGAAACAGATTCACTTCATAAGAAACTTCATTCAAGATTGACATCATTTCACATTGGAAATTTAGATATTTTGTTGAAGCAGATATCATTTTCCCTATCACCAGTCCTTTCTTATACAAAAATAACCAGACTGACAAAGAATATAAATAATGTGGGGGAAATAACAAATACTCTTTATAATTTTCTTATACCACTAGTACTACCCAAAATGATAAATTAGGTTAAAACTTTAAAAAAAAATAGTGATACCATGTTGCTTCCTTTTGTAAATGTACACATTAAATACTAATTTTATAAAATTTTAGAGGGATTGATATTACATTGTCTTTCCTCTTTCTAGTTATTTTTAGTGTGTGTGTGTGTGTATGTATATATATATATATATATATATATATATATATATATATATAAATTTATTTTAGAGTGAGAGAAAAAAGAGTGAGAGAAAGGGTCAGGAGACAGAGAGAGAGAGAGAGAGAGAGAGAGAATCTTAAGCAAACTCCACACTCAGAATGGAGCCTGACACAGAGCTCAATCCCATGACCCTGAGATCATGACCTGAGCTGAAATCCAGAGTCGGGGGCTCAACCAATTGAGCCACCCAGGTGCCCCTCCTCTTTCTAAGTTTTAAAAATATTCTTTAACCTTCAGTAACTAAAATTCTGGCAAGAAAAATATCAAACCTATTTAAAGTATGAAAATCTTGTGACTCAGAAAAAATGACATATGACCAATCAAAGTAAATTTAACTGGCGTAGGGAGCAGAGCTAAGGTTATCTTATTCTGATGGTCCAGGGAAGATGCCAAATTTGGATGTGGAGAGAATTATCAGGCTACCTGTTTTGTTCTATAGGCATTGTTCAGCCTGATTAACCTTTATGTTGATGTCATCAAGCCAGGTTTTTTTGCTCATACTGGTAAATGGGGTCAACTTTATTAAAACTTTATTAAAATATATTTGTTGGATTTTAAAATAAATGCATGGATGAATGAAAATAAGGACTTCCCTTCTTTTGTTTTTCCATGCATTTATCCACTGACCCTTCCACTCCAGATCTACTCCCATTGTCTCCTATATCCATCTGATTCAGAATGTTTCAACTAGTCTAACTTATTTTGGCTTTGCTCATACAAAATATCCCAAATGCTCTATTATCTACTTCTCCTTTTTCTCAGCTCACATCAAATATTTTTATATCTCAGTAACCACTAAACAGTGAGTGCCTTAAAAAAATATTATTATCAGCCTTTTTATTACAGGGTTTAGAATATAAAATGACTCTGAGAGTTAACAAATTTTGTTTAAAGTACCAGCTCTATTTCACAAAGTTCATACCTAGTGTATTCAGCTCACATAGGAGTAAATATAAACATAAAACTTGTCTTGATTTGGACTTTAAAGAAATGCCATAGAGTGGATAGCTTATAAACAACAAAAATGTATTTCTCACCATTCTGGAGGATGGAGGCCCAAGATGAGGGTGCTGGCATGATTGAATACTGGTGAGAGCCTTCTTTTGAGTTGCAGAGTGCCAGCTTCTCATTGTACTCTCATATGTAGAGAGCAGAGAAGGGAAACAAGCCCTCTGTGACTCAAAATCACAAAGTGCGGGGGTGAGTGGGTGACTCAGTCAGTTAAGCCTGGGACTCTTGGCTTAGGCTCAGGTATGATCTTGCAGTTTCGTGAATTTGAGCTGCAGCGCAGAGCCTGCTTGAGATTCTCTCCCCCCCCCCCCGCCCTTCCCCCACTCGCACTGTCCCTGTCTCTCTCAAATAAATAAAATAAAATTTTAAAAACTCATTAGGACTCCATCCTAAGGCCTTCCACAGGTGCCATCACCTCATACTATCACATCCTTGGACTGGGTTTCAACCTACGAATTTTGGGGGGACACAAATGTTCAGTTTGTCTGTAACAATATTATATATATGAAATCATATCACATGATATAATATTTTTGTTATGTATATTTGATGGCAAAACATATCATAATTAAGGTTTTATTTATGTTTGCAGCAGTTATAATCTTCATCTATGCACAGTATTGCAATTCATAGTTAGAATAGAGGCATGAAAATACCAAAATTTATATAAAGAATTAAAAAATGCCAATATATTTAGTTTTTATTAAAAGTTTTCAAATTTCATTACACACTTTAAACTTTTATTTAGCTGCTTATGTATGAAAGCACTTCATCAGTAATCACTTCAAATGTGCAAAGTATAATCATTAATTAGCTTTTCCTCACAAAAGCCTCAGTAAATGAGCCTTCTTCTTCCTCTTTTGTAAATTAAGAAATTCATCTCCAGGTGGGTTATGTTCTCATGACACCTTAACAGCTGTTATTTTTTTAATGCAGGAGTGTATTTTAATATTTTTTAATAATTGCCATAAATACGTACATTTTTTCAAAGGGAAAATGTTAATACCAGGAGGGATGGGTGCAGTGTTCAGTTTAACAATTGTGTATTAAAGACCTATTTTCTACTATTTGATTATCTTAATGTGTAACTGTAATTTTACCCATTTCCACATTTTCCTACATTCGTAAATAGTGTCTTTAACTAAGTTAGATGTGTAAACATGAGGTCAATTTTTGTGCTGGGCCTTAGTTTGTTTATATAAAGTTATATCAGTTGTAGAGAGTTGTTAAATAGAATTAATATAAAGTTCTTAAAATAATGGTGGATATCTATTAGATAATTTCCACTGGGTGAGTCTCTTACTCCACATCTCTTCAGCATTTCTATGTCCATCCATGTGATACTATCTAGGGAGGGACATAATAGTGCACCTGTGGCTTGAAGAAATTTAGTTATAAAAAGTAAACTCTTATAATATAGGTCCTTTTGTCTGGTTTTTGGCTAAAGGCTTGATCCTCAAAACACAGTTATATGTTTAAACTACTCATGACCAACTTGTATGCCTTCATGTGTTTCTCCTTTTGTCAAAATGCCTGTATAAATTGTTCTTCCGTCAAGTATCTAAATCCAACCCAATTCTCTTGGTCTCTGCAGATATATTACCATGTCCTTTCCAAAAATTTTTCAGATGACATAATATGAACTCCATTGACTTTCTACTCTTCAACTTCAGATTTTCTATCATTTCATCCTTCTTGTTTATGCACAGCTATGTTCTAGTCTGTTGAGTCCATTTGTATCTTTTTTCTAGATGAAGAAAAAAAATGTGCTTGCACTGTCAGTATAAGGCACAAAATCTCCTCTGATGAGAAATAATGATTCCATTCCACCAGTCAAGAATATGGAATGGAACAGGAAAGAGTAGGGATTTTTCTTAGTTATTCAGTGTGTAACTGAAAAAACAAAGTTCCAAAATGTTCTGCTTAGATGTTTTGCTCCGAATGATATACAGTGATGTCATAACTTGGCTGCTCCCTTTGTTCATGATTTTACCCAGGTAGGACAGATTTATGGCTGAGGTCGGAGCTATAAATTAAAGGCTGCCATGGTTAATCTGATAAATATTCCACAGAGCTGGCACAATCGTGTGCTTGTAAAGAGAAGCAATATTCTCCACTGTGTATGTATTTGTTCTGTGGACAGTGTGACTATATTCAAATGCTAATTGAGGAGATCTCTAAAATTGTAATCATGTGTAAAAATTCTTTTAAAATCTTCTATTTGGAAAGTACAGTTTGGCTAAATTATCATTTTTTCCATAGGGTGTGTACTGTAGAAAACACAGGCTAATTGGCCAGCAAAAATTTGGGCACGACCAGACTCAAAAAAATGAAATGAACTGATAGGCTGGCCTGCCAGCAATGTTGCAATTCTGACTAGCAGATGATCACTTGGCACCTTAGAACATGGGAATGATTGACTCTACATGACCAGCATTTCATAGACCCTAAGCTAGTGCAGGTAGAGGTGGGTAATTACCTCAGCCACCAAGGGGAAAAGAGGGAGCAGGTGTTAGGCTGCCAGCACAGCTCGGATTTCAACTCATTTCAAATATAAATGTAGCTGGTTGTAGGAGCCAAGAAATTTGGGTCAGTTGAGATTTTCACTGTCTCAATTTAGAGGATTATAATTGAGTTTTTGCCTCTCTGACCTGATTCTTTCTAATGCATTTCCCATATTGGTAACTTTAAAATTTAACTTTTCCCTAAGCTCTTTGTGTTCTCGCAGAGACCCTGAGAATAGAATTCACATGCTGTTTCAGTAACAACTGACAAATTTGTCTTTTGAGAGATTTACTCCATCAGCTTGCCTGACAGAAGAGCTGATCATAGAAAGGATAGGTTTGTCTGTTTCCTGGAGTTCCTTATGCTCCGCTATAGCTATAGAAGAACTGGAGGAGGGAAGGCAGAGCGAGTGGGTGACTGCAAAGTAAAGTGATTTTTGTTTTTAAGAGCAAATTGAAATGATAGGAAAAGAACCAATGTGGGGAAAAAGTGTTTTTTCTCTTAAATTTTCCAACTATTTTTTTAACAGTCAAGTATTAAAATGTGACCAATTCTATTTAGTACTCCACTTAGTACTCCACTTAGTACTCCACTTAGTACTCCACTTAGTACTCCACTTAGTACTCCACTTAGTACTCCACTTAGTACTCCACTTAGTACTCCACTTAGTACTCCACTTAGTACTCTATTTAGTAATTCTATTTAGTGACCTACTCTAGTAATTCTATTTAGTGACCTACTCTAGTAATTCTATTTAGTGACCTACTCTATTTAGTAATTCTATTGAGTGACCTACTCTATTTAGTCATTTTTAGTGATCTATGGTGCTCAGAGGCTACTGAGAACACTTTTTTTTTTCTATTGACATAGAGACATTCTAATGAGCACATTTCCTTCAAACTAACACACCTAGCTATCCTCAAGGGCAATCGAGGAATTTAGAACTGTTTATCCTATAATAAATGGCTGTGCTTCACAAAGTTCTGTGGTGTTTCAGCAGATATTTATCTTCTCACGTCAATTTCATCTAGGGCGTTTTCACTTCCCGTAACTGCTTTTTACAACTAATTCCTCCTTTCTGAACCCACCAGTTTGTTCCCCTTCAGTGTGCCCTGGCCTGGGAAAAGAGGGAATTGCCTTTTTAGAATTGTGTGCAGAGATCTTTTTGAAGATTTCATCTAAGAGTTAACCACAAAAACTTTTGCGCATCATTTTATTGCTAAGAGGTCATTTTTAAATTCTGGATTTCAGGCATATTCCAGATGGTCAAAGTTGTAGAATATCAAACCTTAGAAAAATGCAATCAATTCTTTTTTTTTTCCAGTTTGTGTACTTACTGTGTTCCTTTTTATTTAAAATATGAATATTTATTTAAATATTTCATTTGATATCATTTTGTGGTTGAAGTTTTCCTCATTCTCTGATTTAAAATTGATGTTTTATCTTCTAACTCCCACAGATCTAATCTGTTATGTTGGCTAGAGAACTGCCTGGCATTAATTTATGCATGAAAATTATTCTTCTTGAGTGGTATAAAATTTCCCTGAGCATCATTTTATGCATATACCTGATTATATTATGATTAAGGCTAACAGTTTTTTTAAATGTAGAATACATTAAATAGGACTTAGTCTAATTCATTTTTCATAATTTATAACCTCTAAATTCTCATAACATTTAATTTCTGTGACCATTTTTGGAACACAGTTGCTAACACAAGAGGAAATTCCTAGAATAAGAAAGTAGTGGAATTTAAAAAAGGTCTCAGAAAGTTCCAATATATTAAATTTCTAATTTGATGTATCATTATCAACACATTAACAAATCATTTCTGGGAATGTATTTAAAATTTTAACAGGGAGTATTTTCAGAAATTTTGTTATTGCATAGTAGCCTAACTACAAGCATTTGGGCCACACATTTTAATTTCAGCCTTGACTGCACCATTTATATCTTGTGTAATCTTGAGAACTTGAATTAATTCTCTAAGGGGCTGTTTCCTCCTCCATAAAATGGTGGTTATAATATTTCACTTATAGCATGATTTGTGTACAAACACCTAGCAACATACTAAGTAAATGGTGGATGCTTAATTAATTAAATTTTTATTTGGCTGTCTTAAGTTTTCTCTACTATTATTTAAGCTCTGTTTATATATTTTATGCTCAATGAATTTGGAAAACAATAGATTAACATTCCCCATAGTAACCCTTTAATGTCTACTAATTAAACTCAATTCTTCTTCAGCCATGATTTTCTTTACTTTTAATTTTTTATATGTCTCTTCACTATAACACTTTGGACAACACAAAATCAAGTGTACTTGTAGAATTTGGAGCAGGATATATAGATGTATAAACATAGGTGCTTCTATGGTCTCACATGTAAATAACAAATCCCTTAAATGTAAAGATGACAAATATGTTAATATGTGTGAAAGCTTATGACACAAAGCTTCCCAGATGGAGAACATTCACAAAAACTACCTTTTCCTTGTAAGTATGCATTGGAGCTGTGCGGCAGGCACTACACAAAACAGCCACTGAGAATTCCCTGTTCTAATGCATTTCCAGTTCCTCTGGTTTGTTCGGTGGCTTTCTGACATGATTTTGCAAGTATCATACACGCGCGCGTGCACACACACACACACACACACACAGTGTGTTATCTTAATGCTTTAAACTGGCTCAAGTGATTGGCCTCCCTTCACAGTTGTGATTTCTGCTTCCCTCCTGATGATGCTATTTTTGGCAGTTTTGGTTAAGTTACTCTTTTCCAGTCCAGGATTATCTATGCTCAACACACTCTAACCACTCACAAAATTGTTCAAGTGTTGGTAAGCACTAAGACCACATATTGTCTTTCTCAAATTCAGTTCCTGTATTCCTGGAGACCTAGTATTCATCTAGATGAGACCCTTTCAAGTGGCAAACCAGAATTCATACGTAGAATTTTGATGAGAATAATGACTAGTGTAGAAATTGTAATAAGAGCAATGGTGATAGGAACTGAAAATTGGCTTTTATGTTAGACCAACAATTAAAAAGGGGATATAAACACCCTTTTCAGGTATATAATGGGCTGCCATAAGGCATCAAGAAACAATAAACTTTCCTTTCTCTAATATCAGAAAATGGGATTAAGTCAAATGAATGAAAATAAAAGGGTTACAGGTTTTAAAAAAGCACAATATAAAAAATAATAGAAATTTAGTCAGGAAATTCTTGTTACTGAAAATATGAAGCAGAAGATTTCCAGTCTCCACCTTATGGAAATAAGGTATGGAAAACATACAGAGAGAATGAATGCCAAGAGCAGATTATTAGGATAATTGAAAATTAAGGTGCATCCAATGTGAACATTCTCCAATCCTAGTTGACTTTTTTTGAGAGAGAGCACAAAGAGACTTTTTCTAAGAAAATAGCACATGGACCCCATTTAGAATATGGAAAAGTTTAATTAATCAAAAAGTAATAAATCACAGTTATATATCAACCTAATGGTAGACTGTATAGAGGATAGGGATGAAATTCAGGATCCGACTCCTAAACAAAAAATAGAAGAGGATTACAACCACTTTTAAGGTTTGGATGATAAAGGCTCACCCTAAGAAGGAAATTTTATATTCGTTATAATAATGTCTGTATACTTGGTATTTTCTACCAGGTGAGTTTTGTTACTTGGCTGTGAACCTTCAGCCTTATCCTATGCTTACTCCTCCCATGATTAATGAAGGAAAGCAAGATAGAGTATTTGACATGATCCTGCCTCAGAAATAATTCCAGAAAATAAACCTCGTAGGAAAATAAACATAATTTGTACACCATTTGGAATTAGCAAATTACTAGCAAATCACACAGTCCACATCTGAAAATTTATACGTAAATCACTTAACTAGTGAAAATTTTTTTGTGAGATGTTAGTTTTTTATAAAAAATAAAACATTGCTATAAATTTTATATATAAAATCATAGACATTATTATTTTATAAGCCAGAACACTGATTAACTCTTGGAAATTGAACTAGAATAGCATTATAACTTAACACAGTACAGCCTGAGAGAGGCCAAGATTTGGAAGTAGACCTAGAGAATTTTCCAGTGCTGCCCAGCTGAGGTTTTAGCTGATAGGAAAAGCCTAGAGGAGACTGAGTGAGGAGGGGAATTTTGAGTTTTTCTGATCGGCTGAAAGTCTGGTGATTTCCCTTACACAACAACACTGTTCAGGAAAATGTCAACCACCTCCTTTGTATTTTAAGGACTAAGGGGTGTCCTAGGTTATTGAAAAGGAGACTGTCTACACAAATTAGTTCCAACTGGGTACAGACAGTTGCAGATCTGTTAGTAACAAATGGATTCTCTGTTGGGAGATTCTGGCAAAAGACACACTTTCAATCTATACCTACATACCTATCCTCTATCTATGTAAACTATCTACAATATATCTAGTAGCTGGCTACCTATATAGCAAAGTGTTCTGTTGTGTTCTCATAGCATAAATTTGTGGTTTATTTCCCATGAGATTCTGTGGTATTAACGTGTGGTACTTTCCATGCCATAGGAAAATGCACTTCTTACATCTCTGACATGGGAAGCCCAATCAATTGCCCAACCCAACTACTGTGTCCTAAAGTCCATCATTGTGTTCATGTTGAGGATACACTTCCCAAAGACTGCTGTCGGGCACTTACTGAGCACGGCAGGGATACTAAGGTGAACCTACTCCTGGGAGAGGAGAGACAGCTCTGATGACAGACCTTGGCTCTGCAAGGTCCCATCAGCCTTGCTGAATGTTCATAGATCTAAGTTACAGTCTAAGAAGCTTTTTTTTCCTTCCATCTGTCTTTCATAAGTCAGACCTGTGTTGCAGACAGATGGCTCCTGGTTCTGTTCCCTTTGTTTTCTGACCTGTTTTTTCCCTAATAAATCTTTTGGTGCTTACTCCCAACTTGGGGTCTGCTTCTTGAAGGATGAGACTAAAATAAGCAATGGATGATGAATTTCACTGAGGTGGAAGATGAGACAGGGTTGTAGGATGAAGTTGAATGAAAGATGGCTTTGAATTCCAGAAGGAAGGCTTTTGAAACTTAGAAAGGCCTTTGCATTCACTATGGATAACATCACGCTTGATGCCTACTCATTTGGGAGATCACAGAAACGTTGATATTCTTTCCTTTAAACTTCCTTAGTTGTGTAATGGAGATGTATTAAGTTAACTGCCTTGGCACACTGAGAATATTATGTGCATATGACACACGATAGTGTACATTTCTAGAAATTATGAATAGGGAGAGTGTGAATGCAAAGCTTTTATATGAGATATAATTCAGCCTTCCAAAGATTTGTTTTATTCTAAATATCAGAGATAAAGTATAGACCTTTTTTTTAAGCTAAGTGATAATCATTGTACATATTGTCCAGGAGTGAAGAAAGATTATAAAGAAAACATTATTAACCCCAGGTAGGCTATTATCATTGTTAGTGTTCTGAACAGTGGACGTATGCTTCCATTTGCTATAGCTATTTCTTTTCTCCATTAAAAAAAATATCCTATAAACTTTGATTTTATGCAGATGTAAATGCTAAAGTGGGGCAGGAAAAAGCAGTCATTCATCAACACATAGATTTTGAGATTTAATTACTTTTTAAATATTGCCCATAATTATTCTTCTGTTCCAGATGTCTAGTTTACCCTCTGGATACCCTGGAGATTTTTGCAACATTTATAGTAAATTGTAAAATTCTTGGATTAATATAGAGTTTGAAGAGTTTGTGAATTCATTTTGATGTATTTTCTAATGGCTTCTAGTTTTTAAATGATCAGTTAAGAATTTAGTGGCAAGAATTTAAAATTCTGGATTGACATCATTTGTGGGGAAAATGAAAGCATGTTATTTCATTATCAGAGATGCATTAAAAACAGCAAGCTGAATTTCTTACCTTGACAACTTAATGTCTATCTCTTAGCATACTTTTCATAAGAAGTGTGATAATCTGTTAATTACGAATCCTTAGATTCAACGTAAAGAAGCTCATGTAACAAAAGGCATATTAACATAGGGTGAAAAAAATAGTAAATGTTCTATATGCAATCTGAATTTCATATAATGAATGACATTATAATAAAAATCAAAGAAATACAGGCTCAAATCTGATGTCACCTAGATATTTCCATGGTATTAGTTTCCTCCAGTTTGTACATATTTCTGATTCAACTGTGTGTCTCCCAAAAATTTTACTTGAAAGTAAAGCTAAGACCTATCAAAACAAATATTTGAGGGGTGCCTGGGTGTCTCAGTTGGTTGAGCATCCAACTCTTGATTTCAGCTCAGGTCATGATCCCACAGTTTGTGGGATCCAGCCCTGTGTCAGGCTCTGCTGACAGAGCAGAGCTTGCTTGAGATACTCTCTCTCCCTCTCTCTCTACTCCTCCCCCCACTCATGTGTGTGCATGCGCACTCTCTCTCTCTCTCTTTCAAAAATAAATAGATTTAAAAAAACTATTTGAAATTTCTGAAGGGAATTAGCAAAATTCTTAGATGCTTTTCCAATATCTTGGTCAACTTGTATACTTACTGCTACAGGTGCTTACTAGAAGAACTGGTGGCACTTGACTTTGTGGTAGTACTTATGGAGTTTGCTCATTTCACTTAAATTCAAAATCTAGTAAAGAAAATATTAATGGGAATATAAAAGGAGAATGCAAGCAAATGGGAATTGTGAACAAGATTATGGCAGAAGAGCATAGGTAAATGTCTTACCAAATACAGGAAAGGGAATAAAGTGAGAGTAAGAAAGACCAAGCAGCCAGGGGCAGAGTTAACCAAGGTGAAAGGAGCATAACAGGAAAGAAAGCCAGAGAATTAACTAGCAACCAGATTATGGAGTGCCGTTTAGGTCATAAGAAGGATTTGTGGCTTTTCCTCAGTGATAAGAGAAGTCATTGGGAGATTTTGACCCGAAGACAAATATCAGGTTTACATTTGAAGAACACTATTCTGGTTGCTATAGTGAAGATAAACTGAAGAAACCAGTTAGAAAGTAAGAATTGCTGGTGGTTTCTATCAAACTGGTGACAGCAGTCAAATTTAAAAAGTGATGGAATGTTGAATAGAGGACTTTGTTTTTTAAAAGTTCGCATTAAGCCACTTTACTTTGACAAAAGATCTATATTCGTACCTGTTTTTGCTAACCAAAAGAAAGAGGATTTTTGCTTTCATGAAGACAGTTGAAAAGCAAAAATAGCATTCAGCATTTGTTCTGCAGCAAACCCCCAGCAGCAAGAGTGGCGCCACCCAGCTCCTTTCTCCGGAACTACACTTGGTATCTCAGCACCAATCTGCCATAGCTTTGAACTGTGTCTGTGAGCAGCTGTGCTGTGTCTCAATTTCTTTTGTGCACCTTTAGCAAGATGTGTCCTAAAGTATCAGAAAAGCCTAAGAGAGGTAATTTTGGGGTCTGGAAACACTTTAAAAAGTTCCATATAAATTAATGGTAACTGCTTCTTGCTTTATAGCATCATTTTGGTTTATGAAAAACTTTATAACAATGCTCTACTTGCGGCTAGCAGTGAAACTGTATATTACAAAGGTACAGCAGAGAGACTTTCTGACTGACCAGAGTGAGCTTCAAAATTTAGGGAGGACCTGAACTTGGTACCAATGTTTTGGCTTTAGCAACTAAAATAGAGTTACTGTTAACTGAGCTGGGAAAGATAGAAGAACTAAATTTTGGATATGCTAAGTCTGAGATCTCCATTGGACATCCAAACGGATGTTGAGTGAGCAATTGGATGCCTGATTCTGGAATTAAATGGTGATGTAAGAGCAGCAACAATCAGCATATAGGTGGTGTTTTAAAACATGAGACTGGATGAATTCATAGAGACAAGAGGTCCAAGGGCTGGGACCTGGAACAACCCAACTATTAGAGGTCTGGAGAAACTAACAAAAAGAGACTAAGAAAAATGTTCAGAAATGTAGGAGGAAATCCAGTGATTTTTCTGAAAGACCTAAAGAGGAAAGTATTTTATGGAGAAAATGATTACCAATGCCAAACATTGTTACTAGGTCAAATAAGATAACGTCTGGGAGACAACTACTAGATTTAAAATATACATGTTATTGGTGAACATATAATGGGTTACAAATCTTTTTTTAAGGGAGAAATTTCCATTACTAAAACATCAGTTTCTTAAGTTTTCATTTAGTGACTGTAAAAAGAATATAGGGGCTTACCCAACAGAAAAATAAAAGGCAAAATCAAATTTTGGCCTTTTATATAATACTTATACATGATCAAAATAAAAAATAATATAAAATAGAGAAGAGTGGACTAAAAAGAGAAAATACATAGTATTACTAATTTTTCCTGTATGGATATATATTTAAAATTGATTTTATACCCGCATGGTAACAATTTCAGAATGTCTCTATTTTGGCAAAGCTTACACCTGGAAAAAATGTGGGTTTTTTTTTTCTTCTTCAGTTATTTTACTGTGATGTGGAAGGCATTTTACCTATTACACTGGGCAGTTCAGAGGCATTCTGGAATCCTGTTTGTCACTGAGTATAAAAGGTCATCATGAATGTCATTTACTGATATTAAACACAGCAACATGGGCCATTGAAGAGAATAATCTCCTATTTAATTAGAGTAGGAGGATCTCTGGAACTATCAGCCAGCTGTCTGCTTCTAACTGTGATGTTAAGAGGAAACTGAATTGGAAGTATATGGACAATGTTAGAAATACCTAAGTAGCATTTAATAATCTAAAATTTAGAGATATTCAAAGTTTAAGGTCAAATTTCAGGAGTCACACACACACACACACACACACACACACACACACACACACCTTATATTCTACATTCATTTAAGCCTCTTAAAAACAGAAAAAGCTTAACATTTCACGGCCCTCATTGTCTCCATTTGAGTGAAATTGAAATAATTACCCTTACAATGTCTTTCATTCTGTGACCTTCAAAGTCAAAGCTGCAGTCATACATAGCTGATGTGGTTTTTTTGTTGTTTTTTGTTGTTTTTTTTTCCCCCTAAATTACCTGACTAATTGCTTAACACTATGCTTCACTTAGGCAAAATAAAATAGGCTGGAGAGGGACAAGAATTAGAAAATTTTCCTAACAGGTATGCCTAGAATTGAGATGCCAATATAAAGAGCTTTTATTGCCTCAAAAGCTTTTTAGAAGCATTTCTTTGGTCTTGATTTGTAGACAGTCACTATCTTGATTTGTAGATGATGGGAAAGTTCATATCCTATTCCATTTCACTGAGAATTCTAAAGGAAGAAAATTGATAAAACTAAGGAAAATGCAAAATTGATAGCAATGATTTTTTTAATCAAATGGAAATAATTTCTGAAGATGATGTGTTGGCATTTCAAGGTTTGCTTTAAGACCTGGAAAGCATTTAAAGCAGACTTCTTTTGAGTTGCTTCATTTTTGGAGATTTTAAGTTATACATACATTCCATGCCAGATCTTCTAAAATAATCTATTACCATGTGGTTTATAATGTGGTAGCTGCAAGTGTCAAGGAAGGATGTGCTACTCCATCTCATTTTTAGTTTGGCTATCTGGTCTGAATTGGGCTTTGGCATAATGAGATGGGAGTCAGGTCAGGTTTATTTCGGAGACACAGAAGTAAAAATTGCTATTCAGTTTGTTAGTCTGCTAAATGAAGGTCCTCTGTTAAAATTGGAAAAAAAACTCTCTAATGGACTATATGCTAGAGGTACACAGTCTCTCACTGGCAAGTACACTAGCTATAATGCATTAATATGTTATTAAAAAGAAAAAGCAGCCACAACCACAGTAGTCCTATACACTCATATTCTTGCTATAGGACTATAGTAACTTTCCTATACATTTTTTGTAAGTATTTATTCAGACAACCCATATACCATATGTTCCACCACTTAAATTACACAATCCAGTGGTTTTGAATATATTCATAAAGTTGTGCAACCATCACCATAATCAATGTTAGAACCCCCAAAGACATCCTGCACTTATTAAGGGGGGACTTCTGATTTACCACCAACCTCTCTGGCCCCTGGCAACCATCAGTCTACTTTCTGTCTCTATGGATTTGCCTATTCTATATCCTTCATATAAATGGAATCATTTATATGCTTCCACCTCTTGGCTATTACAAATAATGCTGCTATGAACATGGGTTTGCAAAGATCTTTTCAGGACCCAGCTTTCAATTCTTTTGAATATATACTCAAAAGTAAAATTGCTGAATCATATGGTAATTCCATATTTACATTTTTGAGAAACTGCCACACTGTTTTCCATAGAGACTACACAATTTTATATTCCCACCAACAGTGCATAAGGGCTCCAATTTCTCTCCACATCCTCACCACCACTTAATTCCTGTTTCTTTTCTTTTTTCTATTCTTCTCTTGACGGGTGCTGTATCAGTGGGTAAGTGGTGACATCTTATTGTGGTTTTGATGTGCATTTCCCTAATAATGATGTTGAAAACCCTTTCATAGGCTTGTTGGTCCTGTACCCATTTTGACAATGTAGTCTGGAGGGAACTTGATTATCTAGATATCCTGCAGGCCATCTCAGTGGACCCACTGTATTGATGCCATCATGTTAATTGGAGCAGAAGTTGTAGTTCTCAGAGTGCCCCAGTATAAACACTTGTACACCAGATGGTAGTATATAAATCCTCTCAAAATTTAAGGACATGCTGGGGTTCCTGGGTGGCTTGGTCAGTTGAGCATCATACTCTTGATTTCGGTTCAGGTGATGACCTCACATCTTGTGGGTTTGAGCCCTGCAAAGGGCTCCGTGCTGATGGTGTGGAGACTGCTTGGGATTCTCTCTCCCTCTCTATCTCTGCCTCTCCCCTACTCACTTGCTTGCTCTCTCTCTCTCTCTCTCTCTCTCTCTCTCTCAAAATAAGGTCAGCTTTAAAAAAAGATTCAGGGGGGCGCCTGGGTGGCGCAGTTGGTTAAGCGTCCGACTTCAGCCAGGTCACGATCTCGCAGTCCGTGAGTTCGAGCCCCGCGTCGGGCTCTGGACTGATGGCTCAGAGCCTGGAGCCTGTTTCCGATTCTGTGTCTCCCTCTCTCTCTGCCCCTCCCCCGTTCATGCTCTGTCTCTCTCTGTCCCCAAAATAAATAAACGTTGAAAAAAAAAAAGATTCAGGGACATGCCATATTATTTAAGTTTTTAAAAGTGTTCATATGCTGAGACATCTCCAAAGTAAAGAACATGTTATTATACCTTGTACTTCCTAAACACTAAGAGGCACATCACTTGCAGATCTCTTCAGATTTTGGAGATAATACATACCAGATTTGAGATTACTGCAAAAAAAGAAATTGTTTACTGGTGTGTTGGAAGGACCACAGCTTTGAAAATTGCCCAGAATAGAAGAGGGAGCTCTATAAAAGACTTGACCTGTGATACAGGTGGGCCTTGCTTCTTGGGACATGTGACCCAACAGATTCCATGATGTTGTAGGTATTTGTGGTATGTAAAGACTTTCTCTGAATTTCTGAAGCCCTATTAGATGAGTTGCAGCATAGATGCCTGGAGGCTCTGGAATAATGCTATGTTGTAATCTTCAAATAAAGATTTACCACCTGAAAAGCAACTTCTGCTGTGGTCCTGACCCCTAAGTAGATACTGAGCACCTAACATGGGGCATCAAATGATTACATGGTCAGAAAGAGTCTACCAAGTTATAAATTCAGGTAAGAAGATCACTGAAGTATGGTATTGTAGAGGTGGTTTATTCAGGATTGGGCCTGAACTGGCTTAGAGGACATAAATATAAACAAGGTTGCCATAGAGCTCCGAGCCACCGACCACTGTTTGAGCTTCTCCCACAATACATACCTATAGCCCTGTGGAGTATTCTCTACAACCAAGTAATGGATTTGGAATAAGAATCTGGGCCTGGTTTGTGATTGGGATGGCTCAAGGGCTGAAAATGGACGGCTGCTATTCGACAGTCTTTTCTGGGATTGGTCCTGAAAGACAGCGTTGAGGTAAATCTTCCTAGTCAGTAGGGCTTTGACCAATTTATGAAGACTTAACCTGGTATGAAAGGAGAAGCATCCTAAGTTATATTTACTCCTGTACTTCTTGACATTTGAAAGATCTTGACTTGTAGGTTAGGAATTTGGGAGCAGCAAGAATGGACGATGAAAAGCAAAGAAGTTTGGGAGTGTGTTGGTAGTAGTGGACAGAAAAGGTACAGATCATTTATTTCTCAAATCAGTGACCACCTATGGGCTGCTGTATGGAAAGCCACCTGTATCTAAGTTTTAGAACCTCTGGATATGAATTGAAATTGGGTTTGTGGAAACCTGTAGACCAGGCTCTCTCCTTTGAGTTGTATACCAAGCAGTGTCTTTAACTTTCTCCTTTAATGTGTCAAAACTACCATCGGTTTTTTGCTTCACTGGTTTTTAACTACTTGACAAATTATTGACTCAGCTCCTTTGTATTTTTCTTTGGCCTTCCCATTTCAAGATCTATTTTTGAGAACATTCATGGCTTATTTACATTGCTTTGTGGACTATGATGTTACACTGGTAAGATCACTCTAAATCTGTCTGTAGCTAAATGAGGGAAGAGTGACAAGATGCTTGTGCCAGTCAGCATCAGATAGCTTTTTTGTACAATTAGTATAAAACAGTCTGAACTTAATGAGAAATTCCGAGACAGTTCACTGCACTGAATTGTTCACGTGTGTACTGTGCTAGGGTACTGTTCAAATTCCAGAGGAGCAGTTAAAGGAAATCAGTGCCCATATTGTCCTAGCCATTGCCAGGACAGATGAACACATGCATCCCCATTGCCCACCATGCCTAATAATTTGACCTTCCTTAGGGGCTGAAGGATGCTTTTTGGATATAGTCATAAGAATGAGACAGACTTGGGGTTGGATATGGGACTAATTTTTTATTAATGTCAATTTTTGATATAATCAGAAGTTCCACTAGTGAAAGCAGAAACCTAATGAATTTCCTACAGAATATCTTTCATTTATTCTTATCAACAGCATTATTGTAGGAACCACTTCTTACTCACCCTCACAAATTTACAAAAATTGTAGCAGCCTTCTCTAAAACCTGCTTTTCACCATGCAATTTTGAACATTTGCACTGAAGCTTAGGTTAAAATGTATCTTTGTTTCCTAAATCAGTCTTTACTGTGAATGCTGTATGGGTTCCCATTTTACCTCAGGTTTCTAAGCCATATATATGTCAACCATCCTTTGCTGTAAGCCAAACCAGCCTCCCATTTTTCCATCCAGGAGCGGTACCCTGGAGCCTTTTATTGCTGGGAGAGCAATCCTAGCAGAGGTAAAGCCTTTGTCATTCTTTATTTCTGTTCCCTAGAATTTGCTAGCACAAAATAGTGGACAAGTGATATTTGGTATGTGGCTAAATAAATAAATGAAGAAATTAATTATTAAGTTTGGATGGTAACATTATTATTCTAGAATAATACTAATTTTGGTGAAATAATCTTCAGATCATTAGTGTTTTCTTCACCATCATGCTCTGGCACCAGGGTATGTACACATTCTGTTGGAATTAAAGTTGAGGAAAAGTCCATTTTAAAAATTTAGCAAAATCCAAGTGAAGATCAGGGACATCTATAGGCACTAGTGGGAGCTGAAACTCTGCCTCCCTTCCACTCACTCTGTCTTGAGCTTTTCCCCTCATTTCAGCCAAAGAAGAAGAAGAAAATTAGTGGACAGGTAAAAAATAAGACATTAATGGGTCTCTACTGGTTGGATTTATCAGTGATGAGCAGTGGGATTAAACCTTTTAGCTCTTATATGGGAGGGCATTTTCAGATGAGTGGGATTTTCCACAAGACCAGAACATTAAAGCCAAAGGAGGTGTTGCCTCTTTAGAAATGTCTCTGTTTCAAGAATCCCAGGTGCTAAAACTGGGGCTACTCTATTCTAACCTTTAAAAGAATAGCTATGCTCTTTGTAGCTGCTGTTTTATGTGCCTTTAACCCTCTTGCCACTTCTGAATCTTCCTTTATATACATCATTGGAATGTTAGTCTGGAATTCAGGTGAGGGCTAAATGGGCAGGATCATGAGAAGGCCATTTGGTCTACTTGTAGTTTTGTAATTTATTTGTCATTAATCACTCATGCCAAATGAGTTCTCCATGTGGTTTAGCATTAGCACACAATGAGATGCCATTTGGAAAAGGTCTCTTGTGGTAATACATAACATTATTGAATATTTAGAGACTGTATTACATATATACATGTGTTTAAAAAATGTACAAAATGTTACATACATTGACTTTATTTTAACATCACAGTGTGCCTATGGACAAAAGTCCTGTTATTATCATCATTCTCACTTTTGAGGATTTTGAGACAAAATTAAGTGAGTTGTTCAATTTCATACAGCTGTTAAGTAATTAGAATGACAAATAGTCTGACTCCATATTCCACAATCCTAATTTCTTCACTATTAATTCTTCTCCATAAACAGAACATATATTTGACAGACCTTGTCTCAGGAAATGTAAACTTGGTGTATCTATGAAAATACTAGGCCAAATCAAGTAATGGATTCATTTTACAAATATCTAATTCCTACCTTGTGACAAGTCTTGTGTTTCACTATTTACCCACTTCTCTGGCCAATAACCTACACAAATTAATATGGCCTACAACAATAATAACCAGAATGATAATATAATTAAAGTAAGGAAGGCTTTGTCTTCTATAACATTTAAGTAAAACAATTGAAAATAATAAAAAATGAACATTAGTAAAATAAAATTTTGGAGATAGCTATATATTGAAGAGGCAAATTAGAAGGAAAGAGAGGAAAGAAATTCTGTGCAAAATTATATTCCCAAGCTAGAAAATAGTGTGACAACTTTAGATTTATGAAAGTAGAACAAAATAACTTTTTCATGTATCCAGGGTTTAGTGGTACTCATCTCTGAATTGTGTCAGAGGGAAAGAAACCATTTTGTCAAGCTCTTAGAAGAATGTGAAATGAATTATCTGATGGAAGTTTTTAATTATAAGGCACTAGACAATGAAATATTTCAATAATATGTTGTAGTTCAGAAATAGTAAGAGAAATTCACTTAGCAAATCTAGCATTGCCTTTACAGTCATTGGTCTACTTTCTCCTAATTAGGTTGGTCAGATGAAAATAGACTTAAGTGCAGCCTTAAATGTAATGAAAAATCATTTACAGTCAAAGGCCTGTAACCCTTTTCTACTAATACATTAGGAATGACTTCTTTCATTCTTGCTGGTACCACTTTATGAAACCTGACCTTTACACTTTCCACCTGAGTCCTGAACTGAAATACTTTCTTCTTTCAATGCATATGGGGAGCAGTATATCTCTCTCAAAATGAAACATTTATTTTTTTTTAATTTTTTTCATATGTATTTATTTTTGAGAGAGAGAGAGAGAGAGAGAGATCGTGAGCAAGGGAGAGAAAGAGAGAGAGAGGGAGACACATAATCCAAACCAGGCTCCAGGCTCCGAGCTGGCAGCACAGAGCCCGACATGAGGCTCGAACCCATGAACCTGAGATCATGACCTGAGCTGAAGTCGGACATTCAACCGACTGAGCTACCCAGGCGCCCAAAATGAAACATTTAGGTATAAATCTAACAAAACATAACAAATCTAAAAAGTAATGTAACAGAATTCGTATCTGGAAACTACAAAACACTGATGAAAATAATCAGAACAAAATAAAGGGAGAAATATGTTTATGGACTGGAAAACTTAACATTACAAAGATTTCATTTACACAAAATGATATATAAGTTTAGTGTGATTCTTATCAGAACTCTTGCAGAAATTTTTATGAACACGGACAAAATTTTTCTAAAATGTATGTGGAAAAGCATAGGAATTTGACAAAGAACTGTGAAAAAGAAGAATGAAATAGGAATGACTCTATCTATCCAATATTAAGGCTCATATAAAGACGTAGTAATCAAGATTGTGTGATATCGGAAGATAGACACATAAAAGAATCCAGTTTATACGCCTAGGTTGCTCAGCCAGTTAAGCATCTGACTTAGGCTCAGGTCATGATTTTGCGGTTCGTGAGTGTGAGCCCCGCATCGGGCTGTGGGCTGACAGCTTGGAGCCTGGAGCCAGCTTCAGATTCTGTGTCTCCCTCTCTCTCTCTCTGCCTCTTGCCTCTTTCTCTCTCTCAAAAATAAATAAACATTAAAATTCTTTTTTTTTTTTTTAATCCAGTTGTAGACCCATCCAAGTATAGAAAATACAAAAGATGCAAAATCAGTTCAGTGGAGAAAGCCTAGGTTTTCAGCATGGGTAGAACAATTGGATACCAGAGGCATGCACACACACAGGCAAAAGTCCACAGACTTCAATGTAGAACCTCTGAATCTTCACAGTGCAGTGTACCCCCAAACAGCAGTTCTGTCCTTAACTTTATTCCCAGCGTATGTTTGTATTTTTTTATTAGGGCATAATTGACAAAGAGTATTAACATTATGATCCAAAATTTGTGTATATTGAGAAATGATCACAATAAGCTAGTTATTTTCTGTTCCCATACATAGTCACAAAATTTTATTTTCTTGTGATAAAGACTTAAGTTTTTTACTTTCTTAACAACTTTCTTTTTTTTTTTAATTTTTTTTTAACGTTTATTTATTTTTGAGACAGAGAGAGACAGAGCATGAACGGGGGAGGGTCAGAGAGAGGGAGACACAGATTCTGAAGCAGGCTCCAGGCTCTGAGCTGTCAGCACAGAGCCCGACGCAGGGCTCGAACTCACGGACTGCGAGATCATGACCTGAGCCGGAGTCGACCGCTTAACCGACTGAGCCACCCAGGCGCCCCTCTTAACAACTTTCAAATATGCAATACAGTTAACTATAGTCATCATGCTGTACATTACACCCCCCCCCTGCCGACTCACTCATTTTATAACTGTAAGTGTGTACCTTTTAACCTCCTTAACCATATGCCCACCCCTTGACTCTCTATACCCCAATCCCCATTTCTGGCAACCACCAGTTTCTTCTCTGTGTCTATGAATTTTGTGTTTGTTTTTAGATTCCACATATAGGTAAGATCATACTATATATGTGTCTGATTTATTTCACCTAGCATAATGCCTTCAAGGTCCACCCATGTTATTCCAAATGGCAAGATTTCATTCTGTTTTTTATGGCTGAATTGTATTCCATTGTGTGTGAGTGTATCATTTTTTTAATCTAATCATCCAATGATGGACATTTAGGTTGTTTCCACATCAGCTATTATAAATAGCAGTGGAATAAACATACGGGTGCATATATCTTTTCAAATTAGTGTTTTCATTTCAGAACTGCAATTGTTGGGTCATAGGGTAATTCTTTTTAATTTTTTTTTAGAATTTTCCATACTGTTTTCCATAGTGGCTGCACTAATTTACAATCTCCTGAATAGTGCATAAGGGTTGCTTTTTTCCCAATCCTTGTCAACACTTGTTATGTCTTGTCTTTTAAAATAATAAACATTCTGAGGCACCTGGGTGGCTCAGTCAGTTGAGCATCTGACTTCGGCTCAAATCATGATCTCATGGTTCAAGAATTTGAGCCCCACGTGGGGCTGTGTGCTGACAGCTCAGGGACTGAAGCCTGCTTCACATTCTGTGTCTCCTTCTCTCTCTGCCCCTCACCCATTCAAGCTTTCTCTCTTTCCCCCTCCCCCTCCCCCTTTCCCTCTCTCTCTCTCAAAAATAAACATTAAAAAATTAAAAACTAATAAAATTAAAATAATACACATTCTAACAGGTGTGAGGTGATATCTCTTGGTTTTGATTTGCATTTTCCTGATGATTAATAACATCGAGCATGTTTTCATGACCCTATTAGCCATCTGTATGTCTTCTTCGGAAAAATATCTATTCGTGTCTTCCGCCAAATTTTTTATTGTTTTGAGTTTTTTGTTTTGTTTTGCCATTGAGTTTTGTGAGTTATTTATATATTTTGGACATTAACCTCTAATCAAATGCATGATCTGCAAATATTTTCTTCCACTCAGTAGGCTGCTTTTTCATTTTGTTGATGATTTCCTTTGATATGCAGAAGTTTTTTAGTTTGATATATGCTAGTTGTTGATTTTTGCTTTTGTTGCTTTTCTTTTAGGAAATTAGATCTAAGAAATCATCACCAAGACTTATGTCAAGGATCTTACCATCCAAGTTGTCTTCTAGGAGTGTTATGATTTTAGATTTTAATTTAAGTCTTTAATGCATTTTGAGTTACTTTTTGTGTATTGTGGTCCAGTTTCATTCTTTAAGTTGGTGTCAAGTTTTTCCAGCACCATTTGTTGCAGAGATAATCCTTTCCCCATTGCATATCCTTTGCTCCTTTGTTGTGTAAATTAACTAACAATATATGTGTGGATTTATTTTGTGGATCTCTACTTTGTTCTATTGACCTATGTGTCTGTTTTCATGCCACTATCATCCTATTTTAATTACTGTGACTTTGTGTTACAGTATAAAATCAGGGAATATGATGCCTTCAGCTTTGTTCCTAAGATTGATGGGCTATTCAGGGTCCTTTGTAGTTCCATACAAACTTTAAACTTGTTTGTTCTATTTCTGTAAAAAAAAACACCATTAGAAAAATTTAAAAGGTTTTTAATGTTTATTCTTGAGAGAGAGAGAGAGAGAGAGAGAGAGAGAGAGACAAAGTGTGAGAGGGGGAGGGGCAGAGAGAGAGGGAGACACAGAATCTGAAGTAGGCTCCAGGCTCTGAGTTGTCAGCACAGGGCCTGATGCTGGGCTCAAACTCATGGACCAGGAGATCATGACCTGAGCCAAAGTCAGATGCTTAACTGACTGAGCCACCCAGGAGCCCCTAGAATTTTGATAAGGATTTAATCAACTCTGTAGATTGGTTTGAGTAATACAGACATTTTAACATTAATTCTTTTAATTCATGAGCACAAAATATATTTCCATTTATGTGCATCTTCTTGAATTTCTTTTGAAAGGTTTTAAAACTTTTTCTTAAATGTTTATTTTGAAAGAGAGAGACAGAGAGAGCACACATAAAAGTAGGGGTAGGGGCAGAGAGAGAGAGAAGAGAGAATCCCAAGCAGGCTCCACACTGTTAGCACAGAGCCCGACATGGAGCTTTATCTCACAAACCAGGAGATCATGACCTGAGCTGAAATAAAGAGTTGGATGCTTATCTGACTGAGCCACCCAGGTGCCTCTTTAAATTTTTATTTGATGTATAGGTAGCATGTAATACTAGTTCTAGGTGTGCAGTATAGTAATTCAACAATTTTGTGCATTACTAAATATTCACCATGGTTAGTGTACTACAGTATTACAGGCTATAGTCTCTCTGCTGTACCTTTTATTTCTGAGAGCTATTTATTTTATGACCGGAAGTCTGTACCTCTTAATCCTCTTCACCCATTTCACCCACCACACCCCCCACCCGTC
This sequence comes from Leopardus geoffroyi, assembly GCF_018350155.1. Lineage (NCBI taxonomy): Eukaryota > Metazoa > Chordata > Mammalia > Carnivora > Felidae > Leopardus > Leopardus geoffroyi. Next base: position 50,627,269 of record NC_059333.1, on the reverse strand, counting down.
ACCTCTTCTTTGGCAATTACCTGTTCTTTGTCTTTATGAGTCTGTTTCTCTCTTTATTGTTTGTTTTTTAGATTCCACATATAAGTGAGATCATGTGATATTTGATTTGTCTGTATGGCTTACTTCACTTGACATAATACCCTTTAGTTAGGTCCACTCATGTTGACATAAGTGGAAAGATTTCATTCTTTCTTATGCTGAGTAATATTCTATTGTGTATATATACATCTTCTTTGCCTATTCATCTATTGATAACACTTAGGTTGCTTCCATATCTTGGCTACTGTAAATAATGCAATAAACATGGGGTGCATATCCTTTTTTCAATTAGTGTTTATATTTTTTTGGGCAAATATCCAGCAGTGGAATTATTGACTCACATGGTACTTCTGTTTTTGTTGTGGGGAAAACCTCCACACTCTTTTACATAGTGACTGTGCCAATTTACATTCCCACAAAAAGTATACAAAGATTCCCTTTTTCCACATCTTGGCAACACCTGTTAATGTCTTTTTGATAACCAGCAGTTCTGACTGGTGTGAGATGATTGTGACTGTTCCCCTGATGATGAGTGATGTTGAACATCTTTTCATATATCTGTTGGATATATGTATGTCTTTTTTGGAAAAGTGTCTATTTACCTCCTCCATTTTTTAATTGGGTTATTTTTTTGTTGAGTTGTGGTGTTCTTTATATATTTTAGATATTAACCTCTTATGGGATATATCAATTGCAAATATTTTCTCCCATTCATTAGGTTGCCTTTTCATCTTCTTGATGGTTTTCTGTGCTGTGCAAAAGCAAATAATAGTCTAATTGTTTGTTTTTGCTTTTGTTTCCCTTGCCTTAGGAGATAGATCCTGAAAAATAGTGCTAAGGTTGATGTGAAGAGAGAACTGCCTATGTTTTCTTTTGGAAACTTTTTTTGGTTCAGGTTTCACATTTAGTTTTTTAATCCATTTTGAGTTTATTTTGTGTATGGTATAATAAAGAGGTTCAGTTTCTTTCTTGCTTTCTTGCTTTCTTGCTTTCTTGCTTTCTTGCTTTCTTGCTTTCTTGCTTTCTTGCTTTCTTGCTTTCTTGCTTTCTTGCTTTCTTGCTTTCTTGCTTGCTTTCTTGCTTGCTTTCTTGCTTGCTTTCTTGCTTGCTTTCTTGGATGGTTTTGTCTAGTTTTCACAGCACAGTTTATTGAAGAGAATATCTTTTCTCTGTTATATATATTCTTGCCTCCTTTGTCATATATTAATTGACATATATGCATGGGTTTATTTCTGGGCTCTGAATTCTGTTGACCTATGTGTCTATTTTTGTTCCACTACTATACTGTATTGATTGCTATAGCTTTGTAATAGATCTTAAATTCTGGGACTTTGATAACCTCAGCTTCATTCTCCTTTCTCAAGATTGCTTTGCCTGTTCAGAGTCTTTTGTGGCTCCATACAAATTTTAGGCTTTTTTTTTCTAGTTCTATAAAAAAAAACACTATTTGTATTTTTAAAGAGATTACATTGAATCCGTAGATTGCTTTGGACAGTGTGGATATTTTAACAATGTTAATTCTTCCAACCCATGAGCATGGTTTATCTTGCCATTTGTGTCACCTTTCTTTCATCAATTTATTTTTTTAAATTATTTTTAATGTTTATTTTTGAGAAAGAGAGAGACAGAGAGCAAGTGGGGGAGGGGCAGAGGAGAGGAAGATACAGAATCTGAAGAAGGCTCCAGGCTCCAGGCTCCGAGTTGTCAGCACAGAGTCCAACATGGGGCTCAAACCCACAGACCACAAGATCATGACCTGAGCCAAAGTCGGATGCCTAACCGACTGAGCCACCCAAACGCCCCTTTCATCAATTTCTTATAGTTTTCAGAGTACAGGCCTTTCATATCTACTGGTTAAATTCATTCCTAGGTATTTTATTATTTTTAAAAAAAATTTTTAATGTTTACTTATTTTTGAGAGAGACAGAGACAGAATGCAAGTGGGAGAGGCGCAGAGAGAGAGGGTGACACAGAATCCAAAGCCGGCTCCAGGCTCTGAGCTGTCAGCACAGAGCCCAGTGAGGGGCTTGAACTCATGAGTTGTGAGATCGTGACCTGAGCTGAAGTCGGACACTCAACGGACTAAGCCACCCAGGTGCCCCTGGTATTTTATTCTTTTTGATGTAATTGTAAATGAGATTGTTTTTCTTACTTTTTGTTTTTGCTACTGTGTTGTTAGTGTATAGAAATGCAACATATTTCTATATATCAATTTTTGTATCTTGCAGCTTTACTGAATTCATTTGTTACTCTTAACAGTTCTTTGGTGGAGCCTTAACCATGTTCTATATATAATATTATGTAATCTTCAAATAGTGACATTTTTACCTCTTTTTTTAATTTTTTAATGCTTATGTATTTATTTTAAGAAACAGTAAGCGGGGTGGGGGTGGGGGGTGGGGGTGGGTATGTACAGAGAGAGAGAGAGAGAGAGAGAGAGAGAGAGAGAATCCCAAGGAGGCTCCACGCTGTCAGTGCAGAATCTGACATGGTGCTCAATCTCACAAACTGTGAGATTATAACCTGAGCCAACATCAATAGCCAAATGCTTAGCCAAATGAGCCACTCAGGCATGTTTACCCTTTTCTTTCTGATATGTATGCCTTTTATTTCTATTCATTGCCTAATTCATCTGCTGAGGATTTCCAATACTCTGATGAATAAAAGTGGCAAGAATGGATGTCTTTTTCTTGTTCCTGATCTTAGGGTAAAAACTTCCAGCCTTTTACCATTGACTATAATGTTAGCTGTGTCATATATGACCTTTTTGAGTGTGATATAGTCCCTCTATAGACAATTTCTTGAGAGTTTTTTTTTCAAACATGGATATTGAATTTTATCAAATGCTTTTGTGTTAATCTATTGAGATGACCGTATAATTTTTATTCCTTATTTTGTTAAAATGGCATATTACATTGATTAGTGTGTGAATATTGAACCATCCTTGCAGATCTGGAATAAATCCCACTTGATCATGGTATATGTTTCTTTTAATTTATTTTGAATTTGGTTTGAGACATTTTCATTTATGTTCATCAGGAATTTTGGCCTGTAATTTTCTTTTCCTGTGGTGTCCTCCTCTGGTTTTGGTATCAGGCTAATGCTTGACTTGTAAAATGAGTTTGGAAGTGTTCCCTCCTCTTCTGTCTTTTAAAAGAGTCTGAGAAATATTAGTGTTCTTTGAATATTTGGTAGAATTCACAGTGAAGCCATCTGGTGCTAGACTTTTGTTTTTGGGAGGTTTTGCTGATTCAATCTCTTTACTAGTCATTGGTCTATGCAAATTTTTTATTTCTTTATTTATTTTTTATTTCTTTTTACTTATTTTATTTCTTGGAAGGTTGTTTGTTTCTAGGAATTTATACATTTCTTCCAGGTCATTGAGCCCACAGGTCAAATAAGGATGTACCTTAAGGAAAATTTTTAAATATTTTAACTAAATTAAAATGAAAATACAACAAACAATTTGTAGTACAAAGCTGAAGCACTTATAGATAATTTCATGGAATCAAACGCTAATGTTAGGAAAAAAAGATCTAAAATCAATAATCAAAATACAATGTAAATTGCTAGAAATTAGTAATTGAAAGATACCCATCTTAAGCAACCAGAGAAAGGAGACTGAATTAAATCCAAAGGAAGCAGGAGGAAGAAAATTATAAAAATCAAGGCAGAAATTAATAAAAGTTAAAAATAATACAGAGAAACCAAAAGCTAGATTTTTGAAAAACAGATATAATTGATAAATTTCTAGCCTGATTACCAAGCACAAAGGAGAAATAAAAGAAATTGCTAATTTTTGGAATGGAGGAAGGAATTGCCACTAATTCACAGATATTAAAAATACACTGAAAGGGAGCACCTGAGTGGCTCAGTCTGTTAAGCCTCTGACTCTCGATTTTGGCTTAGGTCATGATCTCATGGTTTGTGAGATCGAGTCCTACATTAGGCTCTATAGTGACATCATAGAACCTGCTTGGAATTCTCTTTCACGCGCTCTCTCTCTCTCTCTCTGCCACTCCCCCAGCTTGTTCTCTCTCTTTCTCTCTCTCTTTCAAAATAGGTAAAGTTTAAAACAAATACAATAAGAGAATACTACTAAAAATATGTCCAAAAATTAAAAATTTTAGATGAAATAGACCAATTAACTGAAAAAGACAAATTATAAAACTCAAGAACAAATATGAATAATTCTATTAATGAAATTAGCTATATATATATATTTTTAAGAACTTCCAAAAAAGGAAAATTCCAACCACAAAGTTTTTCACTAATTTTACCAAACACTTAAGGAAGAAATAATACTAATTCTACACAATATATTCTAGAATAAAAAACACAATGAGGTCCTTCCCAACTCCTTTTATGGGGTCCAGCCTTACTCTAATACCAAATCAAGACAAAGACTGCAAGAAACAAATTTAGGGCTTAATACTATCATGAATATCAACACAAAAATTCTTAAAAATATAGCAATTTGAATTCAGGAACATGTAAAGGAATCAAATATAGTTTATTTCAGGAATGGAAGACTCATGAAACATTTAATTATCAATGTGATTCACCAAATAACAGGCAAAAGAAGGGGAAAAAACCCACATGAACTGTTAAATAATACAAAAGCCATTATTAGTCAAAATTGAGAAGTTATCCTCTATTGGAGAAGACTAAGGAGGCATCACCACTAAACGCAATGTGAAATCCTGAACTGGATCTGAAACAAAAGTATAGTAGTAGGAAACTGGTAGAATCCTCATAAAGTTTTTAATTAATAAAACTATAACAATTTCTTATTTTGATAACTGTCCTCTGGTTTTGTAAGATGTCAATATTAGAGGATGCTGGTTGAAGGATATACTGAGGGTTTTTTTGTAATATGTTTGCAATTTTTGTAAGCCTAAATTTTTTTCAAAGTAAATTTTAAAAAAGAGAAATAAGAAATAATATAACAAAAACACAATAATATGAGAAAGTTTGAATACCTATATTAATATTTAATAAAATAGATACAAAGACAAGAAATGTTATAGATAAATATAAATATATCATAATTAAATGGTTATTACATTAAAAAGTAATAATGATTCTAACTTATTAAGGTCCTAATAATGGATCTTCAAAACACTTAGGTACGCTGACAGACTGAAGAAGAGATAAAGACAAAAGAAATAGATAAAAGCACTATTAGAATTAGATATTGTAACACTGCTTTTTCAGTTGTTGATACACAAACTTTAGTATGATTAAAGAAGACTCGAATGACCATCAAACAAAATAAATGAATTTATATTTATATATTTATAATTAATTAGACCCAACATCAGCAGAAAATCCATTCTTCTTAAATGCGTATGAAACAATCATGAAGATAGACCATTTGCTAGACTGTAATACAATCCTTAACAAATTTAAAATGATTTAGCTTATATAAATCATGTTCTATAAACACAATGTAAATTGCTAGAAATTAGTAATTGAAATATATTTGGAATATCCTCAACTACTTGAAAATTATACACACACACACATACACACACACACACACACATGCACACACACAAATAACCCAAGAGTCAAAGAAGATTTTATAGAAGAATTTAGAAAATATTTTGAATGGAATGGATATAAAAATATATAAAAGTTTATTAAATTCTGCTAATACAGTGCTTAGAGGGGAGTTTATAACTTTAAATGCTTATATTAGAAAAGAAAAAAGATATCAAATTAGTGAAGTAAGTTGTTTATCTTAAGATATTTTAAAAGATAAAAAAATCTCAAAGGAGTGGAACAAAAGAAAGAATACGGATAGAAGCAGAAATCAGTGGAATGCGATACAAACATTAGAGAAAATCTAAGGGAACTAAAAGCTGATGCTTTGAAAGATTGATAAATTGATAAAGCTCTAATTACCTTTCTGAACAGTTTTGTGCTTATCAAATTTAACTAACTTAGATAAAATGGACAAATACCTTGAATAAGTCAAATTACTAAAATTGTTCTAAGACTGAAATGAAAATATCTCAAATATACAAATTAATTTGTTATTAAACTCTTCCCTAAAAGACAACCCAAAGCTAGATGACTCAATGAGGAATTCTATCAAACTTTTAATGAATAAATAGTAGATATCTCATAGAAACTCAGAAAAATAGAAGAAGGGCCTTTTTCAAATCATTTTATGAAGCCAGCATTACGTTGATGTGACAGAGAGATATTATAAGAAACAGAAAATTTTAGCAGAATATTTGCAAATCAAACTGAACACTATAAAAGTCTGATAATCCATCCTGACCAAGTGATTTTACTGAGCAATGCAAAGTTTAACATTACGAAGTAGATCACTGTAATCCCCTATATTAACAAAGGGAGAAATAATATAATCATCTTGATAAATGAGAAGGCATTTGACAAATTCAGCAGTAATACAAATTAATGTATTTGCAGTGATGTAAATTAAAATTTACAACAAACTTGGAAAAGAATAAAACCTCCTCAAAGGGCAAGTAAGAAAAACCTAAAAGTGACATATTTAATGATAAAGCACTGAATGCTTTCTCTCTAAGATCAATAAACAGGGCAGAATGTTTTATTCAACATTGGACTGGAGGGCCTATCCAGTGCATTAATGCTAGAAAAAATAGTATAAAAATATGACTGGAAAGCAAGAAAATGACACAATTTTGTGTTTAGAACATTCTAAGAAATTCACAAAGTGATTTTAACTAATAAACTATTTTAGCAAGTTTGCAGGACATAACATTTGTAAAGAAATTTTATTTCCATATACTCACAACACACTATTAAAACGTAGAATAAAAATTATAATTTACAGTCACATAAAAATTTAAAAACTTAGCAATATATTTAACAAAATATGTGTAAGACTTGTCCATTTATTTTTTTAAAAAAAAATTTGTTTTCAACATTTATTTATTTTTTTTGGGACAGAGAGAGACAGAGCATGAACGGGGGAGGGGCAGAGAGAGAGGGAGACACAGAATCGGAAACAGGCTCCAGGCTCTGAGCCATCAGCCCAGAGCCTGATGCGGGGCTCGAACTCACAGACCGCGAGATCGTGACCTGGCTGAAGTCGGACGCTTAACCGACTGCGCCACCCAGGCGCCCCAAGACTTGTCCATTTAAAATTGGAAAATATCACTGAGAAATAAACATATATAGTGATTTATTATGGGTTGGGAGGTACAATTCAGTATTATGAACACAACAATTCACTCCAAATTGATATATAGATATAAATCAATTTCTCAGAAGTAATTCAGAGGATTTTTGTAGAAATCAACTAATCTTAAATTTGTATAAAAGAATATGGTTACAGGCCTTACATTAATGGATTTACAGGTTCACTCTAAAGATAAAGTTACCTAGTATGTGACTGTGTGGTATAGTGTGAAGTTATATCTACAAATCAACACTACAGAGTATATAAAATTAGGCACACACAAATGTGGTCAATTTGGCTTTTTGAAATCAAATGTCCAAGGTATTCAAGCAGGAACAACTGAACATCCATAAAGGAGGGGGGATGAATATCAACATTTTCATTATACTATTAAAACATTAACCTCAAGTATATCATAGATTGAAATGTAAAACCTAAAATGATAAGAAAAGAAAATATAGGAGAAAAATCTTATGGCCAAGGGCTAGGTAAAGATATCTTAATAAAACACAAAGCATAAAGGAATAAATGGTTAAATTGGACTTTACCAAAATTGGAATGTTCAGCTCTTCAAAATACACTGTAGAAAATAAAAATAAAAATGCAAGCAACAAACTAGTAAATAATATTTGTATAAATAAGTGTATACATATACATACACACCCACATGTATATGTAAGCAGGATATGAAAGAAAAAAGGTCTGGAATTATTATTCAGCTCATTTCAGGATCAATTTTATCCATGTCAAGGATACTTAGGACTCAAAACTTGTCTTTTTTCCCTATTAGGACTCAGAATTTCCAGGATTAGACAGTTATTCTTATTTCAAGTTCATGATTAATCTAATTTCTATCCATTGTATTAACTGTAACATCCATTCATTAATGAATTAATATAGAACTCTAGATACCTAAATCTCATAGACAAAAGCAAAATATGTCTTAAGAGGGTGAGAGTAAATTTTTTTCATAGCCTATATAATTTTTCATGGCCTATATAATTTAACTTTTTAAGATATGAATCTGAAAAATTTTTCCTTAACATCAAGATGATATTCTTGATTATTTGAACTTAATATTTATAGTTAAGATTGTCACAGCTTGTGTGTTTTTTTTTTTTTTTAAAGATGGTTATGGTCCTATTTAAGAAGTATATGCTGCCATAAAAATTATGGTGAGTCAACCAGGAAAATAGCACCTAATACAGAAACTACATTTGATAATTCAAAGAAATTTTGCTAATAGACTTTATGAAGCAGTGGACTAAACTGTGTAGGACAAATGGTTTGTGGTAGGCATTTCCTGCTAAGTAGTTAAAGTTACAAAGACAAACTTAAAAATTTTTGTGAAAACAGAAATGCTATTGTTTCCAAAGAATAGGTGCGAGTAGTAAGCACATTAGAGAAAGAAAATCTTTAAAACTTAAGGTGCTAAATTACCATAGATAGAGTGAAAGCAATAGGATAGGATGATTTAGCTCTGGATAAGCAATTCATTCATTCATTTTTCCACTCATTCATCATATTATTGCATGCTTCAGACACTGTTTTTAGGTTCTAAGGATAAGAGATGGGTAGTGACAAAAACTTTGCTGTAATGGAGATCATTCTAGTGGACAAAAACAGACAAAAACCAAATATATAAATAATATGTAATATCATAATGAAGGAAAGTAGATTTCATGATAGCATCTACTTGGAAAATAGATAGGATAGTTACATAAGGGCTTTCTGAGATAATGTTGGACAGAGATCTGCATAAAATGAAGGCATACCTCTATCAGAAAAATAATGTTTTTGTTTTTTTAAGTGTTTAAGATAGAGTGAGTGGGAAAGGGACAGAGAGAGAGGTAAAGAGAGAATCTCCAACAGGTTCCGCACCGTCAGTGCAGAGCCCAACATGGGACCCAAACCCACGAACTGTGAGATCATGACCTGAGCTGAAACCAAGAGTCATATGCCTAACTGACCAAGATGCCCAGGCACTCCAGGAAAATTAATGTTTTTGAGAGAGGCATCAGGAAAAGAATGTTCCAGAGAGAAACAACATTTAGTGAAAAGGCCAGAAGGTGTGGCACTCTTAATATATTCTTAATATATTTTTAATATGGGAATCTGAAGGGGATCACCGTAACTATAACTGTGTTTCTCAACTCTGTACTATTGACATTTGGGGCTAGATAACTGTTGTGGGGAATTGTCTTGTGCTTTGTAGGATGTTTAGCAGCATCCTTGACTTCTCCCTACCAGATGCCAGTAGCGACCTCCTGTAAATATACCCTACCTCCAGATAATGCTAATGTCCCTGCCTGGGAGGGAGTGGTCCAAGATCATCCCCCATCCTATGGTTCTAGAATGATCTAAACACTGATCTTGACAAAAGGAACAAGAGAGATGATGATAGGAGATGTGGTCTGAGAGAGCACTCTAAAAGTCAGTAGTAATAGGCAGGACCCTGTAGCACATTTTAAGGACCTTCACTGCAGTGATTTGAGCAGAGGAGGAAGTTTTAGCAGTATTCTGACTGATGAGTGGAAAATTGTTGTAGGTGAAGAAGAGTGAAGGCAGAGGACCTGGTTAGAAGACTCTTGCAATAATCCAAATAAGAGATTAAAAATAATTGTAAGGATGGTAGCAGTGAAAGTGGTAAGAAAATGGAGAGCTCTGGATATATTTTGAAATACAGTTAACAGGATTGGTATTTGGATGTAAAAGGAGTGATTTATTTTATTTTATTTTTTATTTTTTTATGACCTCCACAACTGAAAGAGTGAAACTGTGACTTATTGAGATGAAGAAGACTCCTGGTAAAACAGGAGTTGGGCACCGTTGAGGGATATATTCACCAAGAGTTTGGTTTTGAACATGTTAAGTTTGAGTTGGTTATTAGAAACTGAAGTAAAGATGTTAAATAGAAATGTAGATGTAAGTGGCTAGATTTCAAGCAAGAGGCTGTTGCTGGAATTATAAATATTTGAATATTCATGATTTATGAGATTACTCAGGGGGCAGGTGTAGATATAATAGAAAATAAATTTCAGAACTAAACTCTGAAACACTCCAACAATTAGAAGACTGGAGGATGAGCAAATATATTCTAGAAGAGAGTACAATATTTTTAGAAAGGCTTAGGGCAGGGGCGCCTGGGTGGTTCAGATCTGGGTGTCTCAGATTTCGCGGTTTGTGAGTTCGGGCCCCGCGTTGGTCTCTGTGCTGACCGCTTGGAGCCTGAAGCCTGCTTCGAATTCTGTGTCTCCCTCTCTCTCTGCCCCTCCCCTGCTCATACTCTGCCTCTCTCGGTCTCTCAAAAATAAATAAATGTTAAAAAAAAATTTAGAAAGGCTTAGGGCAGAACATCAATTTTAACTGAATATATGTCTATAGAAAATTTTGAGAGGCATCAGGATAAGGAAAGGTCTATAGGTCCTCAAAAGAGTAAAATATGACAGATTTTGCTTAAGAAGAATACCTACTCTATCCAACACAGCAGGGGCTCGATAAACACTAGCTATTGTAACCAAGACTTAGAGTGTTAATAGCAGAAATAGCAGGGATCTTTATGAAAATGAGAAAATTAAGTGGTAAAAATTAGTGGTAAACATGGAAGGAGTCCGGAGTGGCACAGGATGATATCTTTGAAGAAACAGTTGATAGGTTGTTTGGGATGTGCCACTAGGGACAAGGAGAAAAAGACAATTTTTGGAGTACAGGAGTTTTCTGAAGGAGCAAAGAGAATAGTCGAGGAGAGGGCAAGTGACTCAACTATCAGAAAGGCTCACATTTTGCAAAAGGTAAATGAAGGGAAAACCTGAGAGAGAAAATTTTTAGGGAGGTGAGAGAACCAGGATTATCAGTAGCAGTGCCAAATTGTCCTCCTGAGAGAGGGGGGAAGATGAGGAAGCCTCAAAATTCATTGTGTTTTATATTTGGGAGATTATTTCCTACCAGCAAGAGTCTATTTTCAGAAGAATGGTAGAAGTGGTAGCTAGATGCAGAGGGGAAATTGTGCAGTAATTTAGTTAATTTACAGCTTAATGGAGAAATGAAGAAAATGATGTTTGCGTTTCATGTAAGAAGTAGAAAGTGTAGAAGGTAAATCATGTTTTAATTTTTTTAAGACTTCTAAGAGTAGTTCTCCTAAGGATATATATAAAACTAAAAGTGAAAAAAAAAAATGAGGGAGCAAGAGAAAATAGGGGAAATAGTTAACGTTGAAAATATGTTATTAAAATTGATGTCAGATCTTTGTGGAACCAAAATGCAAATGATTACAATAATTCAAAGGTAAGCTGATAAGAGAAGTTAGGCAGAAGGACAAATATGTTATATTTAATATTCAGTGAAATCATGATTGAAAAGAATTAAGAACTTCAGAACTAGGCCAGAAAGTCAGAATGAAAGGTGTAACTACAACCAAAGATTGATGCCAAGAAGAATTGGAATGTTTCATTATTTTTTACAGTTTTTATTTAAATTCCAGTTAGTGAATATAAAGTATAATATTAGTTTCAGGTATACAATATAGTGATTCAACCCTTCCATATAACACCTGGTGCTCTCTCCAGCGTATGCACTCCTTAATCCTCATCATCTATTTTACCCATCTCTCCACCCGCCTCCCCTCTGGTAACCATTAGGTCTCTATAGTTAAGAGTCTGTTTCTTGGTTTGCCTCCCTCTCTCTCTCTCATGTTCCCCTTGGCTTGTTTTTATCGTTTCTTAAATTCCACATGAGTGAAATCGTATGGTATTTAACCTTCTCCAACTGACTTATTTTGCTTAGTATAATACTCTCTCATTCCATCCATGTCATTGTAAATAGCAAGATTTTATACATTTTTTATGATTAACATCCCATTGTATGTATATACCATACTTTCTTTGTCCATTCTTCAGGTGATGGACATTTGGACTATTTCTATAATTTGGCTATGGTAGATGATGCTACTACAAACATTGGAGTGCATCTATCCCTTTGATTTAGTATTTTTGTATTCTTCGGGTAAATATCTAGTAGTGCAACTGCTGGATCGCAGGGCAGTTCTATTTTTAACTTTTTGAGGAACCTCCATACTGTTTTCCAGAATGGATGCACCAGTTTGCTTTCCCAACACCAGTGTAAGAGCGTTCCTCTTTCTCTGCATCCTTGCTAACACTTGTTTCTTGAGTTACTGATTTTAGCCATTCAGACAGGTATGAAGTGATATCTCATTGCAGTTTTGATTTCTATTTTCCTAATGATCAATGATTTTGAACATCTTTTCATATGTCTGTTGGCCATCTCTATGTCTTCTTTGGAAAAATGTCTATTCGTGTCTTCTACCCATTTTTTAATTGGATTATTCATTTTGGGGTGTTGAGTTGTATCATTTCCTTACATATTTGTTATACTAATCCTTTACTGGGCATGCCATTTACAAATACCTCATCCCATTTTGTAGGTTGTCTTTTAGTTTTCTTGAATGTTTCTCTTGGTATGTTGATGCCTTTTTTTTTTTTTTTTTTAATGAAATCCCAATAGTTTATCTTTGCTTTTGTTTCCCTTGTCTCAGGAGGCATATCTAGAAAGAAGTTGCTATAGCCAAGATCAAAGAGATTTCTGCCTGTGTTCCCCTTTAGGGTTTGTATAGCTTCAGGTGTTTTTCATCCATTTTGAATTTATTTTTGTGTATGGTATAAGAAAGTGATCTAGTTTTAGTCTTTTGCATGTTGCTGTCCAGTTTTTCCAATACCATTTGTTGAAGAGACTGTCCTTTTTCCAATGGATATTCTTTACTGCTTTGTCAAAGATTAGTTGAACATATGGTGGGGGTTCACTTCTGGGTTTTCTATTTTATTCTATTGATCTATGTATGTTTTTGTTCTAGTACCATGTCGTCTTGATGACTACAGCTTTGTAATAATGCCTGAAGCCTAAAATTGTGATGCCTTCAGCTTTGCTTTTCTTTTTGAAGATTTTTTTTGTGTGTGTGGCTATTCAGGATCCTTTGTGGTTCCAATACAAATTTTAGAATTGTTTGTTCTAATTGTGAAAAATGCTGGTGACATTTTAGTAGGGATTGCATTAAATGTGTAAATTCCTTTGGGTAGTATACACATCTTAACAATGTTCTTCCAATCAATGAGCATGGAATATATTTTCATTTCTTTGTGCCATCTTCAGTTTTTTCCAACAACGTTTTATAGTTGTCAGAGTACAGGTCCTGCATCTCTTTGGTTAGGTTTATTCCTAAGTTAGCTTAGGTTTTTTTTGTGTGTGTGTGATTGTAAATGGGATTGATTCCTTTAATTTCCCTTTTTGCTGCTTCATTATTGGGGTGTAGAAATGCAGCAGATTACTTTGATTTTGTATCCTGTGACTACTGAATTTGTCAGTTCTGGAAATTTTCAGGGGAGTCTTTTGGGTTTTCTACATGGAGTATTATGTTGTTTACAAATAGTGGAAGTTTGACTTCTTCCTTGTCGATTTGGATGCCTTTTTGTTGTCTATTGCTGTGATTAGAACTTCCAGTACTATGTCAAATAGTAGTGGTGAGAGTGGAAATCTGTCTTGTTTCTGACTCTTTTTCCCCATTGAGGATGATATGAGCTGTGGGTTTTTCATAGATCACCTTTATTACGTTGAAGTATGTTCCTTCTAAACCTACTTTATTGAGGGTTTTTTTTTTTTTGTTATCATAAATGGATGTTGTACTTTGTTAAATGCTTTCTCTGCATTTATCAAAATGATCATATAGTTTTTATCCTTTCTTTTATTAATGTAGTGTATCACATTGATTGACTTGCAAATACTGAACCATGCTTGCAACTCAGAAATAAATCCCACTTGAATGTGGTGAATAATTTTTTAAAATGTATTTTTGGATTCAGTTTGTTTGTATTTTATTGAGAACTTTTGCACCCATATTCATCAGAGATATTGATCTTAAGATCTTTTTTAGTGGAATCTTTATTTGGTTTTCATATCAGGGAAATGCTGCCTTTATAGAATGAATTTTGAAGTTTTCCTTTTCTATTTTTTGGAATAATTTGAGAAAAATAAGTATTAACTCTTCCTTAAATGTTTGGTAGAATTCCCCTGGGAAGCCATCTGGCCCTGGAGTTTTGTTTGTTGGGAGTTTTTTTATTATTGATTCAATTTCTTTGCTGGTTATTGGTCTGTTCAAATTTTCTATTTCTGTTTCAGTTTGGGTAGTTTATATGTTGGTAGGAATTTATCCATTTCTTCAACGTTATCCAATTTTTTGGCATAAAGTTTTTCATAATATTCTCTTATAATTGTTTGTATTTCTGTGGTGTTGGTTGCTGATTCTCCTCTCTCATTTTGATTTTATTTATTTGGGTCCTTTCTCTTTTCTTTGATAAGTGTCACTAGAGGTTTATCAATTATTAATTTTTTCAAACCAGCTCCTGATTTCACTGATCTTTTCTATTGGGTTTTTTTTTAGTGTCTATATCATTTATTTCTGCTCTATATTATTTCTTTCCTTCTGCTGCTTTATGCTTCCTTTGTTTTTTCTAGCTCCTTTAGGTGTAAGATTAGTTTGTTTATTTGAGATTTTCCTTCTTGAGGTAGGCTTGTATTGTTATAGACTTCCCTCTTAGAACTGCTTTTGTCTGTATCCCAAAGGTCTTGGACTATCGTGCTTTCATTTTCATTTGTTTCCATATATTTTTAAAAACTTCTTCTTTGATATCTGGTTGACCCATTCATTGTTTAGTAAGATGTTATTTAACCTCTATGTATATGTAGTCTTTCCAATTTTTTTCTTGTGGTTGACTTCTAGTTCCATAGCATGGGGTCAAAAAAGGTGAATGGTATGATTTTTATCTTTTTGTATTTGCTCAGGCTTCTTTTGTGATGTAATATGTGATACATTCTGGAGAATGTTCCATGTATACTTGAAAAGAATGTGTATTCTGTTGTTTTATGATCAAACGTTCTGAACATATATCTGTTAAGTCCATATGTTCCAGTGTGTCATTCAAAACCATTGTTTCCTTGTTTAGATGAACCGTTCGTTGATGTCCATGGAGGTGGTAAAGTCCCTTACTACTATTGTGTTATTATCAATTAGTTCCTTCATGTTTGTTATTGTTTTATATATTTGGGTGCTCTCATGTTGGGTGCATGAATATTTACAGTTGTCATATATTCTTGTTGTATTGTCCCTTTATTTTTATGTGTACCCTTCTTTGTTTCTTGTTACAGTCTTTAAAGTCTAGTTTCTGTGATCTAAGTGTTGCTACTCAGGCTTTCTTTTGACATCTATTTGCATGATAAATATTTCTCCACCTCTTCACTTTCAATCTGCAGGTGACTTTAGGTCCAAAATGAGTCTCTTATACATAGCATACAGATGAGATAAGTACTGGGTTTTTTAAATCCATTTTGACATCCTGTATCTTCCGATTGGAGTATTTTGTCCATTTACATTCAAAGTAATTATTAACAAATATGTATTTATTGCATTTTATTGTTTTGTCATTGTTTCTGGAGAGAGTCTCCGTAATCTTTTCCTTTGGAGGAGAGACTTTTGGTCTCTCCTTCCCACCCAGAGAGTTCCTTTTAATATTTCTTGCAGAGCTGGTTTGGTGTTCACCAGTTTTTGTTTGTCTGGGAATCTGTTTATCTCTCTTATTCAATGATAGCCTTGCTGCCGAGAGTATTCTTGGCTACAGATTTTCCCATTCATCAGTTTGAATATATCATGCCACTTCCTTCTGGCTTGTCTAGCTTTTCTTGAGAAATCTCCAGCTATCCTTATGGGTTTTCCCTAGTACTTTAAGGACTTCTTTTGACTTGATGCTTTTTTTTTTTTTTTCAACGTTTATTTATTTTGGGGACAGAGAGAGACAGAGCATGAACGGGGGAGGGGCAGAGAGAGAGGGAGACACAGAATCGGAAACAGGCTCCAGGCTCTGAGCCATCAGCCCAGAGCCCGACGCGGGGCTCGAACTCACGGACCGCGAGATCGTGACCTGGCTGAAGTCGGACGCTTAACCGACTGCGCCACCCAGGCGCCCCTGACTTGATGCTTTTAAGACTTTTTTTCTTTGTCACTATATTTTGCAAGTTTATTTACAGTATGTCTTGATGTTAGCCTGCTTTTGTTGATTTTGATGGGAGTTCTCTGTGCTTCCTAGATCTAGAGGTCTGTTTCCTTCCCTAGATTAGGGAGGTTTTCTCCTATTATTTCATGAAATCAATTTTCTGTCCCCCTTTCTCTCTTCTTCTTCTGGGACTCCTAGAATACAATATTATTACATTTGATGAAGTCAAACTATGTCCATTCTCATGTTGTCTAATTCTTTATCTTTTGTTCAGCTCCATTATTTTCCTTTATTTTGTCTTCTAAGTCACTAATTTGTTCCTTTGCTTTTTCCAGCCTGCTGTTCATTGCATCAAGCCTGTTTCCAGTCACCTCAATGCACTCATCATCTCTGACTGATTTTTTTTCTCTTTTTTTCTCTGTGATAAGCATCTCACTGATGTCTTCTATTCTTTTCTCAAGCCCAGTGAGTGTCCTTATGATTGTTGCTTCAAATTCTCCATCAGTCATGTTACTTATATAAGCTTTGCTTAAATCTCTGGCCATTGCCTTGTCTTATTCTTCATTTGGGATAAATTCCTCTGTCTTGGACAGTCTAAGTCTCTGCCTTCTTCTCTCCATTAGAAAAGCCAATTATATCTCCTGCTTCATAATGGCCTTATGAAGAAGAGGTCATGTAGCACCCAGGATCTGGCCTTCATGGAGTGTCTCTGTGTGTGCTGTGTGTACTCTGCTATTGTGGTTTGGCTGCTCTATCCTTCAGGCCAGTGATCTGCAGAAGCACTCCTTACCTGCTATGGGCAGTGTTTGGTCCCTGGACTGAATGTGGCAAGTTTTAACTATGTGTGCTCTGGTATGCTTGTGAAAGGAGGCCAGAAACTGTCTCTATCAGAACTGAGACCCTGTAGAACATTCTGCTCAGGTGATGTGGTGTGGGCAGAGGTTAGTGCTGATCTTCTAGGAGAGGGGCCCATCACTATGGGACTGAGGCAGGATTGAGAAGGGAAGTCCTGTCAAAGCACAGGGGTGTGGGGCTTGGTGTAAGCAAGTTAGGCAGCCAGTGTCAGGGGTGAGCTGCTTTCCACAGGTGGTTCTGTGTATTCTGAGGGGCAGGGAAAGGAAATGACACTTGCCATTTCCAGAGAGTGGTCTCTGTGAATGCTGCTTCTCAGGGATGTGCTCTGAGAAGAGTGAATCATCTCTCCACATCATGCCCCAAATGTTCAGTTCACTGTTTCCATGCCATCTACCTCCAAGTGGTTTGCTGCCTTCTCCAGAAGGAGTACAATGCCCTCAGGGCTCTATTGCAGTCAAACCTGCTGACCTTAAAACTCTAGGCTTTAACCCTGTATTGCAAGAACTCATGAAATTCATCCCCTCTCAGTTTCCAAGCCAACAGCTTTGGGGAAATGTTCTTCTTATGTGTTCCCCTGTGTGTTCCTTTCTTTCTCGCCCTTCTCCCTCCCCTCCACAGCACCCATAATCTGTTTCTTCCCTAAACCCTGTCTCTGCACTTCCTGACCTCTTTTCTCCCTTTAACTATGGAGTTTGTTCAGTCTTTATGTCAATTTCTGGGGTATTTCAGATAATTTGATAGTTATCTGGTTGTGTTCATGGGACAAGACAAGCCTAGGGTCCTCCTACTCTACCACCATCTTCCTCTAAAAACGTTTTGTTATTTTTTAAGAAATACTCAAGAAACACAATATGAAACAGCACTCTGAGAGGTCCATGGGTGGCTCAGTCAGCTAAGGGTACAAATCTTGGTTTTGATTCAGGTAGTGATCTTGTGGTTCATGAGTTCGAGCTCTGAATCAGGCTCAGCACTGACAGCACAAAGTCTGGCTGGGATTCTCTCTCTCTCTCTCTCTCTCTCCCTCCCTCCCTCCCTCCCTCCCTCCCCTCCTCCCCCTCCCTCCATCCCTCCCCCTCCTCCACTATCTCTGTCTCTCAAAATAAATAAACTTTATAAAAAATTTTAAAAAAGAACCCTCTGAGTCCTCAGAATATTTAGCACAAAGAGGAAAGCAATGCTTGTCCTTACAATAAAATAAATATTTGCAAAGGCACTCTTGGACAGCAACCAGCAACAGAGTATGACATTGGAAATAAAATACAACCATGTGTTAGAATAAAAAAGGAAATTTCAATAGTTGCAATCTAGAGTAGATGAAGAAAAAAAGGGAGAACTCAGATGAGGTCATGTATAAGGCAAAATCAAGGACTAAATATTCATTAGGTCCCAAGACAAATGGATTATTATAGATAAATGTTATCATAAGAGGATGAATGTGGAGGTAATGTGGAAGAAGAAATCCTATCATTAGGTTCAATAACACATATATTTGAATTAATAGTTTAGTAATTGTAAAAAAAAAAGTCAAGTGATTATCATACAATCAAATAATCTAATAATATTAAAAATAATTATACAGCATATCCAGAGGGTATGTGTGGTATCTGGAATTGATTTTACTCTAATTATTATAAAAAAAACAATGTGTTAAAGTAGTTTTTGAACTTTAAGAGGGGAGTGTCTGTGTGACAGGAGTAGGTGCTTCTCTCAGACAAATGGATCCCAGTCAGTGTTCACTGAGCACCTACAGGAGGCCAGTGAGTGAACCAGATACTGGGGGTAAAAGATGAGCAATATATTTTCTCTGC
Source organism: Leopardus geoffroyi (assembly GCF_018350155.1). Taxonomy (NCBI): domain Eukaryota; kingdom Metazoa; phylum Chordata; class Mammalia; order Carnivora; family Felidae; genus Leopardus; species Leopardus geoffroyi. The sequence goes on along the minus strand of NC_059333.1, from coordinate 50,608,334 downwards.
CTTCACAGAACTTGTGATTCAGTAAATCAGACAGGCATGTACCTTTAGACCTCCAAAACAATAATACACTCATGCTAAAATCAAAGTTTGGGATCACTATCGGGTTGTAATATTTTAGTATTAAAAATAGGTGAGGGGCACCTGGGTGGCTCAGTCGGTTGAGCATCTGACTTTGGCTCAGGTCATGATCTCACAGTTCATGGGTTCAAGCCTCACATCGGGCTCTGTTCTGACAGCCCAGAGCCTGGAACCTGCTTTGGATTATGTGTCTCCCTCTCTCTCTGCCCCTCCCCTACTGACTCTTTGTCTCTTTCTGTCTCTCAAAAAGTGAATAAACATTAAAAATAAATAAATAAATAATAAATAGGTGAGAGGGGTGACTGGATGGCTCAGTCAGTTAAGCATTGGACTCTTGGTTTCAGCTCAATCATGATCTCACTGTTGGTGACAGCACAGAGCCTGCTTGGGAGTCTCCCTCTTTCCCTCTCTCTCTCTCTCTCTCTCTGCTCCTCCCCCACTTATTCACGTGCTCTGTCTCTCCTTCTCTCTCAAAATAAGTAAATAAACTTAAAAAATAAAAATAGGTGATACAGATGTGAGAAATATAAGAAAGAATGATAATAAATTCAGATCTATAATGATAAAGGAATGTTGCCCTGAGTCTGATAGGATTTACATGGAATTCTGAAGGAGGAAACATTCCTGAGTAGGCTGAAAACTTACTCACAACTTGTTTCTTGGCAAGAGTGCACCTTTCTGAAAACAAAGCCTCCTTGAAGAACATCGGCTCTACACACCTTTAAGACCACTTGCTGTGGGAGTGAGAAAAAGAAGTTGAAGATCATGGGTTCTGATATCCTCTTTATCAGCCTTTACCCTGAAACCTCAACACAGAAATCAATGCAAGTAATGTATGATGTGATAGATAATTGTTCAGCAAATATTTACTTACTTCCCTATCCCCTCTGTCTCACAGCAGACTGTATTTCCTTCCACTCTCCCCAACATTGGGAATGACCACATGAATTGCTTGACATATAGGAAGTGAGCAAACATGAGAGATGTACTAGATTGCTTTCATGTTTGTCCTCTCTCTTGCCCTTTTGTCCTCTGCCATGAAAAGATCATGTTCTATTCCCAGATTGAGAGACAGGTAGAAGTGATCTGAAACGAACTTGCAACCTGAACAAAGCCACACAGCTAATCCAAAAATGCCTGAGTGAGGGTAGAAAAAAAGTTGTTGTTTTTTTACATAAGCCCTTGAGATTTGTTTTTTGTTGTCATTGTTACTCAGCATTATTATATTAGAAACCTTATGAAAACACGTGCTATCACATAAAAATCAACTATTGCTAAAACAAAAAAATTTATGATCAAATACCCCAAAACTTAGCATCTCAAAATAATAACCATTTATTCTCCATGAGCCCATGGGTCTGTTGGAAGAGTTCTGCTGATCTAGGTCAGATTCAGCTTCAGGTTGCAACAGCTGACCATTTCTTATTGCTACAGGTCTTTGTGTTATCTGAGCATTTGAATGTAATTAATGACAACTATTTGGATTTTAATTTAAGCTCACATTCTTTTAGTTGGTACACTTTTAAAAACTGATCTTCATGAACTTGATAGAAATGCTTCTAACATAGCAAAGATTTAATCAAATCCCTCCTTGGTTTCTTCATTAGAATAATCAATTCAAATCTTTAAGATTTTCTCATGAGTAATTTAGGAGAATGTTTTCCGTGATATGTCATAATTTAAAAACTTCAAAAAAGTAAAATAGAGTCAAGTATATAGATACCCTGTTTGGTTACTTTATAGGTAAATCTCTTAATAATCTAGTATTTTGTAATGGGTGCAGTATTTTTAAGCATGAAAAAAAATAGTTTTATTTGTATAGTTATTCTGTCCATATATATACAGATATCTGTGTGCACACACACACACACACACACACACGGCAAAAGATTATACACAGTGACCTTTACAATTTCCTTCCTAGTCAATTGCTCTAAAATGGAGTTCCTTTGTCATTTCCAAATGTGTAAATATCTTCTCAATCCATACTTAATTGCTGCAATAAACAACAACAATATGGATTCCATTGTTAAATTCTTCACATGGTGGAATGACTTGCCAATAATCACAGTATTTTCTCTATTCCTTTTTAGAACTCTTTTGAACTAATACTTGTCTTATTTTTAATCCTGTATTAATCCATTTGAGACTTTGTAGCTGAAATCCAATTTTGATGTGTATGATAGTAACACTTTTGTGCACGTTTACCTAATCTACAACAAGAAACATGGTACGTCATCCAATTACATGTCCTATTGTCTTGTTAGACGCTATATATCATCTGCTTATTTCATCAAGGAAGTTTATTCTCATTATGTACTTGCAATTATTTTTAGTGCCAATCAACCTATCCTGAATTGCAATTGCATGCCCTTCAGTCTCACCAAGCATTGTATGCCACTTCAGTTACAAATTAGACAATTTTTTCCCTATAATTTTGGCTAAGTTCATATGTGCACCAATTCCGAATTTTCTGAATACTCATAAATTAATTTTGCACTTCACTCTATATATCCAGTTTGTTATATTGAATAATCTAAATGCATATAATGATCACTTGCTGATAAATGTCACAGAAATTATATTTATCTATATAAACAAAATGACTTTGGAGGCAGAAAAGACTCATTTTGCAAATTCTGACTTTCAAAACTCTGATCAATTAAAATCATATCATTGCATTTTTTCATATCCAGCTGTGTTCACCTGACGTTCTCCCAACTGGTGCATATTATTGAAGAACTTTAACAGTGAATGTTCAAATGGTCTAAATTTTTGCTACTATATGACTTGACAACAACTCTAACATTTCTAACTCTAACATAGGTCACTATTAGATTTGTATAATTGGTATACTTGCAAAATGCCTGTGTTTTTACTTGAGTGAAGAACTTCCATGTAAATTAGATTAACTAGAGTTGCCTGCAAGGATAGTGACTCTTCCCTCACATTCAGGGTCTCTATGTTACCAGTACATCAAAGTGGCTGGGATTATCAGAACTGTTTGATCTATAGCAGAAGAAATTTTCCTATTAACTTAAACATTTCAAGCTTGATTGTTTTGCAGTTCTTCTATCACCCAGTACTATTGTTCTCCCTTTTACTTAATTATCTCTGCCTCTAACATCTCTCTTGAATCTTATTCTGTTTGAACTGGAGTCACCAGTGACAACAATAACATTTGGAAGCTGTCACTTAGACATTCTGGAAATATTTCTTAAGAATGGGGGAGGGGGGGGAAGAAAATTCATTCTTGAAGGGTTATGTATTTTATGGCAGAAAATTATAAATTAAATTTTTCAAATTATAGTGTAACTTTTTTCTTAGATAAACAGTAAAAAAATCACTTTTATACACATGTCCCCGCTACTGACATAATTCCATCTCATACTCTCAAATTTAGAAGGGGAAATTTGGTTAGTGTTCCCCTTTATAAGCCTAAAAACCATGAGTTACCAAAAGTAAACTTCAGAACACATAAGAATGCATCAACATGAGCAGATTGATGCTAAATCATGTGGCCTTAATGTTGGTTTATTTTACAACCTAAAAATCAGTTAGATTAAGACACTAGCATCACGATAAAAATCAAAAATATTATGAACCACCATTACAATGGAAACAGGGGATTCTGTAGATATATTAGTCAAAGGAGCAGTATCTGCATCAAGTTATTATAAAATTAATTATGTAAAGGATGAATTTTTAAGGCTATTATTTCATACCAGTGTCACCTGAAATTAAAAATAAATTAATGTTTATTTAGTTTTGAGAGATCGCAAGCAAGGAGGGGCAGAAAAGGAGGGGTCAGAGGATCCAAAGCAGCTTCTGTGCTGACCACACGAAGCCTGATGTGGGGCTTGAAGTCACAAACCATGAAATAATGACCTGAGCCAAAGTCAGATTCTCAACCGACTAAGCCACCCAGACACCCAATTTCACCTGAATGTAACAACAGACTGTAAGCATTATAGAGATTCCTCAAAAAATTACAAAGAGAACTACCATATCTAGGAATCCCACTTCTGGGTATATATACAAAGAAATTAAAATAAGATATCAAAGAGCTATCTGCTGTTCTACATTCTTTGCAGTGATTATTGACGATAGCCAAGACAAATAACCTAAGTGTCCATCAATGGATGAATGGATAAGGAAGATGTAATACACATATACAATGGGGTATTATTCAGGCATGGGAAAGCAGGAAATCTTGACATTTGCAAAAACAGGGATGGATTTTGAAGGCATAATGCAAGTGAAATAAGGTGGGCAAAGAAAGACAAAGACTACATAATAAAGACAAAGACTACATAATAACAAAGACAAAGACTACATGGTATCAGTTATCTGTGGGATCTAAAGTAAAAGCCAAACTCATAGAAACAATAGAAAAGTAGTTGTAGGGACTGGGGACCAGACATGGGAAACAGAGGTTAGTAAATTGCACAAACTTTCACCTATAATATGAACAAGTTCTGAGGACCTAATGTAAAACATGGAGACTACAGCTGATAACCCTATATTGTATAATTGAAATTTTCTAAGAGAATAGAACTTGCATATTCTCAAACGACAAAAACAAAGTGAGGTGATGGATGTTAATTAACTAGATGGGGTGAATCCTTCCATAATGTACATGTATATCAAATCCCCACAAAGTACACTATAAATATCTTTCCATTTTATTTTTCAATTATATTTCAATGAAGTTGATTTTTTTTAAAGAAGAAAAAAAAACATAATGTAGATTGACCATGCTTGAGATCAGAGACAAGGGTATGACTAGGACATTGTCCTTGTCCTCAAATGACTTAAAACTAAAAATAAATCCGATCCCATTTGACTCTTACGAGCCAAAATGATAGCTTCTGTCTTTATTATTCTGAAGGTGCCCCAAAGCAATCTCCAAAATAAATTCACTCATCAACAAATATGTATTGAACACCTATATGTGTCAGGAATTATTTAGATGCTGAAGAAATAGTAGTAAAGAAAACAAAATCTCTACCTTGCATTTTTGTTGAAAACAAGTTATTTTTTTTAATATAGCCCAAAGCATCATGAAGAAAATCAAGGTTAGAGAGACAGTGTGCTGGATTGGTACAGGGTGGAGGTGGGGGGTACTTGGTGTTTTATATCAAGTATCCAGGAAAAGCCTCTCAGAGAGAATAGCTTTGAGAAAAGAACTAGAGGAAATGAAGTACTGAGACATGGGGACACTTGGGCAAAAGGTTAGGCAAATAGCAAGGTCATTGATGTTGAAATAAAAACATCTTGGTATGTTGTTTTCAAGAAAAAGCAAGGAAGTCAGTGCACCAGAGAGAGTAAGAGTAGATACCAAATAATAAATGCCTCTTTGAGTTATATTCTGTATGAAATAGGACTTTATCGGAGTGCTTGGATCTAGGGAATGACCTAATCTGAAGTCTGAATTTTCAGAGAATCTCTGTGACTACTGTAAATTAAAGAGACTGTAGGACAAAACTAGCAGGGAGAGCATTGTTATCAGTTTGGGTCCAAAGAGGAGATTGAAAGGACACAGTTAATTGAACAGTGTAAATTTAATATAAAAATTACCTATGAATCAATGATAGAAGAGTAAATATGAGGTAAAGAGAACTGTAAAGGGTAAGGGCTAAGGCAACAGACCTAAGGAAGAACAAATTTATAAGGAGACCCCCCTCCACTCAAATGGAAGTTGGACCTCTGTAGCCTGTTGTATAGTCAAGAAGTTCATTGGAACTTAGGAACAGGACTGTTTCATCATCACTGGGCAAGCAAGAAAAACCTCTCTGGGGCACAAGTAAGTTAGGACTGGTAAGCAGACATGCGGAGGGAGTCTGAGAGCAGTTGTGGGTGTGAGGCCAGGAACATGCAGTCTCCATATTGGAAGGGTACCAGGAAGGCAGTCAACACAGAAAAGAGCATCCTAGGTCCATGGCTGGAAACAGCACCACCAAATATTTTCATACTCCCACACCACTGGCAAAGCATGTGACAGTAGTATTTTCCAAAAACACAATACATGAGAATCAGGGGGTGGGGGGAAAGCCCATTTTCTTCTATAGCATCCCTCCAGCATTCTCGACTGATAGAGCTTAGTCTTATGTTCACTATAAAGGAGAAATGCAAAAAAAAAAAAAAAAAAAAAAAAAAAAAAGAAAAGAAAAAGAAAACAAGTGTATTATCACAGATTAGGTACCAAAGAGTAGATTTGGAGCTGAGATAAAATGCATTTATAACTGTTTCAAGCACTTGGGGTAATGGAAATAATTTGAGGAAAGAGCAGATGTTGGCTAGGACAATGATGATAACAATGCCATGCTACAGTTTACAGTTTACAGTTACAGACATAAGACAGTTTGATTATGTGTATGTTTTGAAAGTAGTGCTAACAGATTTGCTGACATAGGACGTAATCAAAAAGAAAAACGAGGGAAGTATTTTTGATCTGATCAACTGGAATGAGTTTATTTCACAGTGTAGAGATGGTTGTAGAAGAAATAGACTTGGGGAGGGGCACCTGGGTGGTTCAGTCAGTTAAGCATCTGACTTTGGCTCAGGTCATGATCTCGCGGTCTGTGAGTTCGAGCCCCGCTTCGGGCTCTGTGCTGATGGCTCAGAGCCTGGAGCCTGCTTTGGATTCTGTGTCTCCCTCTCTCTCTGACCCAACCCCGCTCATGCTCTGTCTCTCTCGCTGTGTCAAAAATAAATAAAACATTAAAAAAATTTTTTTTAAAAATAAACACTAAAAAAAATTTTAAAAAAATACACTGGGGAGACATGTTTAGACATGTTGGATGTGAGGTGCTTAATAGATGTACAGATGAAGATACTGAACAGGCAGTTGTATAGAAGTTGGTAGGTCAGGAAACAGGTTTGAACTGGATATGAAAATATGCATATCAGCAGAAACAAAAGATTTAAAGGCACAAGATGGAATGACATAATAAAAGGTCATGTGTAAATAAAGAAGAGAATAGATATCAAGACTTAGCCTGGAAACAGTCAAATTTTAGAAGGTGAGATGAATTAAAAGAAATGTGGCAGGACTGCGCAGCAGCACTAAAGATGAACTGTCTTGAATTTAAAATGGAATAAAAAATCAAAACAGTACAGTGTTCTTTCTGGCCACATTCAGCTGTCCTGTTACAGATGCAGAAACAGCCTTTGATATAAGAGTAATATTAATCAGACAAAATGATATTTGCATACTAAGTGAAGTGATGTCAGAGATTGTAAATTACAGCCATGACTCTAACAGAGTAGCATTGCCTGTTTAAGATATCCATCTTTAGCGTTACTGTTTCTGTTTCCACTCATCTTCTAAAGAAAATGGCTTAGATTTCTCATTCTCCCCTCACCCTTATAAGTTACAAAGAAATATGGGGTCTCCTTTTATCTTAGATATAATTACTGCTTACAATTTCAGACACATGGGAAAATACTATTTGTAGAAATGCGTACATACCTAAATGAGATCAATTATACTTTGTCAACAGTGGGGAAAGATCTGGCAATATTGCTGTAATTTCTGACCCTTTAAAATAATACGGTATTTTCTGTTTGACATATCTTCTCCTCACTCTCCCTGCATCCCCAACACAGGGCTAATGCATTATCTGTCTGTGTACTCAAAGGTGTCTTCTGTAGACTGTATCACTTCCTTTGTCCTTATTAATAAAATTGGAATTATTTAATATTTTTAAGTTACCTATTATGATTTATGAATACCTACAAACTTCTGGATTAGGACAATTGAGTCCTAGTTAAGAAATTATAATTGACATGGCGTTCTAAAATCAATAAATTGGACCTAGCTGTTGGACATCTAGTAAGCACAGTGGAACAGAATAGGTATTCTCAAATACAATCAAAGTGTAATTTTTGCCAATGAATAACACAAAACATAGTGCTTGAAATGCAATTGAAAATATTAAAATCCAATACAAAGTAAAGCATGACACATTTTATACTGAATAATTAAAAATAAGCTCAGAGAAAATGCTTAGCAATTATAAAATAACAAGATCAATATGGATAGCATGGAAATGATAGGATTATATTAGTCTATTAAAGAATTCAGACAATTTCAATAGTTAAAAGAATAGATTAAGCAGTTTTGAGGAAGAGGAACCACACTCACAAAAAGCATAGATCTTGCAAATACTGAATGAATATTCTAAATCAATTTAAGTTCAAAAATGAGGGACTATGTTGGAATATGGGTTTCTGAATCAACTTAAGCTAGAAGTAAAGGAATGCATTTAAAAAGAGTTTGGAAAATTAGTTTGGGGCTAGATGTTAAAGAACTATACAGAGAAACTTTATTTTTTGTGGATTTTCACACAGGATATACTTGATACAAATGAGAGAAAGATAAAGATTATTGGAAAGCTTTTGAAATAGTTCAAGAAACATATATTGAGATCTGGTCCCTGATACCAAGCAGTGAAAATGGACATTTAAGAAAGAGTTGAGAATCTATACTGATTTCATTGAGCATAGGAGAAGAGAGAAAAGAGGGATAGAAGGTTTTCTTAAATTTCTGGTTAATTCAACTGAAGAATAATAATTCCTTTTATAGAGCCCTTATTAAATAACTTACGAGTTTTTACATTATTTGTCACAATTGTAGCTAATTAAATACTTCTGATTTTATTTTTCTGCTTTTATTTCTCTTCTACTGTAAGATAGCAAGCTTCCTGAAAGAATTGGCCTTGTTTCTTAGGATCTCTGTGGCATTCCCAGCAATTAAGCCAGCATCTGGCATGTACAACTTACCTCACAAATATAAATAAATAAGTGAATAGAAATGAAACTCATGAGTATAATTCTGAGAAGAACAAGATTTTGTGGATAACCATAGGAGTTTGGGTATTTAATATACAGAATTTAAAATATTATTAGATCATTCATACAGAGATGTGCCCATATATTTTCCTGTATTCACTGATTATTTTAAAAAATATTATTTAGCGTTTGTAATACACAAAACACTGTTTTAGACACTGGAGATAAAAACTGTGAATAAAAGAAACCTCAGAAATTTACATTCTAATGGTTCTGTATTCTAAATTATTTTTCCCTTTCATTTTACAATAGTATATAAAGTAAATTTTAATTTATGCCAAGATTTAAAAAAAAATATTGCTGTCATAACTTTCTTTAACTACTGCTCCATTTCTCTTTATCCCTTTATGGAAAGCTCAAAGACATTTTCTATCTGCTCTCTATAAGAGTTAGCTACTGCTGTGTAACAAACCAGACTATAACTTAGTGTCATAAAAGAGAATTTGTTTTGGGCAGTCATCTATAACTTGGCATCATGGCTGCCCTCAGATCTCTGGTGAAGCCCAAGATTGTTAAAAAAGAGTACCAAGAAGTTCATCTGGCACCAGTCAGACCAATATGTCAAAATTAAGCGCAACTGGCAGAAACCCAGAGGCATTGACAATAGGGTGTGCAGAAGATTCAAGGGCCAGATCTTGATGCTCAACATTGGTTACGGGAGCAACAAGAAAACAAAGCACATGCTGCCTGGTGGCTTCCGGAAGTTCCTAGTCCACAATGTCAAGGAGCTTGAGGTGCTGCTGATGTGCAACAAATCTTACTGTGCAGAGGATGCTCACAATGTCTCCTCCAAGAACTGTAAAACCATTGTGGAAAGGGCAGTCCAGCTGACCATCAGAGTCACGAATCCCAATGCCAGACTGCACAGTGAAGAAAATGAATAGACAGACAGCTTATGTGCATATCATATTTGTGTTAATAAAACCATAAAACTAAAAAAAAAATTTGTTTTTATCATAAGCCTACCATCATCTGGGCATTTTTGCTGATCTTCATTGGGCTCATTCATGCTTCTTCAGTAAGCTGATAACTCTTCTGGCATATCCAGAATGGCCTTATTTGCACAAGGTACTTGAATAACAAGCCAAAGTGTGCCATACCTCTTGAGATGTATCATCAAAAGTGGCACAGGGTTGGAGCACCTGGACGTCTCAGTTAAGCAACTGACTCTTGGTTTTGGCTCAGGTCATGATCTCACGGTTTTGTGAGTTTGAGCCCCACCTCAGGCTCTGCACTGGCAGCATGGAGCCTGCTTGAGATTCTCTCTTCCTCTCTTTCTGCTCTTTCCTCCCTTGGACTGTCTCTGTGTCTCTCAAGTAAATAAAACTGAAAAAAAAATGGCACAATGTCACTTTTTGCCGCATTCTACTGGTCAAAACAAGCCCAGAATCAAGGAGTGGAAAAGTTTCCACATCTTTATGGAAAGACCTGAAAAATTACATTTCAAAGAAACATGGATTCAGGGAAAAGAATATTATAGCATTTTTCAAAAAAATCTGTCATATACTTTTACTCTGCAGACAGTAAGACAGATTCTACATCACACAGTTTGGGTTAAGGAATAGGTTTTATCGAGGAAGGGGAAACTTACAAGATTGAGTTCAGCAAAAGAAAGGAGGCAACTTTTCATCATGCACCAATCATTCCGTAGAGCCATGCAGGAACCTGACTCAGTTTTCTTGTCAACAGGATAGATCTGTGTTTCAGTGGATAAACATTATGTTCTATTTTATCTTCTGATTTAAGAAAGTTTCCTTATTTGTGGGGAAATAGACAACTTTGGTGTGATTGGATTTGAATGTTGGTTATTTGTGGAATTGTACTTGGGGCTTACTGGATGATAAAGTCCCCCTGTTGGGGAAAGTACTGACATTCTTTCAGTACAGCAGGCAACCCTGAATGAGCACAGAATATCATTTTGGGAAATTCTATGCCTTGTATCACACTCCTCCCACTCTTTCTTAGCTGAACTCAATGGTCACTTAATGGTCAAATCATCATTAACTTTCCCAATACCAACTCCCATGGTCCGTTCCTAATCTTCATTTTAATTGGACTATGGGCATTATTTGATACAACAGGTCAGTCGTTTCTCCATTAAAAAAAATACACACACACACACACACAGACACACACACACAACTTTACTCACATTTTAAATCACTGCTTTCTCCAGGTTTTCCTCCTTACTAACTGGGTGTATTTTCTAAGTTTCAAATTTCCTGTTCAAATTCTGTAAACATTGGAGACACCTGGGATCCCTCATCCACTACATGGATGCTTCGTTTACTATTTATTCCCACTGTCTTTATAGTCCTAAAATTTCAAGGCTTTAAATACCCTCTATACTCTGACAGCTATCACATTTGTATCTCTAGACTTGACTTTCATCCAGACAAATACTAAACTGACTTTTGACATATTTACATGGATATAAAGTAGGCATCTCAAACTTAAAATCTTCAAAACAAAACTCTAAATGTTTCCCAAAATGTGTTTTCTTTCCCATCTTCATAAACAGTAGCCCCACGTATTCCAGTTGCCTGGAGAAAAAAATCCTGACTCTCACTCAAACCACATGCTCAATAAATCAGCAAATTCAACTTGTTTAACCTTCAAAATGTACCTTGAAACCATTATTTTTAGCCACTTGTGTATTAACAGGCTGGGCCAGGCCATCCTTATCTTGTGCCTGAGTTATTGCCATCAACTTTTATCTCCTCTCCTTGCCTTGTCTTTTGTCTCCTTGATTTCAGTGTACACACAGTAAGACTATAATCAGATCATGCTACTCATCCTTGGCTCAAAATGATATGTCACTCAGAGAAAGAGTCAACATTCTTACAGTATATTTCCACCTACTATAGCCCTCTCAGCATTCACTCCTCTCCACCTGATGACTGTATTTCAGTTGCATTAGCCTTCTTGGTATTTTTTTAAACAGGATCATTCCACACATGTCTCCACCTCAGGGACTTTATATGCCTTATCCTCTCTTCTAGAAAAGTTCTTTCTCTAGGTATTCACTTGTTTCACACCTTTCAAGCTTTGTAATTTTTTTCAGCAAATTTCTATACAAACTAGAAATCCTCCTCCCCAATTTCAAGTGTTCTCTGTCTTACATTGCTTTATTTTTCTTCAAAGTTCTTATCTCTATATAATATGCGTATTTTTTCACTTGCTTATTTTTTTGTGTCATTTATTAGACTGTTAACTCCCTGAGGACAGGATTATAGATTATTTTGTTCATCACAATATCACACATTACCTGACACACAGTAAATGCTCAATAAATAGTTTTTCAAGGAATGAATTGCCAAAGAATAATGTGAGACCTTATTTAAAAAGTATATTACACTCCTATCCAAGAAAAAGTCTTCTTTAAAATTTTTACTTTCATGGATTTGTTTACTTTGGGGTTATATACTCCATAGCTTGCTGTGCTCTAACACTGACCTTTCTCACAATTTCAGCCTTGTAATTCCAACTGATTATTAAATATCCCCACCTACATGTGTCTATAAATGAATACTTCACCTTCTACTTCAAGGAGCTATGGAATCTATTTTTATGCTAATGTAATCATCATTCTCACATTTCAAAATATTATTTACTCTCATCTTAGTGTATTATTTATGTGACTTTCTTTCAATTTATACTTAAAATTTCATAAGGGCAATGCATATCAAATTCCTTTTGGCTTGCTTCAGAATTCTCAGCATATTGACTTACAGAGAGAATATACTCAATAAATATTTATGGAACACACAATATTATAGATAAATTATGAATTCCTACTATAGATAGTTTATCTGGTTTTGTATACACATCATTACAGAAACTAAACTAACAAAGTACTATATTGCAAAGGGAACCAATGAATATATAAATATATAACACAGATTGGAAGAGATAAAATATCTCAAATTCCTAATTAAGTGAAATCATGTTAACTTCTCTATTCTCCCCCTTTTAATTCTATATGACTATGAAATCTGGCCACAAATGCTATATCGTCTCTTATGTCTTGACTAGACAAATAGGTGGGCTTCTTTTACTCAGACCAGAGTCAACTCACAGACTTGGAACTGACAGTGGTATGAGAGCCTCTTTTAAAAATCCTCTCAATCCATAGTAATATTAAACTAAACTCCTGTAATTCTAGTGGCGCAAAGTCCAAGCAGAGTATAACAGCCTTTTGGAAGCCAGCTCGTGAACATCATAGCTAAAGAAAATGACCCTCACCCATACCTGGAATGAAGCTATCCTGGACTTTGACCTTAGGTGTCCTTACTGAGGGACAGATCTGAAAGTGGAGGTGCCTCTAAAGCTGACTTTGTTCTCCAGACTCCCCTTAAAAAGAGAAAGCATGCCAAAATTTAGCCACCTGTGGGTGCCAGAATAGTGGAAGCTCCACTGAATGATAGCGTTAAGCCAATCAGCAAATTGTAACCTAATCAATGCATGGCTATCTACATCCTCTTTAGGAGTAGAATGAGTCTAGAGTAACAGGAATGGTGACTTTCTATTAATATACATTATCAAGGGTGTCTGCGTGGCTCATTCGGTTGAGCGTCTGACTTTGGCTCAGGTCATGATCTCACAGTTCGTTGGTTCTAGCCCCACATCAGGCTCTGTGCTGACCACTTGCTCAGAGCCTAAAGCCTGCTTTGGACTCTGTGTCTCCTTCTCTCTCTGCCTCTCCCCCGCTCGTGCTTTGTCTCACTCTGTTTCTCAAAAATAAATGTAAAAAATTTTTTTTTAAATATACATTATCAAATTGAGTTTTCATCTTAGACTTACTGAGACTAAACTATTTTTTTCATTACTTTCTTCATATGCATTATTTTATTTATCCCTCATTATAAACCTATGGAATAGCTATTCCTCTAATTACATGTTTATTTTTTCACCTACGTGGTAAGTGCTATAGCCAGTGCTCCGTCCCATGTCTGACAAACTCTGCAAGTTTTGCTACCAACCACTACTGCATATGTTGGGAGGAATAGTAGATATAGGGTAGCCAATTATTTCTTCAGTCAACAAATATTTTCTAATACTCAGGGTATTTTAATCAGTATGCCAGATCTACATATAAAATGTTGTTCTTGACCTCTGGACGTTTGCAATCTATTAAAGAAGATATGTGATTCTTCCTTTTTTTTTTTAATGACTGCTTTCCTCTAACACATTTAAATATTTGAAAACAATTTGTTCTCCTGAGTGGCTTACTATTCCTTTCCCCAATCTACAAATTTGATTACCCTGTGGATTTACTTGGCAAGTTATGTTTTTCACAGATGGCATAGCTGCTTTCAAATGATCACAAATTCTTATTTGAGTAGTTCAGATGAATGAGGTATTATTTTAATGTGAAGAGTTGAATTTGGAGCTTAGAAGAAAATGTGTGTGTAAACGTGCACAAATGTATGTTACTAAGTAATTTAATAGGGTCTCATAAATTCAACCTTAAGTTATATACTGAAGATTTCCAAATATTTATTATTAACCCTTCCTGCCACCTAGATTCTAATTATATTCCTAGATATATACATTGGTATAGATGTCCTATGATACTCCATTTCAGCAGGTCTTAAATTAATTTTATTTCCTTTCCATGTGTCCTTTTCCTTGACTTTTCTATTTCTGCCATACTTCTTCCTGACATATAAAATCAAACATATGTTCATCCAAATCAATCTTTCACTTTTTACCTGATTTTACATACAAACCAGTCAAAACCCTCCCTCCTCGGACTCCCTTGCTCTATTCTTATGCCAACCCTTCACAGCCTCATCTTGTCCAATGCCAAAAATGAACCCTTCTAAAATAATATCACATTACCAATATCTTACTTAAATGTTTCAGTGACACCCTATTGCTTATGTTGAAAAGTATAAATTCTCAATAGATTACAGAAGTTCCTCCCTGTCTCCCCTTTGTCTGTTTTAGAAACACACTATCCTATCCTCCTAGATACAATCTACCCTACAAGTAAATGAATGACTTCCATTTCTTTTGACATCTTTTGGGTTTCATCAATTCTGACTAATGATATGCGTCTACTAATGATATTATTTCTGACTCTCAAAATCTCTCTCATCCTTCAAAGCCCAACCCAAATCATGTGAAATATAAAGGTATGAACTCTCTCTTCCCAGAACCCCATAGTACTTAGTGGTAACAGTACTCTTATACTGTAAAACATGCTGCCTTATATTACAGTAATTTCTGAACACATCTCCATTATTTTACTGTAAGTTCATTATAAACTTTTATATCCTTCCCAGTGCCCAACTGAGAATTTTACATCTAGTAGGTATAATAAATATACAATAAAAATACATCATATGGGTGCCTGGTTGGCTCAGTTAAGTGTGCATCTCTTGATTTGGGCTCAGGTCATGATCTCATGGTCACAAGATTGAGCCCTGCATATGGCTCCATGCTTAGCTTGGGACTCTGTCTCTCTGTCTGTATCCCTTCTCTCTCTCTCTCTCTCTCTCTCTCTCTCTCTCTCTCTCTCTCCTTCTCTCTCTCTCTCTCTCTCTCTCTCTCCCTTTCACAATAAATAAACATTTAAAAATATATACACATTGTATCCAATGATGATGGTGGTTAAAATGTAACTTCTTTGTTGAGAAATGAACTCTAGCTCTGCTGATCCAACACTAAATTATGTCAAGCAATGAGTCCTGCAAAATGATTCTTAATGAGGATCAGCCTGCAGTAAAGTTCTACATGAAACTGTTAATGACCTCTCATGTGTGCATATTAGGGGGAAAAATGATTCTAATAACTTCACTACAACATGACATTTGGAGTGGAAAAGTAAACCATAATGTTTACACTCTCTCAAGAAAAAAAAAAAAGTGAGAAAAGCTCTTATCTTCACAAAAGCAGCAATCTGTGAGGGAAGCAGTAGGCAAGAATGAAAGCTACCCAGCAACCTACTGGGCTGGTAGGAACCTAGGTACCAATCACCTAATGTGATTAGAAGGAGACTGTCTCTCCAATGCCTTGGGTGAGAGCTAGTATCCAAAAGATGATACATCAAAAAGGAAGAAAATACATTTTCTAGTCAGATTCTCAAAACGAAATCTCTTTCCCTAATTTCTGCATAATTAATAGAGAACTGCAGATTAAAAAAATATATCCTCTGTTTTAGTGAAATATCTGATGGGTGTACAAATAGGCAGTGACATAAACCCTAATGATTAGACATCAAAAATCAATAAACTAAGGCAGAGAAGGAAGATGACTTACCATGACCAAGCATACACCTAACACTCAAAATTATAATGCAACACACACTGTCAAATAGGTAATAAGTATTAGCTAATATTTGACACCTTTCTTCAGGACCCGTGTTCTTTTATCAGGGGAGAGGTGCTTGGTTTGGTTTTTACTTCAAAATTCTTCTAGATTTTGCCATAAAAATGTGTTTAGAAAGATACTGGCCTTGAAATGGGATCATGGGCATAAATGCAACTGCCTATTTTAAGGGAAAGAAAGTGTAAGTTGGAACTCTCTGATATGAAGGTCTAGTCATGCACTGTACCCCATATCAGATTACTCACAGATCTTTGTGTCTTAGTTTCATTTTCTGTAAAAAAAATAAATAAATAGGGGCGCCTGGGTGGCGCAGTCAGTTAAGCGTCCGACTTCAGCCAGGTCACGATCTCGCGGTCCGGGAGTTCGAGCCCCGCATCAGGCTCTGGGCTGATGGCTCAGAGCCTGGAGCCTGTTTCTGATTCTGTGTCTCCCTCTCTCTCTGCCCCTCCCCCGTTCATGCTCTGTCTCTCTCTGTCCCAAAAATAAATAGACGTTGAAAAAATAAATAAATAAATAAATAAATAAATAAATAAATAAATAAATTTAGTAAAATGTGTTCTACTTCATAAAATATATGAAGGATTAATTTGGATTGAATTAGCAACGTCATTGGTGGTGGTAGGAAACAATCACGGAAGGGGAAAGCCTGCTGGGTGTACCGTTAGCATGAGAGCTTGAGGTCTGAAGAAGTAAAAGTTAGGGATTCTCCAAGAACAATGCACTGATTGTGCTAAGGAATTCGTTACTAATTTCTGCCATACATCTAGTTCTTCCTACTCAAAAGTGAAGTTTAATTAAAGGGTACATAGGAAAAAATTGTGCTATAGTGGAAAACTGCATTGTTTAGATATCAGAGGATACTCCTCAGGAATGTCTGCCTACAAGACAGCATAATGGTTTGCTTTATTTATTGTGAAATCATTACAATAGGTTCAGTTAACATCCATTGTCTCATATAGATACAATAAAAAGAAAAGAAAAAAAAAAGAAAAATAAATTATCCTTGTGATGAAAACTTTTTAGGATATACTCTCAACGTTTTTCTTGTACGTCATATAAAAATGTTAACTGTAGTCATCATGTCTACCTTACATCTCTAGTACTTATTTATCTTATACCCGGAAGTCTGTATCTTTGGATCACCTTCCTTCAATTCCTCCTCCCTTCCACACACACTCTGCTCCTGGTAGACACAAGTCTGATCTCTTTTTCAAAGAAGTTTTTGGTTGCTCATTTGTTTTTAGATTCTATATATGAGAGCATACAGTATTTGTCTTTCTTTGACTTATTTTACTTAATGTAATGGTAAGGTAAGGTCCAACCGTGCTGTCACAAATGGCAGGATTTCCTTGTTTGTTTTTACGGCTGAATAAAATTTCATTGTGTGTGTGTGTGTACATATACATATGTGTGTATATATATATATATCCATTCACCAATGGACACTTAGGTTCTTTCTGTGTCTTGGCTGTTGTAAATAATGCTGCTATGAACATGACAGAGTAGATACCTTATAAGTTAGTGTTTTAATTTTCTTTGGATTTATTTCCAGAAGTAGACTTGCTGGGTCATACAGTAATTTTATTTTTAATTTTTTCAGATTCTTCCATACTGTTTTACATAGTGGCTGTACCAATTTATATCCCTACCAACAATACACAAGTGTTCACTTTTCTCCACATCCATGCCAGCATTTATCTCTTATTTTTTGATGACTATTCTAATAGGCATGAAGAAATAGCTCATTGTGGTTTTAATTTGCATTTCCCTAAAGACTAGTGATGTTGAGCATCTATTCATGCACCTTGTTGGCCTTCTGCTTGTCTTCTTTAGAGAAACGTCTATTGAGGTCATTTGCCCATTTTTAAATTGGATTTCTTTTTGCTATTGAGTTGTAGAAGTTCTTTATATGTTTTGAAATATTAACCCCTTATCAGATATGGTTTATAATGGTTTATAAATATTTTTTCCTGTTCCAGAGGTTGTCTTTTCACTTTAATAGTTTCTTTTGGGGTGCAGAAGTTTTGTTTTTGTTTTTTTCTTTTTAGTTTGCTGTAGTCCTACTGAAGGTTTCTAACCCCTTTAGGACCTTACCAGCTGTAATCTGAAACTGGCCCCATTCTCAGAGGGCAGGGAGAAACCAAAGAGGCAGACAATTCCAGATTGATAGTTGGCAAGTTTAACAAGCAAAGGGAATTTACACACAAGGCTTGTCTTGTGTGGCAGCAATACAAGTGGATCCCCCCTCCCACTCACACTAAAAGTTTATAAAGAGGCCATAACTGGTTTTAGTCAGGTACACAATCCAGATACTCTCAACAGTGTATCATTATCTCAAGGCTCTGTCCTTAGGGTAGCCCCTGGAAATGGGAAAGGCATGCAGAACCCATATTCCAAAGACAGGGGAAGGGCAAAGAGCCTTTGCCCATGTCCATCTCACACATCAACCAGTGGTCATGTGTTCTTGATAATTTCTTCCTATACCCACTTGTTTATTTTTTATATTGTTGTTTGTGTTTTAGGTGTCATTAAGAAAAAACATTACTGAGATCCATGTCAAAGAGCTTTATTCCTATGTTTTCTTCTACAGTTTCATGTTTCCAGATCTTACATTTAAGTCCTTAATTTATTTTGAGTGAATTTTTATGAGTGTTGTAAGATACGGGCCCAGTTTCATTCTTTTACATATGATTATTCAGTTATCCCAGCATCATTGATTGAAGAGACTGTTTATCTCCATTGAATTTTTTTGGCCTCTTGTCAAATATTAGTTAACCATTCTTGTTTGAGATTATTTCTGGACTCTTGATTTTGTTCCATTGGCCTATTTTTATGAAAGTACCATATGTCTTTATTACAATAACTTTATAGTATAGCTTGAAATCAGGAAGTGTGATACCTTCTACTTTGTTGTTTCTTAGGATTTCTTTAGCTATTTGGGGCCTTTTGTGGTTCCATACAATTTTATTTACTTATTTGACGTTTATATTTATTTTCACCTTTATTGAGGTTTGCTGGGCAAATACAAATAGTATATATTTAAGGTATACAATGTGATGTTTTGATACACAAATTATTGTTAAGTAATTACCACAATCAGGCTAATTAACATATCTAGTTATCTCCTCACATAGTTTTGTCTCTGTGTGGAGGAGAACATTTATGATGAACTCTCTTGGCAAAGTTTGAGTACACAATACACTGTAATTAACTATAGTCACCATGCTGTACATTAGATCTCAAAACCTTATTCATCTCTGATAGCTGAGGCTTTGTTATTTTTTATTATATTTTTCAAATTTTATTTAAATTCTAGCTAGTTAACATATAGTATAATATGGTTTCAGAAGTAACATTTAGTGATTCATCACTTACATACAAAACCAGTGCTCAACACAAGTGTGCTCCTTAATACCCATCTCCCATTTAGCCCACTCCCCACTGACCTCCCCCCATCAACACTGAGTTTATTCTTTATAGTTAAGAGTCTCTTGGGGCACATGGACGGCTCAGTCGGTTAAACGTTGAACTTCAGCTCAGGTCACAATCTCACAGTTTGTGGGTTTCAGCCCCACTTCAGGCTCTATGCTGATAGCTCAGAGCCTGGAACATGCTTCATATTCTGTGTCTCCTTCTCTTTCTGCCCTCCCCCACTTGCACTCTGTCTCTCTCAAAAACAAATAAACATTAAAAAAACAAGAATCTCATGGTTTGCTTTGCTCTGTTTTTTCCCCTCTACTATATTCATCTATTTGTTTCTTAAAATCCACATATGAGTGTAATCATATGGTATTTGTCTTTCTCTGACTGAGAAACCCCTTCTCAGCCCCTTCAAATCAATATATTTTTGTATCCTTTGGGTAAAAACCTAGTAGTGCAATTGTGAGGTTGTAGGGTAGTTTTACTTTTTGAGAAACCTCCATACTGTTTTCCAGATTGGCTGCACCATTTTACAATCCTACCAACAGTGTAAGAGGGTTCCCTTTTCTCTACATCCTTGCCAACATCTGTGTTTCCTGTGTTGTTAATTTTAGCCATTCTGAAAAGTGTGAAGTGGTACTTCATCTTGGTTTTGATTTATATTCCCCTGATCATGAGTGTCTATTAGCCATCTAAATGTCTTCTTTGGATGTCTTCTATTCATGTCTTCTGTCCAATTTTTAACTGAATTAATTCATTTTTGGGGTGTTGAGTCTGATAAATTCTATATAGATTTTGGATACTAATCATTTATCAGATATGTCATTTAAAAATATCTTCTCCCATTCTGTAGCCTGCCTTTTCATTTTATTGAGTATTTTCTTCCCTTTAGAAGCTTTTTATCTTGATGAAGTCCCAATAATTCATTTTTGCTTTTGTTTCCTTTGCTTCTGGAATCATGTCTAGTAAGAAGCTGCTACAGCTGAAGTCAAAGACGTTACCGCGTATGTTCTCCTCTAGGATTTTGATGGTTTCCTGTCTCATATTTAGGTCTTTCATCCATTTTTAGTTCATTTTTATGTGTAATGTAAGAAAGTGGTCCAGTTTTATTCTTCATGTTGCTGTCCAGTTTTCCCAACACTGTGTTGAAGAGAATTTTTTCCATTGGATATTTTTTCCTGCTTTGTGGAAGATGAGTTGATGATATAGTTGTGGGTCCATATCTGGGTTTTCTATTCTATTCCATTGATCTATGTGTCTGTTTTTGTGACATTACCATACACTATCTTGATAACTATAACTTTGTAATATAGCTTGAAGTCTGGAATTTTGATGCTTCCAGCCTTGTTTTCTTTATCAATATTTTTTTGGCTATTTAGGGTGTTTTGTGGTTCCATACAAATTTTAGGATTGTTTGTTCTAGGCCTATGAAAAATGCTGGTGATATTTTGTTTTTAAAGTTTATTTTGAGAGAGAGAGTCTGAGAGAGAGGGCATGCCTGTGTGAGCAGGGGAGGGGGAGAGAAAGAGGGAGAGAGAGAATCCCAAGTAGGCCATGCACTATCAGTGCAGAGCTAATGCAGGGCTCAAACCCACAAACCATGAGATCATAACCTGAGCTTAAACCAAGTGTTGGATAGGTAACCACCTGAGTCACCCAGGTACCCTGCTGGTGGTATTTTGATAGGGATTGCCTTAATTGTGTAAGTTGCTTTGGGTAAATAGACATTTTAACAATATTTGTTCTTCCAACCTATGAGCATGGAATGTTTTTCTATTTCTTTGTGTCATCTTCAATTTATTTCATAAGCTTTCCATAGTTTTCAGTGTATAGATCTTTTACCTCTTTGGTTAGGTTTATTTCTAGGTATCTTATGGTTTTTGGTACAGTTGTAAATAGGATTAGTTCCATGATTTCTTTTTCTGTTTCTTCATTATTAGTGTGTAGAAATGAAACAAATTTCTGTACTTTGATTTTATATTCTGCAATTGCTGAATTCGTGTATGGGTTCTAGTAATATTTTGTGTTATTTTCTTTTTTTATGTATATGAAATTTATTGTCATATTAGTTTCCATACAACACCCAGTGCTCATCCCAAAAGGTGCCCTCCTCAATACCCATCACCCACCCTCCCCTCCCTCCCACCCCCCATCAACCCTCAGTTTGTTCTCAGTTTTTAACAGTCTCTTATGCTTTGGCTCTCTCCCACTCTAACCTCTTTTTTTTTTTTTTTCCTTCCCCTCCCCCATGGGTTTCTGTTAAGTTTCTCAGGATCCACATAAGAGTGAAACCATATGGTATCTGTCTTTCTCTGTATGGCTTATTTCACTTAGTATCACACTCTCCAGTTCCATCCACATTGCTACAAAAGGCCATATTTCATTTTTTCTCATTGCCACGTAGTATTCCATTGTGTATATAAACCACAATTTCTTTATCCATTCATCAGTTGATGGACATTTAGGCTCTTTCCATAATTTGGCTATTGTTGAGAGTGCTGCTATGAACATTGGGGTACAAGTGCCCCTATGCATCAGTACTCCTGTATCTCTTGGATAAATTCCTAGCAGTGCTATTGCTGGGTCATAGGGTAGGTCTATTTTTAATTTTCTGAGGAACCTCCACACTGTTTTCCAGAGTGGCTGCACCAATTTGCATTCCCACCAACAGTGCAAGAGGGTTCCCGTTTCTCCACATCCTCTCCAGCATCTATAGTCTCCTGATTTGTTCACTTTGGCCACTCTGACCAGTGTGAAGTGATATCTGAGTGTGGTTTTGATTTGTATTTCCCTGATGAAGAGTGACATTGAGCGTCTTTTCATGTTCCTGTTGGCCATCTGACTGTCTTCTTTAGAGAAGTGTCTATTCATGTTTTCTGCCCATTTCTTCACTGGATTATTTGTTTTTTGGGTGTGGAGTTTGGTGAGCTCTTTATAGATTTTGGATACTAGCCCTTTGTCCGATATGTCATTTGCAAATATCTTTTCCCATTCCGTTGGTTGCCTTTTAGTTTTGTTGATTGTTTCCTTTGCAGTGCAGAAGCTTTTTATCTTCATGAGGTCCCAATAGTTCATTTTGCTTTTAATTCCCTTGCCTTTGGAGATGTGTTAACTAAGACAAGTAAGACAAGCTGTGGCTGAGGTCAGAGAGGTTTTTTCCTGCTTTCTCCTCTAGGGTTTTGATGGTTTCCTGTCTCACATTCAGGTCCTTTATCCATTTTGAGTTTATTTTTGTGAATGGTGTAAGAAAGTGGTCTAGTTTCATTCTTCTCCATGTTGCTGCCAAGTTCTCCCAGCACCATTTGTTAAAGAGTCTTTTTTCCAATGGATATTCTTTCCTGCTTTGTCAAAGATTAGTTGGCCATACTTTTCTGGGTCCAATTCTGGAGTCTCTATTCTATTCCATTGGTCTGTGTGTCTGTTTCTGTGCCAATACCATACTGTCTTGATGATTACAGCTTTGTAGTAGAATCTAAAGTCTGGGATTGTGATGCCTCCTGCTTTGGTCTTCTGCTTCAATATTACTTTGGCTATTCGGGGTCTTTTGTGGTGCCATAAAAATTTTAGGATTGCTTGTTCTAGCTTCAAGAAGAATGCTGGTGCAATTTTGATTGGGATTGCATTGAATGTGTCGATAGCTTTGGGTAGTATTGACATTTTAACAATATTTATTTTCCAATCCATGAGCACAAAGTGTGTTTCCATTTCTTTGTATCTTTTTTAATTTCCTTCATAAGCTTTGTGTAGTTTTCAGCATACAGATCTTTTACATCTTTGGTTAGGTTTATTCCTAGGTATTTTATGATTCTTGGTGTAATTATGAATGGGATCAGTTTCTTTATTTGTCTCTCTGTTGCTTCATTATTAGTGTATAAGAATGCACGTGATTTCTGTACATTGATGTTGTACCCTGCGACTTTGCTGAATTCATGTATCAGTTCAAGCAGACTTTTGGTGGAGTCTATCAGATTTTCCATGTATAATATCATGTTATCTGCAAAAGTGAAAGCTTGACTTCATGTTTGCCAATTTTGATGCCTTTGATTTCCTTTTGTTGTCTGATTGCTGATGCCAGCACTTCTAACACTATGTTAAACAACAGCGGTGAGAGCAGACATCCCAGTCGTGTTCCTGATCTCAGAGAAAAAGCTCAGTTTTTCCCAATTGAGGATGATATTAGCTGTGGGCGTTTCATAAATGGCCTTTATGATGTTAAGTATGTTCCTTCTGTCCTGACTTTCTTGAGCATTTTTATTAAGCATCCTTTCAATGCTGAATTTTGTCAAATGCTTTTTCTACATCGATTGACAGGAT
Source organism: Leopardus geoffroyi (assembly GCF_018350155.1). NCBI lineage: Eukaryota > Metazoa > Chordata > Mammalia > Carnivora > Felidae > Leopardus > Leopardus geoffroyi. Next base: position 50,584,331 of record NC_059333.1, on the reverse strand, counting down.
CATATGGTTTTTATCTTTTCTTTGATTAATGTGATGTATCACATTGATCGATTTGTGAATGTTGAACCAGCCCTGCATCCCAGGAATAAGTCCCACTTGATCGTGGTGAATAATTCTTTTTATATGCTGTTGAATTTGATTTGCTAGTACCTTATTGAGAATTTTTGCATCCATATTCATCAAGGATATTGGCCTATAGTCCTCTTTTTTTGCTGGGTCTCTGGTTTGGGAATCAAAGTAATGCTGGCTTCATAGAATGAGTCAGGAAGTTTTCCTTCCCTTTCTATTTTTTGGAAAAGCTTGAGAATGATAGGTATTATCTCTGCTTTAAATATCTGGTAGAATTCCCCAGGGAAGCCATCTGGTCCTGGACTCTTATTCGGAGATTTTTGATAACTGATTCAATTTCTTCACTGGTTATGGGTTTGCTCAAGTTTTCTATTTCTCCCTGTTTGAGTTTTGGAAGTGTGTGGGTGCTTAGGAATTTGCCCATTTCTTCCAGGTTGTCAAGTTTTTGGCATATAATCTTTCATAGTATTCCCTGATAATTGCTTGTATTTCTGAGGGATTGGTTGTAATAATTCCATTTTCATTCATGATTTTATCTATTTGTGTTATCTCCCTTTTCTTTTTGAAAAGCCTGGCTAGAGGTTTATCAGTTTTGTTTATTTTATCAAAAACCCAACTCTTGGTTTCGTTGATCTGCTCTCCAGTTTTTTTAGATTCTATATTGTTTATTTATGCTCTGCTCTTTATTATTTCTCTTCTTCTGCTGGGTTTTGGGTGTCTTTGCTGTTATTCTTCTATTTCCTTTAGGTGTGCTGTCAGATTTTGTATTTGGGATTTTTCTTGTTTCTTGAGATAGGCCTGGATTGCAATGTATTTTCCTCTCAGAACTGCCTTCACTGCATCCCAAAGCGTTTGGGTTGTTGTATTTTTATTTTCATTTGTTTCCATATATATTTTTTAATTTCTTCTCTAATTTCCTGGTTGACCCACTCATTCTTTAGTAGGGTGTTCTTTAACCTCCATGCTTTTGGAGGTTTTCCAGACTTTTTCTGTGGTTGATTTCAAGTTTCGTAGCATTGTTGTCTGAAAGTGTGCATGGTATGATCTCAATTCTTTTATACTTATAGGGTTGTTTTGTGACCCAGTATGTGATCTATCTTGGAGAATGTTCCATGTGCACTTGAGAAGAAAGTATATTCTGTTGCTTTGGGATGCAGAAATCTAAATATATCTGTCAAGTCCATCTGATCCAATGTATCATTCAGGGCCCTTGTTTCTTTATTGATTCTGTGTCTGGATGATCTATCCGTTGTTGTAAGTGGGGTGTTAAAGTCCCCTGCAATTACCACATTCTTATCAATAAGGTTGCTTATGTTTGTGATTAATTGTTTTATATATTTGGGGGCTCCCGTATTTGGCGCATAGACATTCATAATTGTTAGCTCTTCCTGATGGATAGACCCTGTAATTAGTATATAATGCCCTTCCTCATCTCTTGTTACAGCCTTTAATTTAAAGTCTAGCTTGTCTGATGTAAGTATGGCTATCCCAGCTTTCTTTTGACTTCCAGTAGCATGATAGATAGTCCTCCATCCCCTCACCTTCAATCTGAAGGTGTCCTCAGGTCTAAAATGAGTCTCTTGTAGACAGCAAATAGATGAGTATTGTTTTTTTTAAAACCATTATGATACCCTATGTCTTTTGGTTGGAGCATTTAGTCCATTTACATTCAGTGTTATTATTGAAAGATATGGGTATAGAGTCATTTTGATGTGTGTAGGTTTCATGCTTGTAGTGATGTCTCTGGTATTTGTGGTCCTTGCACCATTTCACTCACAGAATCCCCCTTAGGATCTCTTGTAGGGCTGGTTTAGTGGTGATGAATTCCTTCAGTTTTTGTTTGTTTGGGAAGACCTTTATCTCTCCTTCTATTCTGAATGACAGACTTGATGGATAAAGGATTCTTGGCAGAATATTTTTTCTGTTCATCACATTGGAGATTTCCTGCCATTACTTCTGGCCTGACAAGTTTCAATAGATAGGTCTGCCACTAGTCTTCTGTGTCTATCTTTGTAAGTTAGTGCCTGTTTATCCCTAGCTACTTTCAGAATTTTCTCTTTATCCTTATATTTTGCCAGTTTCACTATGATATGTCGTGCAGAAAATAGATTCAAGTTACATCTGAAGGGAGTTCTCTGTGTCTCTTGGATTTCAATGCCTTTTTCCTTCCCCAGATCAGGGAAGTTCTTAGCTATGATTTGTTCAAGTACACCTTCAGCCCCTTTCTCTCTCTTCCTCTTCTTCTGGAATTTGTTCTGTTTGATTGCATCACTTAGTTCTCTAATTCTCCCCTCATACTCCTGGATTTTTTTATCTCTTTTTTTCTCAGCTTCCTCTTTTCCATAATTTTATCTTTTAATTCACCTATTCTCTCCTCTGCCTCTTCAATCCGTGCCATGGCTGCCTCCATTTTATTTTGCACCTCATTTATAGCATGTTTTAGCTCCTCATGACTATTTCTTAGTCCCTTAATCTCTGTAGCAATAGATTGTCTGCTGTTCTCTATGCTTTTTTTCAAGCCCAAAGATTAATTTTATGACTATCATTCTAAATTCTTGTTCCATTATATTGCTTAAATCATTTTTGATCAACTCATTAGCTGTCGCTACTTCCTGGAGTTTCTTTTGAGGAGAATTCTTCCGTTTCATCATTTTGGGTAGTCCCTGTGGTGGCTCCAAACTGCAGGGCACTTCCCCTGTGCTGTCTGGAGTAACTTGTGTTGGTGGGCGGGGCTGCAGTCAGAACTGATGTCTGCCCCCAGCCCACCCCTGGTGCCACAGTCAGACTGGTGTGTACCTTATCTTCCCATCTGCCAGGGGCAGGACTTACTGTGGATTGGTGTGACCCCTGTCTGGGCTACTTGAACACTGCCAGGTTTGTGGTGCTGCTTCTATGGGATCTGGTGTATTAGCCAGGGTGGATCTGCAAGGTGCACAGGGGCAGGAGGGGAAGGATTAGCTCACTTTGCCATAGGTGGTCCCCTGAAGGAGGGTCCCTGCAACACTGGGAGGGAGGCAGACCCGTCGGAGGGATGGATCCACAGAAGCACAGCGTTGGGTGTTTGCATGGTGCAAGCAACTTGGGTGATGGTAACTAGTCCCCTTTGGAATTTTGTCTGGGGGATGGGAGAGGGATATGGCATTTGCCAGCACCTTGTTTTCCCTGCAGAGCTGAGCTCTGTCTCCCGGGACTCAACAACTCTCCCTCCTGGTGTCTTCTCACCCTCCCTGCTCTCTGAGAGCAGAGCTGTTGACTTTTAACATTCCAGATGTTAAGTCCTGCTGGCTGTCAGAACTCATGCAGTCCAGCCCCTCTGTTTTTGCAAGGTAGACTTCAGGAGCTCTGCCTTGCACGGTGGGCTGCCCCTCCACCATCCCCGCTCCCTCCCGCCAGTCTGTGTAGCACTCACTGCCTCTCCGCCCTTCCTACCCTCTTCCATAGTCCTCTTGTCTACGCTTGGCTCTGGAGAGTCCGTTCTGCTAGTCTTCGGGTGGTTTTCTGGGTTATTTAGGCAGATATGGGTGGAATCTAAGTGATCAACAGGACGAGGTGAGCCCAGCATCCTCCTATGCCGCCATCTTCCTGCTTGTTGTAGTCTTTTGGGTTTTCCTCATAGAGTATTATTTAATCTTCAAATAGTGAAACTTTGACTTCTTCCTTGCCAATTTATTTCTTTTTGTTCTCTGATTGCTATGGGTAGAATTTTCATTACTGTGTTAAATAACAATGGTGAGAGTGGACATCCCTAACTTGTTCTGACTGCAAAAGTAAAGCTCTCAGTTTTCCCTATTGAGGATGATATTAACTGTGAGTCTTACATATATGACCTTCATGATGTTGAGGTATGTTCCCTCTATCCTTACTTTGCTGAGGGCTTTTATCAAGAGTGGATGCTGTTTTGTCAAATGCTTTTTCTGCATATATTGAGAAGATCATATGGTTTTTATTCTTTCTTTTATTAATGTGGTATATTACATTGATTTGCAAATATTGAACCAGCCCTGCATACCAGGAATAAATCCCATTTGTGGTGAATAATTCTTTTAATGTACTGTTGGATTCAATTTGCTAGTATCATCTTGAGAATTTTTGCACCCATGTTCCATAGGGATATTTGCCTCTAATTCTTTTTAGTGGGGTCTTTTGTCTGGTTTTGCAATCAAGGTAATTCTGGCCTCATAGAATGAATTTGGAAGTTTTCCTTCCATTTTTTATTTTTTGGAATAGTTTCAGAAGAATGGGAAATAACTCTTCTCTAAATGTCTGGTAGAATTCCCCTGGGAAACCATCTGGCCCTGGACTTTTGTTTATTGGGAGATTTTTGATCACTGATTCAATTTCCTTGCTGATTATGGGTCTCTTTAAAATTTCTATTTCTTCCAGTTTCAGTTTGGTAGTTTATATATTTCTAGGAAGTTATCCATTTACTCCAGAATGCCCAATTTTTTGGCATACAATTTTCATAATATTCTCTTATAATTTGTATTTTTGGTGTTGTGATCTTTCCTCTTTCATGATTTTATTTATTTGGGTCCCTTCTTTTTTCTTTTTGGTAAGTCTGGCTATGGGTTTATCAATGTTATTAATTCTTTCAAATAACATCCTCTTAGTTTTGTTGATCTGTTCTGTTTTGTTTTGTGTATATTATTTATTTTTGCTCTGATCTTTATTATTTCCCTTCTTCTACCACCTTCACACCTTATTTGATGTTCCATTTCTAACTCCTTCAGGTATAACATTAGGTTATGTATTTGAGACTTTTCTTGCTTCTTGAGGTAGTCCTGTATTGCTATAAATCTAAATTCATTCTCTCTTATGACTGCCTTTGCTGCATCCCAAAGTTTCTGGACTGTTAGGTTTCCATTTTCACTTGCTTCCATGTGTTTTTAATTTCTTCTTTAATTTCCTGGTTAACTCATTCATTCTATGGATGTTCTTTAACCTCCATGCATTGGTGGTCTTTCCAATTTCTTTTCTTGTGGTTGACTTCAAGTTTCGTAGTGTTTTGGTCAGAAATCATACATGGTATGACCTCATTCTTTTTGTATTTGTTTGACTCAGTATGTAGGCTCTTCTAGAAAATGTCCTATGTGCCCTTGAAAAGAATGTGTAGTCTGTTGCTTTAAGATAAAATGTTCTGAATATATCTATTAAGTCCATCTGGTCCAGTATATCACTCAAAGCCATTGTTTCCTCTTTGATTTTCCACTTATATGATCTGTTCTTCACTGTAAATGGAGTGTTAAAGTTTCCTACTATTATTGTATTATTATCAATGAGACTCTTTGTTAGTGATTTATATATTTGGCTACTCCAAAGTTGGGGGAATAAATATTTACAGTTGTTAGATCTTCTTGTTGTATAGACCCCTTTATTATGACATAGTGCCTTTCTTCATCTCTTGTCACTTGCCTGATATTAGTAGGGCTACTTTGGCTTTTTTTTTGACCTCCATATTATAATAGATGGCTCTCAATCTCACTTTCAATCTGGAGATGTCGTTAGGTATAAAATGAGTCTGTCTAGGGCAGCATATAAATGGGTCTTGTTTTTTATTCCATTCTGGTACCCTATGTCTTTTGATGGAGCATTTAGTACATTTACATTCAGGGTGGTTATTAATAGGTATTAATTAGTGCCACTGTATTATCTGTAAAGTCAGTGTTTCTGGAGATTTTCTCTGTTCCTTTCTAGTCTTTGTTGCTTTTGGTCTTTTTTTTTTTTTTTTTTTTGCACCCAAAGAGTCCCCTTTAATATTTCTTGCAGAGCTGCTTTAGTGGTCATGAACTCCTTTAGTTTTCGTTTGTCTGGGAAACACTTTATCTCTCCTGTTCTCCAGCCTTGTTGGATAAAGTATTCTTGGCTGCATATTTTTCCCATTCAGCATGTTGAATATATCATGCCACTACCTTCTGGCCTGCCAGGTTTCTGTGGTGAGATCTACTTCTAACCTTATTTGTCTTCCTTTGTAGGTTAAGGTTTTTTCCCCTTGCTTTCGGGATTCTTTCCTTATCTCTGTATTTTGCAATTTTTACTAAAATATGTCTTGGTGTTGGCTGGATTTTATTGATTTTGATGTGAGTTCTGTGTGCCTAATGGATTTGGATGTCTGTTTCCTTCCTCAGATTAGGAAAGCTTTCAGTTTTAATTTGCTCAAATAAACCTTCTGCCCCCTTTTCCCCTCTCTTCTTCCTCTGGGACTCCAATGATAAGATGTTATCATGCTTTGTGAAGTCACTAAGTTCTCTAAGTCTATATTCATGATCCAACATTTTCCTTTCCCTCTTCTTTTGAGCTTCATTAATTTCTATAATTTTATCTTCTGTATTACTTATTCTCTGCTTTTTTCATCTTTGTGGTCATTACATCCAGGCAGTTTTTCATCTAGGTTATTGCACTTTTTTCTTTTTGGCCTGACTAGTTTTTAGGTCTTTTATCACTGTGATGTGAGACTCCCTGGTGGCTTCTATGCTTTCCTCAAGCCCAGCCAGTATCCTTGTGATTGTTGTTTTAAATTCTAGTTCAGGCATAGATTATTTATATCTCTTTTGATTAGATCCCTAGCTGTGATCTCTTCTTGTTCTTTCCTTTGAGACGAATTCCTCCATGTTGGCATTTTGTTTAGGTCTCTGTCTTCTCTGTGTAGAAAGCCTGTTATGCTTCCTACTCCTAAGAGCAATTGCTATATTAAGAAGAGATCATATACTGTCCAGGGCCTGGTGCTTCAGGGGTATAGTGTTTCTGGGGTATGCTGTGTGCATTCGGCTGTTGTATTTGGCTGCTCTTTCCCTCAGGTCAGTCTTTTGTAGAGTTTCTTCTTGACTAAAATAGGGACTTTTTGGACCTTGTCCACTCTGCGGTGAGTTTTAACTAGGTGTGTTTTAGTCTGCTTGTTAAAAGAGGCTACATCCTATTTCTCCTAAAGCTGGCATTCTGCAGCCCTCTTTGTGTTGCTCTTCTGAGGGAAGGGCCCACTGCTATTCTGATTCTCAGCCACACTTGCCATAGTTAAGAAGCACCTACAGAGCACAAGGAGGCAGGGTTTGCTGTGAGAAGCTGGAGCCTCTACTGTGGGCACTCTGCTGCTCACTGAAGTCCCTCCGTGTTGATGGGTGGGGGTGAAAATATCACCAACCAGGGGCTCCTGGGTGGCTCAGTCGGTTAAGCGTCCAACTTCAGCTTAGATCATGATCTCCAGGTCCATGAGTTCAAGCCCCGCATCCGGCTGACAGCTCAGAGCCTGGAGCCTGTTTCAGATTCTGTGTCTCCCTCTCTCTCTCTCTGCCTCTCCCCCTCTCACACTCTGTCTCTCTGTCTCTGAGAAATGAATAAACCTTAAAAAAATTAAAAAAAAAAAAGAAGAAGAAAATGTTATCAGCCAGTTATTTCATTCACAGAGAGGGGAGATCATGTCCGATGCTGTTCAGAAAACCTTCACAGGAAAGTGAAATCTCCCCTCATTTGTCCCAGACTTCCCTCAGATCCCTGCCTTCATCCTGTGTCCAAGCCATCTGACACCTGACGTAACATACTCCTACGCTTTATCTCAGGCACACCAGCTGGGTTTCAAAACTCCAAATTTTAGGTACCCAGCATGGCATTGACCCATGATGATCCTCTGGGGGAAGATCTGGCCGCATTGTGGCTGGTGCCAGTTTGTCCCAGAAGGGCAATTGCATGAAGGTATAGGGGCTTGGAGTTTAAGGAAAAGGACATCAAAACACTAGCGTCCAGGTTAACTGTCCTTAGCAGGCATCTCTGCTCATATGCTCGTGAATGGGCAGCTCAGTGGCACCTCATGGCTCTTTTGTCCCTGTCAAGACAGTGGCACCTCTTCAAAGTACTCTCCAAGAAGGGGAACCGTCTCTTTTAGAATGACCCAGGAGATCATCAGACCATGTGCACACTCTCGGGTTCTCTGCCTTCCTTCCCCAAAAGAGAACCTCTACGCCTAGCAGGCTCCACTCAGTGATGACATAGACTTCTAAAACTTCAGACTTTGAACTCTGCTGCTTATAAAAATGTGCAATTATCATCCCCTCTTGTTTTCGCCATCAGTGGTTTTGGGGAAATGTTTTTCTTATGCAATGCCAGGTGCTCTGTTCCCTCTGTCTCTCCTCCTCTCTTTCCTTGATCAGGCCTACCTCCCTTCTTCAGTACCAGTGATTCTTTTCTCTCTGCAGATCCCATCTCTGCACCTCCTATCTTCCATGATGTGGCCTCTTTTCTCCCTCTAGTTGTACAGTTTGTTCTCTCCGTCCTCTGATTTCCTGAGTGTTCAGAATGATTTTATATTTATCTAGCTGTGTTTGAGGGACAAGGCAAGCAGAGAGTCCTCCTACTATTCCACCATCTTAACCTCTCCTCAGATTATTATATCGTCGTAATGTGTTGACCTCTTTATCATTATACAATAACCTTCTCTATCTCTTTTTATAATTTTTAGTTTAAGATATATTTTGTCTGATACAAATATAGCTATTCCTGCTTCTTATTTGGCTACCATTTGTTTGAAGTGTCTTTTTCCATCCCTTTACTCTCAGCCTATGTGTGTCTAAGGCTAAACTGAATCTCTTTTAGGCAACTTATTGCTGATATTTTTAAAAGTCAATTCACCCATTCTATGTATTTTAATTGGAGAATTTAAGCTATTTACATTTAAAGTAATTATTAATACATAATGACTTACAGCTGCTATTTTGTTAATTGTTTTCTAATTGTAGATCCATTTCTTATTCCTTATCTTGCTGCCTTTTCTCTGTATGTTTTGATAACTTTAGGTATCAGTATGATTTCAATTTTTTATCAGGTTCTTTTGTGTAATTACTACAGGATTTTCCCTTATGATTACAATGAGGTTTATATAAAATATCTTAAACTTAATACCCAAGTTTAAACTAATTACAAATTAACATTAATAGAAATTAAAAAAAACTTTACACTTTTACTTTTCTTTCACCTCACATTTTAGGTCATTGCTTTTACAATTTACATTTTTTAAGAAAAATATTGTGTAACTAATAACATAATATTGTAGTTATGGCTATTTTTACTTTGTTCTTTTTTTTTAACTTTTAAACTAGGGTTTTAAGTGAATTATGTACCACCATTACCATATTGCAGAATCTAACTATGACTATATATTTACCATTAACAGTGAGATTTATGCCACCTTTTTATGTTGTTATAATGTTAATTAACATTCTTTTACTTCAACTCAAAGAACTCCCTTTAGCATTTCTTATGAGACTGGTGGTAATGAACTTCCTCAGATTTTGTTTGGGAAACTATTTTTCCTTCATTTCTGAAAAATAACTTCTTCAGGTGTACAATGTTTGGTTGAGAGTTTCTATTTTGATTATGTCAGCCTATTCTCTCCTTACCTGAAGAGTAATTTTACTTTTTGCTCTTCAAATTCTTTCTTTTTAAATTTGGACTTATTTTGCCTTATTTTGGTTCAACATATTTGAGATCCTTTGAGTTTTATGGATCTTGACATCTATTTCTCTTGCTATGTTTTGGAAGTTTTCAGCCATGCTTGCTTGCTTGATTTATTTTTGTACTATATTTGATATGTAATATTATATTACTTTCAGGTGTGCAACATAGTGACTCAACATTTATATTCTGAAATAACCACCATGATAAGTATAGTTACATTTGTCACCATACAAAGTTACTACAATTGACTATATTCCCTATGCTCTAACTTACGTTCCTATAAGTTATTTTACAACTGGAAATTTGTGCCTCTTAATTCTCTTCAACTATTTTACCCATCACCCCACACCCTTCTCCTCTGGCAAACACTAGTTTGTTTCTGGTACTTATGAGTCTATTTCTGTTTTGTTTTGCTCAGTTGCTTTGCTTTTTAGATTCCACATATAAGTGAGAGTATAAGGTATTTACCTTTCTCTGACTTATTTCCTTAGCATAATACCCTCTAGGTCATTCCATGTTGTCACAAATGGCAAGATTTTCTTTCGTGGCTGAATAATTGTGTGTGTGTATCATATTTTTATCTAATTATTGATGGACACTTAGGTTGTTTCCATATCTTGGATATTGTAAACAATTCTGGAATAAATATGAGTGTGTATATCTTTTCAAATTAGTGCTTTCATTTTCTGCAGATAAATACCCAGACATGGAATTCCTGGATTAAGTGGTAGTTCTGTTTTCAAGGTTTCAGGAACCTCCATAATGTTTTCCACAATGACTGTATTCCCACCAGCAGTGCACAAGATGTTCCTTTTCTTCACAAGCTCACCAACACTTATTTCTTGTCTTTTTGACACTAGCCATTTGGACAGGTGTGAAGTGATATCTCATTGTGGTTTTGATTTGTATTTTCCTGGTGATTAGTGATACTGAGCATGTTTTCATGTGTCTCTTGGCCATATTAATGTCTTTTTTGTAAAAATATCCATTCAGTTATGTTTTTAAGTTGGATTCTTTATTTTTTGTGTGTTGAGTTGTATGAGTTCTTTACATATTTTAGATTTTAACCTCTATGGAATATATCATTTGCCAATATCTTCACCATTTGGCAGAGTGCATTTTCATTTTGTGAATTCCTTTACTGTGCAAAGGCAAAGGCTAATTTCTATTTCTGATAATTCATTATTAATGCATAGAAACACACCAGATTTCTTTATATTAATTTTGCATCCTACAACTTTACTGAATTAATTTATTCTAATAGGTTTTTGGTGGGCTTTTTATAGTTTTTCATATCTAGTATCATGTCATGACAGTTTTACTTCCTTCTTAACAACTAGGATGTTTTTATTTTTTTTCTTTTCTGATTGCTCTGTCTAGGACTTCCAGTACTATGTTTGATTAAAACTGTGAGAGTGGGCATCTTCAACTTGCCTCTGACCTTAGAGGAAAAATTTTCAGCTTTTCACCATTGAGTATGATATTAGGTCTGGGTTTGTCACATGTAGCCTTTATTATGTTGAGATATGTTTTCTCTATACCTAGTTGTTGAGAGTTTTTTATCATGAATTGATGTTGAATTTTGTCAAGTGCTTTTGAGATGATCACCTAATTTTGATCCTTCATTTTGTTATTATGTTGTTTTCTGTTGATTGATTTGCAGATGATAAACCATCCTTACATCCCTGAATAAATCCCACTTAATCATGGTGTATGATTCTTTTAATATATTGTTGAACTCGGTTTCCTAATATTTTGTTGAAGATTATTTCATTGATGTCCATCAGGGATGTTGGCCTGTAATTTTCTTTTTTTTTTTTCTCTTTCTTTCTTTCTTTTTTTTTTTTTTTTTAATTTTTTTTTCAACGTTTATTTATTTTTGGGACAGAGAGAGACAGAGCATGAACAGGGGAGGGGCAGAGAGAGAGGGAGACACAGAATCGGAAACAGGCTCCAGGCTCTGAGCCATCAGCCCAGAGCCCGACGCGGGGCTCGAACTCACGGACCGCGAGATCGTGACCTGGCTGAAGTCGGACGCTTAACCGACTGCGCCACCCAGGTGCCCCTCTTTCTTTCTTTCTAAATCTCTGGTATCAGGGTAATACTGGCCTTGTAGAATCAATTTGGAACCTTTACTTTGTCTTCTACTTTTTGTTCTATTTTTTTTTAACGTTTATTTATTTTTGAGACAGAGAGACAGAGCATGAAGGGGGGAGGGTCAGAGAGAGGGAGACATAGAATCTGAAACAGGCTCCAGGCTCTAAGCTGTCAGCACAGAGCCCGACGTGGGGCTCGAACTCATGGACCGCGAGATCATGACCTGAGCCGAAGTCGGCCACTTAAATGACTGAGCCACCCAGGCGCCCCTGTCTTCTACTTTTTGAAACAGTTTGAGAAAGATGGATATTAACTCTTTTTAAATGTTTGGTGTTTGGTAGAAATAACCTGTGAAGTTGTCTGATCCTGGATTTTTGTTTTTTTGGGAGTTTTTTTAATTTTCTTTTTAATTACTGATTTAATTTTATTACTAGTAATTAGTCTGTTCATATCTACCTGATTAAGTCTTAGAAGATTGTGTGTTTCTAGGAATTATCAATTTCTTCTAGGTTGTCCCAATTGTGGTCATCTAACTGTAGTAGTCTGTTACAAACCTTCACATTTCTGTGATGTCTGTTCTAATTTCTCCTCTTTCATTTCTGATTTTATTTGGCCCCTCTCTTTTGTTTTTTCCTTCATGAGTCTGGCTAAAGGTTTATAATTTTGTTAATCTTTTCAAAGAAACAATTGTTAGCTTAATTGATAATTTCAATTTTATTTATTTACACTCATCTTTATTGTTTCCTTCCTACTAATAATTTTGGGCTTTGTTCTTTTCTTTTTTTTTCTAGTTTAACTTTAGGTTTTGGTTAGGTTATTTTAGATTTTGTTTCTTTTGTGGCAGGTCTGTATTGCTATGTATTTCTCCCTTAGAACTTCTTTTGGAGAATCCCATAAATTTTGGAACATTGTGTTCCCATTTTCACTTGTATGGAGGTGAAATTTTATTTTGTTTTTGATTTACTGACCCATCGACTGTTTAATAGCATGTTGTTTAGCCTCCACATGTTAGTGTTTTTTCTAGTTTTTCTTGCAACTGATGTCTAGTTTCATACCATTGTGGTCAGAAATGATACTTGATTTTTCAATCTTCTTAAATTATTGATACTTGTTTTGTGGCATGTAATTTATCCTGGAAAATTTTTCAATATGTAATTGGAAAAAAAGTGTATTCTGCTTTTTGGGGATGGAATTTTTGGTATATATCTATTAAGTGCATCCTTTCTAATGTGTCATTTAAGGCCATTGTTTCCTTATTGATTTTTATGTTTAATCTATCCACTGATATAATTCAGGTGGAAAAGTCACCTACTGTTATTGTATTATTATCAGTTTCTGCCTTTATTACTGTTAATATTTGCTTTATGTATTTAGGTGCTTCTGTATTGGGTGTATAGATATTTGCAACTGTTATATCTTCTTGTTGAATTATATGACAACCTTTTGTGTCTCTTACTAGTCTTAAAGTTTATTTTGTCGCAGATATGAAAAGCTACCCCAGCTTTCTTTATCTTTTCATTTGCATGAAATATTTTTTTTCTAGCCCTTCACTTTATGCATTGTTTTTCTAATGTTAAATGTGTTTTCTTATAGTTCATAAACTTCCTTTAGATGTTCTGAATTTTTTGTCTAATGTTCCATAGATCTCCCTTTTTTTAGGGTCAGTTATTGGAGTCTCATTGGTACTATCAAAGTTACCTTATTTTTCATTTTCTTTGATTTCTTATATTGATATCCATGCATTTGAGCAATTGCACTCCTCTTCCAGTCTTTACAGGTTTGCTTTGGCAAAGACAGTTTTTCACAAATCAGGTCAATTTGGGTTTCTGGGTGTGTCTGCTGGTAATGTCCTTGGACCTGATAATGTATGTGTTTTTTTGTTTTTTGTTTTTTTTGACAAGGCTACTGTTTGAGCTCTGACAACTAGGGACTATATGTTTTGCCACTGGCTGTGAACAGTTAGATAGGACTGTTGGCTTGGTTCCCTACCCAACTGAGGCTATATGATGGGCTCTGTGGTGGTCTGGATTCTCTAGTCAGGCTTACTAGATGGTTGGAACTATATTCAGTAGGAGATGGACCTGTGAATTAGCTTCTGTGCTCTGTTAGGGCATCAGAACAGGACCCCCAATGTGTAAACCTCATTGTTCGGGGGAGCTGAATTAGGCCTGAGTGTGCCCTGAATTCCCTGGTCAGGTGAGGCCATTGGTTTTGCTGTGTAGATTATGGAAGCCACAGGCTGTGCCCTCCACTCAAGTGCTACTACATGTAGTGCTGTTGAATGGGCTTGCAGCTTCCCATGTGCTCTGGTTAGGTTCCCTGTTCAGATGTGGAATAGGGCAGCTCTGCACCCCAATGAGGTCCCTGGTTAGAGTGCACCATGACTTGGTTCTTCAGATAAGCAAAACCTCCAGTTGGGACTACTACTTGGGTATTGCAAGTATAAATTTGGTCTACCAAGATTCATGTGCTGGTTGTTGCAAGCCTCTCCCCTTCTGAGATACAATCAGATTCCCAGTAGTTGAGCCCTACAGATTGTCCTCAACCCTGTGGTATGAGATCAAAGTAAGGGCTCCTACAAAGCAGCCCACGATGCTGGGGTGGGGGTGTGTGCTAGGTTCTCTTCTCCCACTAGAAGACCTGGAGCTCTTTGCCCTGGAGACCTCTCCATGAAGTTCTGGATTGACATAGTAGAGGAGCAATGTGGTCAAATGTAGCTGCATTTCTTACCCTTATAATTGTCTGTCTTGGTCTCTGTGGTGCAGGGAGGGTGCTTCAGTCACCTTATGTTCTCAGATTCTCCCAGTGGTGTATTGTTCTTGAGTAGTTGTTAGCTGTTTTCCTTGTGTTAAGGAGCAAAGTCAGGAACAACCTATGTCACCATATTAGTGGCATTACTCCCTTCATAAAACCTATTTTACAACTCTGTGAATGTAAGATAACAGATAATAAAGCAAAATGATTCTTATTTATATAAGTTTATTGACTTCCCTTCATCTCCCCCAACCTCCCTCTGCCACCCAAAAAAAAAAAAAAAACCCGTTTGCCTTCATGTCCATAATCATTTCAATATTCTCAATGCATAAATGTGTATGTTTCAGAGATTATTTTTGAAATTATGTAGAAATGAAGACCCCCAAGTGAGAAAAAATAGAGGTTATCTATTTAAACTTTGCTATATCATGGTAGGCAGCCTCCATGACTCGGTTTTGGTAGACTAAAAGCCAAGCAGGATATTCAGGAAGTTTTATAGTGAAAAAAGGGAAGAATGGAGGTTGTTGGCAGTGGGAAAACAGAGGTGGACTAACTTAAATTGGGGTTTCTTTTGTGATTGGTTTAGGTGGAATTTTTGACTATCTTGGGTTGGCCTTGAGTTGGAAGTGGGGACAAAATTTAGGGAAGTTGGCAGTCATTGATCAAGTTCTGGCTGGTCTGAGACTGTGATTTGGCTTTCCAGACTGCTGCAAATGTTATGAATGACATTTCTACTGTCATATATGGCCAGCCATTGTTTGCATCTTCAGTTTCTAGTACTGCCTTTTAGTTATTCTCTTACTTGAGAGAGGTTAACCAATTTAGGGAAAGCTATATATGTAGATCTTTACCAGAGAGGGATTCTTTAGTTACCTCCCTAGTCACTGTATTGCAAGTTCTTCTTGACCTTTATGTTGTTGTGTAAACATGGTGATTATCTAATGAGAGCAGCTGTGCTGAAGTAGTTAAGAATGAATAGAATGCAACAGACCAACATCATTAGCACTGATAAGGTCCCTTCCAATAAGGTTCCAGAGCAAATTATTTATCATGCCTTTCTTAGTCTATGAGTTGTTGAAGATAATAAAAAAGCTGCTTAGGAAGATACTGTGGGAAGGCAATCCTAACCTTTTGGTGATAATCTTTTGCAGTATTTTGCTATGTCAGTGTGGAGCAGGACAGAGTCCAGTAATGAAGATGAAATTCCTAAATTCATGGGAATTCTAGTTACCAATTTATAATCAGAAATTTTTTAAGGTGTATGAAAAGCTTTACTTTTATTTTACACTTCTCTGCACTTTTTGATATTTTTAAATAAAGTACATTACAGAGCATATATAGATGATGTGGGGTAGCCTTATTTTTTAAAACTTTTTACACATTTCTGGAAATTTCTTTTTTTTTCCTCTCAAGTTTTTCTTTAAATTCTAGTTAGTTAACAAAATAGTGTAATATTGGTTTCAGGAGTACAATTAAGTGATTCATTGCTTGCATATAACACTCAGAAAATTGATATAGTGCTTATATAGCCATAAGTGGCAGTACCTTGGTCAAGAGAACCAAAAGTTTCTAAAATTGTGCTAGTTTTAAATTAAAGATGTCATTATTTCTTTCTCCTTTTTAAAGATTGTGGATGGTAAAGACACAGTACTTTTTGAATATACAAGAATAATATCCTTAGGTTTTGTGCCTTGGCCATTTGATAGAAAAATTGATATTCCCCAGGCTGAAAATACAAAATCAAGCATCATTTCTGTGACTGTAAGAGCTATAGCTTTTCAGCAAGGAAGTACTTTAGTCCATCCCCAAAATAGACCCACAATCACTAAACCATATTCAAGTTTCAGAGAAGATAAAGCTGGATAAAATCCACATAGCTGCGTTCAAGGGGAAGACTCAAGATTCTGATTCCTGGCCATGACCTCCTTTTGCAATTTTTTGAGGATTATATTTTTGACAGTTGATCCACAACTTAAAAATAACCTCATATTTTAAACAATATTTCTCCACAAATGTAGATTTAACAAACACAATGTGTCTATGCCATGATGAGTAGTTTCATGAAGAAATCTATTTAATCAACTGTTACCTCTAGGTAACTATTTTGAGTATCATATTTACTTTTTCCATTCTTCCATCTCAAAATAAGGGGGTAAATGTTGATACTTTTAATGGCCTCCTTGAATCCCTCCACAGATTTATCCTCTGAGGGTTTAGATAGCATCATAACCTTGGTTAGGGCTGCTTGTTTGGCATAATGCTCTGCTAGCCATTTACCTTAGTTTTTATACTCTTTTTGCAGGGGCCTCAACCCTCATAATAGCCATTTCTATAGGAAGTTGGAGTGTATCTAAAAGTTTCTGTTGGCCAATTTTGAGAGTTCTAGCAATGATGAAAACCTTCTTTTGTTTCCAAAACACCCAGAGTCATTTATTACTCTAAAAACACATATACTATCTGAGTGTATGATTATTCTGATTGTTTTTGGCTACTTGACAAGCTCTAGTAATTGCAATAATTTCTGTCATTGGGACTGATTTTACTTTCGGTGCAGGACTGTGGCCTAAAGATGGCTTTCAATCAGTGATAGCACATTCTGCTTGATAAACTCCAGTTTTAGTTTTGAAATATCCATTAATAAGTAATATTAGGTCAGGGTTTTTAATGGTAGTCTCTAATAAATCTGAGCAAGGTAGTGAAAGTTTCCTATTTAAGGTTGTATAAAGTCTGCTTTCTTCTGGTAGGTACAAGAAGGTGGTGGGGTTCACGGTGCTACAGTGGTAAATATTTTTTTTTTCAACGTTTCTTTATTTTTGGGACAGAGAGAGACAGAGCATGAACGGGGGAGGGGCAGAGAGAGAGGGAGACACAGAATCGGAAACAGGCTCCAGGCTCTGAGCCATCAGCCCAGAGCCCGACGCGGGGCTTGAACTCACGGACCGCGAGATCGTGACCTGGCTGAAGTCGGACGCTTAACCGACTGCGCCACCCAGGCGCCCCATACAGTGGTAAATATTGATGTAAGCAAGCAAAAAAGAGAAACTTGGAAGAGGTTAATCAACTAGCTGAAAAGTATTGTGTGTTCCCAATTATCAGTGATGTCTGTACTGCATGGAACCATCAGATTCAATGGGAGACCTAAACCTAGTTCAGAAATACCAACAAAATTTTCAGTGGCACTATTTCCCTAAGACAAGGTGGATAAGACTTGGCAACCAAGTAAAGAGTAAGGACGTAGTAAACAATTTTTATTTTAAAATACTTTAATTTTGTAAACATGAAACTGCTCTAAAAAATAAGTGGAAGGTACAAAGATTTTCCACATAACCTCTGCTCCCTCTCATGCAGTCTCTGCCATTATAAACATCAATTACCAGAATGGTACATGTTTACCCAGGATGAACTTAAATTGACATCATAATCACCCCAAGTCCAAGCCCACCTTGGAGTTTATTCATGTTGTTGTGAATTTGTTGGATGAATGTAAAATGACATATTTATCATTATAGTATCTAACAGAATATTTTCATTGCCTCCGAATTTCTCTATGCTCTGCCTATTTCATTTTCCCGCCACCATTACACTGGGAAACCATTTGTCTTTTTGCCATCTCCAGAATATCATATAGTTGGGATCATATAGCATATAGCCTTTTCAGCTTGGTAAGATGGCCATATAGCATATAGCCTTTTCACTTAGTAAGATGTACTTAAGATTTTCTCATGTCTTTTCCTAACTTCATAACTCATTTCTCTGTAGTGCTGAAGAATATTTCATTATATGGTTGTACCTAGTTTATTTATCCATGCACTTACTGAAGGATGTTGTCATTGATTCCAAGTTTTGGCATTATGAGTAAAGCTTTTATACAGGCTGTGTAGATTTTTGTGTAGATAAGTTTTCAATTCCCTTGGGTAAATACCAAGGAGAGTGATTGCTTTTATGGTAAGAGTATGTTTAGTTTTGTGAGGAACTACCAAATTCTTTCCAAAGGGGGTTTCTCATTTTGCATTCCCACCAGCAAGGTCTGAAAGCTCCTGACATTGCCAGCACTTGACATTGTCAGTCTTCCAGATTTTGGTTATTCTAAGAGGTGTATAGTGGTATCCAGTCATTTCAATTTGCATTTCTATTGTTCAATGACGTGGAATATCTTCCTATAAGATATTTGATATATGTATATCTTCTATGGTAAAGTGTCTCTAAAAATATTTTGCGTAATTTTTAATTGAGTTGTTTATTGTTGAATTTTAAGAGTTCTTGGTATATACTGGATAACAGTCCTTTATCAGATGTGTCTTTTAAAAATAATTTCTCCCAGTCTATGACTAGTCTTTTCATATAACAGAAGTTTTTAATTTTAGCTTATCAATTATTTCTTTCATGGGTTGATTTCTACTATGTTATCTTCCAGGGGTTTTACTGTTGGGCATTTTAATTTAGGTCTACTTTGAATTAATTTTTGTGAACGATAAAAGGTCCACATCTAGTTGTTTTATTGTTGTGCTGTTTGTTTTTGCATTGGATATCCAGTTGTTCAAGCCTCATTTGTTGAAGAAACTATGTTTTTCCTTGTATTTCTTTTGCTTCTTTGTCAAATATAAGTTCACTATATTTCTAAGGGTCTATTTCTGAGCTTTCTATTCTGTTCCATTGATTTATTTATCTATTCTTTCACCAATACCAAATTGACTTGATTACCACAGCTTTAGAGTAAATTTTGACTTTGGGTAGTGTCATTCTCCCAACTTAGTTCTTCACTTTCAAAATTATATTGGCTATTCTGAGTCTGTTGCCTTTCCATATAAACTTCAGGATCAGTTTGTTGATATCCATAACATAATTTTCTGAGATTTGATTGGGATTGCATCAAATCTATATAGATGAAGGTGAGAAGAATTGATATCTGACTCTTAAGTCCTCTTAGCCACACCTATGGAATATTTCTCATTTAGTTTTTCTTTGATTTCATTAATCAGGGTTTTATGGTTTCCTTTACGTAGGTCTTGTACATATTTCTATAGATTTATACCTAATATTTAATTGTGGTGGGTACTAATGTAAATTGTATTTTTTATTTCAAATTCCACTTGTTAATTACTGGTATATAGGAAAGCAATTGACTTTTGTATATTAATTTTTTATACTAAAACCTTGTTACAACCATTAATTTGTTCCAGGAGCTTTTTGATTGATTCTCTTGGATTTTCTACATAGATGATAAAGTCTTCTATGAACAAATAAAGTGCTATATCTTCAGTTTTAGGAGGCCTGTTTTTGTTGGGCTATTTACTCCCAGTTCAATACTTTGGTTTTGTTATTGGTTGCCATTTGTTGGTGATTGGTCCTTATCGTTGATGGAATCAGACCATTCCTTTCATCCACTTTTGCTCTCTTTTCTGTTTCTGTTTCGTGTTATGTTGTCTAAAAGTGCTGCTTGTCATAAAAAGAAGAACCACAGAATAGAACATAGGTACAGGTCCCATCAACCTATTGTTTGAGCTTCTTTCACAGACTGGTGAATATGAGGTTTTCACTGGACTGGCATCCATTTCTACAAACTTTACTGTGGGTCATCAATAAAATGATGAGATTCTCCTTCTATTTTGATTACCTTGTCCAAAGAGCTTGGCTTTTATACAGAGAGAGCATTTTCTCTGGTTTTCCCTCACCAAGAGAAACTTTTAGTCTATGTTTTCAGAGGTGGTTGACCATCAGGTTGAGTGCCCACAGTGACACTGACCCAATAGTCCAGAACAACATGGCACAAAGGGCTATTATGGTACTGCAGCTGGTCAGAGGTTGGATTCCATCTCAGTGAGCAGTGCAGGTCCTATCTTAGTGGAACTCCCAGGAAAACTGTGGGAATTAACAAAGGCCACACAAATTAGAACAGAGACTATTTATTCAGAGCTTGTTAAATTAAAGGGAGTCAGTCATCATCACTTACACTTGGCAGAGACTCAAAGGCAGTAAGGTGAGTGGGAAAGCTTTATAGAAGGAAAGACTTCAGTTGTGCCTAGCAGTGGGTTGTTGGCGTAAAACTGCAGGTGGGATATTTGGCTCTTTCTAGTTGGTCATGAGTTGGAAGTAGAAGTAAAAATTAGGGAAGCTGGCAGGCATTGACAAATACCAAACCTTCTGGGCTGATGGAGGTTGTGATTTGGCTTCTTAGACTGGTTGATGCAGAGGTTTGGGGTCATAGTATCACTGTCATGTATGATATGGCCATTGTCCATTTGTATAATCAGTCTCTCAATTATAACATCCATGTGTTTCCCTCATGACTTAAAATCTTAAACTTGTTTTAATATTTGTATGAGAATCATGACTTTACTTTTCAATAATTATCCTTTAATAATACACTTTCCAGGGGTGCCTGGGTGGTTCAGTCAGTTAAGTGTCTAACTTCGGCTCAGGTCATGATCTAGCACTCTGTGAGATTGAACCCTGCATTGGGCTCTGTGCTAACAGCTCAGAGCCTGGAGCCTGCTTCAGATTCTCAAATATTCTTTAAAAATTAAAATAAATACACTTGCCAAAATATAACTTCTATGTCTCCCCAGGTTCAGTCAGGATCTTCTGTAATGAACACTCTATCTTTCTGCTCCAGGGCTTAAAAATCTTTGATATCTCCTACTGCCTATAGTATAAAATTGAAACATGTTATCCTATTATCCAAAAGTTTTCTGAGATTCAACTCTTTCCTTTCTCTCCAGTGTCATTTTTTGACACACATCCCTGCTTGCTCCCTCTGTGACCAAGTGAATTATTTGCCAATACTCTTGGAGTGTTTGCTACCTCCAAAATTTTATGGATGTTCAAATATTCTTTTTTCCTAGAATGTTTTCCTCCTCCTTCTACACAATCAATTTTGCCTTTTTTTTTTCTAAGAATAAAACTATTCTGACCTCTACTCCCAGGTAGAATTAACCATGTTCCAATTTGTATATTTTACATGTCAATACATCTGCCAAGACAACCAACAGTTCATAGCAGGTTTTCTTTTTCATATCTGCCTCTAAGATCTCCGTAAAGGACCAAAGTCTGTGTCTTAGTGACTTCCAGTGTGAGGCACAAGATAGAAATTAAGTCATTGATTGCTGAAGGAACAAATGAAGGAAGAAACTCTTGTTCATAGTACAACACATCATAGCAAGAATTAAATTAATTAGATATCTTCCTAAGCACTGACTAGAAATAACTGCACTAATAAAAATAGAACATTTTGTTGGAAGAAAGGGGCTGGAGAACCAGAGGAAAAAAATAATTAAGACTGGAAAGCAAGAGAGGAATTTTGAAGAGGGGAGTGAAATGTTAAGATAAAAAGATGAAAGCAAAAACAGAAAACAAAACAGGTTATACTTTAGCATTTTTATAATATCCCAACCTTTTAATATAATCAAAAAGGTGTCTGGCTGTCTTTCATATCATACTGGCGACGGAACATTTCCTCTTCTGTATTGATATATCCTTCATGATTATCATCTCTTGGTCAAAAACTTCCA
Source organism: Leopardus geoffroyi (assembly GCF_018350155.1). Taxonomy (NCBI): domain Eukaryota; kingdom Metazoa; phylum Chordata; class Mammalia; order Carnivora; family Felidae; genus Leopardus; species Leopardus geoffroyi. Next base: position 50,562,462 of record NC_059333.1, on the reverse strand, counting down.
ACAGTTTATTTTATATTCTGTTTGTGAGAATACTATCATTCAGTTCCATTGTGTTTCTGGAAGTATCCAGCCAAATGCCTCATCTCAAACTTTACCTGAATTCTACCTAATTTTTACCTTTTTCTATAACTGGATGAGCTATTGGTAAGGCTTGTTTACTTCTTTTGTGAACAACTCTTCTGTGTTATCCTAGCTATTCTTTTTTTAAACCAGAAAGGCCATTCGGCAGTTAACAGAATAGCCTTTTATTATGCCTTTACATATAGCCCTTAGTTCTGTGAATAGTTTTTAATGTAGTTAAAGCTACAGTGTCAATCAATATTTTATTATTATTATTAATGTTTGTTATTTATTTTGAGAGATAGAGCATGAGTGGGGGAGGGGCAGAGAGTGAGGGAAAGAGAATCCCAAGCAGGCTCTGGGCTGTCAGTGCACAGCCCTATTTGAGGTTCTATCTCATGAACTGTGAGATCATGACCTGAGCTGAAATCAAGAGTCATACTCTCAATGAACTGAATTAACTGAAACTCAATTAACTGAAACTGATAAAGAAGTGGAACAATAGCTATAATTTCCAGCATATAACTAGCAAAGTATTTCATGAAGTAATTGACTATAGTTCTCAGTTTTCATATCAGTCTTCCTTATGAAACTTTACCATAAAAAGTAAAAAAAAAAAAAAAAAAATCTCTTTAATTTTGCCAACTATTCTTTTTCATTTCACATAACCAATCTGAATTGTTGGGTTTTAGAAAAAATTATATTTAAAATTAAATATGGCCTGTAAACATATAGGCCACACCACCAGATAGTGGTAAAACAGTATAGTAATTAACTTCTTAGGGGGTCTCTTTATTACCTGGGTGAGTTAAGTTTCTTTTGTTCTAAGTATCAGAAACCAACCTGAAAGCTTAAAAAGAAATGACAAAACGGTGCAGGCATAGATCTTGAAATTCAGTGTCAGACATTTAACTAGTCATGAGGAAGAACTGAAAATGGGTAATTGAAAAGCTGGTGGGACCCCTGGAAATATACTCTGTGCCCCTCTTTACTCGTTTCTAGATTTCTACTATATCTACACAGAGTGACTTCCACTTTGTAGTACGCACAGCTAAATCTACTTACTAATGAATTCTGAGTTTACATGTCACAGACTCAGGTACATGAAAATGCTTGATTCTCTCTTGGCCCTGCTTCAACCGGGAGCATTCTGGAGAAGCATAAGCCCAGGTGCCCGTCCCTGGTTCTGTCAACTGTGACTGTGGGTTGTGGTCACTGTGAACAAATACGGCTGCTAGGAAGCTGTGTTTGTTAAATCGAAGGGGTGGTTAGAGAGGCTAATTAAGGAAGGTATTGGAGACATGGCAGACACGCAAAAAGGTGTGTACTATGCCCACCCCTTTTCAACCTATCCAAAGACTTTCATGTTTTATTTTAGGTGTTTTAATATTAACATGATGTAAGATAGAAGTGGACATATTTCATCCTTTTTTTTCCTAACAGTTTTATTTGGTTAAATTACAATGTTGTCCTGAATACTCCAGAGGATCCAAATACTGACAGGATCTCATTGCTTCTCTTTATCTAGATTATATCTACTTTAGAAACATACTTGAGAAACATAACATATGTATAATATATATAAGTATAAAAGTTTGTTAGGCATCACAGAAAAGACTAGAAATACCTTCTAACTTTCATTGCTCTTCTTTCTGGGTGTTCTTGAACCTTTTTATCTCCCTCTTTGTCTTGAATAATGGAATTATTGAGCTGGGTGTGAGGTGAAGATTCCATCTATGTCTTTAGGTTTTTTATTCTGTAGAACACCAACGTGGAGGCCTTATTCTTCACAGATGTTTCTTTGAGGAAATTGCACATGTAATTCCATCTTGGTGTCAACATCCTACAAGACACAAAATGTCACATCCACACAACCAAAAGTCTTTCAGAGTGGCAATAATTCTCCCTTTTCCTTTTGTATATTTAATAGTAAAGAAGGTAGTGTTTTGAGATGAAGACACATTTGGAGGAAGATCCAGATCTCAACTTGCTAAAAAGAAAAGTGGACTTCCCACAAATATTTAGACATTGAAATGTACCACTGGGCACTGGGTATCTGGGCAACTGAGTCTATCTACCCAAATATTCTCCTCTTTCATTTAATGCATATTTGATGGATCCATCACTATTTTATCTTAGGGCTTCTGGTCACAAGAAAACAGGGTTCTTCTGAAGACCTCATTAGAGCAATGGTAATGAGGGTATGATGGACAATGTACTAATAAATCCCATATAACATGTCATCTCACCTGTAAATATCTCAGCAACATTTGGTGTGGATTTGGTTTGGCTATTATGCCACTTCCAAATGCACACATGTGACCACATTTTCTCATTTTTGCTACACCTCTTGGTGATATTGAGTCTTAGATAAGCTGGGGTTTGGACTACAGATCTGAGGGTGGATAGGGATTTTTCTAATTCATGTACTCATTCAACAAATATTTGTCAAGCTCCTTTCACATGCCAAGCACCATTTAACATGATGGTGAAAATACTGGGAATAGAACAGACAAGACTCTTCTTTTGTGAACAAGTACACAAATAGCATAATCTCAGGGACTGTTAGTTTCCATGAAGAAGACAAAAACAGGATAATGTGATAAAGAGTAGAGAAGTGGTTCTCTAGATACAGAGACCCTGAGAGGAGGCAATAATATGGGAGCTGAGACTAAGTGAAAAGAAACTAGCCAAGCAAAGATCTTTGAGAAAGCAGACAGAGGCATGAGCAAGTAAAAAGTTTCTGAGAACAAATTTTACATGCTGGAGAACAAAAAGCTGGCCATGAAACTAGCACTTAAGAAGTTGGAGAGGAGCAGGGATCAGGTCATGTAGGGCCCTGGGATGATGATGAGGCAAGAACACTACAGGGACTAGTTGACAAAAAGAAAGGAAAGAAAGAGAAAGAAAATTCCTATCTAGTTTTGATACACTACTATACAACCGAGAAGGATAAAAATAAAAACATAGTTCCTTTATTCTAGTAGTCTAAAGGTCTAATGAGAGAATATATACACAAAAATAACCCTAATGAAATGTGATCCAGGTAAATGGAGATGTTCTATACACTGAAATTTCTAGGATCTTCAGAAGTAAATCAAAGGAGTATTTATCCCTTATATATTTTGTGATGTATATACAAAAATGCAGGAACTTGAGACTTTATACATTTTATTTAGCTTTAGGGGAAACAGAATTTCAGTGAATGTGAAATAGAATAGTGTAGAGCATTTTTTACATTTAATCTTATCTCTGAAGGTAGGGGAACACAGGCTAAAAGCTACATGGCTATGGAAATCAGATGAGAGTTTTGTAGACAGGAATGATTTCCTTATTTATATATGCTGGCAATAATTGCCAATAGAAAAGTTTGAAGATATGGAAAAGTGAGAAGACACTTCATGGAATAGCATCCCCTTGAAGGTAGCTGAAGGTAAAATTAGTTCCCATCTAGGCATTTGCTTTGGGGTACACCTTACTTTAACTGGAGGAGTGTAAAGATAAGTAGAACATTAGGGAGGAGGAAGCATGAAAGCCTTTTACCACTACTGTTTGTGAAGAAAGGAAAAGTTGAAGACAGAGATGGGAGATTAATTAGAGTATGATCATCTTAAATTCCCACAGATAATTTAGGAAAAAAAACCCTAAAAGATAAGAGAGTGGATAGTAAGGAAGAACCAGCATTCATTCCAGAGAAGAAAAATTATGATGTGTACAAGGGACTTCAAGTTCAGTATGGGGTGGGGGGGGGAGTGGGGGGAAGATATGGGCATGGGAGTGTGTAGAAGAAAAGGACATTTTGTGATGAGAGTGTTTTAAAAACCCTCTGCTTCACTTACAAAGAAGCCTCACTTTAATGGTATGTTCTTTGTTCAAAGTGTCTTCTTATTCCATTTAATGACTTCATCTAAGTCTAGACTCAGCTGTAGTTTCTGAGGATGAAAGACTAGTGAAAAAAGTTTGCTTTAAGCCCACAGGGCCCTCTCAGCCTTAGCACTCCCTAGGCTGCCTAGAAGCTCTCTATCAACTTGGTTTGTGAATTTTGACTCTCCCCATATGAGCACTGCAATGATCTGATGGGAGCACAGTGTAAAGAGGGCTTTATAGAAGCAGCAACATACCTGTTTGCTTTCCACTTCTGCTGTTTCTGAGGCTGGCTTTATACTTTGCTTTTAGCAAATTGTACAAATGCAAATCCTGGGTACTGATTCTGCCAAACTACTAGAGTGAGGTCAATGTGTTAATGGACCTACCCTCCCTCCTTAACTACTTTATCCCAGAGCTTTTTACTCTAATATGACAGGAAAAAACACACCAGCACTTTGTACTCCAGGTTTGCCATATTTCTCAAATGGTAAATCTTTTCAAAGTGTAAAATGGAAATGTTTTCAATGGGAAATAATGGCATACATATCTTTCACTGAATTTTTCTTTAAGGCTACTAAAATGATGTAGTACAGAAGCAGCCCTGTCCTGTTTGAGAGATTTGTAGTAAAGGCTGTGTGCTATAACAACAAATACAAAAGGCATTTTACTCTTAATATTTTTGTCTTAGAATTTGAGTGCTAAACGTCCCAATTTATTTACATTTGCTGCCCAAGAAATGGCATTTCGTTGTATTACAACTTGGAACTTATATTTTGATTCTGTAACTAGCACCATGTCTTGCCATCTGCTGGCCAACAAAGTAGTTACTTGTAATTTCATACATGACACCTACTCAAAAACATGTATTTAAGGGAAAACTCTTGGCAGTATAGCATTTTATTATGCAGTTTGTCCAAATGTATACCAAATGTGGAGATACCATTTTTTTATACCAGAGGAAAGAATATTTTACAAATAAGTCGACAACCCCATAACCCCTAATTTTCACTTGAAAGTGATTATGATTTGCATATTGTACTTTAAAAGCAAGAAATTTACAATGTTAAGTTCACCCAGGACTGAAACAAGAATAGAAATATTCTACTGTAGAGTAATATGTGAACAATCAGTAGGGTAAATCTGAGAAAGATAGCATATAAATAGTTTAGAGACCAGGAGCAAAGCCCTGGATGTCAGATCAATTAACTAATATGTAAATAAATAAATAACCTTATCATATTCGCGGCCATATTAACTGTTTTTTATGAATATGGTATCTAAGTGGATCATAGACACCATAATTAATTTCAGGCCATCTTCACTATCCAGGTTTGCTGGTACACTTTGGCCAGGTTCTTCAAAAATTTTTTTGTATACTCTCCAAAGTAATTATGAAAGGGTATGTGCCCCTTATACATTAGGTTAAAATGTAAAATTTCATCATTTAATTATAAAGGATAGGTTTCTGCACTATTGTAGTTTTGACATGTTAAAGTTTTCAATTTGTTAGAAAAATATTAAAATTTGCTAAACTGAAGAGAACAGTACAATAAATCCTCTCTATCCATTATTCAGATTCAACAATTATTTGGATTCTACTTCATTTAATCCTATTTTTTTTTCTCCCTGTTGAGGCATTATAAAACAAACCCAGGGCACCTGGGTGGCTCAGTCTGTTGAGCATCTGACTTCCGCTCAGGTCATGCTCTTGCAGTTGGTGAGTTAAAGTCCCACATCAAGTTTACTGCCGTCAGCACAAAGAAAGCCTGTTTTGGATCCTCTGTTCCTCTCTCACTGTTCCTCTCCTACTGCACTGCCTCAAAAATAAGTAAAAATTCATCAAACCTAGAAATCATGCCATTTTAATGTATTTCAGAATGTATTTCTAAATAGTATGCACTTTTCTATTATAACCATTATCCTGACAAATTAATGGTAAGACCTTGGTATCATGATAGTTCATAGTCAAATATTCCCTTTCTCTAAATACATTTTTAAAGTTATTTTATTCAAATGAGATCCCCCTAGGATCACACATCCATTTGGTGTTATAGCCCTTGAATCTTTTTAATGGTAGATTTTCTTTCCTTTTCATGCTTTGTGCTACCAATTTTTACAGAAACAAACAGTTACTCTCTAGAATGATCTACGCTCTCAATTTCTCACTTTGCTTCTTTGAAGTATTATTTAGCTTCTTGTTCTATCCTCTATATTTCCCATAAATTTAATTATGATCTAGGCTAGAATCAGGGAAAAGTATTTTGGTAAGCATGCTGCAAAGTGTGGGGTGCTTTACATAGGATCTGCTTTACATACATCTGCTTTACAGAAGGACAAAGGGTGATTTCACCCCTTTTAGAAATACAAAGATTTCAGTGGGTTCAAATGATGATAGTTGGTCCCCTCCACTATAAATTCTGCTATCATCCTTTCCTGTTACAGTTTCACCCACTGATGATCATTATCTTTAAAAATTGGTTTATACAATTGTAACTAATATTCAACTGACAAAACAACACAATTACAAACTTCAATAAAAAAAAACTATGTAAAAAATCATTGCAAATGCACATCTTAAAGATACAGATGAGACAAGTTTTGGTGACTTTATTTAAAGACATGATGAAAACTATTAGATTCAGTGTACCTTCAGGAGGCATCCATTGTAAGTTTCAAGATGGTTAGATTCATGTCTTTCTTTTTTAAGTGAGGAAACAAATTGTGAAAGGACAGAAAGGAAAAAACTGTAAGCCTTTCCTAATTTGTTCCTAGCTTCTGAAACAAATCAGCAGTGGAGCAGGGTAAAAAAGGCATTTTAAAAGGTTATTTATTATTTATTTTGAGATACAGTGCATGAACCAGGGAGGGGGAGAGAGAATCCCAAGCAGGCCCTGCACTGTCAGCACAGAGCCTGATACTGGCTTGAACTCATGAACCATGAGATCATGACCTCAGCTGAGATCATTAACCAATTGAGCCACTCAGGTGCTGAGTAAAACACATAGTCCTTACCAGCCAACTTCCCTAAGAAACTGTCCCGAGTTGAGTTTTAATTCAGTTGGGTACTGGTTTTGACCTGCTCGGAGTGGAGTTTTCTGGGCCAGAGGTGGCTAGACTAGAGATGTGGAGGGGATCACATTAGACCAATAAGGAGAAATCCTCACATGGAAGTCTTTAAGAATGGCAGCTGTGCTAATGACTTAGGTGGCTGTCCTGTGCCCCAGACAGACAACTTTGTATAAGAATAGATGTAAAGAGGAGGCTTCAAGTTTCTGAAAATTATTACAATTCCAGCTAGTGTATTAATTTCTAGCCAAAAGGCAGGCTTTCTCTTCCCCATAGCCGTGGGCTAGAGGATTGCAGCCTATGACCATACTCCTTGAAAGTCCCCTGAAATGAAAGTAAGGATGAAAAAAGAGGGATTACTCATCAAGTTTGCACCAAGGCTCAGAGTCCAGATGAAAAGACTTGAAGCCCCAAGTAAGGGCACCAAAATGATGAAATTACGAAGTGAGGATTGTGAGCAAATGGCTAAGAAAGAATTCTTGAGATGTTTTTGGTGCAAGAAGGCGGTTTTCTTATAGTATGGGGACAGGACCCATGGACAGAAAGAGCTGCACTGGGATATTGAGGAGGGACTGATTATATACTTTTAAGTCTGTAGAGGGAGGGGGATAGAGATAAAGTAAGTTTCTAAGGAATTTGGGAAGCAAGGCTTTCAGGGCCTTGGGCAAGCTGCTGTTAAGGTTACTTTTAGGTTTTAATAAAACATAGACATTAAGGCAGTAAGGCAGCCACGTGTTCCTTGAGGAAGGTCACGCTGTGTGACTATCAGGTGTCTTATCAGTGGGCTGCAAGCTGTAAGGAGACCTAGCTGAAGCTATATTTCTCTTGCCTTTGTTTCCCTCATTACTTCCTATAAAAATAACAAGGGAAATACATAAATAGTAATTCTTAGTTTTCCATGTCATAAGATCCCTAGATTTTAAAATAATGTGACAAAAGGAGAGAAAAGAGAGGATTAAAATATCTCTTTGGAAAGAGGGCTATCAAGATTAAGTTTAAAAAAGGCTTAGGGGCGCCTGGGTGGCGCAGTCGGTTAAGCGTCCGACTTCAGCCAGGTCACGATCTCGCGGTCCGGGAGTTCAAGCCCCCCGTCAGGCTCTGGGGGCCTGTGTCTCCCTCTCTCTCTGGGAGAGGATCCCTGTCTGGGGATTCTGTGTCTCCCTCTCTCTCTGCCCCTCCCCCGTTCATGCTCTGTCTCTCTCTCTGTCCCAAAAATAAATAAATGTTGAAAAAAAAAATTAAAAAAAAAAAGGCTTAGACAGGAGATATTTTCATTTATGATACCTTTTTTTGTTTACAATCAACAATGTTGCCTTACAAATAATTTACTTCCTAAGTCTATCCATTCTTAATGTATACTAACATTTGTGACTTAGATCCATAGATTTAAAACTGCATTTTGCACATGCTTGGGGCCTCATTGTCTTTACAGAGTGTATTGGGAGTTTTGAGGGAATAAAAATGCCTTTTTTGGGGGGCCTGGGTTGCTCAGTGTCTTAAGCATCTGACTCTTGATTTCTAACCTATCAATTAGATCTCTTCTGCAGGAAACAGGGCAAATGGACTGAGGTATGCTATATCCAGCCCTGAATGGCCCTAAATCAGGACCTCAACATAAAAGCCTCTTGCAGAATGTGTTTGGCCACTAACCAGGCTGATAAACTCTCTCCTGATATATTGGATAATTGTCTAGACAGGCCTCCTCTGAATAAACCCAGGTTGCTGGAGAAAACACAGGCTGTCCTTAAGGAAGGGGATGTTGACACTCTCTCTCTCACTGTTCTTCTAATAGACTCAGGTTACTCTACCTGTATGTGAGGGTTTCTCCTTCCTTCATTTCCCAGGTTAATGGCTAGGATAATTGGAGCCAACTATCTGTGGTTAACCTGCCTTAGGATGGGGACTTTAAGGAATAGTCCCAAGCAGGCTTTTGTTTGGGGGAAGTTCCCTGTCTTCTCTGGTCTAGGTGGACTGCCCATTTCTACTTGTTGGTCTAAAACAAATAAATCAAAAAACACTATCTTTTCATCTGTCCAAGCTGATGAGCTTTAGGACTGGGAGACCTCTTTCTGTGACCTCTGAGCTTTTTATCTGCCTCCAACCTTCCTGGTGGCACCTCACCTCTTCTGCCTTCCCCTCCCTCTCCTCCCACTTCAGATTTCCCCTCCAGTCCCCTTGGTTAAAATTGACAAGGGTGAACAAATTGACTTTCAAGTGATCCAAATGGAACATATTTGGTATTTAAACTAATTTCAGTTTGTTGCTTTAATTAAAATAGAGTCTTTAGAATTATCAACATTAAATGTGCAACTTTTTCTACCTCAGTTTACTGAAGGTCAAATAAGTTCATGTCATCTATGTTGCAACAATTTTTAGCAAAGGGATGACTTAAAATAATGGTTAATTTGTCTGTCTCAAAGTTCTCATGAACAATTGTTAAAATAGCTTTCAGTCTTTTGTAACTTGAAACTTTCAAGTTTTGCTTGGATGAGAAATTGGATTAAATTTGTTGGAATGTAGACCTTTTCCAAATAGGATGAAATGTGGAAGTGTTGAACATAGGTTTATGTTTTTGCCTTCCTATTTTAAATCTGTTAAAAAAATACTTCTGCTTAATTGATTCATAAGCTTGTCATCTAAAGAATTCTGGTATAACAGTTCACAATTGCTTACTGCTTAGAAACCTTAGTCTCCAGTGAAAACTAAATGTAATTCAGACTGATGGAAATAAGGAAAGCAACCCTGTATATACAAAAGCAGGAGATATATAAGAAAACTCCTAAGAAATGGGAATACATGTTTGTTGAAGGTAAAAGAAGGTAATTGTTTCTTAAATGAGACTGGTTATTTGGAGGAAAATGGCTTAGGTAAAAATCTGAATGCAAAAGAAAGTTGCAGAAGGTTTGTGAAGAGAAAGCTTTAAAAAAGAATTTTATGTGTGATCAAAACTAAGGTTAAAATGAATTAATTTTAAAAGTACACTGATCTAAGGTTAAAATTCTGCTTTTGTCTCTGTCAAAAAGACAAAGTTTTCTTGGTTTTTGGTCTGCTCCTAATAAAAAATGTAAGCAAAGTGTGTTTTTTTTCTATTTTGTCTGCCTAGAAAATCAGTTATTAAGTTCTTTATCAAGTCTTTGATTACTTAAGAGAACTAAAACTTATCAGTATTAAAGGAGCTAAGTTTTGCTAACAACTACTTAACTCTACACATTTGCCTTTAAAATTTTATTGCCACCTTAGTTAAATAATTAAGTTTTAGGGGCGCCTGGTGGCTCAGTCAGTTAAGTGTCCAACTTCAGCCCAGGTCACGATCTCACAGTTCATGAGTTTGAGCCCTGCATCAGGCTCTGTGCTGACAGCTCAGAGCCTGGAGCCTGCTTCGGACTCTGTGTCTCCCTCTTTCAGCCCCTCCCCTGCTCATGTTCTGTCTCTCTCTAAAAAATAAACAAAATTAAAAAAAAAATTTTTTAAATAATTAAGTTTTAAAATGGTCTGTAATCCTATCTGGGCATGTGCTTTGTAACTATCAGAAGATTTTAACAAACTTCCCTGAGATTTAAATTGTATATAAAGTCTTTTTGACCAATTAAGCTTGTTTATTTGGTATGTTAAGTTACTTAGCACTGTCAAACAAATGATAAAATTTAGGTTGTATTGCTTGGGTAAATGCTATAGCTGTTTATAAATGCTATGATATATATAACATAATATAAAATTTCTGAAGTTTAATATGTTTTGATAAATATTCAGAATACTGAGAGATGACCTTATTGTTGTGTCACAGAAATAATGGAATTTCCTTGTCAATTGCATAATAATCTTTTGTCATTTACAAAATGTTTCACCATTAAGGATATTTGTAAAAAAGGACTTTGATATATTTAAAATCATAAAAATAAAATGGATAAAAATTTCCAGAACAGAAAAAGCTGCATTCAAACTTAATAAAAAATTAGACAATAATTAGTTTATGGCTCTTGTCTGAAATATTTCTAGTTCTCTCATGTTTGCTTTTCCAGATTGAAAAAACTGTCTCTTAAGATAACTATGATATACAAAAGTATAATAAAATATTCCTTTGTGAACCGTTTAAAGCATTTAACTTTTCTCAGGGCACCTGGGTGGCTCAGTCAGTTAAGCGTCCGACTTCGACTCAGGTCAGGATCTCTCTGTCCATGAGTTCGAGCCCCGCGTCGGGCTCTGGGCTGATGGCTCAGAGCCTGGAGCCTGTTTCCGATTCTGTGTCTCCCTCTCTCTCTGCCCCTACCCCGTTCATGCTCTGTCTCTCTCTGTCCCAAAAATAAATACACGTTGAAAAAAAAATTTTTTTAAAAATAAAGGGAGAAATTGTTTCAATAACACATCTTTGTAAATGTTAAATTCTAGTTCTGATTGTCTTTAAATATTTGTTATTTGCCAAAGCTAGACACCTTGAGATAAACTTCAGAGAAATGGCCATAAGACTCATGTATAGATGATCTTTGCTCCTGTTGCTCTATGGGCCACTCAAAAGGATCACCAGAATAATTTGAATTACAAACCAGAAAAACCAATCAGATTCCTGCTTCCTGTGTCCACTCCTTCTGAGGATGCTTCAAGCCTGGCATCTAAAAATCTTCTCACTGACAGCAATCAAGATTCAGACACTGGGTTTATAATTTGCTCTAACCATTAACCTAGATTTTTCTTTTCTTTCCATAAAAGTGCCTTTTACTAATTATCTGATTGCTTACCAAACAAAACAGTGTCTGTATGATGGTTAACACCACATGCTACACAATTAAGGCCTTAAATAACTTTCAAAATAATATATTATGAAACACTGAAATAACTCAAATGCATAAGGCACTTCGACAAAATAGAATGACATTAGATGTTTTAACAGCTGCACAAGGTGGAACTTAACCTATCATAAAAGCAAAATGCTGTATATATATTCCAGATTACCATAAAAATATTTCTAGATTTCCAATTGACATAAAGGCTCAGATTGTCATTTTAACTGATTCCTTTCTTTCCTTTAATAATTGGTTAAACTCATGGACTAAAGGAAGGTTTTTGTCACCTATCAAAGGGTTCTTATTTGGGCTTTTTTTTTTCTTTTTGTTATTCTAATCATGTTTTTCTCTTTTCTCCCAAGTCCCTCCACCTGGTGTGAGACTCCTTCATTGCCATAACTTCAAGTGGACAGATGATCATTTCTACTGAGCACTGGGTGTTATAGGTAAGCAAAAATCATGGGAATCTACCCCCAAAACCAAGAGCACACTGTATACACTGTATGTTAGCCAACTTGATAATAAATTATATTAAAAAAAAAGAAAGCTTCCATATGATATCAACTCTAGATACAGTTGCTTTAGCCTTCCCTAACTCCTATTAAATTCTCAACCGACCAACCTTGACCCACAGGTAGGGACATCTCTACAACCCTATTCAGCAGGAAGGAGATACAAAAGATGAGCCCTTCAGCCCTCAACAACCTTAAAGATTTAAGGATAAAAGTTGTTTTGGAGCGGGGATGATGAGGGAGACAAAGGCAAGAGAAATGTAGTTTAAATTTCCTTTCAGCTAACAGCCCACTGATAGACCCCTGAAGCATGCAGAGGGTGACCTTCCTCAGGGAACACATAGCTCCCTTACTGCCTTAATGTCTATGTTTTATTAAAACCTAAAAGTAACCTTATCTTAACAGCAGCTAGCCCTGCAAGGCCCTGAAAGCCTTGCTTCCAAAATTCCTAAGAGACTTACTTTATCTCTATCCCCCCTTCCTCTACAGACTTAAAAGTGTATAATCAGTCCCTCCTCACAATCCCAGTGCAGCTCTTTCTGCCCATGGGTCCTGTCCCCATGCTATAATAAAACTTTCTTAACCATTTTCTCATGAACCCCACTTCATAATTTCATCAGGCAGAAGAAAGCAGAAAAGAGAAAGAAGTCAGAGTTACAGAGAGAATGTAAAAAAAAAAAATGTATCTGCTTTTTACTTTTAGATTATGCATTTGGATTAAGACTGCATAATTTAGGTGGCTTGGAACATCTGGAACAAATGGATTGTTTTCTGTGACTCCTTGGAGTTCCACAAATGCATGGAAACACCAGACTTAATTTATACTGGATGAGGTCAATACCAGATTTTTTTATGAAGCAGACTAAAAAGGCAATGATTGTTCACCGTGCCCCTCTTTCTCTCTACCCTTTCCCCACTTTTTCTCTTCCAGAATTTATGTTTTTAAAAAGTCATTCCCCATTGATTACTGTATCAGCCTGGGGTTTCCAGAGATATAGAAATATGAGGATATATATAAAAAGGGATTTAGTATAAGAAATTAGCACAGTTGATTATGGAGGCTAAGAAGTCCCAATATCTGTAGTCTGAAGTTCTGAAAAACATATTCCAGCTCAAAACCATCAAGCAGAGAGTAAAATCTCTCTTGCTCATCCTTTTTGTTCTAGTTAAGCTTTCACTGGATTGGAGGAAACTCACCCATTTGGGTAAGGAAATCTGCTTTGTTCAGTTCATTAATTCAGATGTTAATCTCATCCAGAAACATCCTCAAAAACATATCCAGAATAATGTTTATAAATCTGAACACCATATGACCTAGTCAAGCTGATGCATAAAATTAACCATCATGATCAAAATTTAAGTCTCTGACATGCTAGCAAGGAAAGACTGGGGAAGAGGGTGCATCCCCAAACAAAATAATAACTAGCTGCTTAACAGGTTTTCCTTCAATAAACAACTGCTTTTATACCAAAGTGGTTGTCAATATTTCATTCTAAAATATGAAGAAGGTTTTAACTCACTACAAGTCCAATAGGTCTTCTAAGAAAGAATAGAAGAGCTAGGATTGAAGCATTTCAAGAGGGTTTCATGGAAGAAGGAAGGGACTTAAGCCTTGGAAATGAGTGAGGATTGAATCAACAAAGAAATGAACAAATGCTGCCTTACAGTTGCATTGTGTCAGGATCACATCACAGGTTAACAAATGGCATCAGCAAACAATGCAATGTGCCAGTGAATATTTTGTATTCCCAGTTCTTAAATTTGGCCTTGTAGAGAAAATTAATTCATATTTGCTCTCCTATCTTTTTCATCAACTGCCTTGAGCCCTGTCAAAGACATGTGCTATGGAAATAGGAGGGAGCAGAACAGAAATTACTTCTAAGTTTATCAATCTCTTTTTCTGTTCAGCTTGTCATTAGATATGTCAAGCTAAGGTTTAGCTTAAGTTCATGATCCATGGAGATATTTTTAAGAATAATAAATACATTAGGTGAGACTATTCAAATAGTGAAACTGTTCTTCTTCTTCTCCTTCTCCTTCTCTTTCCTGACTTTTGGATCATCAGAAGAATAATTTTCCGTAGGAAATCGACCTGAGAAGATAGAATATCTTGGCTATCTGATGAACCCATGAGTGATTTTTTTTTTTTTTTTTGGTAAACCTATAAGGTCTTATCTCAAAAATGTAGATCTCAGTTTCTCAAGGTCAAAGGAGAGATCATGACTTCTTTAAACATATGTCAGGCATCAAAAAAGCCCTATTAGTTATGTATAAAAGTAATAAATGGGGGCGCCTGGGTGGCGCAGTCGGTTGGGCGTCCGACTTCAGCCAGGTCACGGTCTCGCGGTCCGTGAGTTCGAGCCCCGCGTCGGGCTCTGGGCTGATGGCTCAGAGCCTGGAGCCTGTTTCCGATTCTGTGTCTCCCTCTCTCTCTGCCCCTCCCCCGTTCATGCTCTGTCTCTCTCTGTCCCAAAAATAAATAAACGTTGAAAAAAAAAAATAAAAAAATAAAAGTAATAAATGTAAGTCTGTAAATGCTATCTTCTATTATATCAAACTACAGGTAATTGTCGTTTTACTGCACCTCACTTTACTGCACTTTACAGATACTGCAATTTTTAAAAACTGAAGATTTATAGCAACCTTATGTTGAGCAAGTCTATCAGTGCCTTTTTTTAAACAGCATTAGCTCATTTCATGTCTCTGTCACATTTTGGTAATTCTCACAATATTTCAAATATTTACATGATTATTATGCTTATCTGTGATCTATTATCTTTGATGTTACTATTATAAATGTTTTGGGACACTATGCACCATGCCCATATAAGATGGCAAACTCACTCAATAAATGTTGTGTGTCTGCTCCACAAACTGTTCCCTTGTCTCTTTCTCCTCAGGTTTCCTTATTTTCCTGAGACATAACAATTGAAATTTGGTCACTTAATAACCCTGCAATGGCTTCTAAGGGTCAAAGTAAAAGGAAGGATTGTACATCCCTTACTTTAAATCAAAAGCTAGAAATGATAAAGCTTAGCAAGGAAGGCATGTGTAAAGCTGAGAGACCAAAATCTAAGCATCTTGTACCAAACAGCCAAGTTGTGAATGCAAAGGAAAAGTTCTTGAAGGCAGGTAAAAGTGCTACTCCAGTGAACACATGAATGATAAGAAAGCAATAGAGCCTTATTTCTGATATGGAGAAAGTTACAGTGGTTTGGATAGAAGAGCAAACCAGCCACAACATTCCTTTAAGCCAAAGTCTAATTCAGAGCAAGGTCCTAACTCTCTTCTATTCTGTGAAGGCTAAGAGAGGGAGGAAGCTGCAGAAGAAAAGTTGAAAGCTAGCAGAAACTGGTACATGAGGTTTAAGGAAAGAAGCCATCTCTATAACATAAATATAACAGTGCAAGGTGAAGCAGAAGGTTATCCAAAAGATCTAGCTATGGTAATTAATGAAGGCAGCTACATTAAACAACTGATTTTCAGTGTAGACAAAATAGCTTTATATTGGAAGAAGATGCCATCTAGGACTTTCATAGCTAGAGAGGAGAACTCAATGCCTGCCTTCAAAGCATCAAAGAATAAGCTGACTCTCTTGTTAGGGGACTGATACAGACAGAAAATTTAAGTTGAAACCAATGATCATTTACCATACCAAAAATCCTAGGGCTCTTAAGAATTATGCTACATCTAAGGGTGCCTGGGTGGCTCAGTCAGTTAAGCACCAGACTCTTGGTTTTGGCTCAGGTCATGATCTCATGGTTTGTGAGTTTGAGCCCTGCATCAGGTTCTCTGCTGTCTGCACAGGTCCTGCTTCAGATCCTCTGTCCCCACCTCCCTCTGTCCCTCCCCCACTTGCACTGTCTCTCTCAAAATAAATACATAAAAACTTAAAAAAAAATTATGCTACATCTATTCTGCCTGTGCTCTAGAAATGGAATAGCAAAGCCTGGATAACATTTGTCTACATAGTTCAGTGAATATATTAAGCCCACTGTTGAGACCTACTGCTCAGAAAAACAAACAGAAACAAAAGGAATCCTTTCAAAATATTACTGCTCACTGAGAACGTACTTGCTCACCCAAGAGCTTTGATGGAGATATACAAGGAGATAAGTCTTATTTTTGTGCCTAGTAATATAACATCCATTTTGCAGCCCACGGATCAAGGAGTAATTTTGACTTCAAGTCTTAAGAAAAACATGTCAGAAAGCTATAGCTACTATAGACAGTGATTCCTGTGAAGGATCAGGTCAAAAGCAATTGAAATTCTTCTGGAAAGAATTCACCATTCTAGATGCCATTAAAAAAAATTGTGATTCATGGGAAGAGGTCAAAATGTCAACATGAACAGGAGTTTGGAAGAAGTTGATTCCAACCCTCATGTATGATTTCCAGGGTTTCAAGGCTTCCATGGAAGAATTCGTGGCATATATGGTGAGACAGTAAGACAACCAGAAGTGCAATCTGAAGATGTGACTGAATTGGTACAATCTCATGATAAAATTTTCACGTGAGGAATTGCTTCTTACGGATGAGCAAACAAAGGGTGTTGAGATGCAGACTGTTGAAATGACAAAGGATTTACAATATTACATAAACTTAGTTGATAGAGCAGCTGCAGGGTTGGAAAGGATTGGTTTCAAATTTCAAAAAAATTCTATGCTAAAATTCACTCAAACAGCATTTGATCCTACCGAAAAATCATTTGTGAAAGGAAGAGTCAATCCATGTAGCAATTTCATTTTTGTCTTAAGAAATTGCCACAGCCGCCCCAGCCCTCAGCAAACACCACCCTGATCAGTCAGCAGCCATCAACATTAAGACAAGACCCTCTTGTCTTAAAAAGATTACACTTTGCTCAAAGTTCAGATGATAGCATTTTTTAAAAATGAAGTATTTTTAAAGTATGTACAGTTTTTGAAAATAGTGCTACTGCTCACTTAGACTACAGTACAGTAGAACATAACCTTTATATATACTAGGAAAACAATAAATTCATTTGACTCACTTTATTAATTTTATTGTGGTGGTCTAGAACTAAACCCACAGTATCTCTAAGTTATGCCTTTATTTAAATAAATATCAATGAATTTCCATATTATTCCTATAATTTAAGGGAGTATAATGATTATGCAAATTTTAAGAATAGAATAACCATACATGAGAAAAATATTAGTACTTAGTTTTCAGTTTTATTAAATCTAAAACTCTTGGAAATAAGTGTTTTTTCTAACCAACTTTCAACTTTTTTCTTTTTTAGTTTTTCGTTTTTTAAAATTATTTTTGCTTTTGAAATCTAAGCAATGACATTTACACTGATTTGTATTAAAAATTAAAAAAAATCTTGAGCTCACATAAACCAATTTAATAATAGGTGTGTGCAAAATATCCCAGGCCAAATAAATGACCAAACAATACTTGTTTTGGTGTATATTACAAAAAAAAAAGGCTAGAAATAAATTTAAAAAATAAGTTTTAGGTCTCTTTTTCTAACACTCAGAAAACATATTGAATAAAGAAAATGGAAAGCAGAATTTGAAGAACTCATCAACCTAGCTTTTGATAGAAGTAAACACAAAGCATCTTAGTTACTGATAATCTTACACTCTTAAAAAATCTAACTCAGTAGGAATATCCACAAACTCTCTTGGTTACCCTTACCAGGGATTCACTTTCTCAAGAAATAAATTTTGAAAAAGAAATCATAGTTTTTGGTTTCACCTTGTCATCTCTACCCTCCATGAATATTGAGCAGATCTAAGGCACAACAAAAACTAACTGAAAAATATGGTACTAATTGGTCATCTCTATACTTTTCTCATTGGCCCAATAGTTCCCAGTGGATAGAATAAATAAATATAGATGTGAGCCATCAAAAAGAAATCTTGCCATTAACAACAACATGGATGGAATTAGAGTGTATTATGCTAAGGGAAATAAGTCAGAGAAAGACAAATACCATATGATTTCACTCATATGTGGAATTTAAGAAATAAAACAGATAAACATAGAGGAAGGGTGGGAGAAAAAGAGAGGGAAACAAACCATAAGAGATTTTCAATTATAGAGAACACATAGAAAACTACAGAGAACTTGCTGGAAGGAAGTGGGTGGGAATGGGATATATGGGTGATGAGCATTAAGGAGGTCACTCATTGGGATGAGCACTGGGTGTCACGTGATGAATCACTAAATTCTCCTAAAAACAATATTACACTATATGTTAACTAGAATTTAAATAAAAAGTTGAAGAAAAAAAATCTAGATGTACTGGCAATTAGTTCCTGAAGTCTGTATTTTGCTTTAGTCATTTTTTTTTATCGTCTTGGTTTACTGTGTATGTGATTTATACTGCAGAGAGAACAGACTTTGGGGAAATCAGACTGTATTCAAATCCCTAATTGCTCAATTTTTGAGTTGTATTATCTGGGGGAAATGTCCTAACCTTTATTCACCTCCGTTTACCCTAGTTGTGCATGTTAGTTGAGGCCTGAGCACATTGTTCAAAATTAATGTTGCACTGTGCCCTTTAATAGCACTTCTTTCACACACTTTTATACTTCATAACAGTCATAAATACAAAAAATAGTCATCGTATAAAAAGCCATTTTCTTTTATATTCTTATATTTTTCTTTAAAATAGTTTTATATTCATGCAACCATTTTGATTACCTAATGCATTTCATTTATTGTTCAATTATTTCACAAACATTTATTGGTCTCCTACTATGTGCCAGACAGTGCCAAATCCTGAGAATGAACGAGGTATAATCCCTACTCTCAAACAGTTTATAGTATATTAGGGAAGAGTAGAAGGAAAAGAAAATGAATGGTTATATGTGCTATAACAGATACATAATCAGAGTTCTTGGGAGAGAACAAAATGAGAGATACTAGAGTATCTATTTTAAAAAAAATTTTTAACGTTTGAAGGAGGCCTTGGAGAATGAAAAATATTCCTCGGAAAACCAGGGGAACCAGGAAAAGGATAATGTTAGGCACAATGAACAGCTCATGCAAAGACACAGAGATGTGAAATGTTAGCATATCAATCCTAGCAACCATACTCTTCAATCAATTATAAATCTATTACCACTTTCCAGTAATCTTGGTTCCTTAATACATTCTCTGTGTATGACTTATAAAGTAATCATTTTATGTAGGTATCGATCTACATAAAACTATCTGGAAGTAAGAATACCTCAGCTAATTTAATTCCATCTCATTTCTATTTTTTTAAATATTTGTTTATTTTTGAGAGAGAGAGAGTGTGAGCAGGAGAGTGGTAGAGAGAGGGGGACAGAGGCTCCAAAGTGGGCTCTGCACTGACACCAGCAAGCCCGATATGGGGCTGAAACTCACAAACCACAAGATTACTACCTGAAGTCAGATGCTCAACCAACTGAGCCACCAAGGCACCCCTCATTTCTATTTTTAAATTTTAATTTCATAATATATTTTTTCACATAGTACAGTCCTATAGTTCCAAAATTGAAAGGTCAGGGTATACATCGAAAAATGTCCTTCTCACAGCCACCCATTTGTTAACTTACATCACTGCTATTTAGTCTCTTGTTTTTGTCTACAGTTATTTTATGAACATGCTATCAAGTACTCTCAGATATTCTTTTTTATTCTGTAATAAATCCTACATATCTTTCCATGATGCCACAAAAAGTTATATTTCTAATTAATATAATTTAAATAGTCTCCTAAAATAGACATGCATATTGTTTCCAAACTGTTGCTATTTAAATAATGCAGAAATTAATATTTTTTTACATGTTATTTCACTCGTGTGAAATGTCTCTACAGGCAAAATCTAAAATAAAATTGGGGGGTGGTCAATGAATATATATAATTATGTTCAACATTGCCAAACTCTTTTTCATAGTGGTTATATTACCCATGGTACCCATACTGAAACCAGCAATATACAAGGGTCTCTGCTTTCCCATAGCCTGGGTAACAATGTGAGCTATTTCTCATGTATTCCGGGGGTTATTTTCTAACCTGGTATATCTAGATAGATAGAAAATGCTTTGTTTTGGATATAAAATCAACGCACAGAAACTGGTTGCATTCCTATACACCAATAATGAAGCAACAGAAAGAAAAATCAAGGAATCGATCCCATTTAGAATTGCACCAAAAAAACATTAAAAACCTAGGAATAAATCTAACCAAAAATGTGAAAAATGTATACATTGAAAACTATAGAAAGCTTATGAAAGAAATTGAAAAAGACACAAAAAAATGGAAAAATATTCCATGCTCCTGGATAGGAAGAACAAATATTGTTAAAATGTCAATACTACCCAAAGCAATCTACATATTCAATGTAATACCTATCAAAGTAGCACAAGAATTCTTCACAGAGCTAGAACAAACAATCCTAAAATTCGTATGGAACCAGAAAAGACCCCAAATAGCCAAAGCAATCTTGAAAAAGAAAACCAAAGAAGGAGGCATCACAATCCCAGACTTCAATCTGTATTACAAAGCTGTAATCATCAAGACAGTATGGTACTGGCACAAAAACAGACACTCAGATCAATGGAACAGAATGGAGAAACCAGAAATGGATCCACAAATGTATGGCCAACTAATCTTTGACAAAGCAGGAAAGAATATCCAATGGAAGAAAGACAGTCTCTTCAGCAGGTGTTGCTGGGAAAAGTAGACAGCGACATGCAGAAAAATGAACTAGGACCCTTTTCTTACACCATACACAAAAATAAACTCAAAATGGATCTAAATGTTAAAACAGGAAGCCATCAAAATCCTTGAGGAGAAAGCAGGCAAAAACCTCTTTGGTCTTGGCCATAGTAACTTCTTACTCAGCACGTCTCCAGAGACAAAGGGGAACAAAAGCAAAAATAAACTATAGGGACCTCATCGAAATAAAAAGCTTCTTCATAGAAAGGAAACAATCAGCAAAACTAAAAGGCAACTGACAGGATGGGAGGAGATATTTGCAAATGACATATCAGATAAAGGGTTATTATCCCCTTATCAAACTTATCAAACTCAAGACCCAAAAAATAAATAATCCAGTGAAGAAATGGGCAAAAGACATGAATAGACACTTCTCCAAAGAAGACGTCCAGATGGCCAGCCAACACATGAAAAAATGCTCAACATCACTCTTCATCAGGGAAATACAAATTAAAACCACAATGAGAGGGGCGCCTGGATGGCTCAGTCGGTTAAGCGTCCGACTTCGGCTCAGGTCACGATCTCGCGGTCCGTGAGTTCGAGCCCCGCGTCGGGCTCTGGGCTGATGGCTCAGAGCCTGGAGCCTGCTTCTGATTCTGTGTCTCCCTCTCTCTCTGCCCCTCCCCTGTTCATGCTCTGTCTCTCTCTCTCTCTGTCTCAAAAATAAACGTTAAAAAAAATTAAAAAAAAAAAACCACAATGAGATATCACCTCACATCTGTCAGAATGGCTAACATTAACAACTCATGCAACAACAGATGTTGGCGAGGATGCGAAGAAAGAGGATCTCTTTGGCACTGCTGGCGGGAATGCAAACTGGTGCAGCCACTCTGGAAAACAGTATGGAGTTTCCTCAAAAAAAATAAAAATAGAACTATCCTATGACCCAGCAATGGCACTACTAGGTATTTATCCAAGGGATACAGGTATGCTGTACATGAACCCCAAAGTTTATAGCAGCACTATCAACAATAGCCAAAGTATAGAAAGAGCCCAAATGTCCATTGATGGATGAATGGATAAAGAAGATGTAGTATATATAGAGAGAGGAGTATTACTTGGCAATCAAAAAGAATGGAATCTTGCCATTTGCAACTATGTTGATGGAACTATTATGCTAAGCGAAATTAGAGAAAGACAAATAGCATATGACTTCACTCAAAGGAGGACTTTAAGAGTCAAAAGAGTTGAACATAAAGGAAGGGAAGCAAAAATAATATAAAAAAGGTGAGGGGGACAATACATAAGAGACTCTTAAATATGGAGAACAAACAGAGGGTTACTGGAGGGGTTGTGGGAGGCGGGATGGGCTAAACAGGTAAGGGGCATTAAGGAATCTACTCCTGAAATCATTGTTGTGCTATATGCTAACTAACTTGGATATGAAAGAAAGAAAGAAAGAAAGAAAGAAAGAAAGAAAGAAAGAAAGAAAGAAAATGCTTTGTTCTTTTTTAAGATCTTTCTCTCTATATATATATGCAGTGTTTGAGTATAATTTTGTATAGTTTTACACTATATGTAGGAATGAGCATGGTTTTATTACTTTAAGAATCATTTTTCTTTTTCTTTTCAAAATTTTTTTAATGTTTACTTATTTCTGAGAGGGAGACAGAGAGGGGAGGGGTGGGGGCAGAGAGAGGAGACACAGAATCTGAAGGAGACTCCAGGCTCTGAGCTGTCAGCATAGAGCCTGACATGAGGCTGGAACTCACAGACCACGAGATGATGACCTGAGCTGAAGTCAGGCACTCAACAGACTGAGCCATCCAGGTGCCCCTGAATCATTTTCCTTTTTTAATGGGATGCTTGATCTCAAGTGTCCCACCTTTTTCCCATTTAGGTTTTGATCCTATTCTAATGTAATTATAGGTGTTCTTTCTATATTAAAATCAGACAGATATAGATATTTAATACACAAAGCAAAATCTATGATGAGAAAAAAGCATTTGACTGTATTCAAAAAGTCTATTTTTCCTCTATAATTACTAGAGTATTTTACAGTCAATACAGATTTTCCTTCATACCAATACCCACACTCATAATTCCCAAATGTCAAATTCTAATAATAAATAAATGGAAATAGCAATAAAAGATGGTGGGTATACTTAAAGTCAAACTTGAAATTAGTGCTATTAATTTTTTATTACTTAAAAGAAAAAAATTAATGAGTGCTCCCAATGTAATGAATTTCATAGATTTCGATTTTATTTTGAGATGACATTTTAATGAGAAGTGTAAGTAAATTGGAAAAAATAGTCACTAACACATGAAATAAAAACTCATTTGCAGAGCTTTTTGGAATGGGTGGTCGATAAAGAGGTTGATGTGTTGATCATTTTCTATACAATATTCTGTGAAAATATTTTTAGATGATTTCAAAGGGGGACATACCATTTTAGGCAAAAGAGCTTCTGATATTTTTCAGAATACTTTTCTCTACCAGGCACTGTGACCACAATGGGCAAAATGCATGGTAGCACTATTATAATAGAATGAAAGATGGACTTACAAAGTTAATATTGTAAAAAAAAAAAAAGGATCTAAAGTAACTATATTAAGTGATGTGATTTTGTGTGAGTATTCCTTCCACATCAAGTTTCACTGAAATAAATGGTGCAGCCATCTTGTTCATTTCCATACATCTTTACCTATTTAATTTAAAATGTAAACACTCTACATAACCAATTTTACTACATAATAAAAATGTTTTAATACTTCACTGAAAACTCAAATGTGTTTAACAATTTATTTTTAAAATGCTCTAAATTGATAATGTGCAGAAACCGGCAAGTTTTAAGGTGACATGATTTGAAATAGTCATGGAATGCTACCATTTAAAAATAACAAATATGTATCATATAAACTGCATTAAGTAAATCATAAGGTTTTTACATAGTACTAATGATTCACCCTGAGCATACTGTGAAAGTTCAATTATTAAACCATTCATTACCAGATGCCAAGAAGAAGTAGATGCTAACCCTGCTGGATCTCTAATCTTTGGCCAAGGCACATTCCAAAAACAGTGAGAAATTAAAAGCTTTGCTGATTGGATTACTAACACACATAATGGTCAAAAGGAATTTCAAAACGCAACTGTTTCAGAAATGTGTGGTTTTCTTGGATACAAAACTAAGAAAAGTAAAATTCTTTAGAATATGAGATCATTGAAAAGTCAATTCTTTCAAATACACATATACAATACCACAATTCCTACCATTTCTGTGTTTGCCTTGCATCTTTTCCAAAATAACAACGTTTACATTTCAGTGTTTTGCTTAAAGGCATTCAGTTTTGTATCCTTTCATTGGTAACACTAAAGAGGTAAAAGACCAAAAACAGAAAAAGACAGGTACCATTGTTCTACATTTACATATGAGACAGCTCTAGTAACATCAATAATTATATTCATTATCCTTATATCCTGTGACTTTTAGGTGAACATGTATCTACCGTTGTTTCTGTGGTGACTAAATTTGGAAATGCAGAAAAAGCAACTAAAAAGCCACAGCTGCTTTGGCTTACCTGCAAAGTTTGGGGACTGTTATTGTACATAGCCAACATAATGGCAATGTTCTCTGGTGTGAGTTCTGGGTATCCCTCATGAGTTTAGATTTCTGCTCATTTTTATAGAGTGCTAATCCTGTATGTTTTCCCTGTATAGCCTCACCTTCCATTGATCTCCACCAAATTCACTCCTGGACTAGAGAAGAGGCTAATAATAGGAAATATTCCTGTGATTATTATAGTCTAAATACTGTGTTCTTTTACTGTCCTATTATAATTATTCCTATAATAACTCTATGAGGTAAAGGCATTTTTCACTCACCCCTTTTACAATTAAGTAAATTGAGATAGAAAAAGAATAAGTTATCCTGCTCAGATTATCCAATTGTTAAAATTCAGGGCAGAAATTGAAACCCAAAGTCTTTGGGATGTCAGAGTCCTGGATTTTAGCCTGTTTTTCTCCCTTATCTAATAGATTCTAAATATCTATTTTAATGACTAAAAATGTCTTCAAAGGTGAAAGAATCAGGTTTGGTTTTTTGGATTCTGCAGTTAATTTGGGGGTATTCAAAAACATAAATTAGTAGACTGGGTCAAATAAAATCCATTGATGTCCTAAAGATAACTCTATGTGAAACCTTTTGAAAATATAATATAAAACTATGGTAGACTTCCAAAAATATATTAGAAACAAATAGAATATAACCTCCTGAGGTCATCTGAAAAGCAAACTACTTCAGATTTGTCACACACAGGTGTCTTTTACAAAGAGGGTATTCACCTCCAAAAGTCAAACTACCAAATAAATCAAAAAAAAAAACAAAAACAAAAACAAAAAAAAAAACTTAAATTCAGGTTTCGTTTTTTTATTTCTAAGATTGTACCTGACTATATTTACTGTCAAAAATTAAACTTGAGATATTACAATGGTAATAAAAATGTCACGTAGGATTTGCTTATATACTTTTAAATGATATTAAAAGTGAGTTGTAAACTGGACTGCATAAAAGAAAAACGTGTATGGCTATTGATCTTCTTTAAATGAGAAGGTTTCACCATTGCTGTGGTAGGGAGGCTTGCCACAGGAATGTAGACAGCTCATTAATGTCCAAACTTAAAGATAAAGTGCCCTATTTTTAGACAATTAGAGGGTTGAAATAGTGTTTTCTCATCTTAGAATTCTACACAATAGCATTGCAGAAGACCATTTCAAATGATTAAGTAAATCTGTGACCTTGAAATGTGGGTAAAACACGAGAAAGAGAGGAATAGGGCTGAATATGTATCTGAGGAATTGACACAACATGGTGACATATAAGAGACCACAGGGCCTAAAACTATGCTTTCCTCAACTGTCAGGAAAAAAAAAATGAATTAATCTCCCTTACACCTACAGGGACATAACCCAATAATTCTTGAT
The DNA here is from genome assembly GCF_018350155.1 of Leopardus geoffroyi. NCBI lineage: Eukaryota > Metazoa > Chordata > Mammalia > Carnivora > Felidae > Leopardus > Leopardus geoffroyi. The sequence goes on along the minus strand of NC_059333.1, from coordinate 50,536,531 downwards.
CAATCTCAAAGGCCACATAAGTATGATAGTGGATATACAACAAAGCTCCCCAAATTAATTTTACCCCGATGGTGGTGAAAATAATGTTTTTATGTGATCATTTACTCCTACTTTTTTTTTTTTATCATTTCTTTGTATATAAGTCATCACGATGTTTAGATATCATTCTAGAATATGCAACAGAAAAATGTTTGTACAAAAATATGTATGTCTACCTTTAAAAGAAGAGGTAAAATGTGTGTTCCCAGCAAGTAGAAGGAATCCCAAACTGTTCTCATGTGAATAACACCAGGTTATTGCCCACAGGGCCTGAATGTTGTCAGTGGTCTCAGATCTAATATCTTCCATGATAGAGAGGAACAAAGTTTTTGCACTAGACTACTATTCATTCTTGAGATACCATGCTGTTAATGTAAGTTTTACATTTTTAAAATCAGGAATTTCAATATCTGCACTTAGATTTTTTTTTAATATTCCCTAGTCATTAAGTGACTATTAGCTTAAATTTCAAATGGTATAAAAACACATACTGCAGTGCCTGATTTTAATGCTGTACCTTAGAACAAATTTTGCCATTATACAGGTCAGTTCTGAAGCTGGTTCCTTTTGTGAAATACACTCTCATGGTAACTCCATATATTATATTTATGTTTGAATTACGTGTTCCTATTTTAATCATTTGGATTACAAACATTATCATAACAAATGTGTTTAGTAATATTTATATTTATCATGTTGCTATACATTCTCCCTAATCAGCAGAGAAGAGAAACTCACTGTTCCTGGTCTCAGGCCCCCTGAATCATTTGGGGTTCTGGAAATTCTCCCTCTGGCTCCATATTTAGGATCAAAAGAGAACATATTCTCTCCTCCTTGACCCTCTTTAGTTCCCATTCTCCATTCTTTCTAGTCCCAGAAAAGATTCCTGTCTCATCCTCCCCAGAAGTACACCACCTACATGTGAGGCAACAGTACTGGTTTCAACATAAATTTATTTCAATTACTAAGAAAAACTTCAGTTTACCCTCACATTAGCATTCATACCTCCAGGACACCTGCACTAGTTGACCAGTATCACATATATTGACCTCATTTTCCAATTCTTAGAGTCTGTCTCCTCTCAGAATCCCATGTCATACAAACCTGATTTAGAAAAGCCCACTATCTAGGCCTTTTTCTGTTGTATCCATAAGCATGACTCAGGGGAAATCACATCATCTCTTTGAGCCACATTTTCCCTCTACAAAACAATGGGTTTATTACAGGACATATTATGAAGCTATGTGAGCATTCAGTGGTTAGCTGACCATAGGTGACAGATCATTGCTCAATATATTTGATATTATGACTTAACCTTTTGAATTTATTTGTGGAATAGAGATATTTAAAGGGGATATAAAGATAAACAACACATGACATAAAAATAGCATTCCTACCCAGTTAAATATGAAAGTAACCTTTAGTCTTTTATTAAGCAGATAAACCAGGAAATGTTTTGATGAGAGAAAATGAAATGAAAATTAACCAGCATTTTCCAATGACAAATGTTAGCCTAATAATAGGAAAGAATGTTTTTCTACCGATGTTATGAATCCTCTAGTAAGAAATTCGGAAAAATCTCTCTTCCTGATGCCCTCATTTAGTAGCTGACTTACTGAATCAGAAAAATTCAAGTCATGCTAGGGAAGTTGTTCTCAGATCCTGTGTATAGATTTGTTACAACACTTGGGAAGTTACCTTATAAAAGAGATTTCTGATTAATTTACAGGCCTAAGGAAACAACACCACTGTAAATATCAACAATTTATAATTTGATAAATATTTCCCATGCTCTGCCAAAGATTGTGATAAAAAGCCAGACTCAGGATTACTGTTCTAGAAGATATTAATCTATTGCCTTCATCTTTAAAGAATTAGTCCTGTTATATAGCCTATAAAGTAGCACATATAAGAGACAAATAAAAATTTTGATCTGAAATTTCAATGAAGGTAAATAAATCCAGATCAAAAATCTGAAAGAATATTTCAAAAAATTATGGCTCTTACCTGTGTAATTGAAGTTCAGTAAGAGAGTAGAACTTAAAAATTCTCATCAAACAAACAGACAAAAACTCAAGACAAATATGTGAGAGGTAATAGATGTGTTAATTCAAAGGGGGGAATTCTTTCACAATGTATATGTACATCAAATCCTGATGTTGTACACCTTAAATATCTTTTTAAAATTATTTTTAATTTTATTTAAACCCAAGTTAGTTAACATATAGTGTAATAAAACTATTTTTACCTTCATATGCATCAATATTTTCTTTATATAACTTAGGTACTCTCATTTTGGGTGCGTATATTTATAACAGTTATATCATCTTTTTTTAAAAAAAAAATATCAAGTTAGTTAACATATGGTATAGTATTGGTTTCAGGAGAATTTAGTGATTCATTACTCATATAGAACACCCATTTCTCAGCCCAACAAATGGCCTCCTTAATGCCCATCACCCATTTAGCTCATCCCCCTACCCACCTCCTTCCATCAATCAGTTCTCTTTATTTAAGAGTCTCTTATGGTTTGCCTCTGTCTTCTTTTTCCTTCCCTTCCCCTACATTCATCTATTTTGTTACTTAAATCCCACATACGAGTGAAATCCTATGGTAGCTGTCTTACTCTAATTTTGCTTAGCATAATACACTTTAGTTGCATCCATATTGTTGCAAATGCCAAGACTTAATTCTTTTTGATTGCTGAGTAATATTCCATTATATATATATATATATATATATATATATATATGTATATATATATATATATATATATATATATGTATGTATATATACATACATGCATATCACAGCTTCTTTATCCATTCAAAAGTCTATGGACATTTGGGCTCTTTCCATGACTTAGCTATTGTTGATAGTGCTATAAACATTGGGGTGTATGTGCCCCTTCAAATCAGCATTTTGTATCCTTTGGAAAATACCTAGTAGAGCAATTGCTGGGTTGTAGGGTAGTTCCATTTTTAATTTTTTGAGGAACCTCCGTACTGTTTTCCAGAGCAGCAGCACCAGTTTGCATTTGATTGGGGATGATTTAGAAGAAGTTGTGCCTAAAGTTCCCACTTCCCTTTTGTTAATTTTTGTATCTCAACCCATTATTATATGGGAAAATGTTTGAGGACTGACAATCTTTTTGAGAGTCCAGTTACCTGGAGCAATCAGAGAGATTCTACCCTGGACAAAACTTTGTTACCTTTAAGCCAAAGTTTCAGGACTAAAACAGGGGGCCCCCAAATTAACTGGCACCTCTGGGAAGTAGTGCAAACACATCCCATTTGTGAGTGGAAGCCTCCCTTCCTGTAGGCTCTCTTATCACTGGCTGAAGATATACTGTGGACGTCTGGCCTGGACCAGGAGTAAAAGCAGAGCCACCACTAGGATTCTTGCTCAGGAAGTTGTGCAGAGATATGGCATTCTAGACTCCATAGCATCTGCTCAGGGAACACACTTGGAAACTTCTGTATTCCAAGAATGAATTTGTGAGCAGATCCTTTAACTTGTCTGTCAGCCCATGCATGGTGGTGGGACTAAAGCCTAGAATGGCTCCTACCTCTGTCAGCCCAGCTCCCTCTTCCACCCAGCTCAGCACACACTTATGATCTTGTGATTTCACTGAGGTTTTGAAATGATTTTTATTACACCCTAGCTTCTGGAGAATATTAGGTTTGTTTCAAGCCTCCCTTCTGGTCTACCTATTTCATGACCTGTCCCTGTCCTGGTCCTGGGGCTGCCTGCAAGTAGAGGACAGAACAATGATCTCCCCACCTTTGTGAAGACTGGCTTTTCACACTGTACAGAGCTGGCAGTAGCCTGGGGGTGGGGGGTGGGGGTGGTCATGGGTCAGTCTTCATCTGAGTTACTGGGGCCGAGGTACTGGCAGACAGCATCATAGTGAAGCTCCACCAGCTGATTCTCTCTCCACAGTTGCACCAGAGCCCGGCTCCGTTCTCTGTCCCAGTCCAGCAGGTGTCCCACTCTTCCAGCCTGTGGCCCCAGCACCGGTTGCCTTGGACTTTGGGGACCAGGGTCTCCAGCATGTCTTCCCTCAAGCCTTCCAGGACTAGGCCTTCATCTGTTAGACACACACAGGCATCTGGGCTGAGGACATCTTCAGTCGTCATCTTGGTGTTGACAACCTTGTGCAGCTTGTCCACAAAGGAGGTTTTATGCAACTGGCTGAGATCCAAGGAGTTCTTGTCAAACTCCTGCTGGGAGACAGGCGCAGCCAGTATTCACTAAGAGTCACCATTCGGCTCCCCATGGCCAGGTGAACCATGGCCCGAACACTGTCAGGATCGAGGCCTTCTACCTTTCCATAGAGGCCTCAGTGAGGGCCAGAAAGAACTACCACAGCTCCCTGGGGCACCAGTCCTTGAGGCTGGTCTTCCTTATCCTTCTCTTGCTCCTCATCTGGGCTTCGCAGGTGGTGGAGGCCGGTGGGGGGCCAGGGCCCCGACTTCAGTCAGGTTCGCACCCAGGCCTAACCCCTTCGGCCTTGGTGGGTTAACACGGGGCTTCAACACTTGATTGAAGGTGCGGCCAACGCCCTCGCCAGGTTTCCAGCCCATGCCTCATAACACAGCCAGCCCATAGGCTTCTACAGGGACTGCCTCCTAGTCAGCTTCCTCCAGCACTGTCTCAGCCCAGGGTTTGCTATCTGCCACCTCCTGGTTGGGGATGCATTCTTGCTGGATCATGGGGTTAGCAAGCATGGGGTCGACACCTGATTTTTCTCTCTCCTCCAGGGACTTCTTGGAGTTCTCAGTGAGCTCCTTCACAGCCTGGTACAGCACCATATCCACCAAGGCCTCAGTATTTGTGGATGACCCAGAGCCTGGGTCGGTAGCTGCCTGCGATGGCCATTCTGGGTCAAAAGGATGACGAGTGCCTTGGGGGGTTCTGAGGGTTTCATTCTCAGAAGCTTGCTCCCTTCCAGGGTCTTTAAGAAATCCTTCTCCTCCAGAGCCGCACCTGAGTCATCTGTATCCGCCAGCGGTCTCTGCTCCATTGTGCGACTAAAGCTGAATTTAATTGAGGCAGCAGAGGCTCCCGCGGGCCACAAAGTACCCTCTTCAGCCTCCGCCATCTTACCCCTCCTTCCCGGGCGACTCTTACACCTTAAGTATCTTAACATTTTACTTAATTATATTTCGATATAGCTGCAAAAAAATATGGCTCTTATGATGCAATGTTATTTTCACTAAGGTTCTTTCCAAGTTGACTTAATGCATACTTGACAGAATTAAGGATATGTAATTCTTCCTTATTCTGTTTTAGGAAATGAAGAAAATAGGTTTTCAAACTAATCTCATTTGCAAAAATATACCATTAACTACCTTTACAATTCTATTGAACTAGGCCTACTTTTTCTCTTCATTTTTAACTTCAGACAAATATAATTTTTAAAATATTTTTATATGTTGTTCCTCGCTAATTTTTTTTTAAAAAGGATTTACTGTCAGGTAAATCATGTAGATCAAAGGGCACAAGTTTTCAGTTATAAGAGGAATAAGTTCTGAGAATCTAATGTGCAGCATGGTGACTATTGCTAATATAGTATTATATACTTGAACCAAACTTATTTTAAGCATAAAACTGTTTAAGAAATTATGAGATTTTCTTATGTGCTTTTTGAGTCAGGTTTTCAAATATTCTTGAATAAGCAGTTGTTGTAACTGGCTTTCTTATTATACATAGCTCATGCCATGATGTCAAGTTTTTATTCTCAGTGTGATAATTGTCTCCATAACATTACAATGATATAAATGAGAATTACAGCTGCAAATTCAGAGATACACATGCTATTAATGATATATGCTCTAAGAATCTTAGATTGGGTTGAACTACCATTGAAAACTAAAAATTATAATCAGTATACTGTTTTATATATGAATAACACTATCAAAAAATTGCTTTCACCTGTTTTATCATGCAATTGGTCTGTTTCACAGAAATGATAGCAGCTATCATTTTATTTTTATACATATTTTATCTCAGAATTTAATCTCAGAATATAAATATGTCCCATATAGAGGTCCTCCTAAAAATTATCTCCAGTATCAATTTAATTGATATGAACAACTATTAGGCAGATGTTAAAACTCTCTCACAGTAAAGACCCAGCATTGGTAAAATAAAACAAAACACAAAACAACAATAAAAAAACAAAAACAAACAAACAAAAAAACCTTATCCTAAGATCCAATGCAAATAAAGTAAATGGAGAGAATCTGATTGAGGCCCAACCTAAGTTACTTCAACAGTAATGCTATTTGGATTACACTGTGTTCTTCTCCTGATATAAAAATAAATCAGATAGGAATCCTATGCTCAATTCTGTTTTGCTAAATTGTTATTTCTGCTTTTCCCTAGGCTGTGTCATCTACTGCTCATGATTCAGATTTATCTGGGCATGTGTTTCAAATTGATGGTATAAGCCTAAGAGAAATCTGTTTATGTGTGTGTATCTGGACACACACATAGGATAATCCACCCTGTCCATCACAAGAAGTCTCAGTGCCCAGGTGTGAAATAAAGGCACAAAGAAAGCCAGTTGTTTAATGGGAAGTGTGGTAAGTTATTCAAATCCATTTTCACCCCTACTCCCTGGGCTCATATTCAAGCGGAAGGGAAAAGAAAGTTGTTAGCAAAAATGAAACAGATGCTTACTATGAGGTATAGGCAATGCTACTATATGATCCTTAACTTAGCATGTATAAAGAAGCAGGAGCCCTTGTTTGCCACAGTGAAATAAATGCTTGTTTATTTTTTAACTAGAGACAGTACAAGCGGGGAAGGGACAGAGAGAGAGAGACACACACACAGAGGATCCGAAGCAGGCTATGCACTAACAGCAGAGAGCCCAATATGGGGCTCAAACTCACAAACTGTGAGATCATGACCTGAGCTGAAGTCAGAAACTTAACTGACTAAGCCACCCAGGTGCCCCTGCCACAGTGAAATAAACAGCAAGAGAGAGCTCAGCCATGACAAGAGTTCTACTCAGTTATCTGCTCTAACAGGACCAATTTGCAGCAGCTCTTGCCATGCCTAAGGGACCAGTGGTGACGACAAATCAGAGAAAAGGTACCTACAGTAGAAAAGCACTTCCAAAAAAGGAGCTCAAAGGCCCTAGGGAAACCGGATATAATAAGAAAGTACATGCGAATCTTCTCTGAGAACTTCCGTAAATATTTATTATGATGAACACAGGGAATGCAGTTGTTAGTACACTATATTAATAAACTGTCCCCATTTGTATCTATAATCCAATATGGTCCAGTAACATTGAGCCTCACTTGTAGCTATTTATGTACATGGCCCATTCCATATTAACAGGCTTTTTGACTCCTCATATGAACTCTAGGAGACATGTATGAGGTCAACTTTAAATTCCCTGAAAAACTCCCCATACCACCACTCAATGAGTGGTAGAACTAATATTATAACCAAAGATTTGGTCCCTTCAAAATCTGTATTGTTTCTCCTACACTACTGCTTATAATCTAACTAGCTAAATTAAGAGCAACTATTGCCCTTTTGGAAACATCCTTGGAAATTGTGTCAGGATGTTCTCTTATCTAACTTTTAGATATTTTGTGTAAAAATTACTTAATATAAGCAAGGCTGTTCTCACCTTTTTCTGTTCAATATTGTTTTCTAGTGTGACAACAAAAGAAAAATATATTAAAGTCAAAATTATTAGAGGGGTGCCTGGGTGGCTCAGTCAGTTAAGCATCTAGCTCGGTTTCAGCTCAGGTCATGATCTCAAGATTTGTGAGTTCAAGCCCTGTATCAGGCTCCATGCCGCTGACAGTGCAGAATCGCCTCCTCCTTCTCCCCCTCCCCTGTTCACATGCTCACTCTCTCTCTCTCTCTCAAAATAAACAAACTTTAAAAACACGGCAAAATGATTAGAAAGGAGAAAATAAATTGGTCATTATTTTCAAATGATAGAAATATCTACATAGCATAGGTTTTGAAATTACATATAACGAGTTAAGCAAGTGCTAAATAAAGATCAATATGCAAAGTTCAATTGCACTTGCATGTGTACCAGCAAAGATTAAAATTCTTTAAAAACATTTGATACTATTTTTTAAAAATTAAAAAAAAGGAGGGGTGCCTGGGTGGCTCAGTCAGTTAAGCATCCAACTTTGGGTCAGGTCATGATCTCACAGCTGGTGGGTTCCAGCTCTGTGTTGGGTTCTGTGCTGACAGCTCAGAGCCGGAAGCCTGTTTCGGATTCCATGTTTCCCTGTCTCTCTCTGTCCTCTCCTGCTCATGCTCTCTCCACACCCCCCTCTCTGTTAAAAATAAACATTAAAAATTTTAAAAAAACATTTTATATGATTTTAAAATAAGAAAAAATCCATAACAAAATGCCAAAAAAAAAGGGTATGTAACATCTACACCCAGAAAATCATATAACATTATTGTAAATCAATAAAGAAGAGCTAAATTAGTAGAGACCTATCTATGGGCTTCATAACATATTAAGGTGTCAATTCTTCCCAAATGGATGTATGTATTCATTGGAACTTCAGTTAGAATCTTAATGGGATACTAATAATATTTGAACATTTGCTCTAAAGTGTATATGGAAGAACAAAGTAGGCTTCCTGAAGAATAGGGGATTTACTTGCTTTACTATATGGGAAGATGATTATAAATGATATAAGATGTATGGTGTAGGTATTGAGTAGTCTCATTGATGAACAGAATAGAACAGGCTAGGTATTGGAATCATATATATGTAGAGCTTGGGTAGCTCACAAATATATGATGGCAAATCAGAGAAAAAAGTGGCAAAAAGAAATACTTTTTCACGTGAAAAAAAAAAAAAAGCTGGATTCTTACCTTCCACCATAAAATAATAAAGAATTGAAGATGAGGAAGATAATCAACTCCACATAGGTTTTCAGAATTATTAATCTAGCTTGAAATTTTTAACATATAACTGCCTTTCTGAGTTTAAGAAAGGATTTCCTAAACAAGACACGATAAAAATACTTGAGAAATTAATTTCTATAAAGATCAAGAAGTTCTCTTCATCAATGGATACCTTTAATGAGGTCAAAAACTAAGCTACACACTTGAATTATTTGCAATATGTATTACTGACAAAATAGTTTTCAGAATATTGACTTTTAAGCCAGTAAGAAAAAACAATCCATTAGATAGGAAAAGTAATGAGAAAATACATGGACAGTAAATATAAGAAGTGATTATCAAAATAAGTAATCACAAAATATAAATCAATACTAAAATGACATATCATTTAATACCCTTTAAATCTGCCAAAATTAAGCAGTTGGACAATTTGAAATATATGGTATAGATCAATGCAGCAATAGAATCCCTTACACATTGCTAGGGCAATTTCAACTTTGTTCAAAACACACTTAAACTTTACAAGATAATGCCAAATTGGTTAACATTCACATGCTATGATAGATTATTTAATGGCCTCAAATTCCTCCCTTTCCTGTGTACACTTCCTTTTATCATGTGACTTTGCTACCTCTTTTATTAAGAGCCGGAATGAATATAAATATCAGGAAAAACAATAGCATAGTTGGATTTTATAGGACCCTGAATAGCCAAAGCAATTTTGAAAAAGAAAACAAGGCTGGAAGCATCACAATTCAAGCTATATTACAAAGCTATGGTCATCAAGATAGTATGGTACTGGCACAAAAACACACTGATGAATGGAACAGAATAGAAAATCCAGATACGGACCCACAACTATATGGTCAACTCATCTTTGACAAAGAAGGAAAAAATGCCCAATGGAAAAAAGTCTCTTCAACAAATGGTGTTAAGAAATGGACAGGAGAGGGGCGCCTGGGTGGCGCAGTCGGTTAAGCGTCCGACTTCAGCCAGGTCACGATCTCGCGGTCCGTGAGTTCGAGCCCCGCGTCGGGCTCTGGGCTGATGGCTCAGAGCCTGGAGCCTGTTTCCGATTCTGTGTCTCCCTCTCTCTCTGCCCCTCCCCCGTTCATACTCTGTCTCTCTCTGTCCCAAAAATAAATAAATGTTGAAAAAAAAAATTAAAAAAAAAAAAAAAAAAAAAAGAAATGGACAGGAGACATGAATGACATTTTCCAAAGAAGACAAATAGCTAACAGACACATGAAAAGATGCACAATATCACTCATCATCAAGGAAATACAATCCAAAACTACAGTGAGATAACATCTCACACCTGTGAGAATGGCTAAAATCAACAATACAGGAAATAACAGATGTTGGAGATGACATAGAGAAAGGGGAACCCTCTTACACTGCTGGTGGGAATGCATACTGGTGCAGTCATTTTTGAAAACAGTATGGAGCTTCCTCAAAAAGTTAAAAATAGGGGCACCTGGGTGGCTCAGTTGGTTGAGCATCCAGCCTTTGCTCAGGTCATGATCTCATGGGTCGTGAGTTAGAGCTCCCCATTGGGCTGGCTGCTGTCAGCCTGTCAACACAGAGCCCACCTTGGATCCTCTGTCCCCCTCTCTCTCTACCCCCCCCCCACTTACACTATTTCTCAAAGTATAAATAAAACATTAAAAAAATTATTTAAAAACATTTTTTTAAAAAAAGAACTACCTTACAACCCAGCAATTGCACTACTAGGTATTTACCCAAAGGATACAGAAATACTGATTCAAAGGGACACATGCATCCTGATGTTTATAGCATTATCAGCCAAAGCCAAATTAGAGAAGGGTCCAAATGTCCCCTGAATGATGAATGGATATAGAATATGTGGTACATATACATACATTGGAATATTAGCCATCAAAAAGAATGAAACCTTGCCATTAGCAATGATGTGGATAGAGCTAGAGTGTATCATGCTTAGTGAAACAAGAAAGAGAAATAGCATATGTTTTCACTCACATGTGGAGTTTAAGAAACAGATGAACATAGGAGAAAAGAAAAAAAAAAGAATGGGAGGCAAACCACAAGAGACTCTTAACTATAGAGAACAAACTCAGCATTGGGGTTTGGGCTAAATGGGTGATGGCCTTTAAGGAGGGCACTTATTGTGACGAGCACTGGGTGTTATATGTAAGTGGTGAATCATTAAATTCTACTCCTGAAACTAATATTACATAATATGCTAACTAACTAGAATTTAAATAAAAACTTGAAACATTAAAAAAATACAGAAAACATTCAGTGGTTGAAGTTAACCATTACTTGTCTCTGTAAAAAATAAATGTACTCTTTATGTGATTGTTTCAGTGACAGTTTTATTTAAGTGAGTGGACTTTTTCATATATTGTTCTGTAATCTACTCAAAGTTAAAGTTACATTAACAACTTTCCCTTTTGATTCAATTTAGCAAGTCACATTCAAATCTTTAACATTATTTATTTATATGCTATCTTATACTAACCTTGCTCTTCTTTTCTGAAAGCAAATGTTTGAATTTAGTCATCTTCCCCAAACCTTCAGAAGGATTTTTAGCTTATGTTAACTTCCTTATATTTATTCCAAAGAAGCAAATTAGTACATTAAATTTAAATAAGAAATGAATTTTAAAACATATTTAAAGATCATGGGGTGGTTCTACTTTTAACTTTTTTGAGGCACAATGGAATATTATTCCACCATTAAAAAAATGAAACCTTGCCATTTGCAATGACACAGGTGGAGCTATAGTGTATTATGCTAAGCAAAATAAGTCAAAGAGAGACAAATGCCACATGATTTCAGGAATATGTGGAATTTGGGAAACAAACTAAGCAAGCAAAGGTAAAAATAGAGAGGGAGGCAAACCAAGACACAAACTATAGAGAATAAACTGATGGCTAATAGAGAAGTGGAAGGGAGAATGGATAAAATAGGTGATAGGGATTAAGGAGTGCACTTGTTGTGATGAGCATCTGGTGATGTACAGAACTGTTGAATCACTCTATTGTACACTTGAAACTTATATTACATTGTATGTTAACGATCTGGAATTTAAATAAAAACTTAAAAGGAGAAAGAAAAAATAAAGGTGTTTAGAAATACAAAAAAAGTGCATTTAAAGGTTGTGCTAGTTAGTAAAACATATTAAATGATTATGATTCATTGAGTATACCACTCCAATTAGGTCTGACCACTACATAAAAATTTAAAATTGTTTTCAGTATTAGAGATTGTAGAAGATACCATAAAAAAATAAATTTAAAACAAATAAGATATTTATTTTTACTCCTTTAAGGAGTTCCCAATTCAACTAAAATACCTTCAGCAAGTTGAATTCAGTTGCTACCTCTTGTGACCACTGGAATTGACACAACGCCTTACATGTAATAAGCCCTCAACAAGGAGATTGTATTGACTTGATGAACATCTGCAATACAAGACGTGCAACTCAAATACAAGATTTCTAGTCTATTGATTAAATATTAAAATTAATCCATTTTACAAAGTTTATTAAGCACCTTCTAAATACATAACATTGAGACAAGATATAATCTAGATTTCAATGAAAGCTATCATAATATTTGTACCTTAAAGAAGTTTATAACTATTCTGAGAAAAAAACAAAACAAACAAACAAAACCCAAAACACGATAAACCAAAAAGAGAAACTACCTCTTGGATGGAATACAAAGTTCGGCAATGCTTAATATCTGTTTGTTAAATCATGACTAGACTACCAGTACTGTAAGGGAAACGGAAGACAGAGGAGGAAAATACTTAACTTATATAAGGACAGAGTACCAGTAAAGTTAACATTTGACTTAAAGTCCCCTGTCAATCTTCAGAAGTCACACACCAGGGTCTAAAATAAGGATCACATACCAGGGAAATGGACAAACATCCAGCGTCATAAAGAATAGGAGCTCAGAATTCTCTACATAAAGCAAACTTTCCTAAAGGGGAACACGTTCAGTAGGTAAAATTAGGAAAAGCAAAAAAAAATCAACAAATCCACTCTTCAAGAGCGTGCCAGCCCAATAGGAGTCTGAATTGGGACTGAGTAGAAGGAAAAAAAGAAAGTAGAAAAGAAAAAAGTATTCCCTAACCATAAGTTCATAATCATACACACTTGTGTCATAAAATCATACCAGGTGTTGCCTTAAAAGTATGAGGACAACAATGCAATCTTGGGACACCTGGATGGCTAAGTCAGTGGAGAATATGACTCTTGATCTTGGGGTTGTAAGTTCAAGCCCTACATTGGGTGTAGTGATAACTAAAAACTAAAATCTTAAAAACAAAAAAGTAACCTAATGCAGCTCCATATTGGCTTTCCCATAGGAGTTTGGAAAAAGCAAATATAAATGTCCTTTGGAGGAAAACATTTTAAATAAAGACACCAACTTCTTCCTATTTATGAAATTCCAGAAAGCAGCCCCCATTGAAAATAATGAGACCTGTCAAGGATCACATAATCATGTAAACTCAACAGAAAAGTCAAACTGAAGAATAAGATTCCCAAACTGCACATGATGGAATCATTGAATTAGTTTATAAAATAAATATATTGAGATGTACACAAAGAGAGGCATTGAAGTTATAAACAAAATTCAACTAAATATACCTGAAAATGTTGAAATATAGGACAAATTAAACTTGAGAAATGGAAAATAGACTACTTATATTAAATCTGAGTACTCTTATTATTAAAATAAAAAGTTTACTACTAATATTTAAATTTTAAGAATTCATACAAGTTTAAAGCAATTTAACATAGCTCTGAAACAATTAGTGGAGTGGAATGTAGTTCTATAGAAAATTTGTCAGAAAGACAAAGATACAAAATATTAAACAGGGAGGATAGAGCGAGTAAGCTTTAATTCTATTTTTAGGAGCTGAGCGAATAGGAAGATTAGGATAAAGGCCATATTCAATGAAGTAATGTTAAGTGATACCCTAGGTTTTCTATAAGATCCCCTTCCTCGGATTCAGAAAATTTAAATAATCCCAAACAGGATTAATAAAAAGAAAATCCCCAACTGGATATGTCATGGTAAAATAGCACAGGGAAAAAGGAAAAAAGAAGGTTTTAAAAGCAAAAAGCAAGATCAGTTGACCTACTGAGGAATAACAGATAGTCTACCTCTCGATAGCAGAAAAAGAAAGCCAGAAAAGAGCAAAATAATATCTTCAGAATGATAAGGAAAAATATATATCAAAGTATAATTGTGGTATGAATTTGTTTTCTTTGTTCTCTTTATTCTACTTTTAATTAAAATAGATTCTCATTTATTAAAAATTACTACCTTAAGTAGTAAAAATGTCCCATATTTTCTTTATGGTTTGTGTTTTTATCTTGTTCAAAAACAACCCTTCCTTATCTGAAGTTCATGAAGAATAGTCTCCTTTATTTTTCCCCTTTATTTCCTTTTAAATAAGATTGTTTTTAAGCCACAAACTTAAAGAAGATTTTTCAACATCCAGCTGAGTAAAGATTTCATTTGGAATATAAAATTAACTCCAAATTAGTTACAAATAATGATCTGTAAATCAATAAGAAGACAATGTAATAGAAAACCATGGGGAAAAAAACAAACGTATTTCACACGAGGACTTCAAAATTAGAATGATTATGTCAAGCTGAGAAGTATTGATTTTTTTCCCTATTCTTTAATGGCACAAACAGTTCTCTATGATATACTTCACACAAAAAATATGGTAATAGATAATGTGAAATCACTATCAGGTAAGATATAATTAAACTTCTAGTTAATTTCCATAGGGATTTCAAGGAAAGAGAAAGTACAGTGAGCCTGGAAGTGTTGTTATCACATTCTTTTAGGAGCAGTAATTTGCATTGTGACATTCCTGACAAGAGAGCGGAAGGAAGAAGAAAGGAAAAGATACACAGGAAAAGGGAAAAGATAGTATTTAGGGATGGTAAATGTGGGGCCATTCTAAGTAAACCAAGGCGTAGCTCTTACAACTTTTTTTTTTCCTGTTACTAAGCAAACCTTTTTTAAATTGTTCAGTTTGCCCCCTCGAAACATGTCAAATGACTCATTCCAGGTTTAGGGAGAGAGTGTTGCCTTTCAATAGTTCCATCCTCATATCCCAGAAACAATCATTCTTTCATGGCATGGTTACCTCATTTAGTCACCTCTGGGAGCTTTTGCAGGTGGGCAGTATTTCACACGCAGTTGGGTTTGTGTACTCTAACATCACTGAACAAAAACAAATTCATTCAGAAAAATAGCCCTAGAGGGATTGGAGGCTGCTAAGGATAGTCATTCTCAGAAATGAAGTGGCCCAAAGCTTTGCTTTCCTTCAGAGTACAGAAGGGAAGCATTTTTATGAATGACATAAGGAGAACAAGCAGAGGAAGGAGCAGAGACAGAGAGAGGTAGGCTGTGTGTATCTATGCATGTTTGAAAACTGTGATTAAACTGTGGCCATATTTTGTTTTACTGTAATTTTCTAGAAAACAAATGGTTTTATATAGGTAGTTATATATTGAGAAACATACATGAAATCAGCCACTTACAGGACAATTTCACTTTTTAAGAATATAGGTCTAAACCTTAGCAAATAATTAGATTGCCACAAAATCAATATAATTAAATTCTTCCTATAGTCAAAAAAACCAAGGACTCTTTCAGTGGTGCGTTATTCATGTGGCCCAAAAAAAGAGCCACACAATCGACTTGGAAGGTAATGCTGCAGAACACCAGTTGCAATGGGAACAATAAATGTGTCCAATAAAGCTTTCTCCCAGCTAGATGGGCAATTAAGGAATAGTCTCTGCCACAAAATTGTCAAGGAAACAATACCTAAACCATGTCTCTGGATCCCTCAAACCTCTTTCTGGAGAGAAGTGTTCTTTTCCAAATGAAGCCTTATCTTAGTAACCTGTTTTGTGATGAAGGCTGATAATTGCTGTTAAGTTGAGCTTTTTGGCTATACTGAAGCAGTTAGATTGGCTACGTACTTAGGCTTGAAAATCACATTTATCAAGCCAACCTAAAAGGTCTGTTATGTAGCCTTAGACCTTGCTAAGAATGCTAAAGCTGGGCAAAGTATAGATCATCCAGAAAAGTCCCAGTTAGGCCTGGCAAAAATAGCTGTGCCACAAAAGTGTTATTTGTAGGATTAGCTTTTATTAAGTTAAAGCTAATTAACAACAAAGGAGTTCTATAAAGACTCAATAATTCTTTGGATTATCTGATAAAGACTTCTAACTGGTTGATACATTTTATAAGCTTCAAATTTCATTACAAAGGAAACATTATGCTGTATGAGTAAAAGAAAAAAATTAGTTTTAATTTAGGACTTTATTCTATGGAGGGGTTTTATTCCTAAATGTGAATGCTGCAGTATCACAACTAAGATTTTAACTATGGGGAAATATGTATCATATGCTTTTGAAAGTGTCGTGGTTTTATTATCTCTGAAAATGCCCTCTTATCCTTCTCCCTTTCTTGTCCTTTCTCTTTCTCCAAAGGCACTCTTGTTACCCCAGACATAGACCCTGAAACCGATGGTTTGTTAGGATTCCAAGGAGGGAGACGGTGATCACAATACATAGAAACACACTTCCAAGTTTTATCAACAGCAAGTTGAAACAACCAACCACTCACTTCAATATTCATTACCAAAATAAATTAACCTAAAATATATATGCACAAAATTCAATTGTTTGGGGGTGCCTGGGTGGCTCAGTTGGTTAAGCATCCGACTCTTGATCTGGGCTCAGGTCATGATCTCATGGTTTGTGAGATCAAGCCCCACATCCAGCTCTGTGCTGATGGTGCCAAGCCTGCTTTGGACTCTCTCTCTCCCTCTGCCTCTTTCTCTCTCAAAATAAATAAATTAATTTAAAAATACGCAAAATTCATTACCATGACCCTTGGCACTCACTTTTATCCAATTCAAAGCTTTAATGTTTTTTAATTTTTATTTATTTTGAGAGAGAGCATGAGTGAGGGAAGGACAGAAAGGGAGGAAGCAAGAGACAATTCCAAGCAGGCTCTGCCCTGTCAGCGTGGAGCCTAATATCGGGCTCGAATTCATGAACTGGGTGACCGTGACCCGAGCTGAAACCAACAGTTGGATGCTTAACCAACTAAACCACCCGGGCACCCCTCAATGCTTTTTTTTTTTATAGGTTGGAGGTTACAGAAGGAATAATGCAAAGGAAAGACTTAGTGTATAAAGTTCAGGTTTAATTATATCAGTAAGTCCATTTATATTAATAGAAAATTCTATTATACCATTTAGAATTTGGTGTTAAAATTTGAAAGTGTATATATATGTGTATGAAATTGTATCTTGTGTTTCTGAAAATTTTCTAACATGAGGATCAACCTAATTCCAAAGCAAAACTCTCAATGTGATTCCATTACGCACATAAAGTGAGCATGTTACACATAACAATGAACAGTACTGTCTGGAGGTACAATTTCTGTCCTGTAAAGGAAAGGGAAAGGGAAAGGGAAAGGGAAAGGGAAAGGAAAGAGTCCCTTTATACACGGCAATTTAAAAAGAAGTAAATGCCTGTGAAGGATTTTTAATGGATTATTAATAACATGAACCTAGCTCAAGACTGTCTACTCACCTTAAACTGATTTTTTAAAGTTTTTCTAGAATGAGCATTTCCTCAGTGTAAGTGATGATAATTATAATACGAGTCATAATTCTTTTCTAGACAGAAACCTGATATTGCAGTTTTTAGCCCAGAATTACTTACCTGATTTATAATATCTAGTTTATAGTGAATATAATGAAAAACTCTAAGGATACAATGAAGGGTTTTTTTCATATTTAAAAAATCAATTTTACTCACAGGTTATAATAAGACCCTGGAAGTTCGATAGTAAAATTCATTCCAGCCTGTTGTTTTACACTCCTGCTCTGCATGCATATAGGTTTATTATGGTGCACTTGTCAAAGTTTCCATTTCTTGTCCTTTAATACTCTTTTTTTTTAAGTTCTTTTTGTCTAACACTTTCCTTTTTTCCGCGCTCAGTCACAACGCAAACACACTCACACCATCACACACACACAGGCACACAAATCCACAATCACAGTAAAAAATCTCACAGCTTTATTAAAGTAGATTATCAAAAGGAAGAAAGTTAAGTCAAATTGTGGTCTTATGAGTTTGTCCGGATCCCCCAGGTACTGTTTCTATGTGGTGACCGAAGATACATTTATTATACTCTTTGCAATGTCTAAAATTTTAATTTTCCGCTATGAAGCTTCTCAGGTCTGTCTGGGATAGTCGGAAATGTGTTTCTAATTGCTTTTTCCATGCAAAAGAACTACAATAGATTACCAACAACAGGACTATTAATCATCCATCTAAGTGCAGCTTTTCTTCTGCATGCAATATTTATAAGTGTTTATATACTCCTGGCTAATGCTAACAATCAATGCCTACTTGATGAACCAACCTATATAATTGTCAAATGCCTGAAACTCACCAAAAGATTCAGTTTATCATTGGCTTCTGTTCCAGATTGTACTTGTGATTAAAAGAAAGAGAAAGAGAAGATATCTTTTTCAAGTTTCTATTAAGAAGAGGAAAATGTTCTAGCTGCATTTTCTTGTAGATTGCACAGAAGCCTTTCATTACTGTCTATTTTCTTACATCAACTATAGCAACAAAATAAGAAGAGTTGGTTTTTCCTACCACTGAATTTGTGAAAGTCATTTCCATGTACAGTTTCTGGGATGCTGAATTAAGAACAAAATCCAATTACTTTAATAGTTTAATCGGAAAAGTTCAGAACTTGGAAGAGTTAAGCTGAATTCTCAATCTCTTGGGTGTCTGTTTAGTTATGTTTAGTAAGGTAGGGCACTATTTGCATTCTCATAGTGATGTTCGTTAACTACAGGTCAGCCTATTTTTTTAAATTTTTAAAATTTTGGTAGTTAAATTTACATAGAGTATTGTATTTCAATCAAGAGTATGAGTTTTCCTTTTATTTATTTATCATACAAGTACGGAATTGCAAGACTATGTTTTACATTTGAAATTTTACAATTTATTCTTATGTCATATATTAATGAATCTATATGTCTATAAACGATATGATTTTAGTATCATATGATTATACTATATGATTATAGTATCATATAGTATCATATCACACTCTAAATTTGGAATTTGTTGATTTTCCAACTAAATTTTTGGCCTTAAATATTTTTCTACAGAATTCAAACCAGAAGAATTTTGAAGTCTGCATTGATTTATTTGGTAATTTATAAATATATGCTATGTCTATCATACCACACCACATTCTATAAATGGTCAAGACTCTCTTAATATCATTTATCTGAAAGTTTGTTTTTTAAGAGGAAAAAGACAACCATGGCAAGTTCAGTACCAATATACAAATGTGACATAAAGTCATCCTTGAGGAATGACAGTGGGAAATTAGGGGATTAATGCTGGGCAGTGTAGACAGAAGACAGCATCTCAGAGAGAGTGGGGCTTAATTGTGTCAGGAAGAGTAGCTGGGATTTGGTCAAAGAGAAGAGAGGAGCTCAAGTCGGAGGGAGACTAAGCAAAAGCTCAAGTGTGGAAATGATTTGTGGCTCAGTAGGCAGATTGGGGGAGGTGGCAGAAGAGAGGGGAGTGTTTCTGTGAGAATCACTGAATAGCTGGAGATATGTTTATGAGGGCAGTATGAGCAGACTGTACGCAGGGTACTGAATTTCAGGCTCAGTCTGAAATTTTATCTTGTAATAGAAACCCATTTTATTTTATTTTTTTTTATGTTTATTTACTTTTGAGAGTGGGAGTGGGAGGAGGGGCAGAGAGAAAAGGGAACCACAGAATCCAAAGCGGGCTCCTGGCTATCAGCACAGAGCCCGACGCGGGGCTCGAACCCACGAACCACGATATCATGACTTGAGCCGAAGTCAGACGCTTAACAGACTGAGCCACCCAGGTGTCCGAATAGAAATCCATTTGAAAATAATGTGTAGGAGGGGACAGGTGAGAAGCAGAATTTCACAAACATTTATCTAAATGAAGTTGCAGGTTAAGACAAGAGCTGCACTGCCACAAGACAGGTTAGCCTATCATCTCAAGAGTACCGTTAAACCAGCCCTTTTGCCAGGCCACGGAATGGATATCTTGGTGAAGGACTGGGAGTTTGTAAGGAATGGAGAATTCTGTTTTGCTTTTCTTTTTTATGGCTGGAATTTTTTCATGAGGTGACATTGTAAAGAGGAAAATTAGACTAACTAGGCTTTAGGAAATTTGCCTATTTCTTGAGAGGGTCTTTTGTGGGTTTCTGGTCTCCCAAATCTCCAGAACATGTTACTGACACATGCAATTTATTGTTTCCAGGACTTAGTATTATTCAAGATAATGGTGATACATGGTTTTCTCACTGTGAAAGTAAGGCTCATAGGATGAGATCACAAATGTGACCGCTTCTCATCTATGCCTCAGTAATCACACATTATTTTCTTTCCTTCTCATTGTCTAGCCTCATCTCTGCCACAAAACCCTTCCTTCTTGTCCCTTGCTCTTTTTATCATCAGTACTTTCCTTTTGTTGTTTTTCTACTTTTTGCTACTACAGAATGGTAGTAAAAGGCAAAACAGAGGTATAGAGCAGTGTCAAAACAAAAATAGGGAGTCCCTTACTTCTAGAAACTGAGGAGCACTCATTGTGGGGGAAAAAATGATTCCTGAGTACCAACAGACTTAATTCAGAATAATTAGAAAAAGTGATAATTACGAAAGCTAAAGAATGCTATTTCCTTAATTTTTTCCCCTCATTTTATCTCTTCAAGGATAGGCTGTTCCTATCACAGTTTATAAGCATGCCAGGTAGCCTCATCTATAATGATGGAAGTTTGGATTGTCATCTGATGGAGTGACATCAAGAGAGTTTCCCCAACAGTCTTGCCAAGTGAGGCAAGCACAAGAACAGTTTTGTGACAAAGGTATTCTGGATGTTTTCATGTCACCACTCAACCACCATAAGGATATGGGGCTACAGGAAAAGAGCTTGAAGAGAAGAGACCCTCTGCATCCTACACTTCCTGCACAAGAGCCAATGGCCACATACTTTGAAGAAGTATGGTATAACCTGCCACCATTTCTAACTTACACCTAACCCCAAACTGCATATATTGTCTAGATGATAACTGTCTAGAATAGTAACATTTAAATACTACTAATAAAATGCACACCACTATAAGTTACATATGCTTAATATGCATGGATATTTATAATTTTTTTTCAGTGAAAGTACACAGGATGGCTCTTTTATTTTGGGTATGTTTCCTGACATATTTTGTTCCCTTTAAGTGATCTGAAAACACCATACCATGGGCCATTATTTACATATCTTATAAAAACTAGACTCAGTCTGAGCTTTCAGGGGGGAGAATTTGGCCCCACTCTGAGGAGACACTCCAAAATTCATCCTTCCGTATGAAATTCAGAACATTCGCCACAATTTTTAAGAGCGGCATATCCTCTAACAGTAGTCTGTACATACTAAGAAAAATCTTTGGAATTTTTTAGCAGGAGAGGCCCCTCCAGTATTTGTACATCTGTTCTCAGTATTGTCGCCAGGTATGTAGCCTTTCTGGTAGATGATGAAAGTTAATTAAACCTAGCACATATTTTATTTACAATATTTTAGCATCAGAGTTTAACACAATTCTGTTGGT
Source organism: Leopardus geoffroyi (assembly GCF_018350155.1). Classification (NCBI taxonomy): domain Eukaryota; kingdom Metazoa; phylum Chordata; class Mammalia; order Carnivora; family Felidae; genus Leopardus; species Leopardus geoffroyi. The sequence continues at coordinate 50,514,863 of NC_059333.1, read as the reverse complement.
ATTTTTTTCTTCAAAAATATTTACAATTTCCATTTTAGTGGGCTGCTTGAACATTAAAATCAGACTTCAATTCTTTAATTAAAGTGTAAGGGCATTACCACAGAAAGCTCTTGTTGCTCAAATGAAATATAAAGCATGTGGGGGGAAATGAAAATGTCCCAAGCTCTCAGAGGCAATTAGGCCCATTAGTTGCAGTTCTCCTTTAAGAGGGAGAGGATAATCTAATTGAATGACCATATGCACTACTTTATTAGGCTGATACTTTGCATTTTAGCATAGCTGACATTTATGAAAAGAACCCTTCACTGGGACAATCTTTGAAATGGCCAAAACAGACGATTTATCATCTGGTCTGCTGCTTAGTTGAAATATTTGCATAACGTAAAACGTCAGTGAGGTGACTGCTATCCGAGAACTGAACAATTTTTTTAAGTATAGATTTCTAGCACATATTCTCCTCAGCTGCACACCTAAAGATTGTCATCAGCATCAAATCATTTATCGTAAAAAAAGACTTTGGAGTAGGGTATTATAAAACTAAATGAAAGACAATCAAATGTCAGGTCAAGAGGCTGATTTTGATAGAAATGATCTATAAATTGTTTAAGAGTTATGCAAGTTAGATATCCAAAGGAAAACACAGCTATTTTAATTGATTTTGCTTATTGGAAGATACCTGGGGTGCCACTGATAAACTGATTTCTCAACTTTCAGGGCATATCTAGTTTCTACAATCACAATATAGTATCATGATCTAATTGTGCACAATACATCCCTCAATTAATCAAACAGTGCCCTTGCCCTTCTTTGAACAATTGCCTGATATTTAACTAAGGCTATTTAGCCAACAAAACTCTCCTATGCTAAAAGGAAAAAGTAAGTCCTAATCCCTAACTAGATGGCAGAAAAGGAGGATCCTGAGTTCACATCCTTCCACAGATGGGGCAAGTCTACAACCACATAAAGGGCAACTCTTTGATAACAGCCTAAAGACTAGAAGAAGAGCTCTTCCACAGCTAAAGAGAGAAAGAAAAAGCCACATCAAGAACAATAGTAGGGTCAGAGGTGTGGTCTGGCTGGGACTGACACTCCTGACATTGCAGCCCACAAGCATAAGGGATATCACAGGCGAAGTGGTCCAACCTGAGGAGCAAAGGGTTCAAGCCCCACATGGGGCATCCCTTATCCTGGGGCCCAACACAGAGAAGATAAGCTTCCATAATGTCTAGTTTTGAATCAGTGGAAATTAATTCTAGGAAAGCCAGAGGGATGTAGGAAACAGAGACTCCACTCTTTATTAAGGGGCCCACACATAAACTCATTTTCTCTTTAAAACCCAGCACAGAGGGGTGCCTGGGTGGCTCAGTCAGTTAAGCGTCTGACTTTGGCTCAGGTCATGATCTCACGGTTCGTGAGTTCAAGACCTGCATTGGGCTCTGTGCTGAAAATTCAAAGCCTGGAGCCTCCTTCTAATTTTGTGTCCCCCTCTCTCTCTTCCCCTCTCTCAGTCTGTCTCTCTCCCTCTCAAAAATAAGCAAACATTAAAAAAACACACACACACAGAGACAATAGTTTGAAAAGTGCCTGGGCCTCAGGATTTAATGACTTAATTTTAGGCTGTGTGACAGAGGCTTAGGCATCTGTAGGAAATTCCTCCAGAACAGAAGCACTGGTGGGCATCATTTTTCTTGCCTTCCTTCTGCCTACTTGACACACTGCTGGTGGGTGCCACTTTTGACAATCTCCATCTGCCTTGCTAGAATCACCCACCCTACCCCAGTGTTCCCCTGTGGCCATGCCCCAACAGGTACCCCTCCAAAGTAGCTCCTTCCCTGACCCACCCACTGGGCAGCCTTGGCCAGGACCAGCTCTGTCCACAAAGCACCTACTGCCCCACCACACCAGGCAGGTGGCCTCAGCTGAGACTGAAGGCCTTGCAAAGTAGCTTCTGCCCTGGTGGCCACAACCAACTTAAAATAGAGTTATATAGGTTGTTATATATGAATCTTATGGTAACCACAAACCAAAAATCTATAATAGATCAACAAAAAATAAACAAGAAAGGTATCCAAACACAACACTAAATGAAGTCATTAAATCACAAGGAAAGAGAAGAATAAAGGAAGAAAGAAGAACTATAAAACAACCAGGAAACTATTAACAAACCTTGTCTCCAATTAAGAGACAGAGGGTAGTGAAATGGAAAGAAAAAAAAAATCTATATGCTACCTATAAGAGACTCACTAACAAACCTAAAGATACATACAAATGAAACTAAAGTGATGGTAAAAGTATTCTATGCAAATTGAAGTAAAATTTAAAAAAACTGGGGTAGCAATACTTAGATCAAACAAAATAGACTTTGAAACAAGACTGTAATAAGAGACAAACAATTACTATAATCTGAACATTTGGGGGTACCTGCGTGGCTCAGTCAGCTAAGCATCTGGCTCTTGTGCTGTTCGTGGGCTCTAGCCCCCATCAAGCTCTGTGCTGACAGTGCAAAGCCTGCTTGGGATTCTCTCTCCCCCTCTCTCTGCCCCTCCCCTGCTTGCTCTCTGTGTCTCTTTCTCAAAATAAATAAACTTTAAAAAGTAAACATTTATAAAATAGAGAAACCTTGGAAAATTAAATTGCATTGTATATCTTTCCTATGTTTACTTTCAATAACAAATAATATTAGTATTTTAATAAAAATTAGAACCACTTCCTTCCTACAAATCCCAAATAATCAGTTTTGTTCTGGATTTTATCAGTGGATATAACTTTTATTTTGTAAAGTTATTGTGCTCAAAAACGTTTGTTACCATCAAATGTTTCTATGTCACAGCATTTCTTATAGAGCAGCTGGTAAAAGTTATATATACTCTGGGATAGGTTAGCTTTGAAATGGCTAAATTGGGTAAAATAAAAGGGGGACTATACTGAATGCACTGAATTAAAAAGTCAGTGGGAATTTCCATATTAAGTCTTGTATCATGCATAACATCTCAATATATCTTATATTGATCCCCTTATCAGTTTTGGTATTACTCTTTTCTAATTAACTTTTTTCTAATTTTAACTTTCAATTTCTAATTTAATCTAGTAGTTTGTTTACATTTCAGACAATATCTGTGTTGGGTTGAAGTAATGACAACATTCAAGGAGTAAACATACATGTTTGCGGGTTATGATCACTAAACTAAATCAAAGGTTGGTCTAATCTAAATATTCAAAGAGTAACTGTACATTTACAAATAGTTCTGTTCTATTCCTCCAGCAGTTCAAGTGAACTGAAACATTGTAAATTAAACAAAAGAAAGGAGCAAAAATCTAAGAAAATCATCTATTAAATAAATTTCATAGGGCGGACTTTCTCTTTTGCAGATTAAATTTAAAATTTTAAGTAAAACAAGCAAAAATTTTTTAAAAGTTTGATTTAACAAGATACAGACTATACTACATGTGTTTGTGGATATCTACAAATAAGGCTAACTTATAGACCTTTTAATCTTCTGAATCCATGTGGCAAAGACAAAGGAAAGAGTACGTTTATTTAAATAAGTTTTAAAATAAGTTTTAAATTGCAAAACTATCCTAGAAATGCTAAACGACTAGTAATAAAATCAGACATCTCGTAAGCAGTTTCACAATAACAGGATTGCAAGAAAGATATCTCAAAGAATAATTGTCATTGTTTTTACTTGATTTCATTAACATGTGTATAAATTCTCAGCTCTATGTCTTGGCAATTTATCTATGTTAGCAATTTCTAATAGCCCAAGAGAATACAACATGGTTGTTTTCTCCTTTCTGTTCTGGTGACCATAGAATAAGTCTCATGTGTCAATCCATGTATTTGAGATTGGGATTAACTTCAGTAGAAAATACATGGGTTTGTGGAAATACTAGAAGGCAGTATAATATAGTAGTTAGGAACAAAGATCCTTTATTTAAAAATATTGGAAATTCTGAATTTAACATTTAGTAGCTATGTTTTATTTGGCAAGTTATTTAATTCTATAAAATTCAATTTGTCAAGCTACAGTTGTGGTGAAAATCCAAGAAAAAATGGTTTATCTTAGTATTTGGAATGTGCTACTCTAACATACAACATAGTCTTAACTATGATTTTTTTTTTTGCTTAAATTCATCAATCTGATAATTTCCTTCTTTGAGGAAGTCCTAAGGATTCATGTTGCATTATTCCCTATGGGAAGAAAGGCTTGTTTGTTTTTCTTTTCTATATATTTCTTTAAATATAACTTCATTGATTTATTTTGTCAATTATATATGTAATGGACATCTTCACAATCAAAATAATTTCAAGAAATAAATAAAATTTAAACCTTTCTGCCATTTTCCACTTTCACCTTCCTGAAATAACCAGCATTAATGGTATTGTGTTTAGTCATCCAGCTTTATTTCCATAGCACACACATCCACTCATATGTAGAACTCATTTTTCCCTAAAAATATGTTCTGTATCGTTTCCTATTCAAAAATGTATATCATGGTAGATTAACCATAATTTTGAATATTCAAATAAACATGCTTCCAATTGCAATGGCAATTTCTAAAAATTAGTTCATAAAATATTTTGAGCATTTGTAGAAAAACTGAAAGAAATGCACAGCATCCCAGGAAAGGAGAGGATATTGAAAACAGCACAAATATGATGGTGTCCATGTTTAGTTGAAATTCAGTTACTCTCAAATTCAGCCAGAAACTGTTTTTAGTATTTGTTTTAATAAAGACAGAAATATTTAGGTGGTAAGAAAGGATAGGTCAAAGAAATGTCTTTTGCCAGCTAGAAATTTATTATCCATCATCTGTTTTTTTCGTATTTATAACCAAAATTCATGTGTTAAAAATGTTGATCACTGTCTGTATTTATATACAAAATCAAATAGATAATATTTTGGCCAATCAATAGCCAAAAGGACACATAGTTTCACATTCAATCTAATACAGCTACCTTGCTGTTTTAAAATAAATAATTCAAATGCCTACTTGACAATCTAGTCCTTTTTACAACTCAGAAAAGTAGAATTTCTATTCCACAATGTGAATGTATACTCCCCAATATTTTAAAGTCACACTAATGCCCCATTATTTTGATACTTAAAATAATGCTAGTATTCAGGCCATGAACAGTATAGAGACTATAGCAAACAGTGTTAAATCTGCATTTATTGTCCTGTATCAAGTTTATGTTAAGCTGTACAAAGTTTATCAGTTTATTAGTTTCAAGTTACATTTTATTAAAATATCACTCTGGGACTTCTCTTATAATCAGAAGGGAATTGATACTCAGAATCAGAATGAGAACTTGATACTCATATTAAAAAAAAAAAAAACTCTCATCCCAAATTCCAATGTTTATAGGAGACAAAACCAAACTTTATTTTTTCAAGTTTTTATTATAATTGGGATTAATTACCAGTAAATTCAGGTCTAAATTTTATTATCTCACCCTGCGTTATAGAAGGAAAACTGAACTCTGTGTCTATATTTAGAATTACTTCTTTGAGTTAATTCTATGTCCATTATTATTTTTCTTCTGAGTTGCCTCAACTTCAGGAAATTGCTCTGGTGACCAGATTTCATTAAGCACGTGTATAAATTCTCCACTGCATGTCTTGGCAATTTATCTATATTAGCAATTTCTAATAGCCCAAGAGAATACAACATGGTTGTTTTCTCCTTTTTGTTCGGTGATCATAGAATAAACCTCATTCTTCAGTCAATGGATTTGAGCTTGGAACTAAGATAAATTGCTTCTAATCTTAAGTTCCTTGAGGACAGATAGTCACATGTGTGTTTTTGCAGTGTCTATCATAGTGCATTATACTTAGGCAAAGAAGACACTTTGAATCCTTGAATTGAAATATAATTAATGGAAAGATAGAGTATTATTTAGTGCAGTATATATCTAAAAGTTTGTATACCCAAATTTTATGTACCCGGGTAGACAAGGGAGCCAAAACAGAGTAAGGTACACCTGAGGGGTACTAATATCTTTGAGCCTCAGTATTTTATTTTTTATTTCTACAAAATGGGAATGATAAAAATAGTAACAACTACTTCATAGAAGCATTGTGAAGATGAAAACAATACAAAGGAATGAGTATTCTATGGCACATAATATGAACCACTAAGGGGGAGTAATAGTTCTTGGACTTCTTGAGAAGAAAGGAAAGTGAAGCAACATTTTTGAATCCCTACCATATGCATCATATTTGGTGATAAATTGTTTCTTAGATTTGTCATTTTTTAATTATTAAATAATCAAATCTATTATACATAGAAACTGAGACTCAATGGAGTTATAGTTATATATGGACATGTGGTAAATAAGAGTTCAAGCCTACATCTTCTCAGACCAGAGACCTTGCTGTTCCCTCGATACCCTGAACCAGAATGCTATGACATTTGAAGGCATGCAAGCATAGAGAAAAAGCATGTAGCAACTTGGGTCACTATCTTCTCTTTATGATTTCTCAGTGGATTTTCTAGGTTATTATTAAACAATGTTCACCTGGAGGTAAGTGGGAAAGGAAGCTCACATGATCGGATACTAGTTTAAATATTAAGCAATACACATTTATACACACTCTGGTGAACACTCAGTGCATGTGAACCATTGCTACAATTATCTGATAAAGATGGGATTGAATATAATGATTTATTCTATAATTCTGAATACAAAGAGAAAATGATTACAACCTGGTGAGGTCAGGTGTTCTAGTATAGCTCCTTTGTACTTCCTTTCTTTCTCTCTGTTTCTCATGATAATGACAAACCCTGCTGACTTAAGTCACAGGTGATAGAACGGAGCTGCCAACAAATAATGGTAAGAACTCAGAAAATATTACATTTTATGGAAATGCTAAATCAAAGAGTCAAACCTTTCTGGTTGAGGACAATAGACAGGATATTCTCAGCACCTAATGCAGTCTCTAATCTAGTATAAACCAAAAATTTCAGCTATTTATGAAAATTACTTGCAGCTATTTTAATTTTAAGGCTTTTAAAATGCAGGGACCCCCTAATGAGAATTCGTTTCTACTTCAGAGTTTTCAATGTTGTCATTTCATTTAATACAGCTCCTAGGTTCTTATATTTCTTTTTCAAGTTTCTAACATGTTAGAGGGTTTTTGTGGATTAACGAAGAAATACATGACAAAAATACATTTTGATATCATTCTCTCACTTTATCTAGCAGTTTTCTTATATGAGTTTACAATAACACAAAAACACAACAGCAAAAGCAACGCTTACATTAACATTAATTCTCTCTTTGATAGTTATTCTTTAACATTATATATATATATATATATATATATATATATATATATATATATAAAGTTTATAGAGTTAAGTCTGTTTATAGAGTTAAGTCCCCTTCAGAGTAACCAAAAACATTTGCAGAGGATTAAGCCAACATTTAGGAAGCTCTAGATCATAAACTGTGGTCCTAGAGATTGTGTTTTTTCTTTTTTTTTTCTTTTTGAACATCCTCAGTGACTTAACATGTCTCAGACTGCTGATTCTCATAATGTTTTCTAGATTCCATAAATGCCAGGCTTTTGAACATTTTTTCCACACACATACCACATCACCCCAGCCAGAACCAGGTTTCCTCCATGTTATTGCTTATCTGGGAAAATAACAGTTCAAAAAGTCCATTCAGATCAAAACAACTTTATGGTCTAATCAAGAGCCATGCCTGGATTCAGAAAGACCTGTATAGAGCACTGGTGGCATTGTACAGAATGACTAAGGCTTCAAGCAGGATTTCAACGAAATAAAAGTTATATATTGTAAAACAGATTATAATCTAAGTACAGACTTACGTTTTCTCTGTTATTTTTAGTGGTCCTGTGTCTGATAGGAGAAGGTCTATGTGTGTGTGTTTGGGGGAATGGAGGGGATTCATGCATTTTTGCCTGGTGAAAAAGATATGAGGACATCATCATTTTTATCCACGTTAGCTGAGTATATGTATAGGATAGTATTGCCAGGTAGTATACAGAATGCTCAACTGAATTTGAATTTCAGATAAATAATGGGTTATTTTTAAATATAAGTATATCACAAATGCGGCATGGAGCATAGTTATACTAAAATGTTATTCATTGTTAATCTAAAATTCAAATTTAACTGGGTGTTTTATATTTCTTGTTGCATCTGGTAACCCTAATATAGGTACAAACTTCCTAGAAAACAATTGGCTAGAACTCAATAATTCCACTTAGAACTCAATAATCTGTTCAAAGGAAATCATATCAGAAATGCATACAAAGATGTGCCTTTACAGAGACATTCCATTTCATGCACTGAATTTCATACATTTTCTAGCTACTGGGAATAAAGCAGAGAAGAATACCCTAAGATTCTTGCTTTCATAGAGCTGGCATTCTCACAGAGGACCAAAACTGTTAAAATAAATACGTGAACAAAGTTTTGGTTCCACGATGAGAATGAAACCAGAAAATATGGAAGAGAGACTGAAGATCTACTTTTGATTGGGCTTTAAGGGAATGCCTAAGTGCAAAAGTGACATTTAGGCTGAGAAGTAAATAAAAAGTAGGAGCCAGCCAGACATGCTACTGGGAAACAAACCTAATGGTTGTAAAAGCTGCCATATGAAAACAACAGTAAGAAAAGTGACGCCATGGCTGAAGACAGTAAATGCAAAGAGAGTTTATGAAACAAAATCATGGGGGTTTGCAAGATCTCATTAATTTGGGATCCAAAAGGTCCGAGGACTTGAATTCGGATTTTATAGTAAATGAGGAAACAAATACAGGGGGTTAAGCAGGTTAGTGGGAAAAAAGGCAATTTTTGTTTTATAAGGATACTTCTAGTAAGTGGATTGTAAGCAGTCAAGTGTGCCAACTAGGCAACCAATGAGGGGGGTCTTGTAGGGAGAGACTAAGGTGGTAGTAGGAACATGAGAACTACATGTATAAGGAACATGAGGAGTTCAAGGTGACAGGATTTCCTGGCACAATGGTTGTGGGGATTGAAATAAGAGAGGAGTCAATGGTACCTGGTCGTTTTGGTTTTTGGGGGTTTTTTTTTTTGTTTGTTTGCTTGTTTTTTTGGCGTAAGCAGATGGTAGATGGTGGCAACATTACTGAGGTGTGTGCATAACCAAAGAGTTTGTTGACTGGGAGTTTAATTTGGTGTATGTGAACTGTGACATGCTTATAAGATATTCAGGTGGAGATGTAAAGAAGCAGGTGGCTGTGAGTCTGGAGTTCAGGAGAGATACCAGGCTGAAGATGTTGCTTCACATTTAGGTATTTAAAGGCATAGCAGTGGATAAGATTTTCTAGAAGAGGTTATAAACAGAGAAGAACATGGTAACAAATGTGAGTCCTGAAAAAGAGACCTAGAAAAGAGCAGCTAGCCAAAGAGACTGAGGAGGAGGAGCAAACAAGTAAAGAGACAATCTATCAGAGTACAATACACAGAAAAACACTAGAATATTTTTTTCAGAAAATAGGATTGGTCAAACTAGACAGAACCTGGGAACAAGGTCATTTAAGAGATGAGGCAAGCTCATTTAGTATTTGGTAATATGATGGTCACAGGTGATCAGGGATGAGTAGATTCAGTGGAGTGCTTAGGAGCAGAAATCTGGCTGAACTTAATAAGGGAAAATGCAGATGAGAAAGTGAGTAGAAAGCTACTGACAACATATTCAAGGAGCTGTGCTATATAAAAGGAAGGAAAGAAATGTAATTATATTTTAAAAGAAGTGGGTTTTTTTTTAATAGATGGAACAACCTAAAGACTAGTTTATGACAATAAAGATAATTCAACAGAGGGGGAAACTGATGGTATGAAAGAGAGAGAAAATTTGGGATAAATAACCTTGAAAGATTACATAGGATGGGATCTGGAACACAAATGGGAAGGCTGACCTTAGAGAATATTAGAGCACTTCCTGAATTGTAGCAATGGTCAGATGACAGTAAAGGGGGAGGAGAGTATACGGGGTGTTTGAAATAATAAAAGAAAATATTTAATACTATGAAACATGGAATCAACTTGAAAAATCCAAAAGTGAGAAATGAGCCATATCATGAAATGTAATGCATCCATTAATACGAATATCTTAATGAGGTAGGAAAAAAAAACCTTCAATGTTAACTTAAAAAGGATTAAAACTATCTATCTATAGTATGATATCATGTATGTAAAAATGTGTCAGAATAGTAGGACCTCTGCTAAAATACTAATAGTGGTTAAATGTGGGTTTTGTTATTATGACTATGGATTGTTTCATATTTTACATGTTTATATAATAGGGAAATACTCTTAAAGAATGTTTCACAGTAACGGATTAACACCACATGAAAAAGGATTCTCTGTCCCACTTCACAAATCCCCACATATGAGTTGAGTAGTTCTAACACTAATTCTAATTTATTTTTAGAAATTTCAAATGGAAGGCCAAGTAGTAAATAAAGTATGCATAATCAAGGTTTGCGTTAGAAATATTTGACAGTCTCCTGAAGAAAGACGCCACAGAAGAAAACAAATTTTATCCAGCATTTTAGAATGATCTATTTGATACATTCATCAGGCTGTATTTCTTACCAAAAGAAGAGGAAGAAGCTGGGATTGACAAAAAGTATACAAACAAGGGCTGGAAGACAACACTATAAAACTAATTGTAGATCCAAGAACCACTTTAATCTCCATAAAGGAAACTCTAGAGGAGATGCTGAGGAGGAAACTTGATTTTTTTCAGATTCATTATTCTGCAGTGTCGATTAGTTTTATATCCTGCAACCTAGTCTTATTCCTATAGTTTTTAATTCAACAAACAGATCTTCAGGGCTCAGTGATTTTTTTTAAATTATAGGTCTCCTCATTGAACACATTTATATTAAATATATCTTATTAAAACATCTGGTTTTCAGGGGTACTTGGTTAATCACCTGACTTGATTTCAGCTTGGGTCACAATCTCATCCTTCAGGTTCATAAGATTGGGCCCTGCCTCGGGCCCTGCACTCACAGTGCAGAGACTACTTGGGATCCTCTCTCCCCCTTTCTCTGCCCTTTACCCACTCATGCATACTTGCTCTCTCTCTCTCTCTCTCTGTCTCTCTCTCTCTCCCTCTCTCTCAAAATAAATAAAGAGGGGCACCTGGGTGGCTCAGTTCGTTAAGCATCCGACTTTGGCTCAGGTCATGATCTCATGGTCCATGAGTTCAAGCCCTGCGTCAGGCTCTGTGCTGACAGCTCAGAGCCTGGAACCTGTTTCAGATTCAGTGGCTCCTTTTCTCTCTGACCCTACCCCAGTCATGCTCTGTCTCTCCCTGTCTCAAAAATAAATAAACGTTAAAAAAATTAAAAAATAAAGAAATAAACATTAAAAAAAACATCTAGTTTTCAGTTATAATTAGAGGCTGCATTTAACAGGTAAAATGGCAAAAAAAAATAAAGTGATCATTTTCTTTTCAGGATATAAATATACTAGAACCTTTAAAAATTTTAATGTAGAACACATTTTTGGTAGAGCCTTTAAAGTAAGTGGTTTGTCATTATTATTTAATAACAGGTAAAAATCTACCAGAGAGCATGTGACACTATGCTGGGGATTTTCTTTCTTCTTCTTTTATTTTAATTTTTATTTTTGGGGGGGGCATTTTTTCCTAGCTGTTTGTCCCATTAAATAGATTATAACACCCCAAAGAAGAGGAACTGCATTTTATGCATGCTTACATTCCCAGAATGCAGCATGGTTCCAGGAATATGCTGAGTGGCCAATATACTTATTGAAAAAATATACAATATATACAAAAAATACACAAAATATATAGTATACTTGTTGAAAAAAAAAATAAAAGAAAGGAAGGGAGGAGGGAAGAAGAGTGTGTGTCCTCCAGAAACCTCATAGTCCCAGAGAGTGCTAAGTATTTTTAAAACATAATGTTCCTTTTCATGGCTTCTAAAGAAATCTTTCTCCAACACAGTTCGAATTTCAAGGAGCAATCATCCTCATTGACTGTGTTTGGGGAGTTTGAGAGGCCATCAGTCTTTAAGGCTGTTTTTTGATCTGGAACATTTCATCAAAAACATGTTGTTTTGAAAATTAGAAATGAAAAAAAAACAACAACCAAAAAACCCTCTGTGCTGTCCTGAGGGAGACTTATTTCTAATCGATTGAACATGCCTGAATGCATTCTTTAGGCTTTGTAGAAGTATTAAAACAATGACTCATCTTGTAGTAACATAATAATAGACAGCATCAGTTGCGAATATAGAACAGCCACTTGTAAACATCATGAGTATATCCAAAGCAGCAACTGGGCCATATTTTAAAGTGACTTATCTATAGCGCTCTTGTAGAATGACTCAGATTAAAACAAAAAGTAAAATGGCTTAATTCAGAATTCAAGCACTTACCCAATATTTTTTTTTCCTATTTCTATTTCTCATATACAGTACTATAACAGGTAGTCACACAGAATGAAAACTAGGTAAACTGGACAATGGTAATTGAGAGTAGAGTGCTATTTCTGACCATTAAGATGCATTTATTTTTATGTAAGGAATCACTACATTGCTTACATATTAAGAGCTATTTTTAAAACTATGATTTGAATATCTTACCATACTTGAAAAAGCTTAGGGTTCTGAATCATATTTTTTCCTTTGCTTTCTAAGATATTAAAAAAAAAAGTAATCATCTTTATCCTATTTCCCCCTAGATCTAGTTCCCTTAGGAAAGTCTATTCTAAACAAAACAGAGCCTTACAGGCCTCTAAAAAAGAAAACAATACATCCAAAAATTACATACACTAAAAAAATAGAATTTATAAGTCGCAGTTAGTTGTAGTCCAATAAATACAAAATAATTATATTATCTGTTAGTCAATTCTTCCTAGATCACCATATATTTTTTTATAAGACCTAGTTTTTAACTTAAAGGAATATTTAATGATTTCGTGAGGTATGTTACATACATATATATTTGATGCATTTTACATACAGCTTTTGGAGAGCTTAGCCCACACCACAACCTGTTCAAGGCTCTAGGGATGCAGAGCCATTTTCTCAGGGAGATTCGAGTCTAGAATGTTAGGAGAGATAGCTGTTAATCACGTTATTGGAAATGAATGTAAAATTGTAGCTATGGCAAAAGTACAATGACATACAGGTGGTTGGACTCTGTGAAGCTGTAATAGGAAGTTTCATCACATAGACCTTAAATCTTGTTCTCTTGAGCTCTTTTTAAACCACGTCATCTATTATTGATCCCATAAAATACAGAGTTCAATAATCCTGAATTTTACAATGACAAAGTAGGCTTTATCCCACAAGGACAGGACAAGCATTTTAATATGCTAAAAGTGTAACTTTTCTGTGTACATGGGCATTAAACTTACAGGACAAATCGTAATTTCTAAGCATCTGTCCTTTCGTGTCAACAAAATTAATTCCTTGAGGAATTGGACAGTCTTTTAAAAATAGCATTATCACTCCATTTTTGATGGAGGAAAATATTCATTTACTATTTTCATCTTTCCCGTCTCCATCTTCATTTCAACTATCTCTTCTATCCTTGATATTAACATGAGGAATCTTGTAAGTTATTAAGGTTTCTAGGGTTTGTTCTAACAGCAAATAAAGCATAATTCTTCCAAAGGTCATCAGATCATAAGGAATGACTAAGACAAACTGATTTATTTTAGAACTACTAATTTTTAAAATAATTTTAATTATTTTTAAAATAATTTTAATTATTTTAAAGTTAGTTTTAAAATAATTTTAATTGTTATGCAATTAAAACTAAATAGTTTGCCATTTTTGCCAATGGGTTTTAGAAAATGAGTTCCTTAAAATTAAACGTAGGAATGAACCATTTTAATTCTCTAATAGCCACAAGAAATGATATTAAACAACTTCTCCTTTTTTACTTTATTGTTTCCAAAATGCAGACACTAGGTATCAATATAATTTACTTAAATAATTACACTTTTTTAAAGATGGGAAAAATGAGCACTTACAAATCAGGGAAAACTCTGGCAAGAATTGAGTGTAGCTAATTAATATGTTCCAAAGTCAACCAAAAACTAATCCTTTAAGAATAAGGGACTAAAAAATTGGAAGAAGCTAGAATTTGTCCTGGGAAAACAAACAAGCAAGGGAAGAACTAGACTGAATACAATGTGCTATACTTATTTTCAAGAATAAATTTTTTAAATCACTGCTTTCATGCTTTCATATACTACTCAATGGCATGGAAAAGCAGTACATTAAATCTTGGAAGCTTTTTTAGTTCTATTTCCTGCTATTTTTTTTTCAAGTATGTTTATAGGATTGCAAAATCTATAGGGCACTTTGTACATTATTTGGTCATTCAAATAACAAAATAGTAAAAGTGTAAACACTATTTTTGCCTTTTTAAATACTTGATATTAAAAAGAAAACTTTTTTTAGTATTTTTAATAATTTTAAAAGTTCAATTTAGTAACATAGAAAACAAAAGAAAAGGGGAACTATTCTTAAATGGGAAAATGCTAATGAAACTAATGTCATAGCGGACAAATTAAAAGAAAACAAACTAACTAAAATAGGTTTAAAAAGCAAGTATGGTCTTTTAGGAATTCTAAACAATGTCAAAATACTGATCTTTCAATGGAAATCAGAGTTCCAAAATCAGTAGAGCATATAAGTCTTGATCTCAGGGTTGTGAATTCAAGCCCCACGTTGGTTGTAGGGCCTACTTAATAATAATAATGATGATGATGATAATAATAATAATAATAAAATTTAAGAAAATGAGGATATGGAGAAAAGGTAACACTTTTTCACTGCTGGTGGGAATGCAAACTAGTGAAGCCACTTTAGAGAATGGTATGGAGTTTCCTCAAAAAACTCAAAATAGAACTACCCTACAATCCAGCAATCTATTAGGCATTTACCCAAAGGATACAAAAATACAGATTTGAAGGGGTACATACACCCCAATGTTTATAGCAGCATTATCAATAACAGCCAAACTATGGAGAGAGCCCAAATGTATGTCCATCAACTGATGAATGGATAAAGAAGAGGTGAATATCTCTGTATATGTGTGTATATATATATATGTATATGTATATATATATGTATGCATATATATGTACATATGTATGTATATATGTATATGTATATATGTATATGTATATATGTATATGTATATATGTATATGTATATATTTATATATACGTATATATGTATGTGTATGTATATATGTATGTATATATATGTATATGTACGTGTGTGTATATATATATATATGTATGTATATATATATATATGTGTGTGTGTGTATATATATATATATATATATATATATATGGTAGAGTATTACTCAGCCAGCAAAAGAAAGAAATCTTGCCTTTTACAATGACATGGATACAGCTAGAATGTATTATGCTAAGTAAAATAAGTCAATCAGAGAATGAAAAATACCATATGATTTTACTCACATGGAATTGAAGAAACAAAACAGATGAACATATGGGAAGGGAGGGAAGAGAAGAGAAGAAAATCAACCACAAGAGGCTGTTAATGATAGAGAACTGAGGGTTGATGGAGGGAGGGAGGTAGGAGATGGGCTAGATGGAAGATGGGCATTAAGGAGGGCACTTTTTGTGACGAGCACTGGGTATTGTATGTAAGTGATGAATCACTGATTTCTACTCTTAAAACCAATATTGCACTGTATGTTAACTAGAATTTAAATTAAAAATAGAGGGGCGCCTGGGTGGCCCAGTTAGTTAACCATCTGACTTCGGCTCAGGTCATGATCTCACTGTTTGTGGGTTCGAGCCCCATGTCGGGCTCTGTGCTGACATCTCAGAGCCTGAAGCCTACTTTGGATTCTGTGTTTCCATCTCTCTCTGCTCCTCCCCCACTCATGCTCTCTCTCAAAAATAAATAGACATTTTTAAAAATTTAAATTAAAAAATAGAAAAATACATCTTCTGTGGGACCAAGGAACTTTCTAAAGCATGACTGGATCACAAAATTCTGCCTTCTACTGTCAGAGTAAACATATCAGTGTCTTCCCTTCATTCTCTTTATGTTTTTCACAGGTGTTGAGTTGACAGTTTGAAACAGAATAATTTGGTAAATAGTCTATTGTGTCTACACAGAGAGGTACAAACACCAGAGTTATGTCCAATTTGGTAATCTTATTTCTTGGTAGTGTTTAAATATGCACAACAGCTGCAACTATTCTCAGATCTGACTAACAATTTATCCACTGAAAGCAACTTTCATCAAGAAGAAACACTGAAAAAATAATGGAGCATCATTTGAACATTGCACCATGTTTTAATCAAGCAATAACAGAAACAGACTTTCCACATCATTAGCAGTGTTCCTTTAATATGATCATGTATGCGTGATGTCCCAATTTCAAACACCATATGAAAATCTTCTCATTTCCAAAAGGGACTATGGAAAAGCCATTTGTCTGACCGCATTAATTAGCCATTTTTTTTCCTAAAAAACCTGGAAATTTTGTGATATCTCTGTTAACCACTAATATCAATTTACCTCAGAAATCTTGTTCATCCCCATTTTTGCTTACTAAATTCAAATAAAATGTCTGGACCCGGCTTCAAGATTAATATGGAACCAAACCACAATTAAAATTCAGTCAACAGTTAAAGACTCAGATAAAGGTCAATAAAATGGGAAAATATCCTCATTATGAAAATAAACATGAGAACTGAATGGATCGGCTTTGAGACCACAGTTCAAACTGTCCTTGGCTTTAGAACGATAAAGGCATTTCTATTCTATTTGTAATACCTGAAGAAGATCAATATTTTTCAACATATATTTGTCTTATTTTCTGCGTATATTATACATTTTATCACATGTATGAAGCCCAGACAAGTAATTTTTTTTATCAGAAATCTTCAATAATCTACCAAAATAGACTCAAGAGAAAAAAGAGACCCATGAAATCATGTCCCACAATCACTAAGGGCATTAAATGAGTTTAAAGACTCTTAAGCAAAAAGTTGCCATAACAAAATTATTTAGGCAACAATAGTCACAAACCACTATACACCTATGAAAATGGCCCAAACTTGGAAGTGATTAAGATGTCCTTCAGTCAGCAAATGGGTAAATAAACTCTGATAAATACAGACAACTATTATGCAGCCCTGCAAACAAATGAGTTATCAAACCATGAAAATATATAGAGGAACCTTGAATGGCTATCACTAAGTGAGAGAAGTTAATCTGAAAAGGCTACATATTGTAGGATTCTAATTATATGACATTATGAAAAAGGCAAAACTGTGGAGACAGAAATAAGATAAATGGTTACCAAGGTGGAGATAGAGACAAATAAATAGGCAGAACACAGAGGAATTTTAGGGCAGTAAAAATATTATATGTGATACTATAATGATGAATACATAGTATTATATAATTATCCAAACCTGTAGAATGTGAAATAACAAGAGTGAGCCCCAAGGTAAACTCTGGACTTTGGGTGATTATGATGTGTCAATGTAAGTTTATCCTTGGTAAAAACTGTACCATTGTACAGTGATTAATGTGTATAATGAGAGGCAATATATGTGTGGGGGCAGAGAGTATACAGAAAACCTTTCTTTCTTTCTCTCTTTTTGTTTTAAACTTAAACCTGTTCTTAAATTTTTTTTTAATGTAGCAGGATTTAAGAAAAATAGTCTTTAACAGGAGCAACACATACTATGAGTATCTGAGAATAAGTTAATCATTATATAATAAAGAAATTCGTAGGTAAAATTGCAAAGAATAATTGACAAACTTAAAGAAAATCTGTAATACTGAGAGATATAAAATATGAAGTTTGTTTCCACTAAATTACAAAGCTATACTAATCAAAACAGTATGGTATTGACATAAAAACAGACACATAGATTAATGGAAGAGAGAGCCTGGAAATAAACCCAAAAACATATGATCAATTAATTTATGATAAGGAGCCAATAATATACAATGGAAAAAGGACAGTTTCTTCAATAAATGGTGTTGGGAAACTGGACAGCCATGTGCAAAGAAAGAAAGTGGACCACCATCTTATACCATACACAAAAACTAACTTAAAACTGATTAAAAACTTGAATGTGAGACCTAACTCCATAAAACTCCTAGAAGAAAACAGATAAGTAAGCTCCTTAACACTGGTCTTGCCAATGAGTTTGTTTGTTTGTTTGTTTGTTGTTTTGGATTTAACACCGAAAGACACAAAAGCAAAAATAAATAGAATTACAGCAAACTAAAAAGCTTCTGCCAAGCAAAGGAAACCATCATTAAATAACAATGCAACTTACTGAATGGAAGGAAATATTTGCAAATGATGTATCTGATGAGTTAATATCCAAAATGTGTAAAAAAAAATCATATAAATCAAGAGCAAAAAAGGAAAATAAATCCAATTAGAAAACTGCCAGAGGATCTGAATAGACATTTTTCCAAAAAAAAAAAAAATGTGCAGATGCCCAATAAGTACATGAAAAGGTGCTCATCGTCACTAATCATTAGGGAAATGTAAATCAAAATTGTAATTAGATATTACTTCACACCTGTTAGAATAGCTATTATCAAAAAGTCAGGAAATATGGAGTTAAGGAAACTCTTGAGCACTGTTGGTGAGTTTGTAAATAGAAACAACCATTGTGGAAAATATGGAGTTTCTTCAGAAATTTAAAAATAGTAATACCATATGATCCAGCAATTTCACTGAGTATTTCTCTGATAAAAATAAAAATAGTAAATAAAAAAACTATACACGTTCATTGCAGCACTATTTACAATAACCAAGACATGGAAAAATCTAAGTATCCATTGACAGATGAACGCATACATATCTATACACACAACATATACATACACACAGGGATATCACACAGCCATAAAAGGAAGAAAATCTTGCCATTTGCCTTGAGTATATTATGCTAAGTGAAACAAATCAGACAGAGAAAGACCAATACAAGATGATCTCAGTTAATATGTGGAATCTAAAAACAACAACAACAAAAAAAACACATATACAGAAAATAGACTGGCAGATGCCAAAGGCAGGAGGTGAGTGTAGACAAAATGAGTGAAACAGGTCAAAGGGTACAAACATCCAGTTATAAAATATATAAGCCATGAGATGTAACATACAACATAGAGACTATAGTTTATATAACACTTTATTGTATACTTGAAAGTCACTAAGAAAGTAGATCATAAAAGTTCTCATCACAAGAAAAAAAATTATAACTATGTATAGTGATGCATGTTCACTAGACTTATTGTAACAATCATTTCACAATAGAAACAAATATATAATCAATATTGTACACCTGAAACTAGTAAGTTATAGGTCTACTACATTGTAATAACAAACTTTATTTATTTATTTATTATTTAGAGAGCACATGTATGCAAGTGGAGGAGAAGGAGATAGAGAATCTTAAGCAGGGTCCATGCAGACCACAGAGCTTTATGCAGGGCTCAATCTCATGACCATGATATCATGACCTGAGCTCAAGTCAAAAGTCAAACACAACTGACTAAGCCACCCAGGAAGCCTGCAATAAAAATTTTTAAATAGGAAGGTGTAATGTTCAATATTGTGAAGATTTTTTTCTCCCCAGGTAAGCTATAAATCAGTGCTTTCCCAACGAAAAGTACAAAAGAGCTTTCATAGACTAGAACAAGATAAACCTCAAATTCATATCAAAGAGGAAGGATTCATGAACAATCAGTATAACTTTGAAAAATGAAAAGAGGAAGATACAATTTTAGTAATTAAGACAACGTGGAATTAGCCAAAAAATAGGCAAATATACAGTAAAAATAACAAAATAGACTAACACTTATCTAAAAATATGGTATAAGATTTTGTACAACAAAAATCAGTACAAAGGGATTCAATCAATCGTCCTGAAACAATTGACTAACCATATGGAAATGTCCATGTAAATTTAACAACAAATAAAAATAAAAATTGAAGAAAAGAAATTCCTTTGACATTGATTATGGAAAGATGTTATAATAGGACAGCAAAAGGCAAACTATAAAATAAAAACTGACAACTTAGAAAATAAATAATATTTAAACCTTCAACATAACAGAAACAAATTTTAAAGACAAGCTACATAATGGCAGAAAATGATTACATGATATATTTATTCAATGTACCACAAATGTCTAAGAGGTGTTTATAAAATGGCATGAGTGAATTGTAGAGATACTTGGAATTCACAAGATAAAAAGTAAAGATCCCTGAACTAATAGAGCTCATATACTGGTAGGAGAAGTAGATAGAAAAAGCAGACTATACATAATAAGTTAATAAGTTAAACATAGAAAGTTAATTAAAACATAATAAATTTGAAAAAATAAATAAAACACAATAAATTTAATAGGTATTCTTCTCAAACTATTTCAAAAAAAAATTGAGGAGGAGAGAATAATTCCAAATTCATTTTATGAGACCAGTATCATCATACCAAAACCAGACAAAGAAACCACACACAAAAAATAAATTTAATGCCAATATCCTTGATGAACATAGATGCAAAGATTGTCAACAAAATATTGGCAAACTTAGTTCAAAAATACCTCAAAAGGATCATACACAATAATCAACTGGGATTAATCCTAGGGATGTAAAGATGTTTCAACATTTGCAAAATCAACATAATACACCACATTAACAAAATGAAATGTAGAAATCATTTGATCTCAATAGAGAAAAAATTCAATTCTATTTATGATAAAAACTTTCAACATAGTAGGTATAAAGGGAACATATGTCAACATAATAAAGGCCATATATAAAAAACCTATAGCCAACATCACATCAACAGTGACAACCTGAAAGCTTTTCCTCTAAAATCAGTATCAAGACAAAGATGCTCACTCTTGCCACTTTTATTGAAAACAGTATTGGAAATCCAAACTATAGCAATAAGACAAGAAAAAAAAATAAGTAAAAGTCCTCCAAATAAGAAAGAAAGAAGTAAAATTGGTAACATTTGAAGATGACATGGTACTATATACAGAAAACCCTGAGGTATCCATCAAAGAATTGCTAAAATTGATAAATTAATTCAGAAAAGATGCAGGATCTGAAACCAACATACAGAAATATGTGGTGCTTCTATACACTAATAATGAACTATCAGAAAAAGAAATTAAGAAAGCAATCCCATTTACAATTGCATCCAAAACAATAAAATACCAAGAAATAAATTTAACCAAGGAGGTGAATGACATGTGAAAGTGATGGGACACTATTCTGTGAAAACTGAGAAACTGATGGAAAGAAATTGAACAGTATACAAATAAATGGAAAGCTACATCATGCTCTTATATTGGAATAATTTATATTGTTAAATGTCCATACTCCCCAAAGTCATTTACAGATTTAATGCTAGAGTGCTGGCTGTTATATGCACATGATGAATCACTAAATTCTACTTCTGAAACTAATAACTAATATTACATCATATATTAACTAACTAGAATTAAAAAAAAAACTTGCAACATTTAAAAAAAAAAGAAAAGAAAACACTGCATTGTAGAAGGTCTTGTGTTCCCAGGTAATAATATACAAATGTCATTCTGTAGACAACAGCAGGCCAATAAAATTTTTTAAACTGTGAAAGCAAATAAACAAACATCAATGGTGTTTTTCACAGAACTGGAAGAAATAATTCTAAAATGTGTATGGAACCACAATACATCCTGAATAGCCAGAGCAATCTTGAGCAAGAAGAAAGGTGGAGTTATCATTCTTCCTGACTTCAAACTATATTAGAAAGCTATAATAATCAAAACAGTATGGTACTGGCATAAAAACAAACACAAAGATAAATGGAGGATAAAAGTCAAAAAATAAACCCAAACGTATATGGAAATTAATTTAGGACAAAGGAACCAAGAACACACAGTGGAGAAAGGACAGTCTCTCCAATAACTGGTACTGGGAAAGCTAGACAGCCATATAAAAAAAAAAAGGCATTACACTACAACACCATACACAAAAATTAACTCAAAATGAATTGAAGACTTGAATGTAGACGTGACACCATAAAATATTTAAAACAAATTCTAGGCAGCAACTCCTCAGCATTCATCTTTAGCAATGCATTTGTTGATCTGATGCCAAAGGGAAACAAAAGCCAAAACAAACAAATGAGACTGCATCAGACTATAAAGCTTTTGCACAATGAAGTAAACCATCAATAAAATTAAAAGGCATACCATTTATCTAATCTAAGGCAAATCATTTATCTAATAAGGGGTTAATATCAAAAAATATATAAAGAACTCCCACAACAATAGAAGAAACTCAATTAAAAAAACTGGTAGAGGATATGAATAGACATTATTCCAAAGATGACATCCAGATGACCAATAAGCACAGGACAAGATGTTCAGCAGCACTAATTATTAGGAAAGTATAAGCCAAAATCACAATGAAGGACTTCTGGATGGCTCAGTCGGTTGAGGGTCCGACTCTTGATTTCAGCTCAGGTCATGATCTCGTGGTGGTGGAATTGAGCCCATGTCAGTCTCCATACTCAGCTTAAGATTCTCTTTCTCTCTCCCTCTGCCCCTCTCCCCCCACACACTCTCTCCTTTTCTATTTCCCTCTCTCTCTCAAAAAGTAAAAATTAAAAAACAACAACAACAAAACAATGAGATATCACCTCACATCTGTAGAATGGCTATTATCAAAAAGACAAGAAATAACAAATGTGGCCAAGGATATAGAGAAATGTGAACCTTTGTGCACTGTTGATGGGAATGTAACTTGGTACAGCTACTATCAAAAACAGTATGAGGTTCCTCAAAAAACTGAACAAGAAAATTACATACCATCAAGTAATTCCACTAATGGGTATTTATTCAAACAAAACAAAAACACTAACTTGAAAAGATATATTCACCCCATAGTCATTGTAGCATTATTTACAGTAGCCACAGTATCCAATTACAGTGTCCACTGATGGAGGAATGGACAAAGAAAATGTGGTGTGCGTGTGTGTGTGTGTGTGTGTGTGTGTGTGTGTTGTGTGTATTCCATGTAATATCCAACCATAAAAAATAAGGAAATCTTGCCATTTGTGACAACACTAATGGAACTTGAGGGCATTATGCCAAGTAAAATAAGTTAGACAAAGAAAGACTCACTTATCTCACTTATCTGTGAGTATGATCTCACTTATCTGTGGAATCTAAAGCAAACAAACAAAAAACCAAGCTCATACCTACAGAGAACAAATTTGTATTTGCAGAGATGAGTATGGGAGACATGGATGAAATGGATGAAGGGAGACAAAAGAGCACAAACTTCCAGTTCTAATACAAATAAGTCATAGGGATATAATGGATGGCATGGATACAGTTAATAATACTGTATTACATATTTGAAAGTTACTAACGGGTATCTTAAAATTTCTTATACGAAGAAAAAATTCTGTATGTATGGGGACAATTGTTAACTAGATTCACTGCAGTAATTACTTCACAATATATACAAACATCAAATTATGCGTATACCTGATATTAATACAATGATATATTAGTATACTATCAGTATACTTATTGGTATTGATACCAATTGATCACTTGGCTGAGGTAATGAAATTGTGCAGAATTAGTGTCATTTTAAATATTTGCTCATATTCACTACTGGAACTATCTGGTTGTGTTGCCTTCTCATTTGAAAGGCTAATTATTGATTCATTATCTTTAATAGATAAAGGTCTTATCTATTTTATTAGATTCATACATTTTTTTTTTCAGATTATATATCCTTGTGTGAGTTTGGGGTATTTGTGTCTATCAAAGAGTTGGTACATTTCATCTACATTGTCAAATATATGGGCACAGAGTTGTTTACAGTATCCTTTTCTTACCCTTTTAATATCATTTTGACCAGTTGTTATTACACTGCTTTCATTTCTGATGTTGTTATTTTGTTTCTTTCCTCTTTTCTTCTTGGTTACCCTGGGTAAAGCTTTATCAAATCGTATTCATCTTTTCATTGGACCAGCCTGTGTTTTATGGACCTTTTCTTTTTTTCAGATTCATTGATTTATACTCTAATTTTACTTATTTTTTTACGTTTGCTCCAAGCTTCAATTAGTCTTCTTTCTCTAATCCCCTAAAGCTTAAATTATTGATTTTAGATTTTTTCTAATATATGCATTTTACTGCCATAAATTTCTAAGCACTGCTTTTGCTGCAACCCACAAATTTTAAGCTTCATTTTCATTTACCTCAAAATGTTTTTAAATTTCTCAAGATTTTGACCCATGTTTATTTTAAAAAGTGGTCATCTTCAAATATTTGAGGATTTTCCAGGTATTTTTCTGTTACTGATTTTCAGTTTGATTCCATTATTGAATGTCCATTGTATGATTTTTATTATTTTAAATTTGTTAATGTGCTTTATGTCTCAAAATATGGTCTATTTTAGCGAATGCTCCATTCAAAATTGAGAAGAATGTGTATTCTGCTATTGTTGGAGGCACTCTTCTATAAATGTCAATTAGATTCAGTTGATTTATGATGGTGTTCAATTCAATTATATGCTTACTGATTTTCTGCCTTCTGAATCTATCAATTAGTGATAGAGGGGTATTGATTTCCAACTATAACAGCATCTCTCTCCTTGCAGTTCTACCAGTTATTAGCTTAAATATTTTGATGATCTTTTATTAAGTGTATATGAATTAAGGACCGTTGTTTCCTTAGGTTAATGGTATGTTGGTGTAGAATGTCCCTCTTTGTCCCTGATAGCTTTCCTTCTGAAGTCAGTGTTGTCTAAAATTAATATACTAATCCAACTTTGATTGGTGTTAACATTATATGGGTTTCTTTTTACGTTTGGCCTGAGTCTTTATTTTTTTTAATGTTTATTTATTTATTTTGAGAGAGAGCAAACCAGTGACAGAGATCACCCGTGCAAGTGGAAGAGGGGCAGAGAGAGGGAGAGAATCCTAGGTAGGCTCCATGCCCAGCATTGAGCCCAAGTAGGGCTTGATCTCAAGACTGTGAGATCATGACCTGAGACAAAAATCAACAGTCAGATGCTTAACCGACAGCTATCCAGGCACCCCAGCCTGAGTCTTTATTTTAAGTGGATTTCTCATTAAAAAAAAAACAAAAAAAAAAAAAAACAAAAAAAAACAAAAAACCCTAGAATTGGGTCTTCTAGGTTTTTAGTCCACTCTGACAATAGTATATTTTAATTAATGTGTTTAGAATATTCACTATTAAAGTGATTGATATAGTTGTACTAATATCCGCTAAGTCGGTAACTGTTTCCTATTTGTTGCACTTGTTTGTTGCTTCTTTCACCCTCTTTGTCTTTTCGAATTTCAGTTGATCATTTTATGATTATTTTTTATTTTTTAGCAAATTACATGCTTTTCTCAGAAAACTAAGTTGATTATTGTTTCCCTAAGGTTTGCAATATACACTTTTACTAATCTAAGATCATTTCTGAGTAGCACTATACCAATTCACAGGTAGTACTGCTACCGTATAACTAAATATTTCCAGTTTCTCCCTTTCATCATTTATAACATTATTATTATTCACTTAGTTTATCCATATAAATATGACCCAATACACTGATGTTATTTTCAGGTTGTATTTGGATCAATTATAAATAAAGATTTTAATATTATTCATTTTCAGAGTTCTCTATATGTATCTGAATTGGTTATCTGTATCATCTTCTCTCAACTTAAAGGGCTTTAATATTTCTTCCTTGAAAGGCAGTTCCTCTGGTGAGGCGTTCCCTCAAGTTTTTACTTCCCAACTTTTCAAAGAGGGTTTTTCTGGGTAAATAGTTCTGGGTTTGTGGATTTTCCTTCAGCACTTTCATTCCACTCTCTTCTTGCTTACATGGTTTCTGATGAGAAGTTGCCTTTAATTCTCACCTTTGTTCCCCTATAAATATTTGTGAAGCTGGCATGATTCTTGGAGGTAAAAACTTAGGAAACCGCAGGGCCTTCTTAATGCTGCAGTTCCCAGGGTTACTCACTCTTATACTAGTCCACACTCATCCTCCAACAATTCATTAAAATTACCAGAAGTGTTCCTACCAGTTTATGGATCTAATGGGTTCTATTCCAGGTAAGCCAGTCTTATTTGTGACTCCCTGGCTTCCCCTGTTTTCAGGGTGGCAGTTTGCCCAGTCATTGATTTTCAGTCTGTTCAATTTTTTTCTTGTTGTGAGGAGAGGAGCGATCATGTCCAAATTCTGTGTTAGAACCGAAACCAGAAATCCCCAGAGCCACATTTTTAATCCAGGAGTTAGTACTCTAGGCCATGTGCTCTTAATTACTTTGCTGTGCTGACCCATTATACTTCCAAAATCAAGCCTCTGCTTTTAACAGCTTGTGTGGTGATGAGAACTTGATTCTGTTTGTGAATTTCAGAGTGTTTAATTCATTTTGCGATAGGAAGAGTGTGAATTTCTCAGCTGTTCTTTCTACTGCAACAGTCAGGCACTTTTCCAAACTTAAGATGCAAGTTCCCTAGAGGACAAACACCTCAGCTTTTCAAAATCATCTTCTTGCCAGAGCTTAGAACTATGCTCTACAGTCACTAAGTGCTCAACAACTATGTTGAATAAATAATTGTTCTAGGTTATTCCAGGAATGGAGACTTGAGTCTAGGTTTAAAAAAAAAAAAAACTAATAATAAAACCCTGGGACCCTAACTCTTTCCAGGCCAATATTAACGCCCAGAACAAACACTGACACTAAGAAGCTGTATGCAAGATTTCATGTGGGTTGAATCATGATTCTTCTGAGACAGGGATGCCCTTGAAGTCTGGTGTCAATACAAGTAATGGTACATAGGTCTATGAAAAATATATCAAACAATTGACCATAGCATAGATCAAGTTCCAGACAAAGGGTGAAAAGGTAATTTTGAGGCTTATAGGGAAGGGAGAAATCCATTACAGGTGATATAGTAAGGAAATTGGAAGAAAAACTTGGCCCTGACAATAGTATAGGAAACATTTAAATAAAAGGATGTGAGGAAAGTGAGGAGTAGACAGAAATTCCAAACAGAAAAAGCAGGATGAGTCATGGAATCAAAGTGGCAGCATGGTTCACAGAATGAAAGAGAACAGCAGGAGCATGATTTGTTGGGTATAGAGGATTTAGACTGATACAGTGTTAAGTCAGGTTAGAAAGATAAGGGCCAAGTGCTCATTTAAACTTCAGTCATTGGGGCACCTGGGTGGCTCAGTTCAGCGTCTGAATTTGGTTCAGGTCATTATCTCACGGTTTGTGAGTTCAAGCGCTGCATCAGGCTCTCTGCTGTCAACATGGAGCCCACTTCAGATCCTCTGCCACCCACCCCGCCCCTCC
Source organism: Leopardus geoffroyi (assembly GCF_018350155.1). Lineage (NCBI taxonomy): Eukaryota > Metazoa > Chordata > Mammalia > Carnivora > Felidae > Leopardus > Leopardus geoffroyi. The sequence goes on along the minus strand of NC_059333.1, from coordinate 50,487,448 downwards.
CACACTCATGCTCATGCTCTTTGAAAAATAAAAACAAATATTAAAAAAAAATAAAGCTTAGTCCTAAAACCAAACGGTAGAAATAAAATGTGCCTTCTGTAGAAATTCTAGACCTCTTGAGGAGCATTTTTTTCTAAGTGATAGTAAATCACAAGGGCACTAGATGATTTGGCATGAAAATGATCCACTAAGTTGTAGACATAATCCAATTACATTGCAATCAATACCATAGGATTTTGGAACATTTGCCATAAATTTTTATATGAAACTCTATTATCAAATATGAGTGCAGTTGTAGTGAAAATCCCAGGTTCCCATCACTATTGGAAAGTTTTCTGACCTTAAACACCTCAATCTAAAATGAAATAAAGTATGTGGAAATTGGCCTGAGAAATGGAATTAAAAATCTAGAGAATAACTGAAAAAGTAATGAGAACTATATTCAAATATTTGAGGATCCATCAACATAATGTTTTATCTAGTCTTTAAATAATAAACCCAAACACCCTCAATATGCATTAATTTTTTAATATTTTTTTTTAACATTTATTTATTTTTGAGAGACACAGAGAGACCGAGCATGAGCCAAGAGGGGCAGAGAGAGGGGGAGACACAGAATCTGAAGCAGGCTCCAGGCTCTGAGCCGTCAGCACAGAGTCTGACATGGGGCTCAAACCCACAAACCATGAGATCATGACCTGAGCTGAAGTTGACTGAGCAACCCAGGTGCCCCAAATATGCATTATTAAAGAAGTGTCAACTTTGTAGTAAGTTAAGCCCACATGATTTAAGACTTACAAGAACTTATCAAAAAGTTAGAGTATAAAGCAATCATTATCTTCTAAGGAATATTCACTATTGCAACAGGTTTGATTTACCATCAACTATGCTTACCTAAGTCTGTGTATGTGAGAGGTTAGCCAAAATCTCAGGGACCATAAAATTATACAAGATCTAACAGTAAGTAAATAAAGTTCTCCTCTCTCTTAAAGCTCACCTATTACATGATGCATTAAGCATTTTAAAAATACCACTTCTTGGGTGCCTGGGTGGAACAGTCAGTTGAGCATCAGACTTTGGCTCAGGTCATGATCTCACAGTTCATGAATTCAAGCCCTGTCTCGGGCTTTGTGCTGACAGCTCAGAGCCTGGATCCTGCTTCGGATTCTGTGTCCCCCTCTCTCTCTGCCCTCCCCCACTCTCACTCCCCTCTCTCTATCAAAAATAAATAAACTTTAAAAAAAATAAAAAAAAAATAGCACTTCTTCATTTCTCTCCTCCACAGGTTCTGTGATTTTTGCACATTTGTTATTAACCTATATCAATACACAGTGACATCCTGAGCAATAGAAATGCATGCTCATTTAGATTTATTAAGCTATATTGTTATCTGTTATGTTGCAAAAAATACTAACAGATCATGTTATGCTTCAGAAAGCCTCAATTACTAGAGCTTCTTTGACAATGTCATATTATTTTCCATTTGACTTCCAATACCAATGATACCTGAGTGATATATCAGATTTAAAAGCAAATAATGAACTATGTCTACATACATCAAATTCATGATAGGAGAACCATTTGTGCATCGTAGAAAATACTGAGGTCTAAAACCAATTGATCCTTGAATGACACATTCAAAATGTTTGAGTAAGACAGTAATGTCAAGAAAGAACTCAAACAATCATCAGAATTGATTTTTTGATGACTTTTACTCCCATTATTAGTTTTACATTGATGCAACTTTTATATGTTTTCACGTTGTAAGGGTTTCACATCTATAAAAATAGGTCAAACATACAAAAGTTTCAAATTCAAAGCTCAGCAGACCAGGAAATCCAAACTTAGGTTACTGGAGATTTTATTACTTCAATGTAATTCACCTTCTTGTCATTCCATAAAATCCTGCTACAGAGAAAGTCCTAACAAGTGTCCATATGAGATCCAATATAATATATTCACAAGAATGAGTTTAAAAAGACATATACAAACTGTGTGTCATTATAAATCTTTTCCTATCCTTAAGTACAGTCACCTTAACATGCATATTCTCTACCATGTTATGTAAAATTATTCTATATACTCTTGTCATGAAATAACTATTTTATAACAACTAAATAGCCTTAATTGATCCTTATAAAATCACTTGTCAAAATACTAGTTACAGGACTTTTAGAAAAATATCTTAACATAGAATTCAATATTTATCATTCGTCTTCTGTGAAAAAATTATTAAATGTTCTTAGTCATAGACAAATTAGTCATTTTCACACACTTTGAGATGAAAACTTGGTTCATATTTCATCTTGTATTGACAATTATTTCTGTTCAAGATTTGATATTTTCAGAATGATTTTAATAAGTCCCTTATATAGTGTTCTGAGAACACCAACTTCAATATTTCCAATATTTAAATCTTCTCAGAAGGATCCATAATGCTCTTTATATATTTAAATTACTGTATTTAAACATCATATTAATCTTATCATTTTTAGATACTGAATATCTTTCATCTTTTATTTGATTATATTAAATAATCACATTCTTTGTCTTATACTTCCTTCTAGAAGTCCTAATTTTATTGAAGTGCTCAGTTCTTTTACAGAATCTGATGTATAGTGTATTACAAATTATTTGAGGATATTAAACAACTTGCTCAGTAATTTGTATAATGATTGAATGACATTATTTTAAATCAGCTCTCAAGAGTGCCAGTGCCAAGACCTAAAATCTGTGCTTATATTCTTATACTTCGTTGTGCAGCTCTGTCCAGGATTTAGGCTATTAGAATTTTCATGCTTCTTCTCTAAAGCCCAACACCATGTTGCAGCTCCGTCTAATTAGTCAGTACTGCACTTCATAGTATCACTGACCAAACTGTGTGAATGAAGACCGCTTTATGATCAAACCAGCCAACTGTTTGGCCCCTTATTCTCTTTCCAGTGGCATGCTGTGCAATGCACTGGGACACAGGCAGTTCTGTGACAAATGCCAATTTTAATATCATTTTTAAAAATCTGGAGAAATATCCCTTAATTGTATGTTATGTCAAATCAGCGGTTTCCAACCCTTGTTGCAGATTAGAATCTCCTAGTAACTTGAAAGTAACTTTTGATGTCCAAGTAACCACTGCATCGAAAACAACTGGTCCAAACTTACGTGTCACTTTTGTTTGAGATAAATTATAAAATCTTCACTACACCCTGAATTTTCAGGAAATTGTCAGAAACATAGGCTTTCAATCTACTAAGATGATATGAAAAAGGAATGTTACAATGATGTACTACAGCTGATAAATATTAAGTTTGTTAAATGACTTGAAAAATACCCCTATGTCGATGAACATGGCAAACCACTTGTTAGTTTAGTCTTAGAAATGACAAGGCCAGAAAATCTTACATGTAGTTAACTGTTAGCTGACATGTTAACTGACAATCTCAAACAAAGTTGACCTTATTTTTTTCTTTTTTCTTATTTTGCTATTATCACGTTATAAAAGTGTGTATTAAAATGCTCTATATTGGGGCGCCTGGGTGGCTCAGTCGGTTAAGCGTCCGACTTCGGCTCAGGTCATGATCTCGCGGTCCGTGAGTTCGAGCACCGCGTCGGGCTCTGGGCTGACGGCTCGGAGCCTGGAGCCTGTTTCGGATTCTGTGTCTCCCTCTCTCTGCCCCTCCCCCATTCATGCTCTGTCTCTCTCTGTCTCAAAAATAAATAAACGTTAAAAAAAAAATTTTTTTTAAATGCTCTATATTATATAACCTTTGATATGTGGGTATCATATGTGAAATATTATCTTGAACAAACGACTCCTTGTGAAAATATTTCTAAATTTTAAAGTTCATTCACTCACTAATTCAAGGAACAAGAGCCAAGATTCTACTAATGGCCAACAAATTTTCCAAGTTCTGAGAATAACACAACAAACAATGGACATGGATTTTAGCCTTGAGAAACACCAACCAGTTTCAGAGACAAGTCTTCAAACAATAACTACATTTTCCTTTAATAATTAATACTGTAATATTCAAATCATATTAAAATAATGGGAGAATGAGTCTTAATAGTCCTTATTAATGCTCCATAATATAATAGATAATTGTGTTCAAATCTGTGGATCTTATAAAATTCAGAGCATTTTAAAAATAAGATATTAGAGAAATTCTGAACCAGGGAATAGAAAACTTGAGCCCATCACCTATTGCTATCTGACTTGAGAGTTAAGAATAGTTTTTATAACAAAATCTGGTGTTGGCAAAGATGTGGAGAAAGGGGAACCCTCTTACACTGTTGGTGGAAGTGCAAACTGGTGCAGCCACTCTGGAAAATAATTTTGAGGTTTCTCAAAAAGTTAAAAATACAACTACCCAGGGCACCTTGGTGGCTTAGTTGGTTAGGTATCCAATTCTTGGTTTCGGCTCAGGTCATGATCTCATGGTTTCATGGGTTTGGGCTCTGCCTGTCCTTGGCTCTGCATTGGCAGCATGAAGCCTGCTTGGGATTCTCTCTCCTTCCCTCTTTCTCCACCCCTCCCTCACTCATGCTGTCTCTGTCTGTCTAAATAGATAAACTTAAAAAAAATGTACAACTACAATCTAGCAATTGCACTACTAGGTATTTACCCAAAAGATACAAAAATACTAACTCAAAGAGACACATGCACCCAGATGTTTATAGCAGCATAACCAACAATAGCCAAATTATGGAAAGAGCCCAAGTGTTCATCGACTAATGAATGGGCAAAGAAGGTACACACAAAATGGAATATTATTCAGCCATAAAAATAGTGAAATCTTGCCATGACATGGATGGAACGAGAGAGTATTATGGTAAGCAAAATAAGTCAGAGAGAAATACCATATTTCTCTCATAAGGAATTTAAAAACAGAACAAATGAACATGGGAGAAAAAAGAGGCAAATAATAATACAGACTCTTAACTATAGAGAACAAACTGAGGGTTGGTAGAGGGAAGAGGGTAGGAGATGGGCTAGACAGGTGATGGGTATTAAGGAGGATGCTTATATTAAGAAAGACACTTACTGTGATGAGCACTGGGTATTGTACGTAAGTAATGAATCACTAAACTCTACTCCTGAAACTATAATATTACAGTGTATGTTCACTAACTGGAATTTAAATAAAAACTTGAAAAAAAATAGCTTTTATACTTTTAATGACTGGGAAAGAGTAATATTTCATAAAATAGAAAAATTATATGAAACACAAATTTTAAGGTCAGTGAAACACAGCCACACTCATATTTTGATTATTGTCTATGGTTGTGTTGCATTGTAATGACAGTGTTGAGTAGCTTCAAGAGACCAGTCTGGCCTTGAAAGGCTAAAGACTATCCAGCTCTTTACAGAAAAAGGTTGTCAATGCCTGTTCTAGATCAACACTGTTGAATAAAGCTTTTTCTGTGATTATGGAAATTTTCTATATCTGCTCTGCTGAATACAGTATCCACTAGTTACATGTAGCTATTGAGATCTTGAAATGTAACTACTGTGATAAACTTATTTTCTAAATTTAACTTTAATTTAAATTTAGCTCATTTTGAATATTTCATTTTAGTTATTTTAAGTTTATTTGGCTCATTTTGAGTGATGTAATATACCATTAATCGTTAAGAGTGTTTGCTCTGGAGTTAGGATGCGTGGAATTTATTACAGCTCTGATATAAACTGGTTCTGAAACTTGGAAAATTTAATTTCTTGAATGTACCTCTGGATCTTGGGTAGTAGTACCTATCTTAGTTATTATAAATATTAAATGAGTAACATTTTTAAAGCACATATAATTCTACCTGTCCTACAGATGCTCAAAAAATAACAATTACATTATTATTAGTTTTGACATTAAAATATATTCAGCAAACTAATAATATACCAAGTATTGGTATTTCTAGCACTTATTATAGGTGCCAAGAATATACAACTAGAGCAACAGAAAAGACATCTATTTTTTGTACAACTTAAATATTGTAAGCCACCAAGTAAAATAAAATACAACCCAACCTGAAATTTGATATAAATTACAGGTAATTATCTAGATCATATCAATTACAAGATCATATCAATGTCATGAAAGGAAATAAACCAGAAATTATCTGAAGGCAAAAATCTGCTACAAGCTATAGCTACTAATTTTAAATTTTCATTTACATTGGATCATCTCCAATATCCCTAATAATTGAGTTTATAGAAATAAAACTAAAATTAAATTTTAAAAAGAAATTTATATTAATGGAAAGCCACTAGTGTCTGTTTCATACACTGAGATTTCTGAATAAATTTTATTTTTAAAGTCTTCTACTGCTAATGTGTGTTAAGTATCACTGTTAGGTCTAGAGAACAAGCAATTATAGAACTGAGTAACCAACATGGAGGCTCTCTAATTTGCCTAAAGGTGTTGATTCTGCCAGAGCTTGGTTGAGAGACTACACGACCAACAGAGTTCTGATGACCAATGTGCCTTTTCTGGAGAAATGACATATTTAGGAATTCTAGGCACAGGTAACTACAATAGCCACATGAAGTTGTAGGTGAGATTTGAAAATTTATTCCACATTCCTAGAAGGACTAATAAAAGCATTTCTGGAGGTAGGCCTGATTTTTGTCTATAATTTCTTTTTTGAATAAATTCATAGAATTTATAGAATAAATATGCAACCAACTTATTTCAATTACCATGCCAAGGTTTTCTTTTAGGACATTTTGTTGTAATTAAATAAAAGCATCTCCCTTGTAACATGGCCCTTTCCTGCTATTTAGTCTCATGAGCAAGCCAGAATTGTTACAGGGTAATCAAAACAGAATCACCACATGAGACACCTGGTTCCTACCTTAATTGACAGGGAACTACATCAACTAGGTCACTTCTGGCAAAACCAACACTCCAGTCCAACACTCAAGCAGAATAAAGGAGGAACATTCTGTCCAAATGGTATAGTCTAGTTAATGAAATCTAATGCTTCCTAAAACTCACCCTGGGCAAGCAAAAATGTGCCTCCAGAAATTGGCTTCTTTGTCAAACACTGAATGCCAAATATTTTCTTAAGGCTACAATCCTGAACCATCCTGATACTCCACACAGGTTGAGTTCCACTGGAAATCATAATTAGGTTAAATCATGGCTGGTCTTTTCTCAGCCAAGGAATACAGTAAATTAGGAACTTTTGGTTCAAGACTAATCAAGAAGAGTGCATGTCCATGAAACTAATATATGTTTAAAAATTAATAGCAGAAACTTGAATATAGCAGATGATATGAACATTCTACCATGTTTCTTAATAAAATATAATCTAAAATCTTAAACACTGTTATAAAAAAAGGGAATGTATCATAATATAGAATGTGGCATTTGCAAATAAAAGTATGTATACAGAGTAAAGCCTAACATCAATTTTTTTCAATAGTACTAGACAATACTTTTAAGAAATGTAAATTTTTAGGAAAAAGAGAAGAGTACTGAAGTACAGAGATGGTTGCATTTTGAATAAACTGCTCAAATTTTTTCCTCAGAGGAGCCTTATAAGAAAAATTACCATGAGTCATTTTATGGGAAACTAGATTTTAGCAGGTTGAAATTTACTGGGAACCATTTGCGCACCCCACAATGCTATCATCTATGAGAATATAACCACAAGTAGAATCCCTTCCTCATATTTTTAGTTTGAGCCCTACTGTCCATCGACTGATGAATGGATAAACAAGATCTGGTGTGCGTGTGTGTGTGTGTGTAGTAGTGGAATATTAGTGATCAAAAAGAATGAAATCTTGCCATTTGCAAAATGTGGATGGAACTGGAGTGTATCATGTTAAGTGAAATAAGTCAGAGACAAATACCATATGATTTCACTCATGTAAAATTTAAGAAACAAAACAGATGAACATAGGGGAAGAGAAGGAAAAGTAAAGTAAGATAAAAACAGAAAGGGAGTCAAACCATAAAAGAGACTCTTAACTATAGAGAACAAACTAAGGGTTGCTGGAGGGGAGGTGGGTGGGTGGAGATGGGCTAAATGGGTCATGGGCATTAAGGAGGGTACTTGTTGGGATGAGCACTGGGTGTTATATGTAAATGAGGAATCACTGGGTTCTACTCCTGAAACCAATACTACACTATATGTTAACTTTTGAATTTAAATAAAATCTTAGAAAGGAAAAAAAAGATGTTATGTAATTAGAATCACATTGCTGTATTTTATAATGTATTTATTAGTTTTTATCAAAATTGTATTGTGTTAATTTTTTCTCATTCTAATATTGTCTTCTATATATAAATTTTTATTATTTATTTATTTATTTATTTATTTACTTAGAGACAGAAAGCACAAGTGGGGGAGGAACAGAGAGAATCACAAGCAGGTTCTGCACTCAGCACAGAGCCTGACATGGGGTTTCATCTAACAAAGTGGAGATCATGAACTAAGCCTATATCAAGAGTCAAATGCTTAACAGACTGAGCCACCCAGGTGCCCCTATATGCAATTTTATTTGTAATTTTTTACTTTTTTTTAAAAAAAATCCTTTCCCTTCCCCCACAACTCTATAAGCTTTGGATACCACAAAATCTGGATCTAACTTTGATTATCAGATTTTAAAATGGAAACTAGTACAATACTATGTTAGAGTAAACTTACTGGACTATATATATGTTCCATAAACAAAAGAAAAACTACAGAAAATGCTAAAAATGTGTAACTCTAGATATATTTCACAGTAGGTATTATGTTTCTTTATTGGTAATCTTAAAACAGAAATTCCTTTGAATTTTGTAAAAGTGGAAGGTTTAGGTCAGATGTAAGGCAGCCAGAGAAAGGAAGGGAAATCCAACATTTTTAATGTGTTACTTTGAAAGATTTTTCTTTTCAACCACATTTTACCTAATATTATCTCTGAGCTATTAAAAATTAATAACTTAATATGATACATGATTATGAGTTCATAGCTCTCTATTTAAATATTACAGTTTTCTCTGGAAACTTTAAAGTAACTTACATAAGTGGGATGAATTAGTAACCCGTATACGAATTGTTTCTCTGCCCATTTTCATTATCAAGTTGTAACATATTAAAGAATATTATTCAATACCTATTCCTCTTATATGCAGAATCTTTCCCTCTCATTCTGTCCTCCTCCTCACATTACTAGTCACACCATCAAAATGAAGCAACCTTGCAATTTTTTTATTAAAAAATGTTTTTATAGCATATATACACCTTACTTGTCTCCCCAATCCCTTTAGCAGGTCATTCCATTGTCTTCTTATTTGCCCAGTTTCTTTAAATTTCTTTAACTTGTATATGTTTTTGAGAGAGAGAGAGAGAGAGAGAGAGAGAGAGAGAGAGAGACAGAACATGAGCAGAGGAGGGGCAGGGAGAGTGAGGGAGACACAGGATCTGAAACAGGCTCCAGGCTCCTACTGGTCAGCACAGAGAACCATGCAGGGCTCAAACTCGGGAACTGCGAGATCATGAGCTAGGCCAAACTTAGATGCTTAATCGACTGAGCCACCCAGGCGCCCCATTATTTGCCCAGTTTCTATACAAGATGTGTTTTATTACATGGAACTTACATTGCTTGATATTATTTCAAGTCACTCAGTCCCAGTTTCTATTTTTTATTTTTTTCCCTTTTTTTTTTTATCCCTGTGCTTCCATTGGGATGGATTCTATTGCTAAGTCTCCAGGTTCGCTAATCTTCTGCAGATAGTTTCTAATGTTATCTGCTGTTTAGCTCATCTAGAACAATTTTTATTTTAGTTATTTCTTATATCTACAAATTCCTTTTTGCCTATTTTTATGTCTTCCATTTTTCCCCAGAGAAAGCAGGAGCTATTGTTGCATTAACTTCATTTGTTTATCCTTTTTTCATTGATCACAGTCCCACCCTGCTAGTTAGCTAATACATGGAAAGAACTGCTCTATGTATTTTGTCCAGTTTCCTAATGATTTACAACATTAAGAAAAGTGTAATATTCCATCATAGCTGGAAGCAGGGATCTTCAGATTTTTTTGTTCATGTACATGTGACCCAGGCAGCCATTAGCAGACCTTAGTTCAAAACCAGAAGGCTCATTAACTCAACAAAAAGACATTTGTCTTTAGTTATCTCCACGTGTGATGAGGCTAACTCCATCATGACCTGTAATTGTTTGTGTAATATCCAACTGTATCTTAGCATCAAAGTATATATGTATGTGTCTATCATTGATTTGAAATCATAACTGAATAGATGAAATGGCTCAGTACTTTACTTTGGATACCTTTTTAAAAAAAGGAGAATCTAAATCACAATATGAGAAATTAATGTAAATATAAGAAATGGAGGGCGCCTGGGTGGCTCAGTCGGTTGAGCGTCTGGCTTCAGCTCAGGTCATGATCTCACAGTTTGTGGGTTCGAGGCATGCACCTGGCTCTGTGCTGATGGCTCAGAACCTGGAGCCTGCTTCGAATTCTGTGTTTCTCTCTCTCTCTCTCTCTCTCTCTCTGCTCCTCCCCCGCTCATGCTCTGTCTCTCTTTCCTTCAAAAATAAATAAAAACATTAAAAATTTTTTTAAAAATGTAAGAAATTGATAAAAATAGGAAAGGAATCAGTAGAAATTATGAATAAATCTAAGATTGTAAAAATACAATTTTTAAACTAATGTGATGTTAGAACTAGAATGTGATAGAAAAGAGGAAAAAAAGTAAAAATACAGATCATTTGTTGAAATATAATTATAAAATTCCTAAATAAAATACAGGATCAAATTGGCAATATACGAATAATACATGATGTATACAAGGATTTATTCCAGGATATGAAGATATTCCATGTTAGTTCATTCTGTTCAATAAGCACCGGTGACCTTGGAATCAAATTACAGTAAAATTCACAAGACAGTACATTTCACATAATAAATATATTCTTTTTTAAAAATATTTTTTTTAATGTTTATACTTATTTTTGAGACAGAGACAGAGCATGAGTGGGGGAGGGGCAGAGAGCAAGGGAGGCAGAATCCGAAGCAGGTTCCAGGCTCTGAGCTGTTAGCACAGAGCCCGACGTGGGGCTCGAACTCACCAACGGCAAGACCATGACCTGAGCCAAAGTCGGACACTCAACTGACTGAGCCACCCAGGCGCCCCTATTCTTTTTTTTTTTTAATGTTTATTAATTTTTGAGACAGAGAGAGACAGAGCATGAACAGGGGAGGGGCAGAATGAGAGAGGGAGACACAGAATCTGAAACAGGCTCCAGGCTCTGAGCTGTCAGCACAGAGCCCGACGCGGGGCTCGAACTCACAGACCGTGAGATCACGACCTGAGCCGAAGTCGGACGCTTAACCGACCGAGCCACCCAGGCACCCCCTATTCTTTTTTTAAAGTTTATTTTTATTCATTTTTGAGAGAGAGCAAGTGGAGGAAGAGCAAGAAAGAGAGACACAGAATCCCAAGCAGGCTCTGTGCTGTCAGCTCAGAGCCCCATGTGGGGCTCAAACCCACAAACTGTGAGTTCATGACCTGAGCAGAAATCATGAGTTGGACTCTTAACCACCTGAACCACCCAGGTGCCTCTAATAAATATATTCGTAATTAAAGCTAGGTAAAAGGCAACAATGAAGGTGTACAGAAACAACAAAGTGAAGGTTCTAGGACTCTCAGGCACAGTTTTCTGTGTCCGCAGATCATTTCACACTTGAAATACACATATTCACCTAAGTACAGGGAAGCCATAAGCTTCATGGTTTTATTATATGTTGCTCGTCCCAAAGCAGCCCCTCAAGAATAATGACCAACTCATATTCAGGGCCACTACACCTCATAAATACTAGTTACTAGTTACTCAATAAACATTATCAGTGATGAAGTACACGTTGTTGTTCTGGCACATAGTTCTTAATGTGATTCCCATTTATATTGGCTGTATTATTTTTTGTAGATTCTTTGAATTAATGTTGCAAAAACAATCTGGCCAGGCTAAAACATCAGCCATTCATGAAACTATAGAAAGAGCCACAGAACTATCTATTAACCTCTTCCTTCCAGTCAGTATGGGGAGATAGATATAGATATATAGATGTATATAGATTTTTTTTTACCCTAATACATGAAAATGAGAAAAGATTCACCTATGTACACAGATATACAGAGTATACAAGAGGGATCTGGTAAAATTCAACATTCAGTCTTGATTTTTTTAAAATCAAGTAAAAAAGTAAAGTAAAAAAAGTCTTTAGTAAAATTAAAAAAAAATCCTTAGTAAAGTAAGACTACAGATATATTTAAAATGGTTTAAGAATACAAATTTCCAAATAATTGTCAATGTCTTATGATACTGAATGGTGAAACATTGTATTCCAATTAAAGTAAGAAACAAGAGAAGGAAATGATATCATCAAGTTACCAGTATAGGCAATTCCCAGCCTCAGTCTTTTTTTTTTTTTTCCCCAGAAGACCAACTAGCAACTATCCAGACAAGACACTACTGTGAAAATCCCAGAACCCAGAGGTGAGGCTGAAGCACTTCCCTGGACCAAGAAGGATGGCATTAGGAAGGTTAAGAGGAAAAGTTCCATTTTTACCACACCACCTCTCCCCCAAGTCAGAACAGTGCTGCATCAAGAGGGCTTTCTCCAACGGTAAGGAGAGCCCAAGGTGGACCTCGAGCTCCCTCCCAGTATTGTGAAACACTTCTGGAGGTCCACACAAGTCTTGCCTCACGGGGATCCCCAGGTGAATCTGCAGGGCTTAACCACTAGGGATCAGATAGATGAAAAGGAGGGAGAGCCTTATATCACCCAGCATTCAGATCCTGGTGGACTGCATTACTGCTTGCAGCTGTGCCCAAGCAGCGATCTAAGCCAGCAGCTCTGCACAACAGCTCTGCAGCTGGTGGCCCAGTCTGGATAGAGGAGTCAGGTGGCAGTTCTGCTTGATTTGGATTCTCAGCCAGTAGGCCATACCAGCCACAGAGACTGTTCTAAGTCTGCACCAGGTCAGGGAAGCAAATTCATAGCCTCATCTAACTGCTGAGCATAGCCTCCCGTCCCACTGGATCAGGAAACCTGGCCAGAGAACCTGGATAGCAGCAGAAACATTATAAAGCCCCATCGGGCAGTGAACCAAGCCAGGAGTCCTGCCAAGGTGTTGTGCATTGCATCTGGCCTTTCATTACCAGGGAGTCTCAACAGTGACCCCTAGGCAGCCTCTGAGCACATCCTGCAGGCCTGCCTGATGACTGGACACAGGCTGTGGCTTAGACCAGGAAGCGAGCCCAGCCAATGGCTATGCCCAACCTCTGAGCACTGTCTCTAACCCCAGCCAACATCAGGATACAGTAGGAGGCTGCACCCTACCAGCAAGCAACCATACCTAACAACAAAACACAGCCAGCAGCCTACATGATCATGAAGCGCAGCCTCTGTATCCTGCCCAACTTCAGGACACAGCCTGTGGCCCCATCAGATTACAGAGCATTGCCTGAGACTCTTAATGACCACAAAGCCCTACCTATGGCCCTGCCGAACACAGTTTTTGAGGCCTCACCCTGTCAGGAACAACTGCAGAGCCCAGCCCTCAGTACTCCTCAATTGCAGAATTCAACCATTGAATTCTGAATCCTACCTGGATTCAGACCCTGCCCAACCAGAAATAAATGCAGAGCAGAGCAAGTGGGCCCCCTCTAATCATACAGTCTAGCCAGCAGTCACAATCAATTGGGGAGCCCACAAAGGGTCCTGCTTGAACCAGCAGCCCAGCCAGCTGGTTTACTTGACTACAAAGCCCAGGCAACAGTACCCCTCCCAGATATCAAAACAAAGGTAGTGGGATTGCCCAACTAGAAACCCTAATAGCAAGCCATGCCTGCCTAGAAACTACCAGCTGACCCATTCAATATCCCAAGCTGATCTGACTTGTGATGATCTTTCCTTGCAGAAGCAAACCTGTCAAGTGTGGAAGAGAAGACTGCTTCCTCAAATGTACAGATACCAATGCAAAGATACAAGAATCACTAAGAATCAGGTAAACATGGAACCAAAGGAAACTAAAAGATATACTCATTGCTAAAGATAAATATACAATCCAAGTAGATTCTCTAAATTTTATTGGTGGCACATAAATCACAACTATAGTTTTAAATTTAAACATATTAACAACCATAACTAATTTATTTTTGGATGCACAATATAAAGAGGTAAATGTACATCAGTAACCTAAAATATGAGAAAAGGGGAAGGTAAAAGAGTAAATCTCTGCTATGAAAGTCACCAGCTTAAACTATGTTATTTCATGTAAGACCTATAATAAATTCAAGGAGTAAAAGCACACACCAAAAATGTAACAAAATCACAGAAGACAGAAAGAGGAGAATCGAAAAAAGCAAAGGATTTATAGAACACTCAGAAAATAATTAAAATGACAAAAGTCCTTATCCATCAATAATTTCTTTAAAGATAAAAATGGATTAAATTGTCCCATGAGAAGATATAGAATAGCCAAATGGATAAGAGTAAACAACAAAAACAAAACAAAAACCCCCACAAGATCTAACAATACACTGCCTACAAAAAACTCACTTTACCTTTAAGGACATATATAGATTGAGAGAGAAGTGACAGTAAAAGTATTCCAAAAGGTGCCTGGGTGGCTCAGAGGGTTAAGCGTCTGACTTTGGCTCAGGTCAAGATCTAGCGGTTCCTGTGTTTCAAGCCCTGCATTAGGCTCTGTGCTGACAGCTCAGAGCCTGGAGCCTGCTTCAGATTCTCTCTCTCTCTCTGTCTCTCTGCTTCTCCTCTACTGGCACTCACTCACTTGCTCTCTCTCTCAAAAATAAACAAACATTAAAAAAGAAAAAGTAAAAGTATTTCAAGCAAATGACCACCAAAAGAAAGCAGGTATAGCAGTTGCTATACCTACACACAGGGAAATAGCTCCTTGACATTGGTCTTGCCAATGACTTTGTATATTTCACAAAAAGCACAAGCAACAAAAATAAAAATCAATAAGTGGACTATATCAAACTAAAAAGTTTCTGCATAGTAAAAGAAATGAACAAACTTAGACAACCTATGGAATTAGAGAAAATATTTTGTAATCCATATATCTGATAAGGGGTTATTATCCAAAATGTTTAAGGAATTGGGGGTGTCTGGGTGGCTCAGTTAAGCCACCGACTCTTAATTCTGGCCTAGGTCATGATCTCAGGGTTAGTGAGATCAAGCCCACATAGGGCTGTGTGCTGACCGTGCACAGCCTGCTTCAGATCCCCTCTCTCCCTCTCTCTCTCTGCCCCTCACTCTCCTACTCTCTCTCTCTCTCTCCATCTCTCTCTGCCCCCTCCCCACCCCCCCTCAAAATAAATAAACATTAAAAATATTTAAGGAACTGAAACAACTCAAGAGCAAAAGCCCCAATTATCCAACTGAAAAATGGGTGAAGGGCTTGATTAGACATTTTTTCAGAGAGGACATTCAAATTCCCAATGTGTATATGAAAAGGTACTCAACTTTACTAATCATAAAAGAAATGCTAAAACAAACTACAATATTACCTCACACCTGTTAGGATGGCTATCATTAAAAAGTTAAGAGACAGCAAATGTTGGCTAGGATGTGGAGAGAAGGGAACCTTTGTGCATTATGGAAAACAGCATGAAGATTCCTCAAAAAATTAAAAATAGAACTACCATATAATCCATCAATTCCACTTGAGTATATATCTAAAGGAAATGAAGGCACTATCTCAAATATCTGCACTTCCCTGCCCCAAAATTCATTGGAGTGTTATTTACAACAGCTAAGACATGGAAACAAATTCAGTAGCCTTCAATGGATAAATGGATTTTAAAATGTGACATATGAAATATTCAGCCATGAGAAAGAAGAAATCCTGTCATTTGTAACAAATTGCATGAAACTTGAGTACATTATGCTAAGTGAAACTAGTCAAAGAAAGACAAATACTGCATGATTATGACTTTTATGTGGAATCTAAAAAAAACCTGAACTCACAGCAACAATAGCAGTGGCTGGGTGGTAGAGGAAATGGGTAAAGGAGGTCAAAGTATACAAATTTCCAGATATAAAATGAATGAATTCGGGGGGAGTAATGTACAGCATGGTGATCATAGTTAATAATACCATCAAGCTGTTTACTTGAAAGCAGCTAAGAGTAAATTGTTAAAGGTCTCACCACACACACACACACACACACACACACACACACACACACAAATAGTAACTATGTAAGGTTTATTGTGATAATCATTTTGCATTACATACATATATCAAATCATCATGTTGTACAGCTTAAATTTACCCAATGTTATATGCCAATTATCTCAATAGAAGTGAGAAAAATATAAAATACTGAAAATAGATGAAAAATAATGTAAGAAACAAGGTAAAAATGTACTCATGTTAATATAATTTACCTATGTTCTGGAATTCTTAGTAAATGTAATTTCATAATAAAATTAAATAGCAAAGTATAAAAGCAAATAGAAAGGAGAAAATTAATTACAATAACTGCTTCTGGAAAAACATTAAGGTGGCTGATTATAAAATACATGTTAATAAATCAATAGAGTGTTCTTTATTAGTTAAATAATTGAGTACTTGTTGTGTGCCAAGTACTCTGTTACTTAAAAGATCAAACAGTGAATCCTTTCCACAATTAAATTATCAATAGCAGTGATCATCAGAGTTTCATTGGAATTACCAGAAGAGTCTTTGGCTAAATATACACACTTGAGGCACATTTCAAACCTATTGATTTACAATATTCAAGGTCAGGGCATAGGCTACTTTATTTCAGGAGAAAAAAATTAACATTGCCCCACTGTAGAAATTAACATTTTTTTGTAGAAAACAACAAAGGTGAACTACAGACCCAGGAGATATACTAATTGAATGGATACTCCTGGCAAACAACAACAACAACAACAAAACACCAGATAGCCATCAATCAGGAATAAAAGGCCATTACTAAAGACCACTTAAAAAAAAAGAAACAGAAAATGGAAATTTTAATATTCTGAAAAATATTTATGCAATGTCCTGCTTGCTCCAGCACTTTTTCAGTTAGATGTATAATTTGGACAAATTTCAGAAGTGATCTCACATAACTTCAGTTTTTAGGCAAATATTTATTAGCAATTATGCATCAATACTGTGAGTAAGCCTGTGAGACATGAAAATGGAAATACCATTGCCTCCAAATTCGCAAACCAATGTGATAAATACTTTTGAATAATTTCAGAACAATCTTATGTGCTGTTATAATAGCCTAGAGTAGTAAATGAGCATAAGAATAGTCAACCCAAGTTTCAAATTGCCAATAAAGGCTTTTGGTAACAATAGAAATAAAGGTAAAACCAAAAAAAATAAATGTAACAAAGTGGATCTTGAAGGACAAGAGATAATGGCAATGAAAGCATCTGCATGGGGACAAGAGTG